>NC_140594.1:778334161-779534161 GCF_964204655.1 Triturus cristatus
AGTCTTCGTAAATCTGGGCCTTGGTTTTCAATGAGAAAAGTCCTCCCTGCCATATTGAAGTATAATATAGTATTTGGCTGTGCTATAAATGGGAACCTATTGTTAGGGGGAAACAGCCTTTACAACTAGGTTTTTGCCACATAGTACCTTTACGGCGCATTTTTTACCACGCATGTTTCTAGAACACATATGCTTTTACAACATACACCTTTACCATGCATTTAAAGTAAGTTCTGGGGTTTGGTGTGTCTCCCTCCACAAATACATTG
The DNA here is from genome assembly GCF_964204655.1 of Triturus cristatus. Classification (NCBI taxonomy): domain Eukaryota; kingdom Metazoa; phylum Chordata; class Amphibia; order Caudata; family Salamandridae; genus Triturus; species Triturus cristatus. Next base: position 778,334,431 of record NC_140594.1, read on the forward strand.
TTTATAAATGTAAATATATATATTAACAATGTGTGCCAAAGGCATACATTGTAAAAGCATTTGCGATCTAAACAAATGAGGGCTATAAAATGTGTGGTAAAGGCATTCAGAGTATTTCCCAGCGTTGTTCCGTCATACAGCCATTGTTAGTTGTTGGCCAATGTTAACAATACTGCAAAATGTTTAGGCATTACCTTTGATGATTTTGATTTTAATTTTGCCAGACTTAGTTTTAAAAGATGAAATAAAAGTAGGCAAACTGAAAATTTGGGAATCAGATTACAAACTTCATATAAAGATAAGAAAATTCGGGGTATATTCACAAGGTTCTACCGCCGAGTTAGCGGCACCTTATCGCATCCAGAGTGGTGATAAATTCATCGCACCATTCACAAGCTGGTGCTAACAGCTGATATCACCAATTTACCTGCGATAGTAGCCGCAAAAAACAACTCCACGGATGACACCGGCAACTAATGCTCATGAGTAGGCGTTCCCCTGCAAAAACACGTGAAAAAACCACAACACCACTTTCACAATGAACTGCCAGATCCCTGATGCGATAAGCCGCGGTAGCCGCAGGTATTTAACACCTGCCTCAAGCAGGTGTAAAGACGGATGACTCCCTGCAGTAGGCAACACAGCCACATCCGAAGAACAAACGACGCCATGGAGCTACTCATCATGCAGCTTGGAGCCCCAACAGTGCTACAACACCCACATCCACCACCCCCAGGACCTCCACCATCCCCTAGATGGGACCCGTCCCCCCTTCCCGGACCACCACAGAGGCAACGCAGAGTAAGACAGTGGATCTACCCAAAACGCACCACTCTCACAGACCTAATGCCCGCAGAAGTCATTGCCCACTACAGGATCAAAAGGGCAACCATCCTCCACATTCTGATCCACATTGCACACAGGATGACGGTACCAACACAGCGGGCATCCAAAATCCCTCCGCAGACAAAGCTGCTGGCTGTGCTGCACCTGTTGGCCTCTGGGACATTCCAACCAACAACTGCCAGAGTCGGAGGTGTCTCACAGCCAGCCCTATCAAAGTTCATCACACCTGTCCTGGATGCCATCCTCAGCTTCATACCCCAGTACCTTCACTTCCCCAACACTGCGCAGGAACAGCTGGAGACAAAGCAAGGCTTCTACGCCATAGCCAGATTCCCGGCCATGTTGGGGGCAATCGACTGCACACATGTCCCACTTGTGCCCCCTGCGGATACTGCACACCACTACCGCAACAGAAAGCATCAGCATTCCATCAATGTGCAGGCAATAGTGGGCCACTGGGGACTCTTCACCAATGTCGTCGCCAACTACCCAGGCAGTCTGAATGATTCCTTCATCTTCCAACAGTCGATCATCAACCAGCGCTTCCAGGATGGCACATATGGAATGTGACTGCTCGTTAGTAAGTGCCAAATCAACAAATCACACACCCCAAAGCCACTAACACACAACGCACAACTGTGGGAATGCACATGTGAAAAAACCACATACAACATGTCAAACTACACGACCACCTACCAGACACGACAACACCACTCCATGGTCATCCTGGGCTACCACTGCACCCAATACAGACATTACATGGCACCACAGCCACACAACAGCTGAACGTGTGGGGATGCGGAATGCAGCCATGTGCGAGTGAATGGGAATGTACACAACAAGAAGTGAGGCGTGGATGTGCAGGACAGACATGGCTATGCAAACCACAGACATGTCCATGCAGACCACAACTGCTGATGACTGTAGAGTAGTGAGCAGTGGAAGCAACAATGTCATCCCAGGCCGTGAAACAGATAGCGCAAATGTCGCGCGCTGCGCCCCCCCAGTGTGCGTGAGTGTAGTGGCTTGGCCCTGAGCACGCCAGTGCTGTGCAGGGGTGTAGTGACAAACCCCGTTGGGCAGGGTGTGGTCCACTCCCGGGAAAGCCAACGTCACTGACAGTGCAGCACCACGCGGTCTGCAACGAGGCCGATGCCAGGAGCAGCAGGGCCTCCGACCCTGTGCGCCTGCTGCACCCCAGGACGCTGATGTACAGACCAGGCCTGTTTGCCCCAGCGCCCCAAGGCCGCACAGCTCACCTGCAGACACCGTGGTGTGTCGAAGAGGGCCCAACACGTGCCAGTGCAAGCTCCAGGCCCCAGTCACGTGTGCTCAGCAGCCTCCGCAGACCCTCGCTGGCCCCCCAGACCCTGGCCCACAGGATGTATTTTCATACATCGCGCACCATTCCATTGCGTGCTTTTACCACGCGTATAATACATCGCAAAGACCACAACATCGGCAATTTTCACATCGCACGTTATTGCAACGCCAATACGTTGTTTCCTATTGGCAAGTACATAACATCGCAGCTTGCCAAATAACACGTCATTACAACGCGTTCTTTGTGTCCTACCACAGTGAGAAGTGGCGGTTATCGATAACAAATCAAGAGATCTGTTCCACTGCATCCTTCTGTTTACCGAGGTAAATCTATCACCTGTCGGGAAGAGGTGGCAGGGTGAGCGCCACAAACACAGCTGGCTATCAAGGATGCGCACGCCACGGGCATTTAGCAGCAAAGAGCCGCAGTAAGAACTGGTCCGGGTGCAAATCGTTCCCCCCGACAAACATGAATTCAGAGTAACAAAGACGAGATAAGTCACATTCTGCTAGATATTTACAGTCTCCAAATATTCACAGGAATGTCACTTAGTTTTACATCGAGTCAGACATTCTTGCGCGAGTTCAGTGAGTTTGTGTAAAATGGATTTGTTTAATTTTCTGATCAGTTGACTTTCTTCCTTTGCAATGACATTATCATATTTAACCATCAGTTGCGATTGTTGATATTCAAATTCTGAAAATTTTTTGCTATACATCAGTCCGTGTCTGAGAATCTGTAGTAAGTGAATGTGGCCTTACTACTTATATCTGTCATAGTGTACAGAGAAACGGCCTTCCTTCACTCTGCACGGGAAGGTGGAAGGTCAGACAAGCTCAGTCAAGCACTTCACACAGCGAGCTGCCACAGTAAACAGAATGTTTTCGAGTTACACTGGGAGGTCAATAGTTTAAATGGCAAATCGTCACCCCTTTCCCAGCCGCTGTGCCTAACTGTTCACCGTGTAGCCCTACCAAGTGTGTATTGAGGTGTGCATACAAAAGCTGACATGGTATTGCAGTGTGCACGGATAACATTTTTTGTGTATAGGTTTGCTTACAGAGCGTTCCAGTTGTTTTAAATAATCAAATCTTGTGGTCTTTTCTATCTTTTTTCCCATCTGTGCTGTCTGTTTTCCCGTCTGTGCTGTCTGTGCCACCTGTTTTCCCGTCAATGTATTAATTGACTTTTGTGCCAGTTTTCCAGTTTTAACATCTCATCAATGCTTACACTTTAGATCGCATTAACGTTTTTCCATTTTAACAATTTTATTATAACAATGCTTACAATTTTAACATCGCATTAAACGTTTACATCTTAAAGTTGCGTTGTTCTGGCTTACGCTGGTATGCCTTACGATGTAAACCTGTACGCGTTGCTGTGCCTTACAATGTAAACGTTATTGCAATGTTCTAATTGCGTTGTGATGTCCCCCCGAAGTGCTCACATCGTGCTCCTTAATTATTGACATGCTCCACCGGTGTCCTCTTTGGACCAGTAGTTCCCACATGTGGAACAGTTTCCTAAGTCCTGAATGGCAGTGACCCCAAGTCCGTGGCAGCGGCAACAGCACAAGACTCCCTTCGATCAGTGTGGCATATTTGCATTAATCAGGCCTGCGACACGTGATGCCACTAACCCTGTGCACCATGAGTGACTGTCATCGGCCGGCAGAACATTGTTGGTGTCTGAGCCTGTGGCATGGGGGTTTTCATCAACAATGGGCAGGTACTGACCCAGTGTTGGGACTGGGTCTGTGGCATTCGTATGCGCCATGTTGGCGGACACAGCTGGCATGTGCACTGTGCATTATGCCCTGGGGTAGACCCCCGATTTTTCCCCATGACACTCTGCGGAAGGCACATATGACACATACAAGACCCTGCTATGCCCTCATGACCCTACCCCAGTCTCCTGCAGTTCAGCAATCCGTGTCGGTGGGCCCGTGTCAGCTGCTGTGCATCTGAGGCCACTAGCCCTGTGCGACTCGAGTCATTCCCCCTTGTTGTTCTGACATTGCATTTCTGAGTGCCTGATGACTGTTGGAGTTGTTGCCAGCACCAGCTACTCCCTGAGGGCTGGCTTACACTCACCCCACACACAGCCAGCACAGGCGTCACTGTATTGGTGGGCCTGCCATCACATCCTGCAGAACCAAGGATTGATTCTTTTCTCCCTGCACTGTCACAGGTGATCAAGGATATGCACTCTGCCCTTGGATGATGACACTCCTCCGAGACCCGAACACACCCGCCCAGTGTCATGCCCCGCGGTCATGCCCCAAGACGTTTCCAGTATTTAAGGAGCATGGTTTCACTCAACCGCCGCTTAGCGTTCTTGCTCCTAGCCCCGTTTACGTCCTTGTTTGTCATGCCTGACTTCCGCTTTAGGATTTCCTGTTCCCGTTGGCGTCTGTTCGGTAGACGTCTGTTGCTGATAGCTGCGGTTTTCCTCCTGGCATATCTTCTCCGCTATTGCAGCTATTGTTGAAAGCGGCTGCTTTCTTCCTAGTAGCTCTGTTCCACAGTTACAGTAGTTTGAGCACGTTTGAATCTAATTCGTGTTCCACTGTTGTTTTTCCCTGATTTACCTCTCCGGGTGCTCCGCCCCGCAGCCGGACTTATTCCCGTTGCTTGGCCGGGCACTGCTTACGATCCTTGCTTACTGGCTGGAGTTGTTCTCTCGTCTTCCCAGTGAAGACCCTGTTCTATTATTTATTTGGGGTACTTGCGTGGACCACAGTGCAGTGTACATGTGAAGGCTCATTTCACCAGAATCATGGTAACGTATAGCGCTGCCTTATTATACATATTACTGTTTATGTTAAGTTTGGATGTAATTAGTCTGGTTGAATTCCTTGGCAGATTATTACCATACCCACTAGAAGAACAAGCACGCACATCTCTCTGAGAACATAAAGAGGACTATGATCATGTGTTCCTCATAGTCCTCCTGGAGAACTGAGGGATGAGCCTTATACATCCATAGCGTATTCATTACTAGTGAGTTGAGTTAGTTACATAACCTTTGTTCTTCTATTGTACAGGAATACAGGGATTGATCCATACCCGCCACCCTCTTATACTACTAGCTGTGACTAATAGCCGTGGTAGGTTCTATAGAAGTGTGTTGTTCATACACTGGTGTTGTATGGTGAATACAGAGTATAACACATTCCTTTCTTGCAGCTGGTTACTCCCTCAACTGTCCCTGAAGTGGTTCCATCGTCAAGACCTGTTTTTCCCCCCGCCTTTCCTTGTTTTGTTTCCCTGTTTTCCCCTGGCGTGCCATCTGATACTCTAGAGTCTGATAGAGTCGGAGGGCCGTAGGGGAGGACTGAGGACTATTCTCCAAGTTCCTGACGCTCCTGTGGAACGCACCTGGCAACCATTACACCCAGAGGCAGTACAATGCAGCCTACATACGCAACAGGGGCATCGTTGAACGCGCATTTGGCGTGTTGAAGTCACTTTCAGGTGCCTGGACGGCACAGGTGGAAAGCTCCTTTACAGCCTGGACATCGTGTGCAAGATGATTGTTGCATGCTGTGTGTTTACAACATCTGTGTTCGCACCAAAGCACCATTGATCCCAGTTCCTGAGGTACCACCAAACGATGATGGTGATGATGGGGCAGGTGGCCCACATCCCACTGCAGCTGCGGCAGGAATAGCCTGTAGGAACTCCATCATTGACACTTACTTCTCATGAGCACATCACATTGTGGCTGTCCATGGCAATCGTGGGATAATTGAGGATGTCCAATAGCGATGCATGTGTGATTAAAACATATTTGCCAGTAACAGGTTGTACTTGTACATTGTCATGTTCCATGTCCCTGTGGTTTCAGGTGTGATTTGCCATGTTGTGCACATTTGCGGAACCTGTGGTGTCCTGTGTTCTGTTGTGGAGGGGTTGCTGTTTGTACCAGGATGTTGTCATGGTGGAGGTGCACTTTTGCTTATGTGCGTATGCTGCACGGTGGGCAAGTTGCTCCTGCGGCTCTGATTTTTCTGCCACTAGTCTCTTTCACGAGGTGTGCCTGTCGGTTCTGTTCTTCCACGGTGCTTGGATGTTGTGGTGTACATGTTGTCCTCTGCAGTCGGTCAGGGTGCATTTGTGATACTCCGCTGTTGATGCTTTTTTCTGTGGCATTTTCTGTATGCTGTTCTTGTGCTTTTTCCCGCTCTACGCGTGTGTATTACTGCCCTCGCGCTGGTTGTCACTGTTTTCTTTTCATGCTTTAGCCCATCACAGGTTTTTTGGTGTTGTGGTTTGTGTCTTTATCTCCGTCGAAGTGGTTGTATCGCGGTCATTGTTCGCGGTTTCGCCAAACTATCGCATGGTACGGCCTTGTTGTGAATTTCACGTTGACCCGGGGTTATTTTCCCGCGATGGGCTGCGATGTTGAGAGTTGTGTTAAGCTACTCTTGAGGTAGTTATCACACGTTCTTGTGAATACGCCCCTTAGTTAGTCCTGCCTTTTTACGGCAGCGTTCATGTATCTCCCCTTTAGACATACCTCATCACGACTGTGGCCCAGGTATGCGAGGTGGACTCTGATCTCCAATCATGACTTTCTTTTAATCCCCAATCAAATCATGGTCCAAGGGGGGGTGGCTATCTTCCTGCCTTGCATAAGGGCCCATGGTGCACTTGCTACCCTACTGGTCAAATCACTGGCAATTGTAAATACTTTCTCTATAATGAAATCCAGGCGCGACCTGTGCACGTAAGAGCGGTGGGGCGGTGAGGTCGGCTGGGGTTGGGGTGGGGGGAGACAAGGAGGGGGGAAATTTCGATGGACAATGACTTTAGGCCGGCTGGGGTTGGGGTGGGGGGAGAGAAGGGGGGGATTTCGATAGACGATGCGGTGAGGCCGTCTGGGGGGAGAGAAGGGGGGTGGATTTTGATGGACGATGATGAGGGAATATTAAAATAAATAATTAATGTTCCTTCGGCATCGTCCGTCAAAACAGCCCCCCACCCCACCGCTCTTACCTGCACAGGCCCGTGGCTGACGAAATCTTCATGCCCTTACATCATTGGCTTTATATGAACTTGTTTTCATAAAAAGTAATTTGTTTCAGTTTGTTTCCTGGTGGGGTCGACCCAGCCTTTGATCTATCTGCTGTAAATAGGACTATTGTGTTAGGAAATCGCTGTTATTTGCCGGGCTATAAGGATCTGCCTGACTGCGAATGTTACGTAGTTTACGAAAAACAAGTTATTGTTATTACAATTCAAGATGGGTCCCGTGGCAAGGTGCACAGCTGCCTCTCTCTGGCTAAATCCCTATTCCCTTGCATAAGTCCTGGACGATGCACCGGGGCGTCATCTGTTCCTTCAGTGAAGACACAAAGCTTCTACTTGGCCTGTTCATCGCTTCTTCCATTCACTTCCATTTAGAAGGCTGCGGGCCCATTTTAATGACTGTTGACAGATTCGAACGAAAAGAAAAAAACGGAGTTCATGCAAATGTTTTTCCATTTTCTAATTTGGCATCAGCTAAAGGTTCCGGTAGCGCTCCTGACCCCTCTTCGAAGATATTCCTTCTGTTCGCCCAGAGATGGAAGATGGTAAGGGCAGGGGGCTGACAGACGGCTGGGCACGAGGCCCGCTTATGCTCAACAAAAGCAGGGCCTTGTTTTCTCCGCGAGACAAATTACGTTTCAAAACCTTTTGTGGGCGTTTTTTCTGCCTTTTGTTTTTAAGCGCCGAGTGTTTTTTTAATACAATGTTTAGATAACTGAAGTAAGGCAGTTTGAGTGGTCTGATTTTGCATTCTGCCTATTCCTACAATTGAGGCACGCAGCTGTGCAATTTGCATAGTTTTTCAGGTTTATTATGAAAGTATCTCCATTAAAAGAGTGCATGCCTGTTTGTTCACAGATATACAAATTGTGGTAGCGAAAGAACAGGAACAAAGCGCAGAACAAACGTTGTTAAAGTCAACAGGACTTGCGTTGGCTACCTGCCTTTTGGGTTTATCAATGCTTGTTTTGTTTTGTCATAGCTTTTGCAAAACTTTGTTGGCGAGGAAACTGCCAGGCACTCATCAATCTATAACAAACGTTGGAGAAAACAACTATTTTTTTGGTTAAAAAACTCTCATGGCCATTGTACCCCTGGGGCACTCAAGGGAACTACTTTGTGTGTAGATGTGCTCCTAGGGAAAGTGCGCAAATGCGATCCCTTGCAGCGAAGTTAGTGCGTGGCTGAAGAGAGTTGACCCATTGCCCCATGTTGGATGCTGTAGTGGGAAAAGAAACGGGAATAAAACAATTACTGACTAATAGATGAAAAGAGGTGGCTGGAAGCCCCTACAAGTACGTACATTATGCATATAATTTTGGTAAAATCAAAACGTCTTGGCTAACTACAGACCTAAATAAGGAATTATCAGAGCGCGATACTTGGGGGAAATCATGAAATTCATAAAGACATCAGTAAATTATCGTAAGGTCTTGGGCAGAGTGACTGGCATGTTCTGACAAGGGATGAACCAGACACATCCTGGCCTGTGACAAACCTTTCTTTGAAAGTTTCGGTCTTTCAAATGCTCAAGCTTCTAAGGAAACCTCCCGACAATCACCTTAGCTGTTTTTGCCTCTAGTATGTCATATGTTGACCTTTGAAGGTCAATAGCATCCACATCATGGTATTACCTGCCTTCTTGATTTAAATGATGAAAAATAGGCATAAAATAAAAATGGCAGTTCATCTGTCTAACAAGCACCCTGTGTCGAATGTTGAGATTAGGTCACTCAACATGCTTAGAATTCTAAAAGGGCAGCGGGAAGACTTCCTCTATTTTTGATCATTGTATGGACACATGGTTTTAGATTAATTCATTTATTGTCATTCTGTACCATAAAGGCACCTTGAAGATGCATGAAACACTAAAAAAAGTGCTAACCGAACAAACACTGAGATTGATCATTGAATATTAATAAACACAAGCTCACATTGGCCACACATCACTTCCAGACCACACTAAGCCATAAGTCATGATTTATTGTGGCAAGCTGTTGCAAAGTCAGCTTGTGCCCTGGGCATCCCCATTTTTTTCTGCTTACTGGTACTGATGGTAACTGACTCTGACTGGCCCTGGGCTCTGCCTAAACAGGCCCAGGGCCTTGCTGAAAAAGGCACTTAGAATACATACAGTGAAAACACCTACATACACTAGGGTACACTATGAGTTAGGGTACTTCTTATGACTGGCATGACCTCCCCTATAAGGCCTTAGTACACAATAAGTTGGGGGGATTGAAACTACCTTTAAGTCCCTAGTACATAATAGGGCATGGCCGCTTAGAGGCCAGCAGCCTTTCTGCACTATTATGTGTGTACTGCTGAAGTCTGAAGTCAGTTTAAAAGCAGCCCTGTGTTTCAGGACTGATTTTAAAATGCTAATTGTGCCCAAACTCGACTTTGGTGTTTGGGGCACTTGACAATTAATACACTAAAATGCTTGGGCATATTAGGCACCCCTAGGGTCTCCTGTAGGTGTCTCAGGGATGGGGTCAGGTATTTATAAGCAGGGTCCTTATGTGATGTTTCTTTTATTCCCTGTGGTAGTGAAATTGCACATTTCACTCCGCACATTGCAGTAAAGTGCTTCCGAAAATTGATTTTTGTGTTTGGAGCACTGTGAAGTGAGGATCTGCAATATTTAGACATAGTCAAAACCCCTAAATTCTCCCTTTGGTGTTCCAGGGGTGCAGGGTCCTGTACATATAGGCAGGGACCTTATAAAGGAGGTTTTATAGGCCCTGGTGTTTGAGAAATTGCCCAGTTCATTTTCCCTTTTGCAGATCCCCAGCCATATAGGCTGACATGGCAAGAAGTTATTAAATAATAACTATTGTCAAGGAGTCATATAATATCATTCAGATACTTCCTAGAATGGTATTGATGAATCAAACAATATGCTATTGTGGAATTTATCCTAAAATGTACAGACAAGAAGTTATAATGACTTTCTTGTCTGCAAACCAAAATTCAGCCTTCCGGTGATCTGTCCTGATTGGTCAGAGTTAAGTGGACTAGCCAGCTTACTTTGATGAGGTGATCAGTAGCCTCTGGAGTTAGGGAGCCATTCTGGGAGGTCAGGGTTCTGCTACATAGGAATGCCAGAGCAGGAGGAGGGGGTTATAAACCATAATCTTGAAAAGAAGGAGAAGACAGGCAGGAGACACCAGTTTCATTTACACCCCTACTCTTTGAAACCAGCCAGATGGCAAGATTAAGAAAGCAATGAACAGATGTAAGGGGGAGGGAGACTATGGAGATGAACCATCCTGGAGGTGGATTTAGCCAGATATTGTCTTTCTGCTGAGACATCAGCCATATTGAACGTTTGGAGAAATGATGCTCTCTGGAAGAATATGCCACACTTTGGAGGATATGGTTATACTCTGGGGTGTTGCCAGGCACCTCATTGGACAGGAGTGCCCTCATGCTTGACCCAGAGAATTTGCAATAAGTATCTGAGAGGGGCAGAGCCTCTCCGATCTGCTGCTTGAAACAAGAAGAAGGGTCCATGCTGAGAAGTTTGATTTTCATCAACCAAGTCCTGCACTCTGAAGACTGCATCTGCTGTACAATCTGGAACTGCAGCCCTGTGGACTACCTTGCTTCAAAAGGACTAAAGAGTGGACTCCCTCCAAACTACAGGTTAATAGAGCTCACCTGGACTATCCCCATCAAGAATCCCCAGCCTGAAGTACTGCCACTGGGTTTGTAAGGGTTTTGTCCAATTGGGTGGTGGGAACTGAGGTTACAAATATTCAAGGACCATCTTGGAGCTTCCAGACCCATGGAGTAAACTTTGGACACTTTGTGATCCTCTGAGGAACTTCAGGAAGAAGTTCCAGAAGTTATAAGAACTTTGAAGCAACTTTAAAAAAAAGCTCCATCAGTGGACCGACTCGACCTGGCAGCCAAACCGGTGACCCTCAACCGCGAGCAGCCCTGCCGTCCAGGTTCACCCTGCTGAAAAGTTCCATAGCTCCGACTTTCAGAGATTGACCAGGGGTTGGCTGAAACCCAAGCCAGTGAACCCTCAGTGAAGCCAGCCTGGTGAAGAGCAGCCAGGGACTCCTGAAGAAAAAGCCCCATAAAAGTTTCTAAGTCCTATCGTAGGAAAGGTGACCGGGTCCAACCGTGAGAGTCAAGCTACCCACCTATAACCTATATCTCACTTGATCGCGAGTTGGTAAGAGATACTCGAGAATAAAGTATTTATGGAGGTTTGGGAAGCATGCACTGATGGACTTTGGCATCAATACATGACGATCTCTAAGGACTGAATTATTTTGAACCCACTACCCCGTGGAGGCCGCAAAGCATATCCAGAGAGGTACACAGCTAAAGTTTGAAAAGCTGGTGAATTGATGATTCTTGAATAAAAACTCCTTCCGGGCTCGGCGGAGTTAATAGATTTAATCTTGTGAATTCCAAACCACCAATGGCTGTCGAAATTCCTTCTTTTGTTCTGAAGAAGACCCTACTTGATGTATCTACAAACACATATATATACAGGGTCGAAACGTCGATGTACAACCATCTCATGTCCTGGCTCACGATAGCAATAATTTTAAACAATAGGACTAGCTAAAGTGAAAGACCTGAAAAGGACGGAGAATTTATGGTATTGTCTTGTTTATTGTTTGAATTTGAAAGATCACCCATTTGCACTATATATCACCACAGTCACCCATTGAATTGTCTGTGTATTTGTTACTGTGTTTTCTTTGCCAGACATCCCCCATTGGTGTTATCTGTTTGTAAAAAATTGTTTACACAATTGGCGGGAAAAATAGAGAAACAAAACAAATAATTTAAGAAATATATATATATTTGATAAAAACTTACTGAGGTGTGGTGCATTTATAAAAATCTAGTACTAAATCACTATTGATTGTGAAAGAAATAAACAGGATGTTCTGAACCAGTAACCTTGACTGGCTTGATAAATCTGGAGAAAGGCAATGCAGTGCAAACCGCTGCATTGCATCACTCTGCCCAAGGGAGGGGGGGGGGCTGTTCCATGGATGGAACGTGGGTGTTCCCATGCATCCATCCATGGATTTTGGTGCATTCCCAGATTTACCATCAGTGGTAGACATGGGAATGCATCAAAATGCTATACCTTCCCGGGTGAGGCGTCATGAGGAGAAATATCTTTATTTCTCCTCATTACTTCCTCTTTCTATGTGTGCTGCAGAATAAACTGCCTCTCAGGATTGTTTTTGTGCAGGAAGGTGTCCTTTCTTGCACAAAAACAATCATGCTTACAACACAGGCACCCTGCAAGGGTGCCTGCATTTGCGCCAGGCAGCACACTGTACGCTATTGCTTGGAAAGAACAGGAACTCACTGTATATTGTTAAGTACGGCACATTCCTGCCCTTTCCCCATCATGCAGCGCTTCACAGCAAGGTGACTTGCTGCTCTGCCTGATTATTTGTTAAATATGCCCCTCAGTTCATAAAAGAACGTCTGGGTTCCAACCAGCAACCCTCGCCCTTTGACAGAAACCTCTGACAGAAAAAGTGCTCATCAAAAGATGATTGGTCATTTGAAAGTAGTGTCATTTTAGCAGATGATTGGTCATTTGGAAGTAGTGTCATTTTAGCAATTTGTGTCAGGTGTTGACCTTCCCATACTCTATGGTATGCCCGCGTTTGTGCTATGACACTGATCAGATTCTCGCTCTTAATTCTAAATTGAACCATCCAACAGCTACTTTTAATATGTTAGATCAATTTCCACAATGTTGCCCCCACTGCTCCTTCCATCTGGAGACCCCACAGCGTTGTCGTAGTCTATCTCCTCGAGCAGTAATCCACTCTCCTTCAAGCTACATCCTCTTCAGCCTGAATTGCCGCTCCCTTCCCAAACACAAACGTGAGATTTTCGATCTCCTCACGGAAGAATCTCCTGACGCACTCTTCATTACAGAGACGTGGCTCCGTGATAGTTCCGGACCAGATATTGCAGAAGCTCTTCCTGCTCAATATGCGATTGTTAGACATGATCGCCCCAAGAAAATTGGTGGCGGTATAGCAATAATCTTTAAAAATACCTGCAAATGCCATCTGGATCCTGTCCCGTTATACGGCTGTGAGGCAGCGTTTTTTAAGCTGGCTCTCCAACCCAAAATCACTCTTTCAGGTCTACTAGTGTATCGCCCTCCAGGTCTTGGCAACGCCTGGCAGTTACAGCTCTCTGAACTCATAGCTTCGGCCTTATCTACATCTAGCAACTTCTTCGTCATTGGCGATCTGAACGTTCATCTGGACGATCAAAACGACAACTTGGCCTGCAATCTTATTGCAGACCTTGCTTCCATGAACCTCAGCTTATCCAACAAGGGCTCCACCCATATAGGCGGTCACCTCTTAGACCCAATTTTCTCTAACAGTATCCATGTAAAGTGTTCCGCGGCGGTGCCAATCATCTGGTCTGATCATTTCCTAATCAAATTTACTGTCACAAACTATGTGAACACACCCACTTACAAACCTGATCCCTACTCACAGAAAAGAGAGTGGAAAAAAATCGACCCTGCTGCTTTCAATAAAATTCTATCTGATCTTAAGCCAGAAAATATATTTGCGTCCAATGATATGGATGGGTTAGCCAGTGCTGCTAATGACTGGCTCTCGGAAGCCTTAAATACCTGTCTTCCCACTACCCACAAGAAAGGTATTATTCACAAAGCCCCCGCGCCTTGGTACAATGAGACGCTCCGTCTGCACAAATCAAAGTGCAAGAAATTAGAACGCTTATGGAGGAAAGACTACTCACTTACATCGGGTACCGCTTATAAAACTGAGCTGAAATGCTATCATAAGGCGTGTGCTACAACCAGAGCCATCCACGTCAACAAATCCATAAACGAAGCAATAAATAAATCAAAAACCCTATTTAACGTGGTGAAAGAGCTCGCTGGTTCACAGACCACGACAACACCTCCCCAATTGTCCAACACGAAATGCGATGAGCTTGCCCAGTACTTTATTTCTAAAATTACAAACATACATCAGGACATTCTCGCTCAAAGCAAAACCCAAGTTCCCTCTATTTCCCCTCAGACCAGTAACGTGTCCATGAACTCCTCTGGGTCACCTTCACCGCTACTGCTAGCTTGGCCTGATTTCTGTCCGATAACTCTTTCAGAAACATTGAGCAAAATCAAGTCAGGATCCCCGCTGGACCCTTTGCCCGCCCCGATTTTACGCTCTCTGAACTCTTCGCATTTAGCCACCATCTGCAAAATGCTAAACAACTCACTGGATACTGCTATTGTTCCTAGCTGTTGAAAACATGCCATGGTCACCCCGCTTTTGAAGAAGCCACTAGCCGATCCCAAAATATCCGCCAATTACCGTCCCATTTCTTTACTACCGGCATTTTCAAAAATCTTGGAACGTCACATCCATGCCCGTCTTTCAAAATTTGTAATTGACAATAACCTGTTACATCCTTCCCAATCGGGATTTCGCCCCGGTTTCTCTACAGAGACGACCCTACTGGGCGTTACGGACAACCTGCGTCTGCTCTTGGATCGAGGAGAAACAGTTGCGCTGATCTTACTCGATCTCAGCGCAGCTTTTGATACTGTGTTACACAGTATCCTTTTCAAATCCCTCGCGGACATTGGCATTGGAAACAAAGCATTGGACTGGCTCGCATCCTTTCTGTCTGACCGCACTTTTCAAATTTTCTCCAAGTCATCGTCCTCAAAGAGTTACCCCTCCCCCCATGGGGTACCCCAAGGGTCTATCCTTAGCCCTCTTCTTTTTAATTTATATGTCACACCTTTGGCTTATGTTGCACAAAGTTCTGGATTAAAACTTTATTCTTATGCCGATGACTCACAAATTGTTTTTTCACCATCTCAAATTCATCCCACAACCCCCTCCCCGTTGCAAACTGGACTCAGCAAAATATCTAAATGGATGAGCAATAACTTACTCAAGTTAAACGGCGGAAAGACGGAGGTCCTGATTTTTGGCAACAAACCTGATCTCTGGAACCTGAGTCACTGGCCCACTACCATGGGTCCCCTTCCAACTCCATCTGAACAAGTGCGCAACCTGGGTGTAATTATTGACAAGGGACTATCCATGAAAGATCAGGTCAACAGAGTCACAGCCACCTGTTTCACCATTCTACGATGGCTGCGTAAAATCCTCTGGATGCTGCCCAAAAACACCCAGAGATCTTTTGTGAATGCCCTGGTGACCTCCAGATTGGATTACGGCAACGTGCTCTATCTGGGGTCCTCAAAGGCCGTCACACGGCGCCTTCAGCTGGTACAAAATGCTGCAGCTCGGCTTCTTTGTGGCTGTCATAAACGTGACCACATTACAGAATGCCTGAGAGAGCTGCATTGGCTTCGTGTTGAAAACCGGATAAAATGTAAAGCTTTGAGCTTTATGCATAAGATCAAAATCCGATCAGCACCCCTCTACCTTCAGGCCCTTGTCAGCCCCTATCTTCCTACTCGGGCTCTCCGTTCTTCATCCCATCATCTTTTTAAGGTACCTAAGTTCAAACTTACCAGAATGGGCGGTAGTAGCTTTGCGAACTTAGGACCCAGACTGTGGAATTTACTTCCACTGGCACTACGGATGGAAAACTGTCACATGCGATTTCGCCGAGCAGTGAAGACCTGGCTCTTCGATCTCTGAATCTTCTGCCTGATGTTGTCAATCTGTCTCTTAGCGCCGGGAAACCCTCAGGGGTAGCTGCTCGCGCTCAACAAATTCAATTAATAAATAAATAAATAAATCTCTGGCGTTCTGACCCTTGCAGGAGAAAGAAACGGTTGTTGCAACAAGTCATTTCCTGCAATATGCTCTTTGGCTCGTGAGGGGTAGCCTTATTTATGGTTTTTAATAGCTTCTTAGAAGAGCGCAACATAGTCGGCCAATGTAGTCTGGACCTTTTTTAATTTGGAGTATAGTTTATTTGCGTTGAAGGGGGTACAGAAGCAGAAACTTGGATTGTCAATTTGGGGTCCAATCATTGAATATATGAAGGAATAATATGAATTTAATGTTGTTCTTCCCATCCTGTGGGGGCCTTTTTTCTTTTTTTTTTTTTTTTCTTCTCTCTTTTTCTGTATTCCCCCATGAACATGTGAGGAACTTTGTCGTAATGAATTCTAAGTTATTTCTGTAGGAACAACTGGAGTTTGTATTTACTTACCTCATCGAGATCCATATTATATGTTTGTATATGAAATGTGAGATTGCATCAAAAAAATTATTTTAAAAAAAAAAGAACAATGTAGTCTGCACCTTGCTTCAGGCCAAAACACATTTCAAATCGCACATTTTTAAAGTTTAGTTGTGGATTTGTTAGGTGTTTGAAGGTACATGCTACGGCAATAAGGAATCCCGAAATAATGAACCTTCTGATTGGTGTCAGAGAAGAGGGTAGTTTTTAAAATCATTGTTAGTAGGGTAAGTCTTGAAATTTCCATGGAAGACTGCTTGAATAGAGGAGTAGGGTCGCTGGAATTATGCAGCAATTGAGGGCCCAGTTATGCAGCAACGTTGACTAAATTATGCAGCAAAACTTATGCCGCGCAATGTAGCACAATATTGAGAAGTATTATTTCACCATTGTGCCATTTCCACACAAAGTAATATGAGTAATATGGCCTAGTAATAGTGTCACTTTATTGGTACCAATTTTACACCAGAATACAGCAATAATCAGTTCGAGGATGACCAGTAAACTTGTGCAAAAGGGATGCCACTGCTTGGCAGCAGTTGTGGCGTTTTTTTTAGTGACTGTTGGTCTGTTAGAGCTTAAAACATTTTTGGGTTGAATTCTGCAAACTATGCAATAGATTGACAGATTATGTGACAGTACGGTAAATCCATAATTATGCTGAAAAAAACTGTGGCTCAGAATCACATAATTCTAGCGTTTGCCAACAACGTGCTGCATATGGATACCACAAAATACTTGCAAATAATCTGATACTAGGAGGAAAAAGCAAAAACATTTGGTGAAGTCTTCCTTATGTCATGACCTTGACAAGTATGAGAAAAATTCCACTGAGAGGCATTTTTTACAACAATGCCCCAAACCCTCTATCAACTAAGATCTTCTTGGCACTCTGCCTTAATTACTAGAAACCAACCCAAAAAGTAATTTACTAGATGCCCGCTAATTGAATTCCTCTTTGATCATACCTTACCAACACCTGATGTAGACAAGATTCTGGATGAACTAACTTCAATTAAGCCCCTTGCACCTGCTAATACCGTGTGTCTCCTGCTTACAATTAAATTGCACGTTATTTGTCTGAACGTGTCATCCCCTTATGTAAAGTGATCTACCACCCTAGCATTATTCCAGTACTTAAATAAAATAAAAAATAGAGATATTGCTGGCTGGAGTCACAAAACACTTGTATCTGGAGCTGTAAAGTAGTGTTTGCTCTAAACACCTTTTACCACTGTAATTTGAAAACAGGATTCTGGAGGTTTTAATGTGGGTCATGAACCTTTTTAGTTGTGGTGTTATGTTGCTATGAACATGTTATTCTGCTATATTCCGTTGTTTACTTTAGATATGTCAACAGACAGTTATCTCCAGGTGAAAGGAGCATGTGCCTAGAAAGTTACAGTAACCAGCAACCGTTTACCACACAATGCTCAATATTCGATTGGTACAATTCATGGACATCTTTAAATCCCTTGCTCAAGGGATCAATTAGACCTCGGCAGGGTTCAAGGCAGACGGTTATGAAAGGCTTTGTCAATAATCCCTGCAACCCCTTCACAGCATGGCAGGCTGCTAGGGATATTCTGTGTTTCCTGGTTTCCTATCCCATCAGGTTGGATATTTACCCAAGCTCATCTGTACATCTCATCTGACCAACTATTAGCACCGTTGCACTTTACGCATAATTTTTGGCACAGCCTAGGCCTTTGTCAAGTGTACATTATTGCACTGGCACTTAGTAGTGGCTGCTACCAGTCTCACGTGGTGGGGTGGGGGCAGGTGGTTGGGGGGTTGAAAAAAACTTTTTTTAAACCACTGGCCTCTGACGGCTGTCCAGTCGCTGCCTCTCCTCCGTCCTCTTCTTCCTGCTCCGGTCCTGCAGCAGGATACAGGAAGCAACAGGAAGCACCCGGCTCCCAATAGAAAATCACAAATCTGTTCCTCTGTCCTCGGAGCAGCCCGCCCGCCCAGAAAGCTGCAGCAGCAGAAGGAAACATAAAATGATAATACCAAGAGTTAATATTATTTTATGTTTCCTGCTGCGGAGCAGTGGGGCGATGCTCCTCTGCCTTAGTGGAGGGCTCGACGGCTTTTACTTTATACCTGCTAATGGTAAACAAAACAGAAGTCCCTCAATGTTGCACTTTATCTGTTATTTTGCACACACCGGTATCATCAGTTTGCATCTAAAATTGCTCTTGCTCCCAGTGATTCAATATGACTGCTTGTTTTTTCCTTAATTTTATCTTTTCATTCTTGATGTCGCCCAATGCCCACCCACCGACCCCACCGAACCCGACACCGCCGCTCGCAACCTCAGACAGTGGATCGACGACTGGGCTAACACCCTCGCCCCGTTCAAGAAACCCTCCAACAGTCACACCAGCAAGAAAGCCAGCTGGTTCACCGAAGACCTTCAGGCCTCCAAGCAAACCTGCTGAAAGCTGGAGAAGAACTGGCTCCGTGAATGAACACCGGAGAGCTAAGCAGCCCACAAAAAGGCCACCCGCAGACACCACCACCTCATCAGATCCACCAAAAGGGCCTCCTTTAAAGACCGCCTAGACAACAACACACACAACAGCGAAGAGCTCTTCAACATCGTGAAGGAGCTCTCCAACCCCAGCTCCAACACCAATGACATCCCACCGTCGCAAGACCTGTGCGACTCGCTGGCCACCTTCTCCCACCGCGAGATTGCAGACATCCACAACAGCTTCAATGCCACTACCACTCGTACAACCACTGAGACCTCCAATCCCTACGACCACCACCCGCACCAACCGCCTATTCTCCTGGACCAACATCAACGAAGACGAAACCATCAAGATAAAGAACACCATCCACTCCGGATCTCCGTCAGACCCATTGCCCACACCCCATCTCCAGAAAGCCATCAACATTTCCTTCGAGACAGCAACCTTCCCGGAGAGCTGGAAGCACGCAGAGATCAACGCCTTACTCAAGAAACCCAAGGTGGACCCCAAGGACCTCAAGAACTTCCGGCCCATCTCCCTGTTCCCGTTCCCAGTGAAGGTCATCGAGAAGACCATCAACAAACAACTGACCCGCTACCTCGAGGAGAACTGCATCCTGGACCCGTCCCAGTCTGGGTTCCGCAGCAACAACAGCACCGAAACTGCCCTCATCGCCGCCACCAATGACATCAGGACCCTGCTAGATAACGGAGAAACCGCGGCCCTCATCCTCCTGCACCTGTCAGCCGCCTTCGACGCGGTCTGCCACCGCACACTACGAACACGCCTCCACGATGCCGGGATCCAAGAGAAGGCCCTGGACTGGACCACCTCCTTCCTCTCTGGCAGAACACAGAGCGTCCGCCTCCCCCCCCCTTCTGCTCCGAAGACACCGAGATCATTTGCGGCGTACCCCAGGGCTCATCCCTCAGCCCAACGCTGTTTAACATCTACATGGCACCGCTCGCCCATGTCGCCCAACTGCACGACCTCAACATCATCTCTTATGCCAATGACACCCAACCGGACAGGACGGAGGTCCTCATCTTCGGATCCACCCCTTCGACCTGGGACGACTCCTCGTGGCCGACTGCACTGGGAACAGCTTCAACACCCACCGACCACGCACGCAACCTAGCGGTAATCCTCGACTCCACCCTCTCCATGACTAAGCAGGTCAACGCCGTCTCTTCCTCCTGCTTCAACACCCTCCGCATGCTCTGCAAGATCTACAAGTGGATCCCCATCGGAACGAGAAGAACGGTCACCCAGGCCATCGTCAGCAGCAGGTTGGACTACGGAAATGCCTTCTACGCAGGAACCTCGGCCAAACTCCTGAAACGGCTTCAACGCACCTAGAACGTCTCTGCACGCCTGATCCTCAAGATCCCTCACCGCAGCCACATCACACCCCACCTGAGAGACCTGCACTGGCTCCTCGTCAACAAGAGGATAACCTTCAAGCTCCTCACCCACGCACACAAGGCACTCCACAACACCGGACCAGCGTACCTCAGCAGACGACTCAGCTTCTACACCCCCACCCGCCAGCCCTGATCCACCGACCTCACCCTTGCCACAGTCCCCTCATCTGAAGAGCGACCTCCGGTGGCAGATCGTTCTCCCACCTCGCCGCCAAGACCTGGAACACCCTCCCCATCCACCTTCGGCAGACCCAAGACCTGCTGACCTTCAGAAGACTCCTCAAGACCTGGCTTTTCGAGCAGTAGCAGCATTCCCCAACCCCCAGCGCCTTGAGGCCCTCACGGGTAAGTAGTGCGCTTTACAAATGCTATGATTGATTGTTTGATTGAAATATATGTGCCATCAGCAGGATATCGGTTTAAAGCGAGATAAATCGACACAGCCTGTCATTATTCCAAGAGCGCAGAACTCCATTTTGGTTGGGTAATAATAAAACAGGTTATGGAAAAATAAAGCAAGTACTATTAGTAGTAGTGGTGATGGTGATATTAGAAGTAGCAGTAGACAGTAGCAGTGCTGGTAGTACCAGTAGTAGTAAGTGGCACTAGTAGGGGTATTTATTTTATTTATTTATTTATTAAATGCATTTTCATATAGCGCGACCTTTACCCGTAGGTGTCAGAGCACTTTACAATTGGTCTAGTTACATTACATAAGGACTTCAGAGTACGAGTCACATAAAAGATACAAAAGGAAAAACTCTAAATTCACATAAGAATGGTAGTAAGTATAGAAGTCTACAACAGATACTAGTGGTTAGAGTTATAAATATACAAGTTTCAGATTAACTCGAGTTTGCATTTTAAGAAAAGTTGAAGCGATTAGGTTTGGACAAATCTATATTACATATCTAGACAGCATGAGCAAGTCTCGCCATTACTGGGGTTCTTCCTTTCAGCGCGACCTTATAATAAAAGCAGTAATACTATTAGCACTAGTAACAGTAGTCGTAGTAGTTTTAGTATTACTAGTACAAGTGGAAGTAGGTGCTGGTGTTAGTAGTCATAATAGTGGTGGTAATAATAGTAATAATAGTAGCGGTAGTAGTAGCAGTGGCAGGACTGGTAGCAGTAGTACTACTAGTAGCAGTAGAAGGTGGTGGTATGAGTAGTATTAGTGGTAGTAGCAGTAATATTAGCAGCAGCAGTAGTAGTAGCAGTAGTAGTAGTAGTAGTGGTGTATTTAAAGCATGTACCGTGATACAGAACTGATCACCACTACAGCACAAATATTCTGAACCAAGTCACTCCTATTAGCTGCAAAGAAATCTCTGTGAGAAGAAACCGATGTTGTAGTGAAAACCACTCTCTGCTCCTTACAGAAGTGCTTTTGCCATGTAGCCTCCATTTGCTTTAATCTTGAGCACTCCTGCCTGCTTTCAAGTGTCTTATTTTCTTCTGCCTCATGTTTCCTGCATTTTATTTCATGACCGCAAGGTCAGCATTAAAGCGGCCGCCCTGGGTCGAGGTGGCCTTGCTGTGGCACAGAGGGAGGCAATAGATCAATTCCTTTTGAGTGGATGACATTAATATTCTGTAAGAGAATCTCACAGGGCAGAGACAAGTCAAGGACATTGTGCTCAAAGAGGCACTATCATAGATGGTTAGACAAAAACTTGCTTGTGTTGGGAAATCAGAAGGTTGGAGTGTGACAGACTCTTCTTCAACCCTACAAGCTTTTCTGAATCATAGATCTCTCAAGAAAACACTCTACTTCCCTACTTCTAAATAAAGTGAGTAGTGAATGGCATTCGTGCCATACACACCTTGGGCTCAGCCTCAACATATCAACATTTGCTGCAACATGACATGCTAGAAGCTAAAGAGGAAATTCTCACACTACTTTTACACCAAAGGCATCTATCAGATTTTGTACATAGGTCAAACCTCCTTCACAAGGGAAAACTGCAGTATTCAAGCCTTCACAAGTCAAAGCTGATGGCCCACTATTACCTATACATTTTTATGTTCATAACGACATCAATGACAGCTCCAGGCTGAATCCCTCTAAAGAGAGCATGACAGCATATCCTTGACATCAGCATATCTTAAAAACTGTGACAGTGATAAACAGCATACAATTAAAACTACAATCAAAGCCAGAAAGAAGCAGAGTAACTGAATGCTCAAGGTCAGGTCATTTATAATCCAATGTAGAAAAATAAAATGGTATCAATGGGAATACCATCCGCATAAGAATTTCACCCAATTGCAAGAATGGACCAAAGAAACAATGTAAAAAGCAAAAAGGGTGCAGGCTGCTGCAAATCGCATACTAACATGCGTTCCCACCCATTAGCTGCTGTAATTACAAACACCAAAATTGAAGAGAGGGGTCCTTCTCACCAAAGGGACAGGACACCTAAAATGGACACTTCTGTCAAAAACAAGATCCCTTTGGGCTCCTTTTAGGCATACAAGTACACAATGCTATCATGCATCCACATTACTATCATACATACATTATTAGGATCAGCAACACTCAATAGAGACCAAAAGAATAATATAAAAAGTATAAAATATTGTATTATTTAACGTCCATATAGGATTCAAAATATACAAAGATTTTAAAAAGCGGGTTTAAAAGACATGTACATCATCAATATACTTCAAATAATCACATCAATTAAAAACATATCTTATAAACAACCTGGGAGAATATGACAAATATAAGAGACAGCAGAAACGTAATAAATCAAGTAAGCACGCCAAGTCTAAGTATACTAGAACTGATGACCCTGGTTCATCACTTTATTGCGCTTTTTTCTCCTAACAGAACCCGGTGGTGCTTGGGTGCTCAATCAACACAAAACGACAGGTTTCGGTGGTATAGTGTGATCCACCACCTTCTTCAGGCTTATATATACACAATCCGAAAGATAGTACATCAATATAAACAGGGAGATCTGTCTCTTCCTCTGGTATGGTTGCTTTTCTTTCTGAGCCGAAGGAATTTGGGGATGTTGGAGCACGCCAGGAGACCTTTGTTGTCCCGGCATTGCGATCAGGAATACCACACGCTTGGATGAGCGGTGCTTAAGTTCTTGAGGAACATATATAATATAAAGGATTTTATCACCATAGCTCCAGTGGCCATTCAATGCTGTATTTTATAAAGGGCACTAGTGAAGTGTGGTTTGTTTTTATTCACATTATCTCTCCATCTATCTACACCAACTAAAGAAGAATCTACAAAGGGAGGACGTATGCGCCCCCACTTTCTGTATACCGTGTGGCTCAGAAAAAAAAGCAGCCATCCTATACTTAGCATCAAGCACCTTCAGTCTGGTTACAGCTATGTCGCCAATAGACCACATTACTGTATGTGTATTCCATGCCACCAAGTCTGCTAGTTGTAGATTTCCCATCTCAGTTCCATCAACAAAAGTTCCATGTAATATGTCTTAAGCCAGTGTTTTTTTCCCTACAATTGCATCTGCATCACAGTTCATACATGTTCCATTACATGTGGTACTTCATCCACTAAACAAGAATCCCCCTGGAAAATACACAGTGGCACAATCAGATAGGTCAATTTGTTCCACACTGCCACTAGCCTGTTGCCCTTGAGGTGAAATGGTTGTTTGAAAGTACACCTAGTGAAATGTCTAGCTTTAAACCACAAGTCTTGTGCCCCATGATCCTTTGGCGAATGTCCATTTCTATAACATGTGAGAGAACGCATATCACTATGAATTTCATTCACCTCAGCACCACACTCACCACTGTTTCCATCTGCCTGTCAGCACCTCTGAATTAAGGCCCAGATTTACTAACATTTCCCACAATGCAGCAAAGCATCTTGCTGCGATGCATTATGTGAAAGAGAGCGAGGATGGAAATGATCCATATTTACAAATATATGGAGCATTTCTGCTCTTTCTGCTCCCTTCTTGCGATGGCGCAGTGTGTGCAGACTAGCACCAATGCAAACATCCTTGCATTATAGTACTTTCTTGTAGAATTTGTTATGTGTAGGGCAACAAATTGCAGTAAGGTAAAAGTATTATATTTACCGATCCCCAGGGCAGCTTAACTGTAGCCGACCCGCTGCCAACTGCCTTGTTTTCATGTCAACTCAACCGCTGCAAATCCCCGCGTTCCACACTCCACAGGCAAGGCAAAATCATATGTTGCTCTTTCATAACAAATAATGACAGCGTATATCTACAATAGCAAATAAAAAAATACAAAAAATACAGAAGAATCACCTCACAATATAATGACTGACAAAATACCCACTATTTGAACCTAATAACAAAATCAGATCTCAAGGAGAAATATTTTTACATACAATAAATGCGTTACACATTAGAGAAATAACCAACCACATGAAAATAGTATTACATACAATAAATGCATTAGGCAAGAGAGAAATAACCAACCAAATGAAAATAGTACTTTTGAGATATGCGACTTCACACAGCATCATCATAGATAGCATACCGTCAATAACAAAAAAACTCTCTGTGCATTCCAGGTAATCTTATTTTCCTTTTTTCCCTCAGAGCATTCATGTCAGAGGGTTTTAGTTATTAGTTTTCTCCACACTTCATTTTCAGAACCAAACTACGGGCATACCCTCTCTACACTCTCCCAGGCAGGGAACTCCACTTTGCTCCTACCTGACTGAATCAGTTTAAAACAGCTTACTGGGCGGGAGCTACATGTATGCTGCTGGCTGGGTGAGCCGGCTGGGGCTGTGGGTGCCCCTGGATCCCTTAGTGGTGCTTGGAGGAGGGACCTCGGTCCCTTCCCTTCTTTTAATATAAAAGGCCCAGAGAAAATGGGTCCCTGGGCCCATGGTGGTTTGGGTAGGGGAGCCTAATGCCCCCTCTCCTTATTTTTAAAAAAAGGTTGCAGAGGCATGGGGTCACCGGGGCCCGGAAAGGCTCAGGGTGGGGGGCTGCAAGCCCCCCTCCCCTTTAAAATATAGATTAGTGCCCAGGTAGGCATTGGGACACCCACTGTACACATTAGAAAAAAAAGTGAATAATAAATGAGTGCCAGAGGTCAATCATTTACAATTCACTGCTCCCAGGAAGGAGCGTCCCATAATGCCTCTTCAGTGGTTTTATTTTTTTCTAGCTTGGTGGTGCCCCTAGAATAGGGAGGGCACCTTCAAGCCACTTTTTTAACGGTATTTGGGGCTGCAGGGAGTCCAGCAGCCCTTAGCACATTTAAAAAAACACAGTTAGAATCCTGTGTCATTATAGTTACCTTAGAGCATGACTTATAGTTACTAGAGACAACTATAAATTGTGAATTTCATAATTATTTTGACAGGTGGACAGGGTTGAAAGAATTTTGCAGCACACAGAATTCTGCAGAGTTGCATAGAAACTCTGTGGAATTCCTCAAAGTTCTGCTCCGCCTTACTCCATATGTGTGCAGCCTCCTCATATAGCCTAAACCATAATCAGTGCCACATGGTCCAATACACATCAGTCTGCTGAGCCGTAACTTTAAAGGTTCCATATGAAAGCTGCTTTGGGCCCGGGTCAAGTCATTTGATTGTGTTTGGGGTGGTCACCCCTTTGCATCCTGTCAAAGTTGGACTCAGATTCTGAGGAAGACGAGACAGCTTAGACCTATCCCCACACACCTGTGCATCTCTGACAGTAAGCTGACTTCAGGACGACTCCTCCTCCCCTCATCTACTCTACGTCCAGGAACTGCAGCTCTTCCTCATCATCAGGACCATCTGCATCCTCTGGGGACTCCTCATTGCCTGGATTGGGGTCCTTACAGGACAGCAGGGTGCCCCACAGCATCTGCAGTCCTATCTGGTGCCCATTACCATGTTTCAGGCTCTTTGGCGCTCTACCACCTGAGCTTTGATGACTGCTCACCCGCTGGCTGGACCACTGGCCCTGGCTCAGGCGACGGCTTTGATACTGTGTCAGACTGGACGATTGTGCCATGCTTAGGCGTTGGGTGATGTGATACTGATCCTGCCCTGGCCCCAACAGCAGCCGCAGCACCCCTAGACCTTCAGTACATCCCCTCTAATTTCATGTCTGTCAGGCACTGGAAGTAGTGCTGAACAGACTGAGCAGTTTAAATACGAAAGTAGAGTGATGCTCCTAATACGCCGAATATGTTTGAAAGTACCAAGCAGTAATAGCAAGCAAGACAAGGTCACAATTATTTACCACAGCCCTGATAAGTACCAAGAGGCCTTACTCGAGGGAGGTTGAGGGTGTGGGAATGGGTTATTGTTGGAGACTTAACGAAAAACTAGACCGCTAACCTGGAGGTGTACTCACTTCCAGGTCAAACCTAACATTTCCAGGGCTCTAGCAGCTGAGGGCTTTATTTAATAATAATCCATGTGGTAAGGAAATCCAGAATTCCTATTCTAATAACGTATATATACAAAGTAACCTGCAACATTTAGAATTCCACAGCAGAGCTACATAATACTCCTCATTGTATGCCACTATACTCTACTCTACTCCACTGTATGCCATCCACACCACAATACTCCATGCCACTCCACTCTACACCACTCAAAACATAAAAACATTGAAATTCAATGACAAAAACAATGGTTAATGATAAGTTATAGTTAAGAAAGCTTCATTTATTATTTCTAAAGAAAACCAATTTAAACTACACAAACATTAGAAATTAAAAAGTTATAACTTAAAGTTAACATTTCCGCCCTAAAGAAAACTTTCTATACCTTTGTAGAGTGTGTTGTTAACTCACTAGGCAGACTAAATCAACTATAACACATGCCTTCCCCATGCACTGCTTTCACTTACAGAATGTTAAATCATAGCATTCATAACAACAGTCATGCCTTCGCTATTGACATTATTTATGATAACACTGTGCATGGTAGAAGGTCGAGTTATAGTAATAGTAGATTTAGTCTGCTTAGCAAGACTTCAGTTGTACAATTTATTGAACTTTTGGGGGATTGTACAATTTGTCACATTTAATTCATCAAAATATTTAGTGGGGAAACTAATATGTGACCACATCAATGTTTTTGAAATGACTAAGTAAAATCATCACAAGAGTATTATGCCTATTTAGAGAGCAACTCATTAATATATTAAATCAACTATGCTGTTTAATAATGTGCAAAATGCTGTTTAGCTGTGTACTTTTTTATTCATGATAAACTGCAGAGCAGGATGTGCTGGCAGCCTCCAGCAACTACTAATACATTACATGCTTTTAGTCCACATCCCAGACGAAATCAGTTTCCTTAAAAAATGCAAAGAAAAGGTAAACAGTGTACAGAGAAAAGAAATGGAACAACTTCAGCAATATGATAAGCAAGTGGTATAGTCACAAACGGCATAGACAAAGTGTGGAGTACAAGGTACAAGATGATACAAGGCACTGTACACTAATGAGTAATCATTGGATAGTTCACAAAATGAGGAGAAAGAAAATTACAATTAATAATAAAATAAGAGAAGAGAAGAAGAACGAAAAGAATAATAATATAGTTATAGAGAGATGAAGAGAGTTGAGAGATTAGCCCATGCTTATTTATTTTATTTATTTATTTTATTTATTTATAAGGTTTTATATAGCGTGAACAAGATCCCAAAGGATATCAGAGTGCTTTACATTAGGATGGAAGGAAGGACATAAATGCAATATCGACACCGAGTTGGAGTAAGAAACACGAATGATCATAATCACAGGACAAATTACATCAGGGGAGTAATACTAAACTAAAATGATGATAATTCAATAATCAAGTACATAGCGAGCTACGCAGGAGATCACAATATGCTGTTAAGAAGAGCAGTATCAAATCATGGTACAATGGTTGTAGGATCAGTGACTTGAGTAGGCGAACCTAGCCCAATTAAGGTAGGAATTTATTCATGAAGAATCTTTTAGCTTCCGCTTTGAAAGCCTTCTTTGAGGATATTCTGCGTACTTCCGGTGGAAGACAGTTCCATATCTTTGGGGCAGCGCCGGGGAAGGCTCAGTGACACGTTCTTTTTTTGTTAAGGATGAGTGGTTTCAAGAGGAAGGTGTTAGCGCTTCTTGATGCTCTACCTCCACAAGATAGTTCAAGCTTTTGGGCTAGGTACCTAGGGGTTTTGAGATGAAGGGCTTTGTGAGCTAGAACAGCAATCTTTAATTGGATTCGTGCTTCGTAGGGCAACCATTTAAGAGATTTTAGGACTGGGGATATGTGCTCATTACGTTTGGTGCCTGTAACCAGTCTAGCTGCAGCGTTCAGTGATGCCCTAAGTGGAGCCACGGTGTATTTGGGAAGGCCACAGAGCGTATCGCTGCCGTAGTCTAACCTCTGCAAGACAAGCGCTTGGACCACCTGCTTGTAATCAACCCTCACTTGACCTGGCCTGTCTTAAAAATTACAGGCCTATTTCACTCCTTCCATATCCAGTGAAGATCATTGAGCGCCTTGTGAGCAGGGCACTCTCCCAGTTCCTGGAGGCAAATGATCTACTGGATGATTTTCAGTTTGGATTCCGCCCGGGACATGGGACAGAGACTGCCCTGTTGACTGTGCTGGATGATCTTCGTTTGCGTGCAGACAAGGGTCAACATGCCATCTTGATCCTATTAGACCTGTCTGCCGCATTCAACACGGTCAATCATAAGGTCCTTCTGCAACGGTTGGAAGGAGTGGGGGTAGTTGGTCAGGCACAGAAATGGCTTCATTCATATCTATCTGATAGATGTCAGGCTGTGGCTCTCCCCCCTTTTTAGTCCAAGTTTACCAAGATCCACCATGAGGTGCCGCAGGGCTCTACAATAAGCCCCATTCTTTTCAACATCTATATGCATCCCCTGGTGGATATTATTAAATCTTACGGCATATGCCTGGTAAACTATACAGATGACACCCAGTTGATCTTACCACTGGAGGGAGAACAGTCATCCTCATTGGAGAACTTCCATGTCTGTATGTAGAACGTGGTTCATTGGTTAGAAAACAACTCTCTGTAATTTAACGCAAATAAAACTGAAATCCTCTGCACTGAGGGTGGGAGAGTGCCCTATTCCCTTCCGGCTGACTTCTGACCCATTCCTGCTGATCCCCCATTGTTACCATCCAAGTCAGTTCTCAATCTGGGAGTTTCATTCAACGAGAAGCTGACCTTGGAAACACACGTTATTAAAATCGTGGGGAACTGTTTTTCTCCCATTAGGGTTCTGAGAAAGATTCTTCCTCAGCTCCCTGCTCAAACACGCCCCTTCGTAGTTAGGAGCGTGATTTTGAGTAGGTTGGATTACTGTAATTCTCTATTGTTAGAATCTCCCAAGTTTCTAACTGGGAGACTGCAGGGAATTCAGAATATGGCAGCCAAGCTGGCTTTGACACGCCCCCGTCAATCTTCCTCTTTTCAGGCCCTTGCAGAGCTGCACTGGCTTCCCATAGTGCAGAGGATTCATTTTAAATCCCTCTGCATTGTGTTCAAGGCACTGCATGGATTGGGTCCCATACCATTGCAGAGTAAATTCTGCTGGTATGTCCCCCGCCGCTGCCTTCGATCCTCCTCAGCTAACTGGGTGAAAGTACCCCTGACTAGAAGAGCTAAGCTGGGGGGACAAGCTTTCAGTGTTGCTGCTGCAAGACTTTGGAATAAGCTACCCCTAGTGTTGCGACAGATGAAAGATCTTCTGCTTTTTCGTAAACAAATAAAAACCTGGCTCTTTCCTAGAGTTTAACATCTATCTGCTCATGTCATAGTTGTCTATTACTGTCTTTCCCTCTTTAGCGCAAGGATGCCCGATGGGTTGCAGTGCACTCTATAAATATCTTTTACATTACATTTTACATTTGTGGGAGGAAAGGTTTGATGTTTCTAAGTGTCCTCATCCAGTGGTCAATCTTGGGGATGTGGTTTGGAGGAGGGATGACTAGGAATACTGTTTTGGAGGTGTTGAGCAGGAGATGGTTCTCGGTTAGCCAGTGTTGAGTTGACGTTAGGGTAGTGTTAAGTGAGTTGATGTTTTCCGGGGATGAGATTTTCAGATAAAGTTGCATATCGTCAGGGTACATATGGAAGAGAATGTTTGTGGAGTTTAGTGAGTTAGCTAAAGGCTCCAAGAATAGGTTGAAGAGGATAGGAGATAGGGCTGACCCTTGGGGGACACCCATGAGTACTGGAGAGGGCTGGGAGAGAGAGTGGTTAGACTTGACTCTTTGTGATCTGTGGTGGAGGAAAGATGAGAACCATTGTAGCACCTGACCCAAGAAACCCATCCTGTTCTTCAGGATCGATAGGAGGTTGTCGTGATTGACCATGTCGAATGCGGAGGTAAGGTCAAGGAGGATCAGGAGGCAGGATTCGTTTTGGTCAAGCATTTTTAAAATGTCATCCATAACGTCAGTGAGAGCAGATTCGGTGCTGTGCCCCTTTCAAAAACCGGATTGATGCTGGTCTAAGAGATGGAAATTCTCAATGTGAGCACAAAGTTGGGATTGTACGCATTTTTCTAGGAGTTTGGCTAGGGTGGGAATGTTGGAGATAGGGCGGAAGTTATTAAGGTCAGCTTTGTCTGCGTTGTTTTTTTTTAGTATAGGTGAAACCTGAGCTGCTTTTAGGCAGTCAGGGATCTTGTCTTGTGATAGAGAAGCGTTTACAATCTTTGTCCAGGTGGGGATGAGTACATTCTTGATTTCTTTGAAGATGGCAGGGGGCAAAGGGTCACTGAAATGGTTAGATGGGTTAATATTCTTAAGAATCTTGTTGATGTTGTTCACACTAAAAGGGGTACAAGTGCCCCAGGAGGCATTATTCTTGGTGTTCAGTGTTCAGACCGATAGGTTTGCGTTTTTCAAGGAGGTCAAGGGCTGGTGCCGCCCTGGTGGATGGCAATAGGGCCATCTTAGCAGCAAGGTCAATGGTCAATGGTGATGAGTCTTGATTTCTCAGTGAAGAAAGCAGCAAGTTTGTCGCATGAGGGTGGACAGCCTTCAGGGTCAGAGTGATTTGAACCTACTACTGATTGCTGTTTAACCAATTCGAAAAGTTTCTTTGGGCGGTTTGCAGCTTGATCAAGTTGGTGTCTGAAATAATCTGCCTTAGCGCTCTTGATTTGTTTGTTGTAGCGGCCCCTAACATCTCTAGGGAGTTTTAGTTGGTCCGAGGAGGGATTGGATTTCCAGGAACGTTCAACTGCCCTAAGGTTGTGGCGTTCCGAGTTTAAATTGTCGTTGTACCATGGTTTGGATATTTTTGTTGAGGCATTTTTTTGTTGTAGTGGTGAAATGCCATCCATGATGTTGGAGCTGGTCGAATTGTAGGAGTCGGTGAGTGACTGAACCTCGACCAAGTCAGCTTAGGAGGAGAGGGCAGATTTACGTTGGGCAGCTAGTTCACCTAAGTTTATGGATCTGAGGTCCCTTTTCCATATCCTTATTTTCATTGGTTGAACCTGCCACATCAACACCTCACTGTTAATATAAAAGAGGATGCAGTGGTGGTCGGACCAATCGCAAGGGGTAATAGAATCCAATGTGATGTTCTGCCCTTTTGAGATAATGAGGTCTAGAGTTTCTCCTTTATTATGAGTTGGTTGGTCACAGTGCTGAATCAGTTCTTGATCATTTAGGAATGATTTAAGGCAAGATACAGCGAGGTTGTTGGGGTTAGACCAGTGAAGGTTGAAATCACCGAGGAAGATTTGTGACACAGCTGAGTCGACATTGACAGAAATAATATCCATTAGTTGCTCGAGGAAAGGGAGATTGTCTCCCGGGGGGTAGTAGAAAGTTTGCAGACTGGTAGGTTCTTGCTTGAGATGCTGAGGCAAAGGTATTCACAGGAGGAAGGCATAGAGGACTCCAAGTGAGAAATCGAGAGTGTGTTCCTGTGAATACAGGCTAATCCAGCACCCAACTTCCATGCTCTGTCTAGCCTAATTATGTCATGAGTAGGAGTTGCTAGGAGGTCTAAGATAAGACTGGAGGCAGGATTTAGCCAAGTTTCAGTGAGGATGATGATGTCTAATTCATTGTGTTGGATGAGGTCGAAGATATCGGAGGTGTGTTTACTGGCTGATCTGCAATTAAGTAGTACACATTTAAGTCATGACGGATTGAGGGGGGAAGGAGTCAGGGAGACGCTCACCCTAGTGAGGTTGTCATTATTGATGACTCGAAAATTTCACGGAGGTTCTTTGTTTGGGTTAGAGTGGATGGATTGTATTTGTCTCTGCGGGATCATGTTGGTATTGTGCTTGGTAGAGTAGGAGTTGTGAAGTTCATAGAGATCGTTGGGCGCCATGTGTGTCTCAAATCTTCTGGGGCGGGAGGGGGCGTTAGGTAGGGGAGTGGTTTTTGAGTTGAAGGGGGCTAAAGGCTGGCCCACACGATCACTATCCATAGATGAGGATCTGGGCAAATTCGCAGAGGTGAGGAAGGATCTGATCACTGGGAGAATATCATTTGAGAAGGCTTTTAGGTCAGGTAGCTCCATAGTGATAAGGTGCAACTGGAGAGATATATCATCCAGGCGCGCAGCCAAGTTTGAGTGTTGGGGGATTGGTGTAGGGTGTGTTGGAATATCTAGCGGTGAAGGGGGGCCTTGGAGTAATCCTGTGGGGTCCGTGGTGATGGTGAGTAACTTCTGAGGAGGGAGTTGATCATTTGGGACTAGCGGAGTTCCTAGATCTTTTAATATTGAGGTTGGGGCATTAGCGAGGGTGGTTTGACCAATGGGCTGAAGGTTAGGTACAGTCAAAAACCAGAATGAGTGGGTGTGACCGATCAAGGTCGGAGGAGGGCATTTGCCCGGACTCCATCATAATGTGAGGCATGGAAGAGGGATCATTCGTTGACGGCAAAGACAGTAGTTCACACAGAGATCTCTGCACTCGCGGAAGAGGTGGAATCGGACTGCTAAACTGTGCGCCAAGTGAGCCTGAGGGGGTCTCTCCCCGTCAAAGTCAAGTGTCTAGGGGGTCGGGGCACTGCTTTCGGTAACAGAGCCGCTCTATGAACATATAAGGGCGAAGAGTGATTTATATGGGGTGATGGTCTCCCCAAAGTGGTGGGGGGGGACTAGCAGTGTCCTGAGTGCTGGTCATGTGAGTGTAGATGTCATTGGGTTTCACCGAGACCGCGTTGTTAGTAAAGGGAAGTTTATGATTACTTTAACTAGATTGAAATAAGAAGCTTGGATTAGGATGATACCATTGTGTAGAGGGTGATGGTAGCAATGGCGTTGAGCGTAGACGAGGGTGCTGTTGTTAGCTTGAGACCGTGAGGTGTTTTCCTGGTGCCTGATGTTCTGAGCATGGAGTAGAAGACTTTTCACCAACATGCTCCTTTCCTCGTGTAGAAAATAAGGTCATTAACTCTAACACCTTTGTTTGTACAAAAGTAGACGTTACAGATTATAGTTTCAGGCCTAGACCTGAGTAGGTGATGCTTGTGCTTCTTGGTGGCGTTTTGATAGGTTGGGAGGGTAGTTGATAATGAAAGCGTTGGATCCTGAGGGATCTGGACCTAAATACATTTTGAGAGCGTGTCTATTGGTCGATGGTGATGTGTTATCAATGTTAAAAGAATGGTGTTAAGGGGAGAGTTCCTGCACCAAGAGTGAGGGATAATGTCAATTTGCCCATTCCAAGATGGCCACAACAGGCAGGGAGTGTACCCAGCCCACTTATATTTCTATGTCCGGCCCTTTTCTCTTTCCAGTCCAGGTGTGTGGGATAATGAAAGAAAGCCCACTCACAGATGGACACCAAAAGAAGAGGGTGTAACCATCCCTTTTCTCTTTCTATGCCCAGCCGAGCAAAGCCCAGCCGACCAATTTAATGCCATAGAGCAATAATAATAATGAAGATACACAAAATGGGCGTCCATCTGTGTAAACAACAGAGCTAGGGCAAAAACCATAACAATCAAATGAGTGAGGCCATGCAGTCTTGCCGGAGCGGCACATCCCCAAGGAGATCTGTCTGTCTGAGGCGAGCGGGATTAGAGAAGGCCCGGAGCGCGCTCGCGCGCGCTCGGTAGATACTATCCATTCCCAGGGGGAATGCGAGAGTGACTGCAGGCACAAACGCTGTAGCTCCAATGCCTGTGCAGCACAATCCCTCTCAATGTCGGCAGGTAAAGTGGGGGCAGGAGGGCTCAGCGGTTACCAGAGAGCTTCATCACCGGACCAGCTGGCTGCGATAGAAACAAAGAGTCGAGCCCATGGGAATGCGACCAGTGAGAAGCAGCGCAAAGGCACCATTGTAACGCACAATAGGTTGCCTCTTGGGGGGTTCGGCCGCCAGACAGCACCCTCAACGAGGTGCCTGTCGAGGACCAACTCTGATGCAAGGTGAACCGAGACGATCTCGTTTTCGGTAGTGGCAGGCTCATGAATAATTGGAAGGGGGACCAGGAGCCAAGCCAAGAATGACGGCGGAAATCAAACCCTTATCCCCTGGAAAGCTTCTACAGCCATGACGTGGAGGTGAGACGCGGGGTCAGAAATCTGACGGGAGAGGCCGAAGAGATGGCTCCGTAGGGTGGAAGGGAAGTGCTGGCTCAATGGAAGTGGTGTCTTCGAGTCGTGGGAGGCCTGTGTGCCATGCTCATGTTGTGTATCGGATCAATATTCATGTATTGGAGAGAAGTCCTATGGAGGTAGGTCCAGTACGCCTGAAGTTCCTGAGTGCAATATAAACGTCCTTAAATACAATTCTTTGGCTGAGGGGTTATGAAGGGGAAGTATAATAAGAACAGTATCTGTAGGGTAATCATGGTGGTTTGTATGTGGCGAAATACACATCTAGCTTGTCCCAAATATGTCTGGTTGACGGTTTCCAAGGTGAGTTTTGGAGAGCGATGTTATCTGCGCCCCTAATGTGTGTAATCCAATTCATCCAACATTTGAATGAAGCTTTGTGTGTGTCCTTCCAATTACAATTCAAACTATGGCATTCAGGGAGAGGGAACTCTCTGTGTCCGGAGGGTCGAGAGGCTGCCTATAGTGGGAGTACGTCCTCCCATGTGTAAACACTCCTTCACAAAAAAGTACTCTACACTCTTATGACCAAAGTTCACGCCTCCCTGAGGGTGACCCTGGTTGGCAAGGGATGTGAAAGACTTTCTTGACGTTATGAGCTGAACTGAGAGTGGGGAAGGATACACATCCTTTTGTTTATATTATCCTCACAAACCCTAGTGTTGTCATGCTTCATCCTCGGGTCACCCTGACGCCTAAAAGTCAGGGTGGGCTCGACTGTGTTTCAGGTAGCTCTTGGATAGAAATGGCCAGGGGGGGTTATAGATTAAAAAAAGCGCCGTCAGATCCCAGTTTCCCTTTATTTGTGGATCTGCCGGGAATATTAAAAAACAATAGGTAATGGGGGTCAGTCAGGAGATTTATGGTCCTATGACCCTAGTGCCAACATGTTTCAGTCCTATATTGGCCAAATCAGTCCTGGACTTTCTTCAGGGCTAAGAAAACAATCCTCCGTGGATAGCGCGGGAAGGGGGGGTCCCTACCCTACTTTTATTTAGGGCATACAGCTGCTCCTAAAACCGAATAGTAACAGATTATTTATCTTTGATTTATTCGTACTCCATCTGTAAAACAGAAAGAAAAGAAGATCAAAGTGTACCATTTTTGTCAGCACATTTCATTGCTTCCCAAAAAGTGACGTGCTCATAAATACACCCATGCTATCAGAACGACAGGGTGCAAGGAACATGTCACATCACATATTGACTGATATGTGTGTCAGGTATAATTTACTGTTACCACGCTCAACTCAGTGGTAAAATACAGTGTTGTGGCGACATAGGTCACATGCTATCGGTATCCACACGTGAGCGTGTGTCCAGTCTCAGTGTGAAATCAAACCTCTGTCACTCTTATCGTACCACAAAAAAAGCTACTTTCACTCGTAGTGTTGTTGCACGCATTCACATTCATACTGGTCTCCCTTACCCCTTCTTGGGAGAGTAAACGTTTCTCAGGGGACTCCGAGAAAGGGGTAGCTCTTTAGTCAAACTATGTTAATTCCAACATCATTTAGCAAAACAAGACTATCCTGAACAAGTCAGATAGACAGGAACCTAACTGGGAAAAACAGAAGGTGTAGGAAACAATTTGATCCTTAAAGACACCTTTATCTGAAAGGGAAGTATTATCTCTTTCTATAGTCCCCTCACTCACCAGGGTTTCCCCACGGTGACATGCTTCATCATAGGGGTCCTCCCAGTCCTCTACGGACTGAGGCGTGCTGCGACTTGCGGTGTTACGTAGGAGCACTGAAAATTTTGTGGACTATGTGTGGTGCGAGTGAAGTAGTGGTGGAGTGGGAAAATTAAAATAATCAGCTAGTGGGCTACGAAATAAACTTTATTGGTGCTCTAAGCTGAAAAAGTTAAAAACGGGGTAATATGACAAGGGACCCTAACTATGATGGGAAGGTGTGCCTAGCATATTAAGAAGTCAACTAGTTTCGAGCTCCCCAGCTCTTCGTCAGGACTACACTGGGACCAGCCCAGTGTCGAGAAACTTGCCACTCCTAGTCAACCTTGATAAGGTGAAATAAGTGTGATGCCACAATAGTAAGGCATGCGTTTTAAAATATATACATACGTTATGTACGTTGGTACACTGATTTAAGAAAAAGCAACACTGTGCCTCATGGTCACTGCGGGGATGCGGAGATCTCGTACATTTGTACGTTGAACCCCACATGCTTCTGACACCTAATGAAAGCCAAACCTCAGGACCGAGTATGCGGTCCTGAGGTTTGGCTTTCATTAGGTGTCAGAAGCATGTGGGGTTCAACGTACAAATGTACGAGATCTCCGCATCCCCTCCAGTGACCATGAGGCACAGTGTTGCTTTTTCTTAAATCAGTGTACCAACGTACATAACGTATGTATATATTTTAAAACGCATGCCTTACTATTGTGGCATCACACTTATTTCACCTTATCAAGGTTGACTAGGAGTGGCAAGTTTCTCGACACTGGGCTGGTCCCAGTGTAGTCCTGACGAAGAGCTGGGGAGCTCGAAACTAGTTGACTTCTTAATATGCTAGGCACACCTTCCCATCATAGTTAGGGTCCCTTGTCATATTACCCCGTTTTTAACTTTTTCAGCTTAGAGCACCAATAAAGTTTATTTCGTAGCCCACTAGCTGATTATTTTAATTTTCCCACTCCACCACTACTTCACTCGCACCACACATAGTCCACAAAATTTTCAGTGCTCCTACGTAACACCGCAAGTCGCAGCACGCCTCAGTCCGTAGAGGACTGGGAGGACCCCTATGATGAAGCATGTCACCGTGGGGAAACCCTGGTGAGTGAGGGGACTATAGAAAGAGATAATACTTCCCTTTCAGATAAAGGTGTCTTTAAGGATCAAATTGTTTCCTACACCTTCTGTTTTTCCCAGTTAGGTTCCTGTCTATCTGACTTGTTCAGGATAGTCTTGTTTTGCTAAATATATTTGTGGAGGATGAACCTAACTTTTACCTCTACTTCCCCTTATTTCTGAACTAATTCCAACATCATGCCACCATGCACCGGCGTCAACATGGTCGGTATGATGAGAGACAATAAGCCAAATCGAGACAAAAGGGTGAGTGTCCACAAAAACACACAGTCGTATTGCCGTTTTTAACATACCTGTTCATGTAGAAAAAGTTTGCCAACTACTTACGTTATCAAGGGTCCTGCCCCGCGACATTACCTATTAGGTTTGTGTCCCTGGGCTTGTGCTACGAGACCTTGGAGAGTCCCAGGTTAAATGCCTCTCATCTACGCGGGAGAAGCAGAGACACGGCACGCCCTTACAGGTATGGAGAAACGACAGGCTCTTGTTTGCAGCGACGTCGGGATCACATGTCCGTGGGGGGGGGGATGAGAATTGTGGTTCCCATTTTTATGGAATCCAAATTGATTGTAAATTAACAGTATATAACCGTTAAACATTAGTAATGCACTTGTAGCTAGTGCCAACATTGCAGGAAACGTAATATGTACATATCATTTTTTCAAAAACCTGTGGTGTTTATCACGAGCAAACAGGTTGTCACTGGAAGTTTCAAAATTCAAAAGTGTGTTAACTTTATTAATCGCGCATAAATGAGAACACTCGATGTGTGCATCTACAAATGTCCATAGAGAGAGTACCAGCAAAACATTCGCTTTTCTCAATAATGGACATATTATAAGTGTAGCACTGTGCATTTATAGGGTGGTGAGAACAGAGTGGTTTGGACATGAGATAGTAATTCTACACCATTCTGATAGCCCATTGTGGATGACACTGTGCTATGGAGGAAGGACTTCAAGCAAATATAGTAACATTTACTAGGAATAGCAAATATCTGTCAACATGAATTTAATGTTAAAACAGTGCTGCTGTCAAACTATTGTGGTCATTGATGTAAGGTTCCAGTCAAAGGGGGCAGCATGTTATATATTCATCTGTAATTAAGTTGATTCCAAGGTATGGAATTGTTTAACCCGTTCTCGTGTGTCCTTAGCCTGTAAATCCCCCGTTGTTTGCGCTCTAGTAGATTTTTGGTTAAGTTGTCAGTGCCCTTTTATCTTTTCAATAATTGTCCATTTAAATCTGTTTCACTGTGTCCTTTTTCTAGGTAGTGAGTGGTGAGTTTTGTGGCTGCAATGGCACGCCTGATAGTACTGTGGTGTTCACTTATCCTTACTTTTATTCTCCTGCTATTCATACCGACATACAGAAGCTGGCAGGGACACTTGATCAGATACACAACCATGTCAGTATTACAATTGGTATGTGTTTGTTGTTCCCATGGAAATCTCAAGGCTAAATCGATTTGTTTAGTATGTTCAGTTAAGGGACATACCACACATCAACCACAAGATAAATGACCCACTACTGGTGGATGGTTCCAGAGTATAAGCTGACTGGTAACTTTTGGGTTTGTATGTGTCAGTATGTATCAAAGTATCTCTCAGGCTCTTATTCCTTCGAAAGGAAAACATAGGTCTTTCAAAGGTTAGTTTGTTAGATGTGAGAATAGGCCATTTCTTATTAATAATCGTCTTGATCTGATTTGAGGAAGTATTATGTAGTAACACAGATTAATGCGCCTGGCTCACTTTTTTGATTGGTCTCTAACAGGGCCTCCCTGGGAGTATTACGTGATCTTTTCTTTGCCTTCTCAATGATTATCTTGGGGTAGGCTCTCTGTTGTAATTTCTTCGTAAGAATCTCTGCTTCCTTCCTGTAATCAGAGAGTTCCGCGCAGTTTTGGCGGATCCTCAGAAACTGTCCCACTGGTAAGTTCTCCTCCAGGGAATGTGGGTGGGCACTGTCGAAATCTAATAAACTGTTTCTGTCCGTGGGTTTGGCATATAGTGAGCTGACCAGTGTGCCACCCCTTGCGATTAAAATGATATCAAGTAAGGAGACCGTCTCAGTATTCAAGGACATAGTAAATCGTAAGTGGGGGTTGAGTTGATTGATCCATTCTGAGAACTCGGTAAGTCTGGTTGCATCACCCTTCCAGATGACCAGGATGTCATCTATATACCTATACCACTTACAAATATGGTCTGAGTAAGGGTTTTTCAGCCAAATCTGCTGTTCTTCAAAATGGCCGATGTACAGACACGCTATGCTAGGCGCGAACGTGCTGCCCATGGACTTGTAGATACATCTGGTCATCAAATTAAAAAAATAATTCTATAAGGGCCAGTCGTTCTAAAGTGGTAATCCAGCTGACCGGTGCATCCCATTACCAATCGCCTTGTGTAAGCAGTTCTTCCACAACACGGAGGCTTTCTTCTTGTGGGATGCTGGTGTACAGCACTTCAACGTCCAAACATATCATGGTGGTTTCTTCCGGATTGTATTGGAGATCTGTGAACAGATTAAGCAGATGTTTGGTTTCTTGGACGTATGATCTTATGCGTGTAACCAGTGGTTTTAGGAACCAATCCGTATATTTGGACTGAGGTTCCAGGAGGGACCCTATGCCCGAGACAATTGGTCTGCCGGGGGATTGAATTCAGCCTTTGTGTATCTTCGGTATGGTATAGAAGAGGGGCACCCTTGGGTCATCTGCGATAAGAAAATCACGTTCCTTCTTAGTGATCCAATCGTTTTCTAATACATTGGTAGTGGGAAACATCCTTTACAACGCAACTTTTACAACGCAATGCTATTACAACGCATTTTTTACAACGCAAAATCTTTTACAACACATGCATTTACAACACATGTTTTTATATGGTAAGTACTTTTACAACGCATATACCTTTACAACGCATTTTTTTTATTTTTTTAAATTATTGTCAAAAGATGTTTAAAAGAATAGTATTTAGTAAACATATTAATATTTTAAAAATATGAAAGAGTAATTTTTGAGTATAAAAAAATAAATAAATAAGAAAAAGTAAAATATATGAGTAGTATTATAAAAGATTAATACTTGAGTATTTTAAAAATATGAAAGAGTAATTTTTGAGTATAAATAAATAAATAAATAGAAAAAATAAAATATATGAGTAGTATTATAAAAGATTAATACTAGAGTATTTTAAAAATATGAAAGAGTATATTTTGAGTATAAATAAATGAATAAATAAAGTAAAATAAATGAGTAGTATTATAAAAGATTAATACTTGAGTATTATTAGCTTTCTTTTTTAAAATGTAATTAATAATATTAATTATTTTTTAAAAAAATGAGTAATGTTAAATAATAGAGAATTTAAATTAAAGAAAAATACTTAAGTATTATTAGAGTAATTAATAATAATTTAATTATTAAAAAAAAAAAAATACCTGGAGTGTTTTTTGATTAATATATAAAAAATAAAAGAAAATGTAAAATACCTGAGTATTATGATTTTTTGTAAAATAAAGAAAAGTATTAAAATAAACAATTAAATTAAAATTTCATTAATAAAATGATTAAAAATATAATTAATTAATATATATATTTTAATTTGTACTGTAAAATTACTATAATTTTTTAAATAAATAATTAAATAAAAAAAAAAAGTTTAATTGATACAAGACATTATTACATAAAAGTTAATATTAAAAAATAAAGAAATTAAAATAGTACAAAAAGGTATTTTAAAAATATATTTAAATAAATAAATTAATATTTAAAATATTATTTGAGTTTTTAAAAAATATTTTAACTTTAAATTATACCAAAACAAAAAAGAGCTAAGAAAATTTAACTTACTTTTAAAAAAATTCCCACGCTTTTGCATTGAAGTCTATGTGATAAATTGTCCTTCATTTATTTCGGCAGCTTAAGAAGATGCAACCCGCGGAACAAGAAAGGAAGGAGTGAAAAGAGAAGAAAACGCAAGTTTGAAAGGAAAAAGAAATTAGAGTGGAGGTAAGGAACACATTCACTAATTTTAGAAATTATTAAATATATTAAACATTTTTAAATAACAAATGAATAATATACAACAGTAAACCAATAAGGTGTTATAAATAATTCTTTATTTAAAAAAACATAGGAAAAACATTTTTGTTTTATTCTTTTTTATAACATAATGTACATATTTTATAAAAAATATACATTATTTATTAGTATTTTTAAACATATATTTATTGAAATAGTAAATAAAATAGTCCTTTTTTAACATTGATGCACGCGATGACGTCATGACGTGAACGTAAACGTAAGGCGCCATTTTGGAGAGCATCGGAGGAGGAAGCAGCAGGAAGCTGATCTGCGTCCAGGTAGGAAACTTTTTCACATTTATTTATAGATATAGAGTTAAAAATAGATACATATATAGTAAATAAAGAATAAGGAGAGGTTGCGGAATAACTAATTGATGTTTAAAAAGTAAAAAAGCATGTCCACGTTCATGTCATTAGTGTATGCCTATGTCGGGTCGCGGAAAGTTAATTGTAAAAAAAAATAATGTATTTAACTGAAACATTAATTAAAGTTTCAACTAAAAATGTTCATTTCAACACTTCGGTACGAATATAAATGATTTATATCTTCATTTTCCTAAAACATTTTTTGCGTATTCATAATTTGTGAAAAAATGATTGATTTTTTTTGGGTGTTTATGCAGGAATGTGCATTTTGTAAAAAGGATTGAAATTTGAAAATTTGAATAGGTAGAGATATTTTGGATTTTTTGGGTGGTAGTCATTTAGGAAGTTTAATACAAATTAATATCTTGCTTTTGATGTTTGGAAAGTTGGACAAATATTATGGTAAAGTCGTTTTGGATAATTTGGTTGTTTGGAAAAAAATGAAGATTGGAATAAAAAAGGGAAAAATTAGGAGACCCGACTCGTAATTTTGAAAAAATGTTTGTGAAAGATTTGTATGCCAATTGTA
Source organism: Triturus cristatus (assembly GCF_964204655.1). Lineage (NCBI taxonomy): Eukaryota > Metazoa > Chordata > Amphibia > Caudata > Salamandridae > Triturus > Triturus cristatus. The sequence goes on from NC_140594.1 coordinate 778,377,128, forward strand.
ATTAAAGGTTATTTAATTTTTAAGCAAAGCAGGAAAGTAAGTAGATAACTATTTTTAAAAAGAAAGAATGTTAGCAAGATTTTCCAGGTAGTCTAGAGCCACACACAACGTAAATTGTTGTAATATAGCCAATAGTCTCTCAGACATTTCCTTTGTTTTTAGAGTTACTCGTGGGTTTAGACTACCTGCAAGTGTTTGGGAAAGTCTCATTTCTTGAAAACTTTGCTCCTTCTTCAAAGTTTCCAAGAAAGAGTAGAAATTAGGATGAGGTTTGCCAATTGTATGGTTGAAGGAGTTATGCCATCCCTCTATGGCATTATTTGTTTTTGCTTCTCCCTCTAAACAGCTCGTGTAACAGTTCCACCACTCCACATGGAATCGTGGCTTCCTCCTGTGACCCGATCTGCTTAGGTGCCCAATCCATGTGTCCTCGAAATAATTTAGGATGGGTGCCAATTTTTCTTCATTACTTGTAAAAAAAACAGATTCTGTAATAGCAGTGTAGTTCTCGTCCACACTATCGGGAGGAACAAAACAAAGTGCTGTTAATTTTTTTAATTCAAACTGTAGTTTGCTATCTAGGGATGTTTTTTGTAATTTACGCCAAAATGCCTGGGAAAAATGGAAAAAACATCCCTGAATTTGGGTATCCATGTACGTTTTAGTGATCACATTGATCATGCTCAATTCAAAATCTATTATTATTTTCCTAGGACTTTGAGAAGTTTTACTTTTAATAACTGATAAAAGTTCAGAGTATGTTGCAGAAGTCTTATCAGGTAGCAAACTATATACTAAGGGGATTACATTATTGTTAATTTTTGCTTGTATAGTGTAAATTTGAGTGAAAGGATGGGGTGTACTTTTAAACGTCCCATCCATCATCCAAATTTCACTATTTTCTAACTTTGCTAGGTTACGTGGGGTACTAAAAATAAGAATTCGTTTCTGAGGGTTTTGGTTATCATGCAGAAGGAAAGGTTCATCAGCAAAAGAAATAGAAAGATCATGTGGAATTCTAATATCAGAAAAAGTATGTGGTGTAGATAATTGGATGTTACTTGCCTGCTTTTGTCTTTGAATAATTCTTCTCAAATTAGGAATAATAGGCATATTACTAGCAACATGACTGGGGACATGCTGTGCAACCTCTCTTAAAATGGATCCTGTAGAATCATTGGAGGTGCTTGCAATAGCTTTCATTTCATTTACAGTTTCTCTTATTTCTACCTCCATTGCAGAGGCAGAGTGATTATGTTCTGTTGTTTTCACAACTAAATTATCAAGTGTAACCGCTCTGCCACTGCAATGGGTAGAGTAGTATTGCACACACCTCCAATGATTTCTAGGAAAACTTATTCTTTCCTTACTATATATGTATCCTGACTGGTTCAATAAATTTTTCCCTTTCCTCGCTTTTATATATTTAGCAGTTTCAAGAGTAGACATTATCTGTGAAGAGAAGAGAAGAAAAAAAAATTAGGATGTAAAAGTAAATACACTAGCTCTAATGTTACCCCTACACCATGCCACACTTTCTCTACTGCTGCACCTTCCTGGAGTTAGATTAGTAATTGTTACCCCTACACCATCCAACACTTTCCCTACTGCTGCACCTTCCTGGAGTTAGAATAGTAATTGTTACCCCTACACCATCCAACACTTTCCATACTGCTGCACCTTCCTGGAGTTAGAATAGTAATTGTTACCCCTACACCATCCCACACTTTCCCTACTGCTGCACCTTCCTGGAGTTTGAATAGTAAATTTTACCCCTACACCATCCAACACTTTCCCTACTGCTGCACCTTCCTGGAGTTAGAATAGTAGATTTTACCCCTACACCATCCCACACTTTCCCTACTGCTGCACCTTCCTGGAGTTAGAATAGTAAATTTTACCCCTACACCATCCCACACTTTCCCTACTGCTGCACCTTCCTGGAGTTAGAATAGTAAATTTTACCCCTACACCATCCCACACTTTCCCTACTGCTGCACCTTCCTGGAGTTAGAATAGTAAATTTTACCCCTACACCATCCCACACTTTCCCTACTGCTGTACCTTCCTTGAATTAGAATAGTAATAGTTATTCCAACTACAACTCATATTTTCTGCATTGTGGAATTTAATTTTAATTATTAAATAAAAGGTTTGACTATTATATTGTTGGATTTATAACAGTGTTCATTTAAAATACCTTTTGTTTTTGGTGTTTCTTTCTTGGTTTGGCTTCTGCTATGGTTTTGGCCTGCTGGCTGGAGTTTTTGGTTATTTGTTTTTCAGATTTTATCGACAAAGTTGCAAACAATTGTCTGTGAAAATGAAATAAAAAAAAAAAAAGAAATGAACAACTTTGACAACGTTGGTGACAAAATGCAAAATATGAAAAATTCTTTTTAAAGCTGCTGGCTGGAGTTTTTGGTTATTTGTTCAGATTTTTTCGACAAAGTTGCAAACAATTGTCTGTGAAAATGAAAGTAAAAAAAAACAAGAAATGAACAACTTTGACAACGTTGGTGACAAATGCTAAATTAACAAAATTCTTTTTAAAGCTGACATTTTATTTAAGTCTAACTACAGTACATATCATATTTTCCCTTGTGCTGCACCAAACTTGTGTAAGATAAATAATTTGTACCCCTAAACATCCTACACTTTCCATAATGCTGCACTTTCCTGGAGTTAGAATAGCAATGGATACCCCTGCACCATCCCTCACTTTCCCTACACCTCCACCTTCCTGGAGTTAGAATAGTAATTGTTACCCCTACACCATCCCACACTTACCCTACTGCTGCACCTTCCTGGAGTTAGAATAGCAATTTTTACCTCTACACCATCCAACACTTTCCCTACTGCTGCACCTTCCTGGAGTTAGAATAGTAAATTTTACCCCTACACCATCCAACACTTTCCCTACTGCTGCACCTTCCTGGAGTTAGAATAGTAAATTTTACCCCTACACCATCCCACACTTTCCCTACTGCTGCACCTTCCTTGAATTAGAATAGTAATAGTTATTCCAAAAGCAACACATATTTTCTGCATTGTGGAATTTTATTTTAATTATTAAATAAAAGGTTTGACTATTGTATTGTTGGATTTATAACAGTGTTCATTTAAAATACCTTTTGTTTTTGGTGTTTCTTTCTTGGTTTGGCTTCTGCTATGGTTTTGGCCTGCTGGCTGGAGTTTTTGGTTATTTGTTTTTCAGATTTTATCGACAAAGTTGCAAACAATTGTCTGTGAAAATGAAATTAAAAAAAAAAAAGAAATGAACAACTTTGACAACGTTGGTGACAAAATGCAAAATATGAAAAATTCTTTTTAAAGCTGACGTTTTATTTAAGTCTAACTACAGTACATATCATATTTTCCCTGGTGCTGCACCAAACTTGAGTAAGATAAATAATTTGTACCCCTAAACATCCTACACTTTCCATAATGCTGCACTTTCCTGGAGTTAGAATAGTAATGGATACCCGTACACCATCCCTCACTTTCCCTACACCTCCTCCTTCCTGGAGTTAGAATAGTAATTGTTACCCCTACACCATACCAAACTTTCCCTAATGCTGAACCTACCTCGAGTTAGAATAGTAATTGTTACCCCTACACCATCCTACATTTTTCCTACTGCTGCACTTACCAGTAGCAAGAAAAATAATTGTAACCCCTACACCATCCCACACTTTCCCTACTGCTGCATATAACTGGTGTTACATTAGTAATTGTTACCCCTGCACCATCCCACACTTTCCATAATGATGCAGCTTCAAGGGGTAAAAAAAGTAATTGTAACCCCTGCACCATCCAACACTTTTGCTAATGGTAAAGTGAATGTTTTTATTTACAAATTTAAAATTAAAAGAAGTAATAATTAATTTACCTTCACATTAAGAAAGGTGAGTCGTGTTGGTTGTGTTGGAAAAAAAATTGGCAAACGATATGTTGGTTTTGATAGAAAAACAAATTTCTGTTTTAGGAAGAAAAAGAAGATATTATAAGTTCGTATATATTAAAGTAACTTCAGGAAAAAAAAATGGTTAGAGTACATTTTTAAAAATATTTAAATTATATTTGCTGCACTGTTTGGATGGAAATGAAACATGATTTAGGACAAAACATGGTGTAAAAAAATAATAGTAACTTACTTGTAGTAGGAAAGAAAGAATGCTTCTCAAATGGATTGCAGTGTTCTCTCAGTCTAGGTCACAGTCTAGGTGTCAGAGGGTCAGGTTTTTGCGTCTGGTCTCTCTGGTAGTTGATAATCAACTGATTGCAAAATGGTGTCTTGCTGGTATTTATAAGTTTTAGTCAGTGTCATTATTAATTTTTTTAAAAACAGCGTTTGTTGTGTTTTTTAGTATACTTTTATTTGCTGTGGAAAATGATAATTTAAAAAAGCATTAAAAGATGTGTTGTTTTCATTTATTTGCTCCGTTTTGGCATCCATTTTGGAACATGTATTTTGCTATTGTTTTCATAGAAAGTGTTGTAGGACAAGTTTTAGAAGTGGGTTGGTTAAAATGGCGACTATGTGTATGTGTTTTGTGTTTTAATCCTTTTAATTATTTTCTGATATAATCATGTTTTGCATATATATGAACTGTTGTTTAATTATTCGTTATTTGTCTAAAACTTTTAAATTAGTAAAAACGGATTTTTTAGGGAAATAGGAGTATAAATTTTAATACGCGAGTATTAATTCTAATACTCAAGTATTAATTTTCATACTCGAGCGTTCATTTTCTAATGCGTTTCAGTTAATTTACGTTCAGTTTTGCTCCACATTTTAATACACTTCCCCACCCTAAAACCCCTAATTTCCCTGCATCCCGTGCCAGATTTTATTGTACTTTAAAAAAAAATGGTAATGGTATGCGTTGTAATTGTTTTCGTTGTAAAAGCACTTTTAAGTATTTTACTCAGTTTTGCGTTGTAACAGTATTCGTTGTAAAATAATGCGTTGTAATAGTGTGTGCGTTGTAAAAAATGCGTTGTAAAGGTATGCGTTGTAATAGTATGCGTTGTAACGTCATACATCCGTAGTTGATATGTGATGTGACATGTTCCTTGCACCCTGTCGTTCTGATAGCATGGGTGTATTTATGAGCACGTCACTTTTTGGGAAGCAATGAAGTGTGCTGACAAAAATGGTACTCTATGATTTTCTTTTCTTTCTGTTTTACAGATGGAGTGTGAATAAATCAAAGATAAATAATCTGTTACTATTCGGTTTTAGGAGCAGCTATCTTCCCTCAAAATAAAAGTAGGGTAGGGAATCCCCTTCCCGTGGATTGTTTTCTCAGCCCTGAAGAAAGTCTAGGACTGATTTGGCCAAGATAGGACTGAAACATGTTGGCACTAGGGTCATAGGACCATAAATCTCCTGACTGACCCCCATTACCTATTGTTTTTTAATATCCCCGGCAGAACCACGAATAAAGGGAAACTGGGATCTGACGGCGGGTTTTTAATCTATAACTCCCCCTGGCCATATCTATCCAAGAGCTACCTGAAACACGGTTGAGCCCACCCTGACTTTTAGGCATCAGGGTGACCCGATGATTAAGCATGACACCACTAGAGTGTGTGAGGGTAATATAAACAAAAGGATGTGTGTCCTTCCCCACTCTCTAGTCGAGTTCAGCTCATAACATCAAGAAGGTCCTTCCTATCCCTTGCCAACCAGGGTCCCCCTCAGGGAGCCGTGAACTTTGGTCATAAGAGTGTAGAGTACTTTTTAGGTCTCGCCTAGCGATGCAGCGCAGCTGCTCGCTAGCGAGATCTATTGTCGTTGACTTGAGTTTGGAAGGGGGACAGGAGATGTGCACTTTCCCAGACAGCCAATGTGCACGCTCACAGCATGTCTATCAGCTTGCTCCCGGACAGCACATGGGCAGGCGCACGGCATGTCTTTCAGCTTGTGCCCGGAGCTTGCCCCCGGACAGCAGATGAGCACGCGCAGGCATCTCTTAACTTTCGAGTGGAGGCTTCTGCGGCTGCAGTCCCCGTGCCTGAGGCGGGTCTCCTTGTGACCCGTACTTACAAGGCGAAGGAACGAGGGGTCCAGGCAGGTGTTGGAACAACACAAGGAGGCGCGATGGAGGCCAGGCTGCTGCTGGTGGCTGCCCTCTTCTGCGAGAGCAGGCTGATCACACCCGGCTGCTGCGCCATGAGACCCAATGGTGAGACACGCTCTGCGGTTCCATGCACGCTAGGCATTCTGGTGGCCCTAGCTAGACACTAGCAGACACCATTGAACATCAGTCAGCAACATTATCACAGTGTCAAGATTCAACTGGAATCTGCTAAGATTTTCACTCTTGTGGCACACATCAGGTGATCTAAATAAAGTGTGCTGGCTGAGGTACGCAGTACATTAAAGAACCCCCCAAATAAATAGGAATTCAATAATACTGTACTCTTCTTACAAAATGTTATACAGAAACAGTTTCACGCTGTGACCAGTGGAGGGTGACAAATACCAACTCGAAAACTTAGAATGAATACAGTGCGGTTTCTTACTTTAGTGCATGTTTATTTCTGTCACGTTGCGCAGAGAAGCTACAGCTGCCTAACATGCCCTACTGTGAGCCCCTGTAAAGTATAACTTTCACACCCTTGTATACCCTCTCTTCCAGTGTAGCGCTTTACTCTTGAGGCTCGCGCTTTCCTTTTTAAAAAAAAAAAAAATTTTGGGCTGTGGACATGGGCTGGGCACCCTGAATCTGCACCAGCCTCAATATTCACCAGAGAAATGCAGGCAATGTAAGTAATCCCATGCCTTACTTCAGAGAGAACGCTCTCACATCCCTTAGTGTGTGGCACCAGTCATTAGGTTTCACTCATAATCCAGGAATACAAGTGCAAGCAAACACTTAGGTGTGGACACAGGTATCGCTGCCCATTGTAATGTGCCAAATCTTCCACGCCACAGTCAGAGTAACCACCAGTGGGATTGTTTACTTCCTGAGCCATCACTCCTTTCTCTGCTAATTGAAAACCATCTAAGTTTTCCTTCTACTTTAGCAGCAGTTATATCAAGTATGTGGTTTGTTTTCGGAGGAACCCGCCAATCAAAAACTAGCCTGATGTGAAACCACTGCATCTGCTTTAATTGTTCAGAATAATTATTCCTTCATTCAATTCCTTTCGACAAATGAAAATGAAAATACATTTTCAATATTTCAAATTCATTCTTAATTATGTGGTTAATTCAAGAACAATGCACAATTCATTTTTTTACATACATACACAATTTCAGCCTTAAAAAATGATAAAATAAAATCCATGTTTGGCAACCCACTTCTGTCACTGGATTGGGCCACTTCCACCACTACAGCTGCAAACCTGGTGCCAAATCTACTGCCAGACCCCAAATCACTGCCACGCAGTCCGTAGTGAGGACATGTTGCAGTAATGTGCGATAATGTGCAGCATAGGTAAATACTTATAAGGTCCCAAAGGCGAGACCGATTGCATTGCAAATGCTTGTTTGTGTAGGAGTGTCCTTCCAATTATTTAGGACAATTTATTTGGCGGATGTGAGTAGGACGTCCAAGAGAGCTTTGTCCGAACGGTTTAATGTATCAGCACTAAGAAAGCCAGCAATTAAAGTAGAGAATTCTCTTTTTAGTTAGCAATTTAATAGTTTTGATAGAAATGCAAATACGTTGTCCTAATTTGTTGATAAAACCTTGCAATGGAGAATAAGGTGAGCTAAATCGCCTACCTCTTCCTTGCAGTTCAAACAGATCGGATCAGAGCGGAGATGTTGTGAATGTAATCAAGCAGGTGTCCAGTAGGCTTTATGTAGGAGCCATAGTTTTGTTTGAGATTAGACCGGAGATATTTTATTATGGGTAGTGGTGCTCCATATTTGAGACCATTTAGTCTCAGTTAGAGGGCTAGAGGAATGTAGCTCCCAGAAGGTGACAAGAGTTTTATTGAGAGTCAAAGTTTTAGGGCGAAGCAGTTTGTATATAAGTGAGACTTGGTGGCCTAGCTTATTGATCTTCGTAACGAAGTTTGGTAGAGATGGGAATGAGTTATGCAGTTTGGCTTTTGATAATGTTGTTCTGATCTTGAGATAATTGTAAAATTCCAAATTATCTAAACTATAAGTAGTTTGGAGTTCCTTAAAAGTTATGTATGAGGAACGTTCTAGTTGCTGGGGGAAGAAGATCCCTTTGTTGTTCCAAGCTTCATATTGTAAAGTTTTGCCCTTATATAGGATGTTGCAGTTATTCCATATGGATTCCATGTTGGAGAGCTTTATGCTTGAGTTGAGTTTCTTATCTAACTGTAGGAGCTTGGCTTTTGTGTTTTTAAATATTGATCTAAGTAAATTTGTGTGGCTAGAGGTGAGTAGGGCAAGATGGTTTAGGTTGTCAAGGATGGCCTTTTCGACTTCTAACCACACTGGAGTGTAGTTGCTGAAAGGCGAGAGCCAGTAGGAGCCCTGATTTGCCAGGTAGGCAGTTTGGTATGTTTTAAAATAGGCTAGATTGACCCCACCTAGGGATTTGTCTAGCCCTGATTTGTTTTAGTCCTTTTCTAGCTTTCTTGCCTTGCCAAATTAATTTTGATAAGAGGATATCAAGTTTATGGTGGAAGCCTTCTGTTAAGATGAGAGGAAGCATATTGATAAGATAATTGATTAGGGGGGCAATCACCATCTTTATCGTTTCAATTCTACCCCATCAGGTGATACATTTTGGAGATCAACTGTCCAGAAGTTTCTTAATTTTTTCTAGAGTGGTATTTTCATTGTGATGTAGTGTGTCTATGATGTTGCTTCCAAATTCTATACCTAAGTATTTTATATATCCTGGCTGCCAAGCAAGACCTGAGTTGCCTACAATCTCTCTAGTGCAGTGTACATTTCAGGATTTTACTTCAGATTTGTCTCTGTTTAGCTTATACCCCTAGTGTAAAGAGTAGTTCCCTATTATAAGCATCAAAGCATTGATCAAAGATACTATTACGATATCGTCCGCATAAGTGGCTAATTTAACTTGAATGTTCTTAAAGCCCACTCCTGTGATATCTTTATTTTGTTTAATGTCTTGTAGGAGGGGCTCTAGTGCTAATAGGAATAGGGATAGTGAAAGTGGGGAACCTTGTCCTGTGCCTTGTTGGAGAATGAGAGACTCAGAGAGGGAACCGTTTATTGCAGTACCTGCAGTGGGCTTCGCATAAAGGGCCATGACCATAGTTATGTAGGGGTCACCTAAGTCAAATAAATGCATGCAGTGTTTTAACAAAGGCCATGAAACTCTGTTGAACACTTTTTCTACTTCCAGGGTGGTTGTTGTGGATGTGGCTGGTTTAAAAGCCGCATTTTCTAGTACATGGTATAGTAGACGGGTGTTGTCGTTCGACATATGGTTTTTAAGAAAGCCTACTTGGGAGTTGCTTATTAATTGTGGAAGGACTGCATGAAGTCTTTTGGCTAAAACGTTTGCGAATATTTTGCAGTCGACGTTGATGAGGGATATTGGTCTATAATTTTTGGGTAGTAGGGGATCTTTCCCTTCCTTAGGAATGACTATGATGTTGGCCTCTGTCATGAAGTTTGTTGTTCTTCCTTTATTAGCTATATTATCAAATACTTTTAACATGGTTGGTTGTAATACATCTGTAAATGTCTTATAAAATGTGGCTTTGAAACCGTCAGATCCCGGGGCCTTATTGTCTTTCAGAGATTTAATAGATTTCGACTCTTCCAGTTCGCTTATTGGTTTCCCTAAAGCAAGTTTATCTGTTTAGGGCGGTTCATTTTGCTCAGGTATTGAGTGCACCCTTCTAGTTTAAATTCCTGATCGTTCCGGTATAAATCCTCATAGAAGGATTTGAAGGTGTTTAATATTTCCTTCTGTTTATGTGCCGATTACGATCCGGTAGAAAAATTCCCCGTGCGACTCGTATCCGGTCTTTTTACCGTACGAATCGTACAAGTGCCGTATGAACTGGCAATCATGATTCGCATGCTAAAAAGTCCATACGAACCGCATTTGGAATCATTCCCCACACGTCCTCGGGTCGGAAAATGTGTCCGACACGTCCTCGGACGATTTACCGTACAAGCGTGAAAAGTCAAGTCCGACCGAGGAATCACGATCCCACCCGTGCGTCCGAACTCACAACCATATGGTAAAAACACCGTCCGCACCGAACTCCCATTGCAACCATGGAGAAATGTGCCCGCATACGCGCCAAACACTCCCCCCAGCACCCATACGTTCGAGTCGTACTCCCTGTTAATGTACACCCCCCCCTGTATGTACACCCGTGTACGTGTCGAACCCCCACCCGTGTATGTACACCCCAGTACGTTCGAGTCCTACCCCCACCCCTGTACGTGTCGTACCACCGTCTATGTACACCCCAGTACGTTCGAGTCCTACCCCCACCCCTGTACGTGTCGTACCCCCGTGTACCTACACCCCAGTACGTTCGAGTCCTACCCCCACCCCTGTACGTGTCGTACCCCCGTGTACCTACACCCCAGTACGTTCGAGTCCTACCCCCACCCCTGTACGTGTCGTACCACCGTCTATGTACACCCCAGTACGTTCGAGTCCTACCCCCACCCCTGTACGTGTCGTACCACCGTCAATTTACACCCCAGTACGTTCGAGTCGTACCCCCACCCCTGTACGTGTCATACCCCCGTGTACCTACACCCCAGTACGTTCAAGTCCTACCCCCACCCCTGGACGTGTCGTACCACCGTCAATGTACACCCCAGTACGTTCGAGTCGTACCCCCACCCCTGTACGTGTCGTACCACCGTGTACCCACACCCCTGTACGTTCTAGTCCTACCCCCACCCCTGTACGTGTCGTACCACCGTCAATGTACACCCCAGTACATTCGAGTTCTACCCCCACCCCTGTACGTGTCATACCCCCGTGTACCTACACCCCAGTACGTTCGAGTCGTACCCACACCCCTGTACGTGTCGTACCACCGTGTACCCACACCCCTGTACGTTTGAGTCCTACCCCCACCCCTGTACGTGTCGTACCACCGTCAATGTACACCCCAGTACGTTTGAGTCGTACCCCCACCCCTGTACGTGTCGTACCACCGTGTACCCACACCCCTGTACGTTCGAGTCCTACCCCCACCCCTGTACGTGTCGTACCACCGTGTACCCACACCCCTGTACGTTCGAGTCCTACCCCCACCCCTGTACGTGTCGTACCACCATCAATGTACACCCCAGTACGTTCGAGTCATACCCCCACCCCTGTACGTGTCGTACCACCGTGTACCCACACCCCTGTACGTTCGAGTCCTACCCCCACCCCTGTATGTGTCATACCACCGTCAATGTACACCCCAGTACGTTCGAGTCCTACCCCCACCCCTGTATGTGTCATACCCCCGCGTACCTACACCCCAGTACGTTCGAGTCCTACCCCCACCCCTGTACGTGTTGTACCACCGTCAATGTACACCCCAGTACGTTCGAGTCCTACCCCCACCCCTGTACGTGTCATACCCCCGTGTACCTACACCCCAGTACGTTCGAGTCCTACCCCCACCCCTGTACGTGTCGTACCACCGTGTACCCACACCCCTGTACGTTCGAGTCCTACCCCCACCCCTGTACGTGTCATACCCCCGTGTACCTACACCCCAGTACGTTCGAGTCCTACCCCCACCCCTGTACGTGTCGTACCACCGTCAATGTACACCCCAGTACATTCGAGTCCTACCCCCACCCCTGTACGTGTCATACCCCCGTGTACCTACACCCCAGTACGTTCGAGTCGTACCCCCACCCCTGTACCTGTCGTACCACCGTGTACCCACACCCCTGTACGTTCGAGTCCTACCCCCACCCCTGTACGTGTCGTACCATCGTGTACCTACACCCCAGTACGTTCGAGTCGTACCCCACCCCTGTACGTGTCGTACCACCGTGTACCCACACCCCTGTACGTTCGAGTCCTACCCCCACCCCTGTACGTGTCATACCCCCGTGTACCTACACCCCAGTACTTTCGAGTCCTACCCCCACCCCTGTACGTGTCGTACCACCGTGTACCCACACCCCTGTACGTTCGAGTCCTACCCCCACCCCTGTACATGTCGTACCACCGTCAATGTACACCCCAGTATGTTCGAGTCGTACCCCCACCCCTGTACGTGTCGTACCACCGTGTACCCACACCCCTGTACGTTCGAGTCCTACCCCCACCCCTGTACGTGTCGTACCACCGTCAATGTACACCCCAGTACGTTTGAGTCCTACCCCCACCCCTGTACGTGTCATACCCCCGCGTACCTACACCCCAGTACGTTCGAGTCCTACCCCCACCCCTGTACGTGTCGTACCACCGTCTATGTACACCCCAGTACGTTCCAGTCGCACCCCCACCACAACCTCCTAAGTACGGAGCGCACCCCATGCCCCAACATCACAACCGCATGTACGAGTCGTACCAAGCCACACACAAGGACAGCACCGTACAACCAAATGGCCCATCTACACACCGTACACACGCTCAAAACGCACGTACACAACCAGGACAAAACAAAACAACACAAGAAAACACTATTCGAATGGCACAAAGCCACTAAACATGGCCAACAAACACTAAAAAAACACATACACTGACCTGCAACTGCCAAATACAAACAGAGGCCCTAAACACCACCACTCCTTATAACACACCCACCCAAAGTTCAAACACAGCCACACCCACCAATGGACCAATAAAAAGGGCCCACACACACAAACCATGAGCCTTTGCAACAGACTCACTGCTGCCAGACACCACAGACAACTTACAGCACCTTACTACAAGCTTCACCACACCTTACACTTGCACACCTTCACACAACCACCTTCACAAACACACCCTCATCACATTCACACACACACACACCTGCACAACCACACCCACAACCATCCACACACACCCCCCACCATCCACACCCACCCCCCACCATCCACACCCACACCCCTCACCATGCCCACTACCAAGAATCCAAAGTTCAGTAACCGAGTGTTGGAGGTTCTTCTCGATGAAATCCCCAGAGTCGAGCCACAGCTCTTTGGAACATTGGTCAGAAACACCAGCATGGCAGCAAAAACAGCCATGTGGCAGACCATCATCGATGCTGTGAATGCTGTTGGGGACACCAGAAGGACCAGGCAGGAATGCCAATCCAGGTGGTACGATCTGCGGAGGAGGGTCCGAGCCAAGATGCAGGAGGAACACAACCAGGCCAACGCCACTGGAGGAGGGCCCTCCTGCAGACCAGTACACTACCAGCCCTGGGAGGAGAGGTTGATGGCCATACTGCCGGTGGAGGCAGTGGACGGATTAGAAGGACTCCGAGACCCGGGTGAGTACACAAACAACGCACCTCACATGGGGGGGAACGTCATCCACAACCAAAATCACTAACAGGCACGCAACCACCCCAAGCCATCGCATGACTCAACCACACTCCATGAACACGCACATGCCACTGCTGCCACCATGCCCCATGCACCCAGCTGGACAATGTCAAGTCACAGGCCACAGAAGACACCAACACATGACACAGTAACCCGGATGGCGGGAAGGTGGGCCCCAAAAATCACATAGTGCAACTCAGAAGCAGACAACAATGCCCTCTGCCCATATGGCCTAGGTCACAGCCAGACAAACAGTGTGTCCCCACACAGGAAAGACTCGCCAGCAAATGGCGGACGCCTTGCATCAACACATGGGGGTGAAGGCACTGTTTTGCACATGACAGCAGCTGATGAACAGCCAACATTGTGAAAGAGTGGCAGCACACACCACCACAGCAGCAGCGCACACACAGACACTACACCCAATGGGTGCCTGGAGATCAGAAACAAACTCACTTCAACAAGCCAAGGGCCATTCAAAGATCTGCTAACAGTGTGTGCCCAGGAAGCTGGCCTGAGGTGACAGAGGGTGACACACAGAGGGAGGGAGAGGGGGACAGAGAGGGAGGGAGAGGGGGACAGAGAGGGAGGGAGACACAGGGACACGGACAGAGGGAGGAGGCTGACACACGGAGGGAGGGAGAGGGGGACAGAGAGGGAGCGAGACGGACAGAGGGAGGAGGCTGACACACGGAGGGAGGGAGAGGGGGACAGAGAGGGAGGGAGAGGGGGACAGAGAGGGAGGGAGAGGGGGACAGAGAGGGAGCGAGACACAGGGAGAGCAAATCAGCCGTGTGGCGTGTGCGAATGTCTGCTCATCAGCAGGTAGACTGCGTGCATGTAGACAAGGGTGGCCAGTCCCAGAACCCCCCTCTTCCCCATGGCAAAAGACAGGGCCATGTCACAACCTGTTCACGAGCACAACGACAGCTACCTGGATCATATAAGTGTGTGGATCCACTCCATGTGCACATGTACAGTGCTACACGGAAGGCGCCAATGCATGGCTCGCCACACCTGCCCACTCCACTGCTGACTGCAGTCACACTTGACGCAGCAAGTAAGACCGTGCCACACATAGTTAAAGGGGCCAAGGTGGTGCCCAAGGGACACACCCATGCACAAGTGCACTGTGAGTGGACTGCAAGACAGATCCCAATTCCAAGAGGAAATGTCCCAACTTTGAAACTGATGAAACATGGATGTTGCATGGACCAAAATTAACATTGTCTCTCTCACACACAGGTCAACGTCGTGGTTCACCCCCCAACACTGGGGGGGAAGACTCACAGGACCCGGATCTGCAGGAGCCCGATCCCACCGGCAGCGACCACTCTCACCACTCTGTGGACGACCCCGACCGACCTGGCCCCTCTGGTGTCCAACCACCTGCAGCACCTGCGTCAGGTACAACCGTGCCAACCGCCACCCCCACTCCTGCCACATCCCAGGAGACACCCAGGATCCCTGCCCCAACACCGCAATGCAGCCAGGCTGGCCAGGAGGGACACGGTGTCCCGGGCACCCAGGAGGAGGCAGGCGACAACGCCAATGCCACCCCTCAGGGGTCCCGGAGACCCGATGTGCCCACAAGGGCAGGCCAGGTGCAAGTGGGCAGGGGTGGTGGGAGTGGAGGACGGCGGAGGCGCGAGCCTGACCAGTTGGCTGGGGAACCGGTATTTTCCCATGTCCGTAACATCCTGGACACATACCGGCAGGACACCACGGGCCTGGCCCAGGTTGTGTCCGTCCTCGAGGGGATCAAGGCCCAGCAGGCCCAGCAACATGCGGAGCTACATGCCTGTCTACTGCAACACCAACGGAGGATGGAGGACAGACAGGCTGAGCAAGTGACGGCATTCCAGGGGATTCACGATACACTCCGTCGGATGGCCGACAACATGGCCGACCCTCCCTGTGCCAGAAGGCGGAGAACATCACCACCCACAGGGAGGGATCAGGAGGAGGAGGAGGAAACATCCGATGGAGCATCCCAGACGTCGTCACGGCCTGCTTCTGAGGGTCCCCGCAGGAGGGCGGGTCGTCCACGGAAAAGACCGTGAGGGTCGGCGCAACATCACCATCTCCCAGGACACCTGGCCTGGCACCTGGCCCACTGGAGCAACAGCATCACAGCATCAAGAGACATTCTCTGCCACATGGCCCTGCTGGTCACTGTCTGACCAATGTTGACAAAGACTGTGGCATGGACTATGAGGATTTCCAATGGCAAGGACACCAACTCCCCTACTGAACTTTGGATTCCAAACTCCCGGAAAGCCCCTCACTTTGTCCCCCCCCCCCCCCAATAATAAATTACACTATGAAGAGAAGATGCCTGCTGGTTGCATTATTACCTAACATGTGTCTTGTAAAGTCTAAACATGCCTGAGTCATCTTTTGTCTTCAACCATCCACACCCTGGGGCCTGAGTCTGGCACAGGACACATGGGTCACAGTGTATTAGGCAAGACAGACATGGAGCACCATACACACCCGTGATGGGCCCAACCAGCTGAGGGGGTGGCCGCATAACCGTGCTGACAGACACATTGAGTACAGCAACAGACATGCGCAGAGGTCAGGGATCCTGTCCAGTGTCCTGGGGGGCACCCTGGTATGTGTAGACAGGTGGCAGAACCATGTCCTGCAAGCTTGAGTCCGGTGGATGCAGAAAATGGGGGCCTGGCCAACGTTGGATGCATGGGGATGGCACATGTCACAATACCCACACAGTCATGGACATCATGCCCACTACACAGTCTCAGCCCCCACACACAGCTTGCATCTTGCTACTCGACACATTGACACATAGCCACAATCAGGGAATACCATGCCAGACATGCTGGATGCACCGTGGCAACACACCAGCATTGAGTGAGAAGAGGCACATTGGAGGCATAGGGACACCTTTATTAGTCATGTTTTCGGGAGTGCAGAGGCAACTTGAAGTACACATGAACACATCTTGTGGAGTAACATGTGGGTCCAACACTGGCACCCCCCTTCTGCAGCACAAATGCGTGTTAGCCATGGAACTGGCACACAAGCGTCGGCTAACAGCTAAACACCCACAGCTGCTCACGGAGAGCCTGCCATACACCATAGATCCGCTGATGTGGAAGTCCCACACCATGTCAAGCCAATTCTAACCGTATGTGTCCGAGGGCAGTGTCACACACATTGATGCCATCATCACAATCCACTATCCCATCACTGATGACTGTCAATCAGTCAGACCATCTATTCAGGTGTACCCAGCTGCATGTCGTGTCCCATGCTGATGCTACATGGCTGCAGAGGAACCAAACATCGACAGGGGCAGTGTGCATACATCGTGAACAACTGCCACACCCAATACACCCCTGATGCATCCCTTACCCTATGGAGACTTCAAAACGTGTCCGTGCCTGTAACGCTGAGTCAGCCCACGATGACGTGTCCATGAGGAATAGCAGTGCCACAACAATGCAAGCAGCAGACGGCATGCGCAAGTACCTGGGGAAGAGAGACACACAAGAAGTCAGCCACAAAAAGCACAGCCACTTGCATGTGCATGTACTCGACACATGTTAGGATGACAACATGCTAGGTCACAATTATGACTGGGGAAATACAACCATCACTGGCACAATCACTCCAGTGACACACCCACACACACCTCTGACTCACGTGCCATACATGCAGGTGGACACACACATCACAACACATGCCACACGGGGACAAATGCGTGCACACACAGACACTGGTACTCACCACTAAGCAAAGAAGTCGCGTATGAGTCGAGTCCGGATGTCCTCCTGCGGCTCCACATCCTCCACATCACTAGCCCCATTGCCAAGGCCTTCGTCCTCCACGGGTGGATGGTCCTCGTCATGTTGATCTAGGATGAGTGGCACAGCTTTCTCAACTGCCATGTTGTGCAGCATACAGCAGACCATGAAGATTTTGCAGACCTTTGCAGGGGCATATGGGAGGGCGCCGCCGGTCTTGTGGAGGCACGAAAGCGGCTCTTCAGCATGCCAAACGTCCTCTCTATCACTCGCCTTGTCCGGCCATGGGCGGTGTTGTAGCAGAGCTGGGCCGGCGTGATGGGGTTGCGGAGAGGTGTGAGCAGCCATGGCATGTTGGGATAGCCAGCGTCCCCTACATGGGAAGCACATGGACATCGTTAGAACTGGTGAAGCGGTCGTGCTGGTAGGCTATGCAAAATACAGGACTGACAGACTGTACCCACCAACAACACATGCTCTTTCGTTGCGCAGCTGCATCATCATTTCAGGCATCCTGCTACACCTCATGATGTAGGCATCGTGTGCTGATCCTGGAAAACGAGCACAGACATGTGAAATCAACATGTTGGACTGACACACCACAAGGGCATTGATGGAGTGGTAGTGCTTCCGATTGCGGTACGCTACCTACCGTGCGTGTGGTGGTACCAAAGCTACATGTGTCCCATCTATGGACCCAATGACATGGGGCATCCCTCCCAGGGCATAGAATCCACGCTTGACCGCAGTCAACTGTTCAGGGGTTGGGAACTTGATGAAGTCATCCAGGTGAATCAACATGGCCTCTAAGAAATCATGCAGCACACGGCAGAACATGCTCTGGGACATGCCACCAACCTGAGCTATGGTATATTGAAAGGTACCCGTGGCAAGAAAATGTAGGGCTGCCATTACCTTCAGCTGGGGTGTCAGTGCCGTAGGATACCTGTGCTGCGGTTGCAGGTGTGGTGCCAGTCTCGCCGTCAACTCCAGAATCAACCGTCGGGGGAAGCGGTAGCACCGGATCCGATCATTCTCCTGCATGTCAGCCAAGTCCGGCATTGCTCGGGGTAGAGGCGGCGCTCTGCAGTAATTTTGAAGTGACAAGGAAGAGTGAGTGCACCACAACAACAAATCATTTGTACTGAGCACATGTTAATCTGTCAATACACATATGCTACATAGGGAGTTAGGTATGTGCTACATGCCCAGGACACGTATGGCTGCCAGGTGACACTCCTACCAAGACCCAGCTACACACGGAGATTGAGAACCTCCCCATGCCATGCCATGGGAATAGCTGTGTCCCAGTGCAAGTGAACAGCCAGACGCAAGACAGGAGTGACATACGCCCACACATCAGCAGAAGTAGGATGCCGATTGCAGAGACTGGCAGCGGAACACTAGAGCCACAGGTCACATGACATTACACTAGGACAGCCCACACACCTTGCCATGAAGGTGCACATGTCATGACTCACCACACAATCATTGTGAGGATGCAGACATGTCCTTTTCACGCTACTCCGTGTCCCATGCATACATGTGCACCTCACATCCGATACCACATGTGGCATGGTGTGCGGAACAGTGTGCAATGTCAATCTACACACAGACACATGTTGGTTGCTGCAACAGCTGCTGCTTTTGAGGGTGCTCCAACATCAACCTGATGGGAAGCCCCCACACATACATGACATAATCACATTGTGCACCGTGGGTAGTGACAAGGCAGGTGTGGTGCCATGCCATTGACGCTCACCCCAAGGGTGCAGTACGACATGCACACATGTCAAAGGAGTCAAGGGCATGCCTGGCACACATTGCACCGTCACACAGTACACCTGTACACATCTCATCATACATCTGGTGCATTCTCCACTCAGGAGTAATGTTCCACATCACAGCCTGTCACACCTGTGCCCCACACATGTAGTAATGCACAGACGATGGCTTGATGTCCATCCATGGACAGGTATGTCCGCCCAATTCGTACCTGTGTGCCGCCTATCACCACTGTGATGTGTAAAAACCGCCGTACTGCTGCTAAGAGGGCCTGTGTACGTTCCCAAATCACTATGGGAGTGCTGCCGTATGTGTACCCATCGTGATGGCGAGCGTACAGGCATTTGTACGGTCCGTACCACTACGAGTACGCATACGCGAGGACACCCATAGTGATAGTGAGCGTACATGCGTGCGTACGGCCCTATCACTATGGGTCTTCTCGCGTATGCGTACACATAGTGATAGTGAGCGCACATGCGTGTGTACGGCCCGTACCACAACGAGTACGCATACGCGAGGACACCCATAGTGATAGGGCCGTACGCACGCATGTACGCTCACTATCACTATGGGTGTCCTCGCGTATGCGTACTCGTTGTGGTACGGGCCGTACACACGCATCTTCGCTCACTATCACTATGGGTGTCCTCGCGTATGCGTACTCGTTGTGGTACGGGCCGTACACACGCATCTACGCTCACTATCACTATGGGTGTCCTCGCGTATGCGTACTCGTAGTGGTACGGGCCGTACACACGCATGTGCGCTCACTATCACTACGTGTACGCATACGCGAGGAGACCCATAGTGATAGTGAGCGTACATGCGTGTGTACGGCCCGTGCCACTACGAGTACGCATACGCGAGGACACCCATAGTGATAGTGAGCGTAGATGCGTGTGTACGGGCCGTTGCAATGCATTTGGGGTGCCCTAGGGCCCCGAAACGCACCGTACCTGTGTGTGACGCTCCAAATTACATAGGGGACACATGAGGGACAAGTATTAAGGCCTACATGCATGCTGGTTGTCATGGAGACCAAGTTCAAATTTCGAAATTGTTCTGGAAGGTGCACAGCAGATGTCAGTTGGAATACTTCTACTTTGTTGCAATGTGTTTGTGGGGCTGACATCATGCAGGAGAATGAAACCGATAGAGAACCCACAGACTGCTAGGTTTGAAGGGATTGGAGGAAACATAGGATGCAAATGTGAGTGACCAATCACTCTGTACTCCTGTGCATGAGATGGGCCAGCAAGGCAGATATAAGGCAGCCAGGTCCCATGAGGGAGCACTTGCCTGCACATCTCTGTATTCCACGACCCAGCTGCTGCTACTGATTCCCTGGAACCATGTCAAGGGCTGTGGAGAGGTCACAGCCATTCACCCTGGAGGAGAACATGGCTTTGGTGGATGTGATCCTCCCACGGTACCCCATGCTGTATGGGCGACCAGGTTATCAGGTGAGTGCAGTGTCCACTGCCACAGACTGTGTCCCTTTTTTGTGACTGTGATTCCTGCCATTGTGTCCAGGTGTGACACACATGCCATGTACTGTAGGGGGGTCCCAAGGGGGGGGAATGCCTGATGTCTCCCAGCAGTGCCCTGAGACAGGAGGGGTGGGTGCCTAGCACTCCCAGCAGTGCCCTGAGACAGGAGGGGTGGGTGCAGAGTCCTCCCAGCAGTGCCCTGAGACAGGAGGGGTGGGTGCCTAGCACTCCCAGCAGTGCCCTGAGACAGGAGGGGTGGGGGCCTATCACTCCCAGCAGTGCCCTGAGACAGGAGGGGTGGGTGCAGAGTCCTCCCAGCAGTGCCCTGAGACAGGAGGGGTGGGTGCCTAGCACTCCCAGCAGTGCCCTGAGACAGGAGGGGTGGGGGCCTATCACTCCCAGCAGTGCCCTGAGACAGGAGGGGTGGGGGCCTATCACTCCCAGCAGTGCCCTGAGACAGGAGGGGTGGGTGCAGAGTCCTCCCAGCAGTGCCCTGAGACAGGAGGGGTGGGAGCCTATCACTCCCAGCAGTGCCCTGAGACAGGAGGGGTGGGTGTGATGCACAGTGTGAGCCTGGATCTTTGATTGTGTCGTTGCCCACATTCCACCTGTGTACTTTCAATGGCACGTACTGCTGTTGCCCTTCCCCAGAGGATCATGTCCCTATGACAAAGGTGCAATGCGTTGGATGCATACTAGGCCTTGTTGAAAACAGCGAATGTGTTCTAATCTGTGTCCCTGTGACATGTGCCAGGTGTATTGATGTAGTGTCACTTGTCCATCCTCACAGGTAGACGCCTCTGCCAAGGAGCAGATATGGCTGGACGCCGTCAGCGTCGTGAGGAGTGCGGAAGGTCGGAGGCGGCGCATGTCCCAGGTGAGGAAACGCTGGCAGGATATCCGGTGCTGGACGCGGAGGATCGCACGGGTCCTGCTGGGGGACTCACCTGAGAGCCACAAGAACCGTGGACGCCGCCGTCTCTCCCACATCCAGAAACATGTGCTGGCGGTGGTCTTTCCTGACTTGGACAGGCGTCTACAGGACATGCAGCAGCCGGAAGGGGGTAGGTACATGTGTGTGTTTGTTGTGTTTCACCAGCATTTGAAAGTGCAATGTTCCATGGATACACTTCCAGGGTTTATGATGCTGTGCTGATCCTATCCCCCACAGACTTGCTGTGCTCTCCTGCCTCCCTTCCCCTCCTTGCAATGTGTTCCCTGGTCTGTGTGTAGTCGCTCCATCACAAGGTCATGTAGCCTGACACCTTCTCCAAGTGTACAATGCCTGCAGCATAATGTGTGGGGGTGGTGTGTGTCAGGTTCGAGCCTCGCAGGGTCCAGATGCGTTGTGCAATGGTCCACCTCCTGATATCACCAACACCCCGGAATATACCAGAAGGCACGGGGTGTTCGAGGGATCAGGCGAGGGAAGGGAAAAAAGGGAAGGAACTGCGCGGGATTTGATAGGCTCTGAAATGACAAGGAACACAGCATAAATAAGGAGCTTACACAAATGACTACTCTCATCAATTCTCACTAACGTGACCGTGTACCTGTAATGATGGCTGCGATATCCTCAAGCCCCCTCAAATGCTTGAGTACTGCAAGATCACCACCCTAGTCCTAATAGCCTTCACGGCCTTCAAATGTGAAGCCAGGAAACAATCCCCATAGTCTCGTAAGCTTCCTTCCCCTCCTCCCTTGTGCAAAGAATAAAGAAAGGATCCCCAACAAACAACGGATCCAAAGCAAACAATGTAATGGTGGTAAGATCCCAGCCGGAATCTTAAAGTGAAGGATGTTCCAGCACACCCACTCACGCGAACAGTTGAATAGTACTTCCCTGAGGAGGGTAGTCTAGGACGCCTAAGCGTGGTTAGAATCACCACGATACGTAGGCGGCTAGAGGGCCTATAAGCACTCCACGGACGGCAACCAGCGGAGGACTTCCCACGCGTTCCGCTACTCGCTCCGTTGCCTCTCCGGCTCGTTCCGTCACGAGCTGGGCTTAAGTGCTAACCTCGAACCCCGGAAACGGGAAGGCGCAGCTCCCACAATTACGCCGCTGCCTTCCGCTCAAGGGGAACGGGTCACATTTCCAAGTTACTCGCTTCCCTACCGGGATTCAGCGGAGTCCAGCGTCGGGTAAGGCTCCTCTACTCCTCTCCGTGGCTAGGCTTCCCAGCCGTGAACGAAGCCTCCAGATACGCTGAACGATGCCCCCAAGTACGCTGGGGGGAACCTCTCACCCAGCCGCACGGGGCCCAACACAAACAGGAAATCGGAATTACGCACGCCGACACCCTCACGCCGGCGTCTGAAGTACTGCCCCTGCCCCAGGGCTTCTGGGAATTGTAGTTCGGGCTGCGTAGGCGCCGCTACGCCGGGATCCTGACAGTAGGTCCTCCCCCCTAGCGCCTCCTAGGGCCAGGCTTAGCGGGGTGTTTTTGATGGAAAGCCCGAACAGCAGCAGGTGCATGAACGTGCCGCTTTGGTTCCCACGAATCGTCCTCCGCCGAATACCCTTTCCAGGAGACCAGATACCATAGAACGCCTCTCCTCCATTTGGAGTCCTTGATGCTTTTCACCTCATATTCCAGGTTACCGTCGTGCCACACCGGGGGAGGTGTACGACGTCTCGCAGTGAGGGCTGGCTTTAACAGACTGCAATGGAAAACTGGATGTATACGAAGGGAGATCGGCAGCCGTAGTTTATATGCCACCGGATTGATCTGCTTCACCACCGTATAGGGTCCTATGTACCGGGGGTGAAACACACTGCGTAGCTTGAACCTGATGTTTTTGGTGGAGAGCCACACTCTGTCTCCTACTTGATATGTAGGTCCATCCGTTCTGTGCCGATCCTCCCACTTCTTGTAGGTCTGTTTGGCCTTATTCAGTTGTTCCTGCACCTTTCTGTGTACTCCTCGTAGCAACCTGACGTGTTCCAGCACTGCGGGCTGAGAGGCCACCTCCTCTGGGATGTCGATGGGCAGGATGCGGGCATCATACCCGTACGTAGCCCTAAACGGAGTAACACCCACTGAACTGTGCCAGGCGTTGTTATACGCTAATTCAGCCATCCACAACAAGGATACCCAGGAGTCCTGAGCCTCTTTCGCATAGCAGCGGAGATACTTCTTGAGAGACTGGTTCAGCCTTTCAGTCTGGCCATCGGTTTGGGGATGGAAGCTGGTGGATAGCGAGGATTCGATGTGCAGGGCCTGGCACCAAGTCTTCCAGAATCTCGCTACAAACTGGGGCCCCCTGTCTGATATGATGATTTCCGGAACTCCATGCAAGCGGATGACATTGCTCAATAGCAACTGGGCTGTCTGTCCAGCTGTAGGGTGAGTAGAGCAGGGGATGAAGTGCCCCATTTTCGTTAGGCTGTCCACCACAACCAGTATAGCCGAGTATCCGTTTTCCCTCGGGAGCCCTGTGACGAAATCCAGGCTGATACTCTTCCAGGGTCTTTGCGGAGTGGGCATGGTCATGAGTTTTCCTTTGGCTCGTGAGGTGCTACTTTTTGCCCTGGCACAGGTTTCACACCTGAGCACCCATTCTTTGACATCGGCAAGCAGAGAGCGCCACCAGAAAGTCTTCGTATCAGATGGGTGGTTTTCTGTACTCCCGGGTGACCCGCTAGGGGAGACACATGGCACCATGAGAACGCCTTCTTCTGTAGGGCTTTAGAGGGTAAATAGAGTCGATCATTAAAGAACGGAAGTCCCTGTTTCACGGTTCTCCTGTCCTCTTGCTTAGCCCATTCCTCCCACGTGACTCCTGTTCTGCATAGCCGTACTTGGTCCAGGAAGTCTTCCGCTCTGATGGCACATATCACCTTGGATGGTTCGATAATGGCTCCCATGGCCTGTTGTTTGTCCCCCACCTCCCTCGCTCCCAGCCGGGACAGGGAGTCGGCCTTGCGATTGTCTATCCCTGGACGAAAGGTGATAACGAAGTCATACTCGGCAAAAAAGAGCATCCATCTCATTTGGCGTTGAGAGAGGTGCCGAGCGGTCCTCATGTATTGCAGGTTCCTATGGTCCGAATAGACCGTGACCGGATGACCTGCCCCCCACAGGTAATGTCTCCATTCCTGGAACGCCTTCTTTATCGCCAATAGTTCTTTCTCCGCAACGGTGTAGTTCTTCTCTGCGGGAGTTAATTTGTTGGACAGGAAGGCGACCGGATGGAGCTGGCCAGTGGAGGAATCCCTCTGTGATAGGATCGCCCCAATCGCTTCATCTGAGGCGTCGGCTTCCACCACAAAAGGGTGCTCCGTTTTTGGATGGGCGAGTACTGGGGCCGTGGTGAACGCTCTCTTTAGATAGGAAAAGGAGCTGTCGGCCTCACGAGACCATTCGAATGGTACTCCCTTTCTGAGCAGCCGGGTCAGGGGAACAGCCACTTGTGAAAAGCGAAGGATAAACCTGCGATAGTAATTCGCAAAGCCTAGGAAACACTGTACCTCCCTAACGTTGTTTGGGATCGGCCAATCCTGTACTGCCTTCACTTTTCGCTCGGACATCTGTAGACCTGTGGGGCTGAGCATGACTCCCAGGAACTCCACCTCTCTCACCCCAAACTCGCACTTACTCAATTTACAAAACAGGTGGTGCTCACGCAGCCTTTGTAGTACAGTGGAAACATGTATCCTGTGTGTTGTGACGGTGTCTGAGTAAATCAAAATGTCATCTATATATACTACCACATATAGATCCACAAAGTCCTTCAAGACGTCGTTAAGGAAATACTGAAATGCCGCCGGGGCGTTGCACAGCCCGAACGGCATTACAGTATACTCATACAACCCGTAACGAGTCTTGAAGGCCGTTTTCCACTCATCCCCAGATCGGACCCTCACCAAGTGGTATGCCCCTCTCAGATCTAACCTGGTGTAGATCTGGGCGTCTCGCACTTGGTCTAGCAACACAGATATGAGGGGTAGAGGGTATCTGTTTCGCACTGTGTTCTTATTCAGCATGCGGTAGTCCACACAGGCCCTTAAGTCCCCGTTCGCCTTTGATATAAAAAAAAGGGGAGAGGCTGCCGGGGACCGGGATGGTCGAATGAATCCTATGGCCAGGTAGTGATCTAGATAGGCCCGCAAGTGTGCGGTTTCCGAAGTGGACAAGGCATAGACTCTGCAAGCCGGTATAGTGGCCCCCTCCACCAAGTCGATACGACAATCGTACTCCCGATGAGGGGGCAACTGCTCCGCCTTAACCTCACTGAACACGTCTTCGTATTCCTGGTACTCTACAGGCAATTCCACTGCCTTTTCTGCTGCCGTGGCTACAGCAAACGGGCACGACAGAGCGGCCGCTTGGGAGGGTTCATTCCGCTCGAAATGTTTCTCACATTCCTCTGCTGGGAATCGTATTGTCTTGGTTCTCCAGTCAATGGAGGGGTTATGGTAACTCAGCCATGGCATCCCCAAAATCACTTCATACTGGGGAGCTTCTATGATGTTCAACCGTAGCTCCTCCCTCTGCCAGCCTTGGGTTACCCTCACTGACAGGCCTAACACCTCCGTTTGTTCCGTAATGAGGCCAGATTTAAGTGGTTTACCGTCTACGGCTACCACTTCCTCGGGTGTTTCCCTCAGCACCCGCTTCAGAGCCAGACGGGTCACCAACCCGCTGTCTATAAAATTACCGGTCGCTCCGGAGTCGATCATCACCACTACCGAGTGGCAGTGGTGGTCACAGTCAATGCTCATAGGGAGCACGATGTGAGTCTCTGTGTCACGTGCCTCGGTGGTGGCTAGGGAGGGTATTCTCCAAGCCGCCTCTGTCTCCACCACCCTTCCTCCTTCCCCTACCGGGCCCGTATGGGAAACGGCCACTTGTTTGTTTCTCCCCCAACTACCGGGTCCTTTAGGTTTCGAAGGGCATTCTCTAACATAGTGACCCTTCTTTCCGCAGTACATGCATAAGCCTTGTATCCTACGGGTTTCTCTCTCCTCTCTAGTTAAGGGTGTCCTCACCGCCCCGATTTCCATGGGTTCCACTCCGGTTTCCGGAGTCCCCTTACGAGGCGGTCTCTCCACACGGAAGCCGCTACCCCCTCTCCTCTTCTCTCCCCCTCTCTCCGACATTCGGCCATCTAATCGCAGAGTAAGGTTGATCATGTCGGCACAGGTCGTAGGTTGGGGGTCTATCTGAGCCACCACGTCCTTAAGTTCCTCCCTTAGTCCCTGATAGTATAAGGACATCCTTTTTTCTTCTGGCCAGGCGGTTTCCGCCACTAACCTGTTAAACGTAGTCAGGTAGGTCACTAAATCCGCTCTACCCTGTTTTAATTCCAACAATTCCTTGTCGGCGCTGAACGTAGTGGCCCGACGATCAAACACCTTCTCGAACTCGGCCCTGAAGGCCGGTCAGTCCGATAACCCTGCGTCGTTATTCCTCACTAGAGGAACTGCCCAGCTCGCGGCGTCCCCTATCATGTAGGATATCGCGAACGCAACCCGGGAATGGTGATTGGGGAATGAAGCGGGTCTACAGGAGAAATGCAACATAATTTGTGTCAGGAAAACCTGCACTTTCTGCGGATCCCCTGCGTACCTTTCAGGGCTTGCCAGCGGGATGGGGGGTGGCACCGTGACCTGTATTTGTGAAGCCACTGGTGCGACGTCAAAGGGGTTTCGGGACATTCTATCCACCTTGTCTCTCAGGGCCGCTGTTTCGGCCCTAGAGGCCGCCAGTTCCTGTTGAACCGCCACTAAGGCCTGTAGGACTTCCTCCATGGAGGCCATAGCTCAAGACAACCGGACCGGGCGAGGCACTATTTCGTGGGTGCGTAATTCTGTCAGGTTCGAGCCTCGCAGGGTCCAGATGCGTTGTGCAATGGTCCACCTCCTGATATCACCAACACCCCGGAATATACCAGAAGGCACGGGGTGTTCGAGGGATCAGGCGAGGGAAGGGAAAAAAGGGAAGGAACTGCGCGGGATTTGATAGGCTCTGAAATGACAAGGAACACAGCATAAATAAGGAGCTTACACAAATGACTACTCTCATCAATTCTCACTAACGTGACCGTGTACCTGTAATGATGGCTGCGATATCCTCAAGCCCCCTCAAATGCTTGAGTACTGCAAGATCACCACCCTAGTCCTAATAGCCTTCACGGCCTTCAAATGTGAAGCCAGGAAACAATCCCCATAGTCTCGTAAGCTTCCTTCCCCTCCTCCCTTGTGCAAAGAATAAAGAAAGGATCCCCAACAAACAACGGATCCAAAGCAAACAATGTAATGGTGGTAAGATCCCAGCCGGAATCTTAAAGTGAAGGATGTTCCAGCACACCCACTCACGCGAACAGTTGAATAGTACTTCCCTGAGGAGGGTAGTCTAGGACGCCTAAGCGTGGTTAGAATCACCACGATACGTAGGCGGCTAGAGGGCCTATAAGCACTCCACGGACGGCAACCAGCGGAGGACTTCCCACGCGTTCCGCTACTCGCTCCGTTGCCTCTCCGGCTCGTTCCGTCACGAGCTGGGCTTAAGTGCTAACCTCGAACCCCGGAAACGGGAAGGCGCAGCTCCCACAATTACGCCGCTGCCTTCCGCTCAAGGGGAACGGGTCACGTTTCCAAGTTACTCGCTTCCCTACCGGGATTCAGCGGAGTCCAGCGTCGGGTAAGGCTCCTCTACTCCTCTCCGTGGCTAGGCTTCCCAGCCGTGAACGAAGCCTCCAGATACGCTGAACGATGCCCCCAAGTACGCTGGGGGGAACCTCTCACCCAGCCGCACGGGGCCCAACACAAACAGGAAATCGGAATTACGCACGCCGACACCCTCACGCCGGCGTCTGAAGTACTGCCCCTGCCCCAGGGCTTCTGGGAATTGTAGTTCGGGCTGCGTAGGCGCCGCTACGCCGGGATCCTGACAGTGTGTAACAGGATTTGGGACCTTACCTGTGCCCTGTACAGTTCTGGACTTGTGGGTTCCATGTCAGTTGGCACTAATGCTGAGTCCAGACATGGGAGTTAGTCTCTCAAGTGTGAGGCCTTACAGTACGCATGTCCTATGTGGTGGCCTGTGACATGATGTGCATGAGTGTGCGTTACGCATAGTGCAGGGATGGTAGCGTGTGTTGCAGTCATTCCCATTCAGGAGCATGGAGTTGTGTGGCCACTACTGTCCCCAGGGGCATCTTTTCCTAGGTATCATGTGTGTAATCCGAATATGTCGACAATCTCTGTGTCTACAGCATAGGTTGTGCTCTGTGCCATTGTCCCCTGGCACCATGTATATTGACGTGCGATGTATTACAAGTGTCCACTGTACAGCCTGACCTGATTTTCCAAGTACATACTCATGGTGGCCATTGCCTGTGTGTCTTGTAGCAATCATCTGATGATGCCCATTTGTACATGATTCTTTGGACAGGCTCACCTTGGGTATTTGGTGTGCAACCTTGATTTCTTGCATCCCATGTGTATTTCACCCAGACTAAGAGATGTACGTGCTTCCTGTGTCTCCATAGATTTGTCTCATGTAGGGGGTGGGTGGTGCGGGCATGGCCTACATGTCAAGACCTGTCATCTCCTTGCTAGGACTGGCCAGTGTGTGATGTTTGCCTGGACATACACTCAAGGTGCAGTGTGCCAGTCAGGGTGGGCATGTTATCAGTATTACCAATGCTGCATGTGCCTCTTGTCCTGCCTATGGTCCCTGCTCATCCCCATTTGCTGCCACGCTGTGTGGTGCTGATGCAGTGCTGGATTGTCCCCAGGGCCTTGCTCCTCAGTCAAAATTCCATTTCATCTCATTTGCTAGTGTGTCATGCTCTCCATAGTTATTCCATGGCATGGTGGGTCAAAAAACTGTGTCTTGCATGCCCTACATATGTACCTTGTTTTGTAGATGTAACTCTTCCTTTGTATCAGGCTATGCACTGTAACCTACGTAGATTTTACTCATGTGACATATGTATACAGGTGTATGATTAATTTCTGTCTCTTCACCCTGCCCACAGCATCGTCGGGGGACACGGGGGGAGACATGGACACAGACGGCGCGGAGGGACGGAGCGCCAGCGGTGACATCGGGGCTGGCACTTCGAGTGGGACTGAGGCGGTGGAGAGTGAACCCGGGGACCTGTCGACTGGCACAACAGAGTATGAAGCCGACGGGTCTGAGGAGGATCACTCCGAGTGGGCGGTGGCTGCACCACCATCTGACAGCAGCCCTACATCTGGCACCGCCCCCTCCATTGGCATCAGCCGCCTCCCACGTGCTCGTGTCCCTTCCCAGCGTGCCCACTGCTGCCGCCAATGCTGAGTCTGTGGACATCCAGCGGCAGTTGCAGATTGGTCAGACTGCGATCCTTAATGTCCTCCATGGCCACAGCCAGGTCCTCAACAACATGGAGGCATACTTGGAGGGCATTCATTCATCGCAGGCTGACCAACGCAACTTGCTGAGGTCCATAGACTCCACACTGACTGCAGCAGTGGGTCTCCTGCAGCGCTACGTCCCACCCCCTACCCCTGCTCCTTCCACAATTCCCACTCCCATGCCTGTCCCACATACACACAGACGTAAGCATGCACCCACCACAACAGACACGGGCACCACACCAGCAGGGAAGGTCCGCCGCACACCTCCTGACACGCACACACAGGGTGCAGTAGGCACACCCACTGGGTCGGGGGGCAAACGTGTGACACGCAGCCAGAGTGGGAGTCCGCATTCCACCCAATCCACTCCCTCCAAATCCCCTCCCCTCAGCTCTCCTGGCCACATCTCCCCCAAAGACTCGTTCATGGCCGCTCTGTCCCTGAGCCCCACAGTGACGCCACCACGCAAGCGGTCAAGGAAGTCCTCGGTCAGGGTGCTTGAGTCCCCCCCCTGTCCACATCCTCCCCCAGTGGCGCTGCGACCCATCCCTCTGACCACCCCCCCTCCTTGGGGCCTGTGGTTCCTTCGGGTGCAGGGGAGTCCCTGGAGGACCTTGCCAAGGTGTGCAGTGAGATCCTAGAATCCACCTTTGGCCCTGCCCCACCCCCTGTGGTGGAGTCCTCCATCCCTGCACCCAATTCGCCTACCCTTTGCCCTCCTGTCCCTGCGGTGCCTGTTCCTTCCCCCCCACATGATGCCCTCACCCCTGTGGAAGATGACGACTCGTAACTGTGCAGGCAAGCTAGGGGACACGCATCCCACTGTGTCCCCCATCCAGCTCGGACTCCTGGACTGCCCTATGGCCTTTGTTAATATTGGACTTACGTCATACTAGTTTTTTGCTCATGCTGAATAAAGCAATTTATTTTTTACCCTTGGAACACTCCTGCATTGCTGGCATTGCTGTTGGTGGGGCTGCTACATGGTTGTGGGTGTTGGTCATGTGTTGGGTGTGTGGGAAATGTAGTGGTGTGCTGCTCATAGGGGGGACCCTGGTATCAGTGTGCCTCACACGGTGTTAGCTACCTTTCTCCATTCATGTAAGCAGTTGCTGCATGTTGCAATTGTCCCAAGGTGTTTTCCTTCCTCTGTGTACCCTGACTTCTTCCCTGCAGGGTGTTCCCAATATTTAGTGCAGAGATGTGAGTACATTAACTGGGTGTGTGACGGACTCCTTCACCTTGGCACATGCATGCTGAGCCATTCTCCAGCTGCATCATTCGTGGCATCCTTGGTAGTCATTGTACTTGTGTATGTGGACTATTGACATGACTTCATGTGTACATGTTTTCTTTTTGGCCCTATGCATGCGTATACTTCCATCCTCGCACACATGTGGTACATGTACTGCAGGGTCTTTGTGCACCTGACTGACATTTGTGGGCATGGTATATGTGACTACTCCACCCTTTGCGTTCCATGGGCACTGCTGGGAGGACTCTGCACCCACCCCTCCTGTCTCAGGGCACTGCTGGGAGGACTCTGCACCCACCCCTCCTGTCTCAGGGCACTGCTGGGAGGACTCTGCACCCACCCCTCCTGTCTCAGGGAACTGCTGGGAGTGATAGGCACCCACCCCTCCTGTCTCAGGGCACTGCTGGGAGGACTCTGCCCCCACCCCTCCTGTCTCAGGGCACTGCTGGAAGTGATAGGCCCCCACCCCTCCTGTCTCAGGGCACTGCTGGGAGGACTCTGCACCCACCCCTCCTGTCTCAGGGCACTGCTGGGAGGACTCTGCATACACCCCTCCTGTCTCAGGGCACTGCTGGGAGGACTCTGCACACACCCCTCCTGTCTCAGGGCACTGCTGGGAGTGATAGGCACCCACCCCTCCTGCGTCTGGGCACTGCTGGGAATGATAGGCACACACCCCTCCTGTCTCTGGGCTCTGCTGGGAGGACTCTGCACACACCCCTCCTGTCTCAGGGCACTGCTGGGAGGACTCTGCACACACCCCTCCTGTCTCAGGGCACTGCTGGGAGGACTCTGCACACACCCCTCCTGTCTCAGGGCACTGCTGGGAGGACTCTGCACCCACCCCTCCTGTCTCAGGGCACTGCTGGGAGTGATAGGCACCCACCCCTCCTGTCTCAGGGCACTGCTGGGAGGACTCTGCACCCACCCCTCCTGTCTCAGGGCACTGCTGGGAGGACTCTGCACCCACCCCTCCTGTCTCAGGGCACTGCTGGGAGTGATAGGCACCCACCCCTCCTGTCTCAGGGCACTGCTGGGAGGACTCTGCCCCCACCCCTCCTGTCTCAGGGCACTGCTGGGAGTGATAGACCCCCACCCCTCCTGTCTCAGGGCACTGCTGGGAGTGATAGGCCCCCACCCCTCCTGTCTCAGGGCACTGCTGGGAGGACTCTGCACCCACCCCTCCTTTCTCAGGGCACTGCTGGGAGGACTCTGCACACACCCCTCCTGTCTCAGGGCACTGCTGGGAGGACTCTGCACCCACCCCTCCTGTCTCAGGCCACTGCTGGGAGGACTCTGCACCCACCTCTCCAATGTCACGATATGTACGCTCATGACATGCACGGATGTGGGTACGCTCCATGCATTCGAGGTGAGGCTACGGGTCGTACTTACACTGTTGGGGTGGGGGTACGCTCCATGCATACGGGGTGTGGCTACGGGTCGTACTTACACTGTTGGGGTGGCGGTACGCTCCATACGTACGCGGGTGTGGGTAGGGGTCGTACTTGCACTGTTGGGGTGGGGGTACGCTCCATGCATTCGAGGTGAGGGTACGGGTCATACTTACACTGTTGGGGTGGGGGTACGCTCCATACGTACGTGGGTGTGGGTAGGGGTCGTACTTGCACTGTTGGGGTGGGGGTACGCTCCTTGCATACGCGGGTGGGGGTACGTGTCGTACTTACACTGTTGGGGTGGGGGGTACGCTCCTTGCATACGCTGGTGGGGGTACGTGTCGTACTTACACTGTTGGCATGGGGGTACGCTCCTTGCATACGCAGGTGAGGGTACGGGTCGTACTTACACTGTTGGGGTGGGGGTACGCTCCATACGTACGCAGGTGGGGGTACGGGTCGTACTTACACTGTTGGGGTGGGGGGTACGCTCCATGCATACGCGGGTGGGGGGACGTGTCGTACTTACACTGTTGGCATGGGGGGTATGCTCCATACGTCCGCGGGTGAGGGTACGGGTCGTACTTACACTGTTGGGGTGGGGGTACGCTCCATACGTACGCGGGTGGGGGTACGGGTCGTACTTACACTGTTGGGGTGGGGGTACGCTCCATACGTACGCGGGTGTGGGTACGGGTCGTACTTACACTGTTGGGGTGGGGGTACGCTCCATACGTACGCGGGTGTGGGTACGGGTCGTACTTGCACTGTTGGGGTGGGGGTACGCTCCATGCATACGGGGTGGGGGTACGGTCCGTACATGTCCGTCCCCACGCTATGTGATGCTTGTGCGGCCCGTACCCAGGCCTTTGCCACGTGGGTACGAGCCGTCCCGCCATTGTTGGGGTGACGTGGGTGTGGGTGTGGTGCGACTCGTACCCACGCTCTTCAGGCGTGGGTACGGGACGTACATGTCTGGTTGTGTTGCGGGTTCGCGTCGTGACGGACTTCCGTTGTGGCGGTCGCTGGCTTAGCTGGACACGCCCACCCCCTCGTAGTGACCAGGGCCTGGGAGTCAGGTATGTCCAGGGCATGTGTGCTGTGTGACTTTGGTGGGGGGTTTGTGGCCTGCCCTGGTCCTGCCACCACCCCCCCCACCCCCCTTTCCCCCCTCCCTTAGTTGTTCTGACCTTCTGCGGCGTCTGCGTCGGAACCTGTAGAGGAGGTCGACTGCTATGAGGGCCGGGATGACACGTAGGTTCGGGTCCATGTCTGTCCGTCGCGTACGGGTCCTCCTTGTTCGCGTCGTCCTGTGTGTCCGTCGCGTACTGGTCCTCCTTGTTCGCGTCATCCTGTGTGTCCGTCGCGTACTGGTCCTCCTTGTTCGCCTGTGTGTCCGTCGCGTACTGGTCCTCCTTGTTCACGTCGTCCTGTCTGTCCGTCGCGTACTGGTGGTCCTTGTTCGCGTCGTCCTGATTTCCCGGCAGTTTTTGGCTGCCGGAAAATATTCACCGTGCGGGATGACGTCGGTGCGAATCGTAATTCCTGGTTCGTGAATGGCAAGCTGCGTGCGTCCCGATGTCAGGTCGGCGCTTTCCCGGATCGCATTTGTAGGTTTATTTTGTTCGGTCGGGGTTTTTTACGATTCGTACGGAAATGGTGTTCCCGTGCGAATCGTAATTCCATGTTTGTATTTTTGTACGACCGGGTACGCGTCGGACAGAGAATATGCTCTGTCCGACGGTTCGTACCCGGTTTTTACAGGATCGTAATTGGCACCTATGTGTGTGTTTGGTTATTTGCATCTTTGATTGATGAGATAATATTTTGGTTTTGTTTGTGTATAAGGTAGGAAGCTAGCATTTTTCCTACCCTGTTGGCTTCACAGAGTTTGAGGCCCTTCAATTTGTATTTATATATCCATACTCCTGCTGGTTTACTCAGAATTTTATTGTATTCATATTTATTTTCTGCTAGTTGGTTGAGAATATTATTAATATTTAGCGAGTTGGCATGTGTAAGTTCCAAGTGTTTGATTTCTTGTTCTAGTTGAACCAGTTCAGTGTTATAACTTTGATTGATTTTTGTTTTGATCTCAATGAGGACTCCCCTCAGGATTGCCTTCAGTGCGTCACAGAGGGTGCGCACACTTGTCTCTGTAAGATCGTTATATTTGAGGTAATCTGTGATCGTATCTTTAATTTTCTTTTTGTTGTGATGGTCTGATAGAACATCGTTATTAAAGCGTTAAAGCGCCATCTTTTGGGCGAAGGTTTAGAATGACTGCCAGCTAATTTAGTGCTGATACATAAGTGATCGCACACTAACTTGGGTGAAATATCTGTCTGGTCAATTAGTTGTGTGAAACTTCCCGATACAAGTATATAGTTGATTCTTGTATACAAGTTATGTGGGGCAGAATAAAAAGTATAGACCCTAGAGTCTGGGTGTTGAAGGCGCCAAGAATCCTTGAGGTTAAACTTTTTGTGGTCCGCTGGCGAGCATGAAACATGTGATAATCAATTGTGTTTAATAAAAGCAGTGTCTTTACTAGATAGTTTTGTTTCCTATAGTAATATAATATCACCTTTAGATTTTGCTACGTAGTCAATGATTTTTCGATGCTTGATTGGGTGATTAAGACCCTTCACATTTAGGGAGACGATGCTGAGGTCATCCGCAATGTTATGTGTCTTCTTTGGTATCATTGTATATGTAAGTGATGGTAGTTTGGCCTGAGTTTCTATAGGGGATGCTGTGCAGCAGGCGTACCTGGGGAACTGACACCATGTTAGGACTAGACATATGGGGGGGAGTAATACTGACTGTTGCTAATACAGTAGCTGTACTTGGATATATGAGATTAGCTGATTGTAGAAACTCTTGGTGAGTGTGGAAAGTATGTAAAAGTGAGTGTGACAAACAGCAGGCCAGGAATAATAATAAGGATAAAGAAAATTATAGTAGAAATGAGAATGAGAATACAACTGAGAATACCAAAAGTAAAAACCATGAAGCCTCAAGCCCTCCCCTGTACCTTCTCCCTCTCCTCCCTAACTGTGAGAACATCGTTAGTCGGAGGTGCGACGGCAGGAGCGTCAAACTGAAAACTTGGAGAGAGAATGCATTATATAGTAGCTATGTAGTAGCTAACCTTCTGGTATGTACTATGTACTATGTATTGATTATAACTGGAACTAAACATATCTAAGGCATACCTGTAGTGTAGAAACATTTCTGTGCTGAGAGGATGATAGGGTTAATGAATGCAGTCAGAAAGCTTACCAGTTAAGACCCCCGACTCCAATGACATTCAAATCAGAAACATCCCAGTGGTATACATGCTTAGTGGTTTAATAGTGAATTACCAACTTTTATATTATGTTGTAGAGGCATCTTGAAACATCTTGAAACAGATTGTAACTGACTGTAACAGACTGAATGAGGCATAAACCAGTGCAACTATAGTGAAACGCAACTAAGTATAGACTTAATAGTAATCGTACAGATAAAACGGCTGTTCTACCTAAATACGTATAATACATGTCTATTCATAAGTTTAGCAATAGTGTGGTAACGGTGCGTGAGTATGCTGGAGTACATCGGGCATTATGTATAAACAAAGCGGCATATTGGAAAAAAGGATATCAGGTTTTCCATTTATTGGAGGCGGAGGTCGAGTGGTCCATGTCTTGCATGGTAGGGCAGTCCAAGTAGTTTGAGAGACCATTCGGGTCCGTGAAGAAATAGAATCTACCATTCTCTATGATTTTAAATTTAGCAGAACCTGCAAATGAGAATGAGATATTCTTGTCTCGTAGTCTGTCTCTTAATAGCAGAAAACTTTTTCTTGTATCCATAGTAGGTTTTGAGTAGTCTTGTGTGAAAGATATTTTTGGGCCATTCCCAGTGATCTGGCGATTTTTACGAGCAAAGCTGAGGATGGCTTCTGAGTGTTGGTACCTCAAGAATTTGCAGATGATTGGGCGAGTTGTTTGCCTTGTTGTTGAGTTGTAGGTCGGTATTCTGTGAGCTCAGTCCAGTTCTAGAGATTTGTGAAACTTAATGCCCATAATGTGAGGGATCCAGTTCTCCAGAAACGCAATACATGATTCCGCTTAGTCTTCTAATCCTTCGGGAATGCCAACAATTCTGATATTGCCTCTCCTGTTTATCTCTTCAAGTTCGGCTGCTTGATGTTTCAAACCGTTGGTGATGGCCAGATGGGATTTTATCTCTTTGCTGGATCGATTTGAGGAGTCTTCTACATCACTTATTCTTTGGTCCTGTTGGAAAGTGGATTATAGGTAGGGGCAAATGTAGGTCTGCCACTGGCAATAAGGCCACTAACACAGTACCGGGCTCAGAATAGGTCTTAGAAAATTCTTCCCATGCTCAACCCTTGGTAACGTGGCTGCGAGCAGACAGGCTTAACTTCAAAGACAGGTATGTAAAGCATTTAAAAAAACAGTTCAGTAAATAATTAAGACACAACACATATTAAAAATCCAACACTAATTTATAAATTTAGGAAATATTTTGATCTTTAAAATGACACCAAAACGACAAAGATCCAATGTAGGGAACTGGAGATATGAATTTTTAAAGATGTATCACTTTATAGCACTTAGAAACTTATAGCACCCTATTGGGTCAAATGGTTGCGATAGACCGGCTCAAAGTCAAAGTTTCAGGCCGACCGCGATGGAGCCCTGAGTGGCTACCACTTGCGGTAGGTCCTGGTCACAGTTTTTACCTTCGGACTTAGAAACTTTTCTGGAGCTTTTTCTCGCGGGGTCCCTCAATGCTCTTCACCAGGCCAGATTCGGTAAGAGTTCCCTGGCCTCGGATTTCTTCTACTCCTGGTCAAACTCTGGAAGTCAGACCCATAGAGCTTTTGGCGGGACGAACCTGGATGGCTTGGCCGGCTCGCGGCTGAAGGCAGGTGGCTTGGCTGGCCAGGTTGAGTAGGTCCCTAATGGAGCTTTTTTTCAAAGTTGCTCCAAAGTTCTCCAAACTTCTGGAACTTCTTCCTGAAGTTCCCCAAGGGGTCCCAAAGTGTCTCAAACTCACTCCAAGGGTCTGGAAGCTCCAAGATGGTCCATGAAAGTTGAGGACTTCAGTTCCCACAATCCCCTTGGACAAAACCCTTACAAATCTACTGGTCGTTCTCCAGGTTGAGAATCCTTGGTGGTGATGTTCCAGGTGAACTCTGTTAATCTGTAGCTTGCAGGGAGTCCACTCTTTAGTTCCTTTACAGCAAGGTAATCCACAGGGCTGTAGTTTCAGCTGGTGCAGTCTTCAGAGGGAAGGCCTTAGAATTTTGCACCCCAATTGCTCAGCATGGCAACGTCTTGGATTCTTACGTTTCAAGCAGCAGATCTGAGAGACTTTACACCTCTCAGATACTTATTCCAAGTTCTCTGGGTCAAGCAGGAGGTCACTCCTGACCAATGGGAGCGGGGCAACTCCCCAAGGATATGACCACATCCTGTAGAGTGTGGCATTATTTTATCCCAGAGTGCACAAAAATCCTCCAAATTCATAATGGTTGATTTTCCAGCAGGGAGGTAAGAGCTGGCTAAACACACCCCTAGAGTGGCTACTTTCCATAGCCTCTCCCCCCTGCATCTGTGCATTCCTTCCATGAGCCTAGCTCTCGCTTTGGGTCAAAAGAGTGAAGTTGTAAATGACACTGAGGCCATCCTCTTCTCTTTGAAGACCATGGCTTACGACTGCTCCCCCTGCTCTGGCATTCCTGTGTAGCAGCACACTGCCCTCCCAGCAGAGCTGGTTAACTCCAGGGGCTCTTTATCACCTCTTCAAGGCAGCCTGGCTAATCCACTTAAACTCTGACCAATCAGGACAGACCACTGGAAGGCTGAATCTGGACTTATAAACAAGAAAGTCTTATAACTTCTTGTCTGTGCATTTTAGGAGAAATTCAACAACATGATATTGTTGGATTCATCACTACCATTCTGGGAAGTCTTTGAATGGAAGTTCTATATTTCTCCAATCAGGAGTTATTAGTTAATATCTTCTTGCTATGTTAACCTATGTGGCATGGGTTTGCAATAGGAAAAATGACCTGGGCCATTTTTCCAGCACTAGGGCTTATAAAAATATCTTTTATAAGTACTTCGCTTATATCTACAGGACCCCCACCCCATGGGACAACTAGGGGAGACTTTAGGGGCTTTGAATCTGTTGAAATATTGCATATCCTCCCTCCACAGTGCTCCTAGCATCAAAGTCGAATTTGGGCAGCACTTAACCCAGGGCATATAAAACTCATTTAATAACGGTCTACCTTATAAATACCTGACCCCCACCCCTGGGACAACTAGGGGAGACCCTGGGGTTCATAATATGCCACAACATTGTAGGTTATCCATTTTTAAGTGCCCTAAACACAAAAGTCGAGTTTGGTCACAATTTACTTTTTAAAAACAATCCTGCCACACAGAGCCACTTTTAAAAATACCTCAGGCTTCAGCAGTGCACACATGCAAGTGCAGAAAGGTCTGCTGGCCTCTAAACTGCCATGCCCTATTTATACTAGGGACTGATAGGTAGTTTAAATCTCCCTACCCTAATATGCACTAAGGCCCTATGGGGTAGGTCATGCCAATCACAGGGGTACCCCATACCATAGTGTACCATAGTGTATGTCGTTTTTTTTCACTGTAATCTAAATGTGTGTCTTTCAGCATAGCACTGGCCCTGGGCCTGGTTAGGCAGAGCCCAGGGTCAGTCAGAGTCAGTTACCACCAGTACCAGTCAGCAAAAAGTTGACTTTGCAACAGCTCTGCAGTGGTAATTTTAGAGTTGATTGTGTTCATATCAGCACGGATGGCGGTTAGTTCTAGTTGCATGGCGTCCGTGTTTTGTTTGGTTGATTTCGCCAGATCGTCGACGTCCGCCAGTTTCTTGAGGATCATTTCCATCGTGCTGTTCATATCGGCTTTGGTATTATTTTTATTCAGTGCTCTACATGAAGTACACATTGCATCAGCTAAAACGGAGTCGCCAAGCTCTCAGGAGAAAAACTGCTTGCACTAAAAATTTAAAACAAGCATTATGGAAATGTTTGAACATTTAGAAGGATTACACAAAATCCCACACATAATACCCAGCTGCATAATATAATATCAAAAAATTACTATTGGATTCCCATTAGTTAGAAACATTGAGGACACAAGCAAACATTATATTCTGAAAAGCTACTTTGTTAAAAACATATGTTGAGGCAAAGGGGCCAATAAAGATAAAAAGCATTCAAACAACCTTTTATCCTCATTGTCAGATGGGGTTTCCAATCGGTGGGTGTGTAATCAAAGTCTACATTTGTTAATAACAAGTCATATTTGGAATAGCAACAGCCTGAATCTGACCTCTAAATCCTGGATGAATGGGAAATGAACTCTAAAGAAAGAGTTACCTGGCACTGCAGGTTTTTAAAAATCCTAGCCCACAACCAGGAAAGGTTCAAAGGGGCAGGATGGCTGAGAGTGATTCATAAAGAACAAACAAAAATACAGTCAATAATGTGCCTTTAAGCTGTAAAGACCGAATCATTGTTGAGGTCTTGCTCTATTGCTAATTAAGCAATTGAACACTTTTTGTAGGTGTGTCATCCATCACTTATAGATATTCAGTTCCCCAACAGAATAGAAGATCTGATCATTCAGCCTCCACATAAGAAACTGCACTCCTCAACAGAATAGAAGATCTGATCATCCAGCCTCCACTTGAGAAACTGCATTCACACACTTACCCAGTTTTAGCATCCAAGCAGGACCCTCAGTCACCCATTACAAGAAAACTGATTGATAGTAGGAACAGAATGCTCAACATTCATACACAGTCCTGATTCTTACTGGAGAAGCAGAGGGCCTAAAACACACCCCCTACCTCAAGTGGTTGCCCTTATGATTATTTGAATCCTTTTCTGCTAAAAGTGACCTCTGCAACCCAGGATTTGTGGGGGAATTGATTTTTATCAAACATAATGTAATTTACAAGACACGTACTATTATTATATTTCGTTTAGGGCACAATCATAAAAGATGTTGAATAGCTATATTTCTCTTCCTTTGTTGAAGGTTAAGGCATTTCTTATATCAAGCACCTTTCCCCATCAAATTATGAAAACAGAATTCTGGAGGTGGAACTATGTGACAAGGACATTTGTGTATAGTTGCTGTGTGGAATTCTGGTGCTCTGGTGATGCATTTTGTTTGTTTTGTGCGGATGTGTTTTTGTATTGTATTATTATAATTAGATTTGTTGTGTTGCACTGTAGTTGTGATGTGTGCTGTTTTTACTCTTTTGTTGTGATATGCTGTTATATTATAATTGTGTTGTTTTATTGCTTTTTGTTGATATTTTAAGATGTTAAGATATTTTAATAAATGCTGCTATATTTCATTTGACAAGCAAAATATTCCTGTCTAAAGTGGTGGAATAGTGGCGTTGCAGGTGTTTAACTATTTAATACACCAGAGAGCCCAAAACTGTGGTAGAGACTATGAGCCAGATCACAAAAAGTCTTGAATGGCCCTATTGCATGTCCTATGTGGGAAGTTAAGGCAGTGCTTGTGCCAAACACCTTCCTCTATCATATTATGAAGTGAATTCTGGGGGTGGTAATATCTGACAATAATGTTCATGCACATTTGCTGTCCGCCAGTGGATGATGACATTCCATTAATGGTATCAGACACAACACCTGTTAATTGCCAGACCGGAAATAAACCCTCCACAGATTTGACTTCCTTTAATTCCCTTACTACTGACCAAATGCTAGGAGTACTAAAAAACATAAAATTAGGTGCCCCCGATTATCCCTGTCCCCCTAAGATATGCATTCAGTTTCTGAAACAATGGTCACATTACTTACTGACATATTTAACAAAATGTTCAGTACTGGTTATTTTCCAATACAATTAAGTAAATCATTAATTCTCTCATTAAAGAAAAAAACTAATCTTAACCCCACAGATTGTAACTATCGTCCAATCTCACAGCTCCCTTTTCCTTCAAAGATTGTCGAAAAAGCAATCAACATAGAGCTTTCCTCTTTCATAATTGGAAATATACTAGATAAAACCCAATATGGATTCAGAAGCCTCCATAGCATTGGACTAACATTTATCACAGTCTCAGATGAAATCAGGCAGATCCTTGATGATGGATGGAACGCCTCATTGATTTCATTTGACCTCTCTGGGGTATTTGATACGCTCAACCACTCATTGCTTGTTGACCGCCTTACAACTCTAGGCATCAAGGGCAATGCGCTCTCACTCCTAAAATCTTTTATGTCAGGACAAAAACAGACTGTGGCACTAGACGATTTTAGCTCATCCCCATTCTCTCTGCCCTATGGAGTACCACATGGATTTGGCTTTGAGTCCGTCTTTGTTTAACCTTTATGTTACTCCACTGGCCACCCTAATTAAATGCTATGGCTTTACGCTTGTGCTCTCTGCAGATGACACCCAAATTGTGGTGTTGGTAGCCAGCAATTCAGGGGCTACTGCCACAAGCTTCTGCAATTGTATCTTGCATAAAGGGAAATGTATGAGAGCAAACTGCCTAAAATTAAATCCCTTCAAAACAGAGGTTTTGTTGTTTGGTAGGAATTCTTCCTTTTGGTCTCCAAGATGGTGGCCTCAGTAGCTTGGATCCTTATAGACCCCAGTGGAAAAGGCTAATAATCTTGGAGCTCTTTTCAACAGTAAATTGTCTTTTAAGGGCCAGATTAACAACTTCAGTTCTACCTCTTTCTTCTTGTTGAAACTGCTTAATAAAGCACTCCCTTGTATTCCAGTAGAACTACAGAAACAGCAGTATATACCCTTATAGTAGCAAATCCATATAATTACATTGCCCTCTTCTTGAATACCCAGAAAAGACTCTTGAAGAAGCCACAGATTATTCAAAATGCATCAGCAAAGGTTGCTTCTGGGTATTCCTAAACACATATCAGCATCACATACTTTATAACAGTTGCATTGGCTTCCCATCAGGAAGTGCATTGATTTTAAAGCTTTATGCATTGCATTCAAAACTCCGCATGACACAGGACCATAATATATTGTACAAAAGATTATTTGTCATACCTCAGCTAGGTCTTTGCAAAGACCTAGCTGAGTTATGACAAAGAATTCGTCCTACAATTTAGTGA
Source organism: Triturus cristatus (assembly GCF_964204655.1). NCBI lineage: Eukaryota > Metazoa > Chordata > Amphibia > Caudata > Salamandridae > Triturus > Triturus cristatus. Next base: position 778,419,813 of record NC_140594.1, read on the forward strand.
TCCCCAGGTTTAGAAGATGATCATGCGGGGCAGAAGCTGTGTAGGTTGCACAGCCAGATTATGGAACTCCCAGCCCATGAATCTTAAAAGAAGTACTGAACTACTGGCCATTAGAAAGGCACTACAAACATGGCTTTTTAATCAGTAACACCTGTTTGCTCTCTATTTTTGCTGTGGATGGTTGTTTGTCTTATCTTGAGAAAGGTACCAATTTTTTGGGTCTTATCTAGTAAAGTCCCTCAGTTACATTTAAATTGTCACAAATTGGTTGTCTAATCCTTTGTATAGCATAAAGACACCTTCGGGTATTAGAAGTGCTTTATTAGTCTCTTTTTAATCTCATTTCTTTTTTAATCGATTTCTTGTTATGTAGGTTATGTGCTCAAAGGTTTTTTTGTGCTGCTGTGTTTTTGTGCTGCATAATTATTATATGATCTTGTTGTGGTGTACTGTGATTATGGTGTTGCATTCTGTTGTGATATTTGTATGGCATTGTGTTATGTTCAGTTGTTTAGCTATGTCAACAAATGGTGATATATTTCCATACAAAAGCAGCATATGCCTTGAAAGTTACTGTGAGAAGCAACTATCTTCCACTGTCTAATATGGTAAATTAGCCCTGCTGCAGCACTTTAACTACTTAATACCTAAGTCAGTCCAAAACATTGGCAGGGACCGAGGGCCGGAACAGAAAACATAACATTTTTGACTGGCACTAGTTTGTGTCTTTGGTGTTAATTTAAGGTTTAGCTTGCTTCAAACACCTTTTAACACTGTACTATAACAGATTTCAGGAGGTGGTAATTTGTGGCAAGCACATGTATGCATATTTGGAGTGGCAAGTCAAGTCAAGTCAAAAGCTTTATTCGGTATGTAAAATACAACCATATAAGCAAGACATGTAATAAATACAATGTTAAAATACATAGCGGGCAAAAATATCTTATACAATAAGCACTATACATTTATGTATACAAATTCACCATTGCTGTACCAATCTGGTAGTCCGTTAAAATTATTATAGTAGATGAGAAAAATCAGCATTGGGTAACAAGTATATTATAACTATGCACAAAATTTTTGTGCAAAAAAAGGCAATATTAAAGTGCAATGTGTATCCCTAAACAACTCAAGATAAAAGGGGCATAAGAGGGTTACGGACAGTACTACATTAGAATAGAATGACAAAGTGCAAATTCTGCATAAAGTGACATTAACCGTGCAAAAGGTGCTGAATAGAGGGGCAATTTTAAAAAGCGTTAAACATCCATGGAGAACACAGAATTTAAAATGCATAAATGGTATAAGCGGTGCATACTTAATGTGCAAAATACGCAAAACAATGGAAGCTAAGCAGTACAAATTATAGACTTCCTTATGTTTATACACTTTAACACATATAGTGCAACGCAAAAACAAATGTCAGGGCTTTCCAAAAACATTAAAAGCTTCATTGCTAATTTAGTGGTTCTAACATTATATTTTAAAAAGATAGGTTTAAGATAAAATTTCCTAAAATGACAATAAAATTTACAAAACAATAAAAAGTGACAGCAGCTTTGCTTTGAAATGTTATCACAAGGGCACAATGTATTAGATTTGATTTTCATGTGCGGGAATGAAACTAAGTGATGGACAATCCCGAGCCTTAAACGGGTTAGGACAAATTGATGAGAATTTCTTGTTACGAACGTAAGGTAAGCCTGAAAACCTTTCCTCAAGTTCAAATCATTATAAGATACTACGGTTATTAAATTACTGGACTGTCTCTCTCTGGCCGCATTCTTGTATGCTAGAAACCTCAGTTTTAGATCTTTCTTTGGTATCAATGCAGCTACTTCTGGGTTCAGATAAATATTACAGTCATATAGGACATTGAACCAGTAGTAAATATAGCTTAACCATGGTATACGTGATAAGTTGTCAAGCCTCAAGCAATCTTTAATAATTGATTGTGTGAATATCGTCTCAGTTTTAGACCAGATGGAGCGCCAAAGTAATAGTGGACGTGATGCGGCTAAGTCAGTAATGAAGTCGATACCGACTTCCATGTGAGTTAATAAAGTCAAGGCTGAGGGGGGGGCACATAATAGCTTTTTCAAAAACTTGTTTTCGTCATTCTGTAAACAATTCACCTGATGGTGGCCCCACACTCCCGCCCCGTACAGTGCCGATGATACGCACCTGGCATTATAAATGGCCAACATTTCTTTTATCCTTCTCTGCCCCAGTTTAGCTGCACATCTAAAAATGCTACTGGTATTTCTATTCATCTTTAGTCTCACATTCTCATCCTCGTGTGTCCATTTCCCATCTCCAGAGAATGTTATCCCCAGATAGCAGAATCTAGTAACCGTTTGCATCTTATCTTTGTCAATGTAGAAGGTAGATTTGGATTTTACCTTCCTACCGAAAATCATAGCAAATGTCTTAGTTTTATTGACTACTAGTTTCCTATCTTTAATAAATAACACAAATCTGTCTATAAGGCGTTGTAAACCGATCTGTGTGCGTGATAAAAGTACCGCGTCATCTGCGTATAATAAAATTGGGATGGGATTACCTTCGATCATAGGGGCATCTGAAGATAATTTACTTAAAATTGAATCAATTTGGTTAATAAATAATGAGAATAAAAATGGTGCCAGTACACAACCCTGTCGGATACCTCTGGCCACTTTAAAAAGGGGTATACATTCCCCCAAAGGACCATAACGAACTTTGCAAGATAAACCAGAATAAAGCCGTGCCAAAAAATAAATGCACTCCTTTGGGGCACCAAGTTCCAGAAGGATATCCCACAGGATTTTATGATCTACAAGATCAAAGGCACTACTCAGGTCTGCGAAACAAAGGAACAGGTTACCTTCCTTAGCAACAGTGTATTTGTGAATAAGGAGGTCAAGATTAACACACTGTTCCAGTGTCCCCAGACCTTTTCTGAAGCCATATTGTGCCCTTGACAAAATCAAATTATCCGTGGCCCAAGTTTCAAGTCTTTTTAAAATTATTCTACTCATTATTTTTATCGAGGAATCTAGTAGGGAAATGGGGCGGTAATTGCTTGCCTCAGACTTGGAGCCTTTTTTGAAAAGGGGAATAATCAAAGACTGGCCCCAAGAAATAGGTAGCTGACCCTCCGCAGTAGCATTAAAAAATCTAGTCAAAATGGGGGCCCACAAATGTAGTTCAGATTTATATAAATCCAACGGGACCCCATCCGGACCGGGTGCTTTACCGCCTTTACTATTACTTAGACCCTCGTAGACCTCATCCAAACTTATGTCTAAGGGTAATCTTGGCCATATATGATCGTTATCCTGTAAAAAATCTAAAACTAACCTATCAGGATTAAAAATATTTAAAAAGTGTTGCATCCATGAATTGCAGTCTACATGCGAGGTTATTTCAGGCACGTTATCATTTTTCAAGAAAGGGCTATTTATAGTTTCCCAATACAGTTTACTATCATTTGTGTCTGCCGCTAGGTTGAGGTTGTTCCAGGCCTCTTCTTGTAATGCTCTTTTCCTCTTGACGAGGGATGTTTTATAGTTGGCGTGACAGTTTTTAATACTAGTGGGGTTTCGTGGTTTAGTACTCGGAGCTTGTTTTAAATCATGCAAAGCATGAGTACAACTCTTATCAAACCATCCCATATTAATTTCTCTTTTCCCCTTATATATCTTAGTAAGAAGACTGTCTATTGTTTCATTAATTATATGTAACTTATTAAGTATATTATGCGAATTCACCTCCTCGCCAAGACAATAATCTATCTCCTGTTTGCATTTCCTTAATACCTCCTGCAATAATTTATGTGGAACAATCCTAGACCACCTAATCCTCATTCCATTTGGTCTTATGGCTTCAACATGGTTAATATGGTTGTTAATGACCATTTGTTTGTTGCCCCAACAGTGTAATAGTATAGAAATACTATTGTGATCACTTAATGTTTGCTCGTTAACCCATAAATTGGAATAAGCAGCGTTATTGGAAAGCAGAATGTGATCAATGTGGGAATTAGCACCTCTTCCTGTGAAAGTTGGACAATTAATGTTTTCCCTATTTTTCATACAGCTTAACATGTCCAAATCAAACTTGGCTAACATCTTGTTTAAAGCCATACCATACGTACAGTGTGGGAAGTGTGAAAAATCAACTTCCTCCTTATTTCCACACTCCCTTCTTAACCCACACAAATTACTCATGGCATGAGGGCATGGACTTATGTTAAAATCGCCCAGCCAAAGAATAATAGACTGGCAGCCAGATAGTACCTGAGTCCTCTCAATTTCTTTTTTCAACTGAATCAAAATTTTACCTCTATCAGCAGTAAAAACATTGTTATAAAAATGTATCAGTATTAAATCTTTGCCCTTATCGAACTCCAAACGCAATACCTGAGAGTAAACATCCACTGGGACGCAACTCTTAATTTTACATTGGTTGAGTTTAGTGGATACCAGAAGCAAAAGGCCTCCCTTAGCCCTTCCAGCAATTGAGCTGACCGCATTCAAACAGTATGATAAATATCCCTCAACAAAAATAGGTTCCTCGCACCAGGTTTCTTGAAGGCATATTATATCATAACCTATATTAATGAAATCCTTCCAAAAAGGAGTGTCCAATTTTCTGTTCAAACCCGCAATATTCCATGTGACAACACTGTAGCCTAAGGTAAAGTCGCAGTTAGCTACTACGCAGCCATTTGACACAACCACAGTAGAATCTAGATTTTAAAAAGTATCTACCGTAGATAGCTTTGCTATGGTCCCGGTGGAATTGGGTCCCTCAGTTGCGTTATCTACTTCTGCTATGTTAAATTCAGAAGTAGGGGGGACTTGGGCAGCTACTATGTTAGGTGAATAACAAATGTCCTGATTACCGCGGGTCTTTTCTCCCTTCCGTTCATTAGGTTCAACACTTAATATAGGCCTTGTAGGGTAATTGACCTGTGCTGGGTTATTTGACAAAATGTGTCAATCAATGTCCTCCAGGGATTCGAGAATCTTAAATCTGTTGAATGTTGGGATACAAAAATTATGACGGGGTCTCAATGTTTGTACAAAACCGGTGTTACTTGGGTAGCTGGGTTCCAATAAATGCCTATAAAAATAGCCTAATGGTAATAGGGTAGTGTTAAATTCCCAGGCTGATGGTAATGGCGCATTCATAAGCGTGTTTTTGGCCCACAAACAAGTTTTAAAATGTATTATGACGCAGTCACCCTCAAAGTTTTTTCTAAGGGGACCTACCCATCCCACTCTCTGCGCTAGTATAATCTGGCTGGCCCCTACCATGGGAAAATTACAATTATTAGACAACGAGTGGAGGATTTTATTCTTCAATTGATCATGGTTCTCCACTTGCCCATCTTTTAATTTAGGGATATTAACCAGCACTGCTACATATGCGCTGCATTCCGGTGGTAAATGAATACAAGGAGGGGTCTTGCTGATGTTTGATCCTTGTGTGTTTGTTCTATTAGTAAGGTGCATGTGTTAGGGTGGCCACCCTGTTGCTCTCTTACTATTGTATTCCCTTCCGAAGGTGACTGTGAGCTTATGACTGGGTCGCCCCGAAGCTGGCTATTAGCGGGCTTACTTATGGGCACATTAGTTATTGGCGCATTAGTTATACCAGCATCCCTAACAGTGGTACCCTCTGATAAAGTTAGACTTTCTATACCTTTTGTCTTTAAGTCTCGAATCCCAATTTTATCAATAGATCCTTTCAGTTTGTGAACCTCCCTGGTCAAATTATCCACTTTATCATGCAGTGGCCTAATAAGCTCGACTAATTTATCAAAAATCGCTTCCAGACTAGGGGTTTCCAACATATTTTGTTTAGCCCTTGTACGTGTGATAACCTTGTTCTCTATTAAAGGCAATTTTTTCCCTTTTTCTTTGGCATAGTACTCTGTCCTACGCTTTTTTTCTGCGCCCCTTTTTGGTTTATCAATGGTGATAATAATGGCTCAGGGCTATCTTCTAAGGCCGATAATCTGGGAGTGTTTGAAAGTATCGACTGAGTACTAACATTTACATCCTCTCTTTCTAAATTAATCAAGGCTATAGGTATTTCGGCGTTGCGAGTGGTAGTATCGCTAAGATTGCCTTGGTTAATTGGTAGTAGTGCGCTTGAACTCATGGATAGTCTTTTTTCAGTCCTATCTATTTCTTGAGTAAGAGCACTAACTGCTTTTACTAAGTAGGTGTCAATGGTGTTACATGCTGAATCAGCCGAAGCTTTGGCTCCCCGCCTAACCATGACCAGAAAAGGTGTAGGGGAACTTCTATCAGCACAGTATCACGAGCAACACGATACACTGATTGTAACTACTTGTAACTTGCAACTGGGATTAACTCAATACTTTACATGTCCAGTAGACTCAAACAACCAATCCAAGAGGGTTGGCCCGGCCCGACCCGACCTCTTTCGTCCTCTGACGGCCTCAGACGGCCCGCCCTTTGCCCGGGCTTAGCCCGGCGACGCCCGCGCGCTGTCCCGCGACGCGGGGAGTGTCCTCTCAATTTAAACGCCTCCTGGCGCGAAATAGGTGTTGGCAATGACGGCTTCCTGCCGCAAGGGATCGTGGGGCTTGTAGTCCCTCCCTCTCTGCGGCCGCGCCGATGGAAAGGAACGCGGCGGCGGGGACAGACCCTTAAGGCACCAAGAGCACAGAGCAGCAGTGAACACACCAGTCAGGTAGGATCCCAGGATTTTTTCAGCAGAACGCCCGCTCAGCCGGGAGTGTCCTCTCAATTTAAACACCTCCTGGCGCGAAATAGGGGTTGGCAATGACGGCTTCCTGCCGCAAGGGATCGTGGGGCTTGTAGTCCCTCCCTCTCTGCGGCCGCGCCGATGGAAAGGAACGCGGCGGCGGGGACAGACCCTCAAGGCACCAAGAGCACAGAGCAGCAGTGAACACACCAGTCAGGTAGGATCCCAGGATTTTTTCAGCAGAACGCATTTTGTTGTGCTAGTGATGCACTATGTTGTATTGCTTTTTTGCTACTTTGTATTTGCAGCGCAATATTGAAATGCTGCTGTGTTGCCTTCTTTTATGACTGTTTTGTTGTGATGTTCCCTGTTATGTTTTAAGGCCTTAATTTGAGTCTGGCGGTCCACAGACTACCAGACACAAAGGTTGGCGGACTCCCGACGACCCTATTGAGACTAGAGCATTTGGGCTACATTTGGACCACTGTATCTGCCGCAACCTCCAGGGAACCACTATTCCTTTGTGGTTAAACGCCAGTCCTGAGGACTCAATATGCTTGGCGGGGCCGCTGCGGCTGCACCAAATAAATTACTAGTTTCCTCACTGCCACACTTTTAATGGGGGTGCAACTGCCATGAAAGTGTGGTAGGGAGGAAAGAAAGGGGGGCCAACAGGGCCCCCTTGTGCTTCATGCCATGTGGATGCACACAGGGGGACACAACATGTGCCCCCCCTTTGTACATGCCCACCAGTACCTACACAGCATGGACTGCAGCAGTCCATGCCAAGCAGGTACCACCTTTGACGTTCCCATTGCAGTGCCTATTTTATAGGCACCGCCCAGGAATGCCAAAAACAGCCCGCCAGACAGGCGAAAACTCCTAATCTGGCAGGGGGTTCACACATGGGTTTGCCTGTGAGGGAGCGGGTGGTCCCGCTCCTGCACTGCCAAACTCATAATAAGGCCCTTAATTGTGTTGTATTTTTGCTTTGTCTATACTATGTTGTTATCTTCTGTTGTTTAAATTTTAAATATGGCATTAGGTAACATGAAGTATAAATCTGAGTGTACATTCGTGGGATTCTCTCAGCAACTGACAATTAACTATTTTTCAATTAGGGAGACAACCCTATGGTGCAGTGATATAATGTTATGTGTATTTGTAAAGTGCACTGTCACCCATGAGGGTATCCTGGTGCTGTGTTAGTGTGTGTGCCTAGTGCACATGTAATCAAAAGCCAAGTCTTCAGCTCATTGCATCATTCATGAAGAGAGAAGGAGGCTCTGATGTGGAGTGGGAGGTCATTCCATGGATTAGGAGCAATGTAAGAGAAAGCCCATCCAAGTGATTTTGAATGGTGAGTGAAGATAATTACATGAGTTTTTCCTAAAGTGTTCTGCACCACCTCCCCCTGCACAGTATCCAGACCTTTTACTCTAGAGTGTGTATTAAAAGGGTTGCCCTATGCTTTTCACACAATAAGATCAGGCCCTTAATGTTTAAATGATTTGCACACCCAGACTCGCATGTTTAAGTAATCATCCCTTTACATAGAGCACATCTTAGTGTTATTTCTTTCTATAGATTTACTTCATCAGGTTGCATTCAGAGAAAGCCTTCTACTATATTCCTAAAGCATTGCTTGAAAAAATTATATTGACTTACAACTTTTGATCGATTTCTCTTCTTATTTTCCACAATGGGACTCTCTACATATCTCCTCTTTCTGAAGTAGCCTTCTCTCGGTTGCATGCCTGTCTTTTAAAAAATTGCCTGCTATTGTATTTCTACAAATAGATCACACCATATTTAAAAGATCAGAAGCTCTCCTTTAAAACCCTATCTCTGCACCCTAACAATAACTAATTTCCAAAACCATATCTATCCAACTTATCAACCATTTACACACACCCTCATCGCGCGCACCAATGATGGCACCTTCATCCTGTTAATTTAATAGACCGCAAAGAAACACAAGTAAATGCATGGAATTGTTTCCTGAGACCACATGATTACTCCCATTAACCGTTGAATTAATCACTAACCTTCAGTCTGGAGTAGCGTGCTACTCTTCAAAAAATGGATATAAAGCGCTACATGAATGTAAATACAATACACTAGTAAACAAATGCTGCTGCATTTACAGCAAATGCCTTGAAAGTTTCTGTTTAAAGCAACCATGTGCCACTGTCTTAGATGGTAAAAAAGCATTCCTCCAACTTTTCAACTATTTAAGACTATTTAAGACCCCAGACACACCAAAACTGTGGCATCAATTGAATCTTAACTTAGAGCTCCTAGTATTTAGTTTATGTGAAATATCCCGAATACTTTCGCGAGTGACACCCATCACAGATAGTAGAAATCTTGCTATGAATGGAAAAATTCTGATAAGATGCCCACCCTAGTGCATACAAAACAAGCATTTGCAATGCAATAGGTCTCGCATTTACGCGAGTTTGAGCTATGTGTATTGTAAATGACAATGCCTTTTATTTATGCTTTGGTTTTTAAAACATAAATAGAAGGCGTTGTCATTTACAATGCCAATAGCTCAAACTTGCGTAAATGCGAGACCTATTGCATTGCAGATGCTTGTCTTATATTCCAAGGATTGACGGAGAATATATTTCTTTTGGAACAAAACTGAGCTATGTCAGGCTGTATCTGCACAAGACTTAACTATGTCAATGCACTTTACATACTATTACCATCCACTGTCCTAAATATGATACTGGTAGTTCAGGACAATGCTGCAGAGCTGGTTTAATAATTGATTCAAACCCATTGGGCATCTAGAAACTCAGTCAGACTAGCCAACTCTAAGTCCCTTAACACATCCGCCTCAAAGCTTAATGCAAGCTTTATAGGGCTGTCAGTCAAAATGCCTCATTAGCTAAAGCCTCATTGGCTGGCTGAATGTTTTCTTATTATGATCAGGACGTCCCAAAAAGAAGTAACAGAATCCGCAGCACATTTAAAGAGCTGGTTAAAGCCTGCTTGGTTTCAAGGAAGGTCAGCGCCCCACTTTTTATACATGTTAGGAAAAAACATTTTTTGGGGGGTAAAGTTAGCCTTAGACTGGTGTATGAAATCTGAACCACACTGCCCTAAACTACTTCTCTTCTTACTGACACGTTGAGCGGTCCTGCTTAGATTTAGGAATTCCACTAGTTAGGTTCCTAAGATTCCTGGATCCTGAGGTGACCCTTGACCCTGTTAACATTCCTTGCAGGCAGGCGCAGTGCGCATTGCGTGTGCAGTCTGAACTGATGCCGGTCCCATGGAGCAAAAATGTGACCTGTTTCACAAATTTGTTTGGTTACAGCTAGCACTTAACTTTCCTATGTCACTGTCAACTAAGGACAAATTAAAACCCGCACCCTGCGCTCATGCCCTGCTTACTGCTTTTCGTCCAAGCTCATTCTAAAGTTAATGTTGTCTTTCTGCAGAAGTGGATTCACATGTCAGTGCTCTGGAAGGCCTGCACAATCAATGTCTGGGGTGAATTGACTGATCATTGTTGTGAAAAGCCTGCACAACCTCAGTCTGAGGTAGATTGATAGGTCACTAGTGGCAAGGACTGCATTGCAGTGAGGGGTCAGTGTTGTGGGAGGCATGGACAGCACAAATATAAGGTGGTTTGAAAGGTCATTGTTGCAGAAGTCTGCACAACCAATTTTTTGGTGCACTGCAAGTGAGTGGTTAGGTTGACCTGCAGAATCAAGATCTGGAGTGAAAGATCACTGGTGGTGGCACATCTGCACAGCCACTTTACATGGTGGCTTGGAAGTTCAGTGGCAGGGACTGGTTACAAAATCACTCTTTTGAGTAGTTAACAGATCAGCTTTGTTTCAGGTGTGCACAGTCCCTGTCTGTAGATTAGACAGTGTTTGAGAAGGATGATCTATTTCGTGCTGGAAAGCCTGAGCAATCACCACCTGTGTTGTCCTTTCTCAGTTAATTAATGTGACATTTGTATTCCAGTGTTTGTCAGACTGGCCCTTTCAACAAGCGGTGAATCTAGTTTAGGTTACTGTTTTCTTATTGCACTCATACTGACTTGCTAAGGTTTCTAAACACTAAATATGCATGCTGATAATATGCCACAAAACCTTTACCCTATTGAGTTTCAAGTTGTCACGTGTAGAAGTTTCACCTCTTTGTCGAGACATATTCGCTGAGTGTTAATGGCTAACAGTCATTGCTGTTTAGTACAATTCAGTTTGCAAACATGCCTTCATACAGGTATACTTTCTTCCGGCGGTGGTGCTAAACTGCTTAATAAACGTGACATTTAAAATATTGTAATTGTATTTATATAGCGCTTACTACCCCCATCGAGGCGTTGAAATGGCCGTAGCTCACACGGACTGCACAACAGAGAGCATCGCACATCAGAGACCAGCTATATATAGCTCTGCATTTGTACTTATCCGAAACATGCTGAACTTGGTAACATTTAAAAATATTTTGGAAGTTCCTTTGTTTTCGACGACATTCTCTCGACGGCATTAACACCTCCTGCGTCTCCTCCCCCCTCCCATGAAGTAGTCTTCCAATTAGAAGTATTGTTTGAGCCATTTCTGTCACAAGCCCCACAGAACAATTTAGGAAACACTTTGAGAGACGAGCAGTGGGAATTACGCATTCCATTCTCTTTTCCATTCTGCACCCAGGCTGGGTCCGTAGAGAATTTGTGCAGGAATTCAGCATACATTGCCCTAACCTCTTGATATGGCTGTGTAGTAGTACACAAAGTTGTCAGCCCACCCCCCTCTGAGCGATGTGTCCACACTGGCACAGGAAACATCTACTTTGCATGGTTTGGTTGTTATAAAATGGCCGCCGGCCGCTCATCCATTGACCGATGGTGATGAATGGTGCAGGGGCACCAAAGTCCTAATTAGAATTCTCTAGGTCGGGGTTGTTTAAATGATGACAAGCTTTCAATTAGACGTTGCCCTGTGAAAGGCCTCCTGTGATGACAAATTCACAGTAATTTGTGTTTTACCTTTTAAGTGTCCAGAAAATACTCGTTTTCCGGGCTGAGTTTTCGCTGAATGAAGAGGGAGTGGATATGCAAGCTGTCGCCGTTGCGCCCCACACAGCACTGCAGGGAGGGGGAGGAACAGCAGAGAGAGTGGGGTGGAGGTAGAGTAGCGAGGGACGGGAGGAAACAGAAGACGCACGTGATGGCCCATCAGATAAGAGAAAAGGGAAGTGCTCGGAACAGGCGCCCTTGGAATGCCTGTCTGTGCGCACACATGGTTTGTCTCCCTTCGCTAGCAAAAGCCACAACAATAGTCTCGCCAAGGCGAATCAGCGCATGCGCTGCGTTCGTTAGGCGAGACCTAAAAAGGAAGTTAAAAAATCAATGAAACTGCGGCAAGAAATAGATATTGAAATATATAAAATGAAGAAAAACTCAGGTGCATTAATAAAAACGCTAGTTGTGCGCCAAAGAACAGCTGATTTGCTTTGCTTTGGAGCGGGTTTAATTTCAATGTACGTTCTATTTTTGCATTTTTTTTTTCTTTTTTGGCTTTGCTTTAGTTTAGAAAAGATATACTTTGAGGTCAAAACAAAAGCTCCTTTGCTTACACCTGGAAACAGGAGGTTTCCATGTGCACATACTGTTCTACCTACACTGGGAACCAGATTTCAAGTACGTTTTTTAATATTTTATGTTTCGATTCCTCTTTCAGTGACGATTTTCAGTCTGCCCACCACTGTAAATGTCAGGCCCCGCTGTAGAGTGGGTGCTAGCTTCCCTGTTCATACCTGTTGAACAGTATCCTCCAGCTTCAACATCCATTTGGCAGTTTGTTAACTAATTAACATCTGAGTCCTACTCCACATATTCTTAATCAATTTAAGTTACCATCAGATTGATTTGTTCAGAAATGACTTTTGGGATTATGCCTATGACGCATAGCATTTTACAAACAACAACTACTGGCATCTCTGTCAAGAATCCAATTCAATAAAAGGTTAGGTAACCATTTATGACTGTATGGTAGGCAATACATTAAAATTTAATGATTCCAAGACGAGATATGGATGTCTCAAATAATCATATTATTAAAACATGTTTGTTTCTGCTTGAAATTGAAAGGAAACCCAACTTAATTTAATTGATTCTCAAAACTTAGGTGGTGCTTTCACTAGTCATGTCATATGATTATTCTAAAAATTAGAATCGTTTACTTCACTATATACAGCAGCTCAGGCGGAGACTCAAGCCTAGGGGGCATATTCACAAGAACGTGTGCTAAACATCACCAAATAATTTTAACTCAACTTTACACATCGCAGCCTATCGTGGGAAAATAACCCTGTGTCAACGTGGAATTCACAACACGGTGGTACCATGCAATAGGCCGCCGAAGACGTGGCCAATGGCCGAGATACAACCACCGCGACGGAGATAAAAACACAAACCCCAATGCGTAAAAAGACCCGATGTGCCCAGACGTGATAAGAAAACAGTGACAACCAGCGAGAGGACAGCAATGTCCACACGTAATGCTGGGAAAAGCACAAGAACAGCATACGGAAAATGCCACCAAAAAACAACATCAACTGCGGAGTACCACGGATGCACCCTGGCCGACTGCAGAGGACAACATGAAACCCACAATCCCCACGGAGGAACACCCAGGAATACAGTGTCTATGGAAGGGCAATGAGAAGAGGAAGAGGAAGACGGGGTACAGTCGCCAGGAAAACCTGATTATCGCCACGGATGAGCCAGAACACCGCCACCAACTGTACGTCACCTCCAACGTGTCTTTGGCAACAAAGAGGCAAAGATGGCACACCACCTCGGACATTGTAAATGCCGTCGCATGGCAGAGGAGGACAATGGAAGAGCACAAGAGGCTCTGGACTGATGTGAATGGCAAAACCAAGCAGAAACTCGCTGCCAACACGAAAGCAGCAACGCACCTCAGTGGAGGGGGGCCAGCAGAACACCAGGAGCTGAATGACATGGAGAAGATGGTGGCCACAGTCACCAGTCGGGAGACGGTGACAGGAGTCGGGGATCCGGACACTGCCGAACATGACCCTACACCACTTCAATAGGGTGCGCACCGACCAGGGAGTGGGTGGACGGGGGGAGATGGGCACAATTGCACACATGCACAATTAAGCAGAGCACACTGCACACCCACAATGACTCAGGATCATGTCCCTGATCCGACGGGAACAATTCAGCACACACACAAACACCAAGAAGTCCCACCTACATCATGTACCCAAAGGGGCACCTACCCAACACATCACCAAGCACACAACCAACACATGCACACGTGCGAAGCACAGCAAACATGCATATACGACAGCCACACTGACAATGCAAGAGACACCGCATGACGAGTACCATGGCTGCAGTCCAATCACCATGACAATGTGCACGACACTGAGGTGGCTGAGTGCGGATCACAACCTGAAAGGAGCAGGTCACATTCGGACACAACCACTTGCATAAACAACCCTTGATGTCAACAACACATCTGCGGACAAACCATGCCCAAGAGTCACAACTCGACAAAGAGCACAAGTTACCCAAGTCTGCAACATCTCAGCACCGTGGAAGTACACAACTGACAGGCATACTAAATGAAAAGGACCAGTGGCAGACAAATCAGAGCCACAGGAGAGAATCACCCACCATGCAGCATACGCAAAGCCAGTGCAGGTCTCTAAGGTGAGGTGTGATGTGGCTGCGGCGAGGGATGTTGAGGATCAGGCATGCAGAGGCATTCTGGATGCATTGAAGCCGCTTCAGGAGTTTGGCCGAGGCTCCTGCGTATAGGGTGTTTCCGTAGTCCAGCCTGCTGCTGACGAGGGCCTGGGTGACTGTTCCTCTTGTTTCTGTAGGGATCCACCTGTAGATCTTGCGGAGTATGTGGACGGTGTTGAAGAAGGAGGAAGAGACGGCGTTGACCTGCTTGGTCATGGAGAGGGTGGAGTCGAGGATGACCTCTAGGTTGCGTGCGTGGTCGGTGAGCGTTGGAGCTGTTCCCAGTGGGGTCAGCCACCAGGAGTCGTTCCAGGCCGAAGGGGTGGATCTGAGGATGAGGACCTCCCTCTTGTCCGAGTTCAGCTTCAGTCGGCTGTTCCTCATCCATTTGGCGACGGCTTTCATTCCTTCGTGGAGGTTGGTTTTGGCGGTGTGGGGGTCCTTGATGAAGGAGAGGATCAGCTGGGTGTCATCGCCGTAGGAGATGATGTGGAGGTCGTGCAGTCAGGCGACGTAGGCGAGTGGTGCCATGTAGATGTTGAACAGCGTTGGGCTGATGGATGAGCCCTGGGGTACGCCGCAAAGGATCTCGGTGGCTTCAGAGCGGAAGGGGGGGGGAGGACGCTCTGTGTTCTGCCAGAGAGGAAGGAGGTGGTCCAGTCCAGGGTCTTCTCTTGGATCCCGGCGTCGTGGAGGCGTGTTCGTAGTGTGCGGTGGCAGACCGTGTCGAAGGCGGCTGACAGGTCCAGGAGGATGAGGGCCGCGGTTTCTCCGTTGTCTAGCAGGGTCCTGATGTCATTGGTGGTGGCGATGAGGGCAGTCTCAGTGCTGTGGTTGCTGCGGAACCCGGACTGGAACAGGTCCAGGATGCTGTTTTCCTTGAGGTAGCGGGTCAGTTGTTTGTTGACGTTCTTCTTGATGTCCTTTGCTGGGAACGGGAGCAGGGAGATGGGCCGGAAGTTCTTGAGGTCCTTGGGGTCTGCCTTGGGTTTCTTGAGTAAGGCGTTGATCTCGGCGTGCTTCCTGCTCTCCGGGAAGGTTGCTGTCTCGAAGGATATGTTGATGGCTTTCCGGAGATGGGGTGCAATGGCGGTGCTGGCTTTGTTGAAGGTGTGGTGTGGGCAGGGGTCTGACGGAGTGCAGGGAGTAAAGAGTCAATACTTGGTTCTGCAGGATGTGATGGCAGGCCCACTAATCCAGTGGCGCCTGTGCTGGCTGTGTGTGGGGTGAGTGTAAGCCATCCCTCAGGGAGTAGCTGGTGCTGGGAACAACTCCAACAGTCATCAGGCACTCAGAAATGCAATGTCAGAACAACAAGATGGAATGACTTGAGTCACATAGGGTTAGTGTCCCCGGATGCACAGCCGCCCACACGGGCACACCACCACGGGACGCTGACCTGCAGGAGACCGGAGTAGGGTCATGAGAGGAGAGCAGGGTCTCGTATGTGTCATAGGTGCCTTCCGCGGAGTGTCTCGGGGGAGAATGGGAGGTCTACCCCCAGGCCATGATGCAAAGAGCACATGCCAGCTGTGTCCGGCAACATGGCGGATATGAATGCCACAGACTCATGCCAGACACCAGGTCTGTACCTGCCCATTGCTGAGGACAACCCCCAGGCCACAGGCTCAGACACCAACGATGTTCCCCCAGAGGCTGACTGTCACTCGCGGCGCACAGGGTTAGTGGCACCACATGTCGCCGGCTTGCGTTGAACAGTGTTAGTGGCACCACGTGTCGCCGGCTTACGTTGAACAGGGTTAGTGGCACCACGTGTCGCCGGCTTGTGTTGGACAGGGTTAGTGGCACCTCGTGTCACCGGCTTGCATTGAACAGGGTTAGTGGCACCACGTGTCGCCGGCTTGCGTTGAACAGGGTCAGTGGCACCACGTCACCGGCCTGCGATATGGAATAATGCCTCACTGATCGAAGGGAGTCTGGTGCTGTGGCCGCTGCCACGAACTTGGGGTCACTGCCATTCAGGACTGAGGACACAGTCCCACATGTGGGACCTACTGGGATGAAGAGGACGCCGGTGGAGTATGTCAATGAGAAAGGAGTATTGTGGGCAGTGTCATGGGGCCAGCGATGGTCTGCGGAGGTCGCAGAGGTCGCGGGACTGGGGCTTGGAGCTTGCACCAGCAAGTGGTGGGCCCTCTTTGACACACAAGGGTCGCAGGCCCCGCTGCTCACGGCGTCGGCCTCGTGGCGGACTGCGAGGCGCCGCCCCGTCAGTGACGTTGGCCTTTCCGGGAAAGAACCACACTCTGCACCATGGGGTTTTTATCCACACCCCTGCACAGCACTGGCGTAATCAGGGCCAACCCACTACGCTCATGCACACAGGGGGAAGAAGCAGCGAGCAACATTTCCGCTATCTGACCCACGGCCTGGGGTGACATGTTTGCGTCCACTGTTTACTACTCTCCATTCACCAGCAGTTGTGGTCTGCATGGACATATCTTTGGATTGCATACCCATGTCTGTCCTGCACATCCACGCCTCACTTGTCGTTGTGTACAATCCCATTCACGGGTCACTTGCATCGTTCGCAAGTGGCTGCATTGCGCATCTCCACACGTTCAGCTGTTGTGTGGCTGTGGTGCCATGATATAGCTGTATTGTGTGCAGGGGTACCCCAGGATCACCATGGAGTAATGTTGTTGTGTCTGGTATGTGGTCGAGTTGATTGACATGTTGTATGTGGTATGGTCACGTGTGCATTCCCACAGTTGTGCGTTGTGTGATGGTGGCTTTGAGGTGTGTGGTGTGTTGATTTGGCACTTACCAACAAGCAGTCCAGTTCCATATGTGCCATCCTGGAAGCGATGGTTGATGATGAACGGTCAGAAGATGTAGGAATCGTGCACACTGCCGGGTAGTTTGCGACACCATTGGTGAACAGTCCCCGGTGGTCCACTATTGCCTTCACATTGATGGAATGCATGTGCTTTCTGTTGCGGTAGTGGTGTGCAGTTTACGCCGGGGGCACAAGTGGGACATGTGTGCAGTCTATTGCCCCAACACTGCCGCGAATCCAGCTATGGCGTAGAAGCCTTGCTTGGTCTCCTGCTGCTCTTTCGAACTGGCAAGAACGAAACGGCGTCAGCGTTTTGAAAACCATGAGAATGAATTCTTATGTATTGAAATCCTCTTAATTGGGATCCCTTATATGAGAAAATAAGAAGCCTTTATTAATTTTCCTTGTGGAATTATGTACACAAACCATCTAGGAAAAGAAAAAAGAAAAAAAGAATAATCAGACGTCCAATAGGCCAGGACATATTGTTCCCTCTATAGGCCAACCAAATAGAGGAATTATAGCCAAAAAGTATTTGTCTGCTTGACGCAAGTCGAAATACGGATCAGTTTTTCTTGAACCAGATAGTATCCTACGTTACATCATGCATAGAACCCCTGTTCATTGCCGCACAGACGATAAAGAAATTCCTAAAAACGTTTTGGTCCAGAGGAAGGAGACACGAAATTTGTATTCAGTCTCCGAAACGTGCGTAGACTAGTGACGACACATCTGAGAGATCCATAGAAGAACCACATGTCAATGTATTGATTAACACGTTTTATGACCTTTCAAGACTCCTAAAAATTTATGGACTAGAATTCAAGCAGGATCTCATATCAGATGTGTTTCTCAGCTAAAACACTCTTTTGTGGTATGATTGATGGTATGCAAGAGTAGAGTGATAGGTGAGAATGACTGTGTGATGGTTTTTTCTGTGGGGGTTTTTTCTAATGTTTCTTTAAATTGTTTTCTCAAACTTAGGAGTTGAGCAATTTTCTCTGTCTCTCAATTTTATAGATTGTTGCAATCCAATTCAATGTGTTAATATTTTTATGGAAATATTTAAATGATATATAAATCATATGCAAAAAAGATTATATGAATGTTTTGCTATAAAAAATAAAACAATAAAAAGATGAGAGAGCAAGTTGTTTTTGCAATGTAATGTTGTTCTGGGGAATGTTTACATATAAGTGACTACTATTGAAAAGTTAGAAAGGTCAGATAAGAGGTTCTTCTTTTGTATGTACTCTCTCCCCTCCTCTTGGGCCTAAAAGTAATTAGAGGAACCCTTGTTTACACACACAGACCTTGGTCTCCTGCTGTTCCTGCGCAGTGTGGGGGAAGTGAAGGTACTGGGGTATGAAGCTGATGATGGCATCCTGGACAGGTGTGATGAACTTTGATAGGGCTGGCTATGAGACCCCTCTGACTCTGGCAGTTGTTAGTTGGAAGCTACCAGAGGCCAACAGGTGCAGCACAGCCAGCAGCGTTGTCTGCGGAGGGATGTTTGTTCTCCGCTGTGTTAGGACCGTCAACCTGTGGGCGATGTGGGTCATGATGCGGATGATGGTTGACCTTTTGAGCCTGTAGTGGGCAATAACTTCCTCTGGCGTTAGGTCTGTGAGAGTGGTGCGTCAGTAGGTCCGCTGTCTCTGTGGTGGTCCGGGTGGGACCGGGTCCTGGGGGTGATGGCGGTCCTAGGGGTGCTGACGGTGGGTGTTGTGGCCCTGTTGGGGCTCCGAGCTGCATGACGAGTAGCTCCATGGCGTTGTTTTTTCTTCGGGTGTGGCTATGTGCGGGGCTATGTTGCCTACTGCAGGTAGTCGTCCGGCTTGACACCTGCAGGAGGCAGTTGTTTAATACCTGCGGCTACCACGGCTTATCGCTTGGTTTTGACTCGCATCGCGGATCTGGCAGTTCGTTGTGAAAGTGGTGTTGTGGTTTATTTCATGTGTTTTTGGACGGGAATGCCTACTCTGCATCTCATTAGGGTTGGTTGGTGGTGTCCACCATGGAGATACATTTTGGGGCAGTTATCGCGGGAATACTGGCGATGTCTGCAGTTTGCACCAGCTTGTGAATGGGGTGTTAAATCTATCTCCACTTTTGATGCGTTAAGGTGGAGATAAATTGGAGGTAAGTCCTTGTGAACTGACTATCCCACTAGGAGTGTGTAAAATGTATGTAATATCAGTCAGTCAGTCAAGAGATACTTTATTTCGGCCTCACAAGACCTGTGTTTAAAAAACAGATTATGATACAGAGTCCGGAAACGTACTAAGTGCATAGAGTGGGTGGTTTAGACTTAATCTTTCTTTAAAACTGCACGGCGTGCACGCTACATTGAGAACAGGTAACGGGAAACTGAATATACAATTGGCATGCTGGTATCATATTTTAGGATCCTATAAACCTGTGAGCAATGGGAAGTTCCAAGGTTCCTGCAAAGCTGTCGTAACCAACGATTCCTTATTGCCTTGTAGGTGGTGCAGAAAAACAGCACATTCAGGTCAGTCTCCGTACAGTTTTTACATGACGGACAATCTTTCGTAGAACTACCCCCCCACTTATAGGTAACAGCACATAAAGGAAGTACACCATACCTAAACTGCAAGTAGAGTTTTTTAGCAAGAGAGGGCTGTATGTCATCTATGCTAGATTCTAAGGTATATTTCAGTTTAACTTCTAAAAAGGATGATGTAAGTGTCCCTGTCCTGGGGCCCCTCAGTAATAAATTGAGATAGTGATCCTTAAATTTTGTTATCAATGCCTTTCTTGGCGTTGCCAAAGAACTTTCTTCCGGAGTGTCCCATAGGTCTCCAGTTCCAATGGATTAGAAGGAATTCTTGATGTAGGTGAGCCAAGGTATTTTACTTGCTCCCCTGAGTGTTGCCACCTCCCTCAGTTCCTCCTTATACATAAATAATTCTGGAGTACTCCATAGGCGGCACCAGTAAAGGCGGGGTCTAAGCGCAACCTCCAGTGTCATTGGGCTGACACCCAGATCCATTCGGAGCGGAGTTAATGGGGTACTATTGGGAAGTCCCAGCAGTTGTCTAAGAAATGAGGGCCTTATTTATGAGGCGGCTTAAAACATGCCTCCTGTTGCTCCCTATTTACAACGTGACGCATCTAAGCAGATGCGTCACTTTGCAAACCCCTGCGCTACATTATACCTGCGTCAGGTATAATGTATGCAGGGTGGGCATTCCCACGTAAGTAAGCCTCGTAGAAGTGACGCAGTGAAATCTACGAGATTTGACTGAGCCACTTCTTGGGTGCAAATGCGTCAATATCTTACGCCTGCCTCACAGCAGGTGTAAGACTGACGCAGGCCCTTTCACATGGGACTTGCCCCATGTAAAAGGACACATTGCTGGAGTTGGGTCACTTTTGTGACACACTCCAGCAATGCGTCACTTTTGCGCCTACAGATACGTCAGAAATACAGACGTATCTGTAACTCCTTGCGACATGATGCGTCAAACAGTAAATATGACGCATCCATTATGCCGCAAGGAGGGCGCACTGAGAAGTGAGCCATTGCTGCTTTCACACAGGATGCGTCACTTCTCATAAATGAGGCCCTGAGTTTTCAATCCTGGCAAGTTGGTCGGATGGCCTGTGACCCCATAGTTCTGCTCCATACAGGGCAGCCCCTCTGGCTTGCGCCTTATATATTCCCAGCACCGGCCCCAGCATCTTATGTACACACTTCCTCTGCTGTTTCGCTAGGCCCCCTGACGTTTGCGCCAGCTTAAGACAAGCCTTCTTAATTTGATCACCCCACTCCATTTTCACATTGAGGGATAATCCCAAATATCCACATACAGGAACTTTCTCTAAAAATTCCCCAGCTAATTGTAGATTGGGTCGTTTTGAGCGCCCTGCGTTGAACACCATATATTTTGTTTTCTGGGTGTTGATTTCCAAACCCCTATTCTTGCAAAACAAATAAAAGATATCCAACACCCTTTGAATACCCATCGGTGATCTTGACAGCAGGAGGGTATCATCTGCGAACATCAAGGCAGGTACCTTGCGGCCCGCTAGCTTTGGAGCGTCTATGTCCCCTCCCGCTGTCAAGGCTCCCACTAGGCCATTGATAAAAATACAAAAGAGGGTTGGAGCCAAAACGCACCCCTATCTCACCCCTCTCTCTGTGGGTATGCGGTCAGTGAGGTCTCCATTCTTCCCATATCTAATTTGAGCGTAAATATTCTCATGTATTCTTTTCAAGATCTCGCATAAATACGGAGGTGCCCCCAAATCAACTAAAATAGCCCATAGTTTTTGCCTAGGAACTAAATCGAAGGCCGATTTTAAGTCCACAAAGATCATGTAGAGACTGCTACCCTCCAAGATCACTGTTTTCCAGTGCAATAATTGCAACCTGAAAACTTGATCGATTGTGGACATTTTTGTTCGAAACACAGCCTGGTAAGGGCTAAGAATGGAAGACTCCTCCATCCAGTTCTGTAATCGGTCCAGAAGCACTCGAGCACAGATTTTTTGTGCAACTTCGATAAGCCTAATGGGCCGATAGTTTGCAGGATGGAGGGGTGAACCCTTCGTAAAGATAGGGATGATTTGCACCCCTAGCCATTTATGGGGATCTCCATTCCCGGTAGAATAGCGTTGAAAATGCTCCAAAAATATGGGGCCCAAACGCTGGGTTCTGTTCGATAAAGATCTCCAGGAATCTTATCTAGGCCCGGAGCCTTTGCAGGTATTACTCGAGCAATTGCAGCCGTTACCTCTTTTAGAGAAATTACAGGAGTTTCCGGGCAGGCTGGGTGTGGCTGGGAAATGTGAATTTCAGTTTTCTCAAAAGTACCCTCTACCCTGGAATAAAGTGACTGAAAGTGGGCCTTCCAGACCTCAGCACCCAAATTAGGTTTGAATGCTTGTTATCCTCTTTTGAGTCTGTGCTTATTAGTTTCCAGAAGGTCCTCATATCCCTCCTATTTAAGGCATCTCTCAGGCTCTCCCACTTTTCTGCTACCCACTCCTTTTTGGCTTGCTTAATTGCGTGTTTGTGAAGTAACCTATTTTCCTTTATGGCCAGCTTATCATTACATTTAATAGCTGTAAGCAGGGTTGTCTTAGCCTTTCAGCATTTGCCATTATACCAGGGATGTCTGGGTGCACTGCCTTCCATTATTTGTACTACTTGGGAAAAACTATCCGCCAGGGCAGCCACTAGGCCTTGGTGGTTTTCTGCAATTTCACTGAGTGGACGAGTAGAATCTCCAGACTCACTCCATTGGATTGCAACCTCCAGATATGGCGTGATTGTATGGTAGAGTAAAGATAATCTATCTTCGGATTCGCATAGGGTACCCCATCTTACTCTCCTCTTGCAACTACTCATGATTGGCCCTGGCGTTTTCAACGATTGGCCCTTAGGGACATCCCCAATATACGGAGAGTCTAGTTCTAAAATCAGGGCATTATGATCACTGTCATATCTGGGGACAATCTTAAAATTAACCAACCAATGCCAAGATTTAGTATTCACCATAATATAGTCTATGATCGAGGGGCAGTGACCTATTATAGGTCAAATTTGCTGGACTATCAAATTTAGAATGCCCATTGCAAGCCCTGATGGAATGGTTCAAGGCAAGGGTGTTCAACTGTACGACTAATGGTGTCCATGCCCGGATTGGCGAAGCATTGGCCACTGGAATAGCCCAGTGCTGGTCCTCCTCATTTGGATCACCAGCCTCCAGATCCTTCAATGGTTCGTACTGACAATTAAAATCACAAGCCAGGATCACTATGTCATTGTCAAGGACTGTGGATATGAATGATAATAGTTTGTCAAGGATGGTAGACTCCTGCCCATACCCTACTGGTCGTGAGTATACATTAATAAGAACTAACCTGGTCCTGGAGGAAGAGCTCAAAATAACACAGAGGATGTTTCTTGAAGACGTCTCTGCCTGCTTCACTGTGCAGCCCAGGTGTGTAGCAACCCACATAATAAGTCCCCCAGATGGTCTGCACGTCCCCCCTGATGTAGCAGGTGGGTTATAGGTTGCATACCCAGATGTATGGGTATTCTCCCTAGCCCAAGTTTCCTGGAACATGCATATGTCAGAGTCTTGGATAAAAGCACCCCACTCCGGATTATCTATTTTGGAGTGGAGACCTACAATGTTCCAGGATAAAATTTGGAGCTCCGATGGAGGATTTGGAGGATTGCTAACAGTTTCAGACTCCTTGTCCAAAGGCCAGTGGCCGCTCCTAACTATGGGCTGGTTTACTTCTGCAGCTGTTAAAGGTGAATTTGCCAACTGTTGGGCGTTATGAATCTCAGGTGATGGCTCTACATTATTGTTGAGAGAAAGTTCTCCCGTTGTCTCATTCCTTTTACTGCTTCTGGCTCCCCCAACCTCTGCTAATCCTTGCGTATGGGAAATTGGAATGCCACCAGGTGGAGTGCCTGGCCCACGATCAACGGCTTGGTTAAACCTGATCTGTTGGCCTTATGATTGTGCTCCGTGGAACTCAGAGGGGACAACCTCAGAATTGGCAGAGTTGGGATCTCCAAAGATCCATGCTTCGTTCGACCATACGCAGCCTAAATGGTTCAGATTGCCATGGGCCTCTTGTTACTACCCTTCTTTCAAGTGACTCATCATTAGGTGTCTCCAGTCAATCATTGTCCTTCATAGTACTAAGGGCCGCAAAGTGGTTATTCACTGGGATATTATATCTAGATTGGTTCCATTCCCCATCACCATCCATCTCAAATAGCGACAGTTTGTGACAAGGTGGCTTATAAAAGAACCCCAATGGTAAAATATGGATCCCTGTTTGTTCAACTGTCCAATTTCCCACCCTATCAAGTAACGTTTGAACAAGGATGGGCGACCCAAAAGATAGCACCACACAATCACCCCCTAGCAACTTTTTAGATCTGCCTATCCAACCAACCCGTCTGACCATTTTGAATTCTGTGAAGAGTGGGGAGGATATTCCAGACCTCGAATTTAGCAGGGACAATGCTTTGTTTCTGAGAGAAGACCAGTGTTCCCTAGTGCCGTCAGGCAACATGGGACGTTGGCTAGCACTATCGTGTAAGGAGTTGCTTCCGGTGGAAGGTGGAAGGTGTTTGTATCGAGTTTACCTCTTACTGTGTAAGATGCTTTGTATTGTGCATTTTCATTGGTATTTCCCTTGTGCTTTCATGACTTGAACTGCTGGATTAGGGTTCATTTTGGATAATTATTAGACGTTCCTGAATAGTGCTTGGGACCTGTGGCTTGTGGTGCACAATGGGCATGCCTGCCTTCTTCTGGCTCATGGACGGGGGGCCAATTGACCTATTGTGGTGCTGTCGCAGAGCCAGGATTTAGGGGTCCTATTTGTGTAGACAAGGACCTGTCGCCCCCAAATGTTTGAGTGTTCTTTGTAATGTAGTGGCAATGGCAAGGGTTGATCAATTGGGGCTGACTAATGTGCGGGCCTGACTGGCTCGACAGGGGCTGCTGCATCCGTTTGAGTTTTTCAATACGTGTTTCAATTCGGTTTCATTTTTGAAGTAGGGGCTCTAATAGGGTTGTAACCAGCCCACCAATTTTTGCCCAGAACTCTATACTTTCAGTGCCCTGTATAGGAGTTGGGGGACTTATAGGGGGCGCTATATTGACGGGACTAGTTGCGGTGGAATGCCCCTCAACCACCTCCTCCATCTCCTCCCTCGTGGTTTTACTTTTGCGTCCTCTCTTTGGTGCTGGATGAATAGGCTTGTTAGGCCCCTGCCCCTTTCTTTTCCTAGATTGAGTTGGGGAGCTATTCCCCTGATTGATCTTGCTTTTCTGGTATTTATTTTAGATTTAACATTTACAATCCTCGGCGTGATACTATCGTTTACTTCAGTGATGTGACTACTCACTGTCCTGGTAGGAGAAATACACTCTTGGCGATAGATACTGGTGGAGGGCTCTATCAGGTCAAGCAACCCTTGTGGGGGCATTGGTTCCAAGGACAGTCTTCGCTCTGTTAGGGAGATTTTGCAGATGAGAGCAGACTCAGCACGTAACAAAAAGGCATTAAGGTCCCCACCACTCCCTGTCCTGTGAGGGATTTTCTTTTGTTCATTTTTGTCAATATACCTAAATAAGGCGGTATTAAATATCCTATGACAGATGGTTAGAAAATTGTTAGGCAAATTGTTCAACTATGAAATGCAAAAAGAACTATTGATGGACAGAATGCAGAACAATGTCATACATTCACCCCAGTACAGAGATCTGGGCCTTAATCCATCATTTTTTTGCTCACCATGCCATTCCAGTTTGGACCCAGCCATATGCAAATTAGTCTTGACCCTGTGCCCAATGTGAACAGTCCAGCCCGAACTGCCAGGCCAGGTCCTCCCTGGACTAGAAACAAGCATCCTAGGACCGGTTTCGGGGTTTCACCCCTCTTCAGCCAGGATAGCTTGATTCCAGTGGCATGAAGAGCACGGGACTCACGTCTGAGCATACCCGTCCCACTCGGGGTGACAAATGCAAAAAGAACTATTGATGGACAGAAATGACCCTTAGCCCGCATACAATAGCCCCCCCAACACAATCAGTGAACATAAAATTTTAAGGGAGAGTGTGTTAATAAGGTGGAAAAACCCAAAGGAAATGATGGACGGAGTGTTGAACATTGCAAGCACTCACCCCCAGTCAACTGATCTGGGTTTAATCCATCACCGTTCTTTACCCACTCTGCCACCCCAGTTCAAACATGGCCATATGCAAATCAGTCTGACCCTGTGCCTCATGGGAACAGTCCAGCCCGAACTGCCAAGCCATGTCTTCCCTGGACCGGAAACAAGCTTCCTAGGACCGGTTTCTGGCATTTCAGCCGTCTTCAGCCAGGCTTGCTTGAATCCAGTGGCAAATTGAGCAAGGGACTCACGTCTGAGCATACCCTGCCAACTTATGGCGAACAAAGCAAAAACCAAAGGAAATGATGGACGGAGTGTTGAACATTGCAAGCACTCACCCCCAGTCAACTGATCTGGGTTTAATCCATCACCATTCTTTAGCCCACTCTGCCACCCCAGTTCAAACATGGCCATATGCAAATCAGTCTGACCCTGTGCCTCATGGGAACAGTCCAGCCCGAACTGCCAAGCCATGTCTTCCCTGGACCGGAAACAAGCTTCCTAGGACCGGTTTCTGGCATTTCAGCCGTCTTCAGCCAGGCTTGCTTGAATCCAGTGGCAAAGTGAGCAAGGGACTCACGTCTGAGCATACCCTGCCAACTTATGGCAAACAAAGCAAAAACCAAAGGAAATGATGGACGGAGTGTTGAACATTGCAAGCACTCACCCCCAGTCAACTGATCTGGGTTTAATCCATCACCGTTCTTTAGCCCACTCTGCCACCCCAGTTCAAACATGGCCATATGCAAATCAGTCTGACCCTGTGCCTCATGGGAACAGTCCAGCCCGAACTGCCAAGCCATGTCTTCCCTGGACCGGAAACAAGCTTCCTAGGACCGGTTTCTGGCATTTCAGCCGTCTTCAGCCAGGCTTGCTTGAATCCAGTGGCAAAGTGAGCAAGGGACTCACGTCTGAGCATACCCTGCCAACTTATGGCGAACAAAGCAAAAACCAAAGGAAATGATGGACGGAGTGTTGAACATTGCAAGCACTCACCCCCAGTCAACTGATCTGGGTTTAATCCATCACCGTTCTTTAGCCCACTCTGCCACCCCAGTTCAAACATGGCCATATGCAAATCAGTCTGACCCTGTGCCTCATAGGAACATTCCAGCCCGAACTGCCAAGCCATGTCTTCCCTGGACCGGAAACAAGCTTCCTAGGACCGGTTTCTGGCATTTCAGCCGGTCCTAGGAAGCTTGTTTCCGGTCCAGGGAAGACATGGCTTGGCAGTTCGGGCTGGACTGTTCCCATGAGACACAGGGTCAGACTGATTTGCATATGGCCATGTCTGAACTGGGGTGGCAGAGTGGGCTAAAGAACGGTGATGGATTAAACCCAGATCAGTTGACTGGGGGTGAGTGCTTGCAATGTTCAACACTCCGTCCATTATTTCTTTTGGTTTTTGCTTTGTTCGCCATAAGTTGGCAGGGTATGCTCAGACGTGAGCCCCTTGCTCACTTTGCCACTGGATTCAAGCAAGCCTGGCTGAAGACGGCTGAAATGCCAGAAACCGGTCCTAGGAAGCTTGTTTCCGGTCCAGGGAAGACATGGCTTGGCAGTTCGGGCTGGACTGTTCCAATGAGGCACAGGGTCAGACTGATTTGCATATGGCCATGTCTGAACTGGGGTGGCAGAGTGGGCTAAAGAACGGTGATGGATTAAACCCAGATCAGTTGACTGGGGGTGAGTGCTTGCAATGTTCAACACTCCGTCCATCATTTCTTTTGGTTTTTGCTTTGTTCGCCATAAGTTGGCAGGGTATGCTCAGACGTGAGTCCCTTGCTCACTTTGCCACTGGATTCAAGCAAGCCTGGCTGAAGACGGCTGAAATGCCAGAAACCGGTCCTAGGAAGCTTGTTTCCGGTCCAGGGAAGACATGGCTTGGCAGTTCGGGCTGGACTGTTCCCATGAGGCACAGGGTCAGACTGATTTGCATATGGCCATGTCTGAACTGGGGTGGCAGAGTGGGCTAAAGAACGGTGATGGATTAAACCCAGATCAGTTGACTGGGGGTGAGTGCTTGCAATGTTCAACACTCCGTCCATCATTTCTTTTGGTTTTTGCTTTGTTCGCCATAAGTTGGCAGGGTATGCTCAGACGTGAGTCCCTTGCTCACTTTGCCACTGGATTCAAGCAAGCCTGGTTGAAGACGGCTGAAATGCCAGAAACCGGTCCTAGGAAGCTTGTTTCCGGTCCAGGGAAGACATGGC
Source organism: Triturus cristatus (assembly GCF_964204655.1). NCBI lineage: Eukaryota > Metazoa > Chordata > Amphibia > Caudata > Salamandridae > Triturus > Triturus cristatus. The sequence goes on from NC_140594.1 coordinate 778,447,985, forward strand.
TTGGCAGTTCGGGCTGGACTGTTCCCATGAGGCACAGGGTCAGACTGATTTGCATATGGCCATGTCTGAACTGGGGTGGCAGAGTGGGCTAAAGAACGGTGATGGATTAAACCCAGATCAGTTGACTGGGGGTGAGTGCTTGCAATGTTCAACACTCCGTCCATCATTTCTTTTGGTTTTTGCTTTGTTCGCCATAAGTTGGCAGGGTATGCTCAGACGTGAGTCCCTTGCTCACTTTGCCACTGGATTCAAGCAAGCCTGGCTGAAGATGGCTGAAATGCCAGAAACCGGTCCTAGGAAGCTTGTTTCCGGTCCAGGGAAGACATGGCTTGGCAGTTCGGGCTGGACTGTTCCCATGAGGCACAGGTTCAGACTGATTTGCATATGGCCATGTCTGAACTGGGGTGGCAGAGTGGGCTAAAGAACGGTGATGGATTAAACCCAGATCAGTTGACTGGGGGTGAGGGCTTGCAATGTTCAACACTCCGTCCATCATTTCTTTTGGTTTTTGCTTTGTTAATAAGGTGGACCTGCCCGGCCTCTTACAGTCTCTGACGGGCACGGATGCTGGTCGTTTTAGCACGCCTCCGGGTGCGGGAATGTCGTCACGTTGACCCCATAGCCATCTGGGGGTTGAAGTTTGCAGCAGCAGGAGCTGTTGCCCTCACGGCTGAGTTAGAGAGAGTCTCCACTTTCATAAAACATGTCTTTGAGCAAAAGTTCCTGTTTGCTCCATCTATCTGCCAAATTATCGACAAGCAACTTCTTCTGTTATGGTCCCTGTTGAATAGCCACGCTTCATGTGCCTCCTTGTGAACAAAAATGTCCTCTTGTGTTATTAACATGGATGTATGCACCTCAAAATAATTTCTTCTACTTCTCGCACCAAAGTCTTCCCAGGATTTCAAAAACACGTGCAGTAAATCTCTTAAGAACATTAATGTGTGCGGTGTCTCCGGAATACGACTAAACGAGTCTCAGAGTTCCCTCACAGATACAATGTTATAGAGCGGGCTGATTCTGACTACAGAGAGAATGCCAGGCAGTAAAGCGTGGGAGGCAGACGCCTGTGCATGCCGACTAAAGCCGCAGCAGCAAGCGTCAGATCACCCCTTCCCCGCCACCAAGCCCCTCACCATCTAAACGCACGATCAGGTGCTCCTTGAATCCGTCACACACCCGTCTTTCCTTATTCCATTGAGGCTCAATAGTCAGAGCAGCTCCTCTCCTTCACAAACACCACCACAACTTGCCGGTAGTTCGGAGCAGCTTGACTTCCGGGTGCACGTTACAGACCAGCTCTACGTTCCATATTTCTCCAAGCCTCTCCAAGCTTCTGTAGACGATATTGCATGGGTGTCGGCACCCTCCTAGGGGCAATTTTACTGATATTGTATCCCTGCCAGTCGGTGAGTTTTTCCCTTCTCTCACACTGCAAGTCCTAGGAAGGCAGTTGTAGCTCTGTGGTCTTCACGGGAGGTGGGATAATATGCATTTGAGTAGTTGTGCGAAATCTTGCGATCATTTTGTGCAATAACGTGAAATGCAGACCAGCATTTGGGGCTATGTTTCAGTATTTTGGCATCCATTTTTGACACAAGGATGCATTTTGTGCTAAAAATATAGCGCAAGAACCACAAGCATCACAAACAGCAAGAGCTCACATCTGGCTGTTCGCATTGTTCCCGTGCACTTACTGTATACATTTACAGTGTGCAGTGCGTAATTGTACTAAGCATTTTGATGGTTGCAAGCACCGATTTTTTACATTTGTGACCGTACATTTTTTTTCCCTATGTTTCTTTTTTACTCCTAAAATGGAATTTCGAATAGATGCCAATGATGTATCTGGAAGAGATGTGTTATAGGTGTTCTTTCCAAATACAAGTACTTTGTGTATCAATGTTTTGTGAACGAAATCTGGTTGCAAATTATTGAAAATGTATAGACATCTCAAAGGTGGTAGTAACCAATTCACAAAAGGGAATAGGTCTCTTTGTGAACCTATCCCCTTTCAAAAAGAGTTTGTTGAAGGGGGACCACTGGCAACAGATAAACAACTTTAAAAAATGGAAAACCTTTTTTAAACGCTGCCAGTTTTCCTTAAGTAGAAGGGATTATTTTTTTTTACTAAAAAAGTTTACTTTTTTGAAACTCCATCATGGACGTATGCTGACCCTTGTAGGCCACCCAACTGTATGATTGAAGCATATTGGATTGAGTCACAATTTGCGACCTGCCTAATGAATGTTAATTAGGAATATATATACAGATGTTACAAGTCATCCATGAAAGATGTAATATATGTAAGCTATTCAAGTTTATTTGCGAGAAATTACAATTGTATCCATGGTGAATGGCTCATTGAATTTTTGGGGTTTACTGTACGCCCTCTTGTATTTGCATTGCTTGCTGTTTTTAACAGAATATAAAATTAATAAACATTTTAAGTAAACAATATTTATTAGTTAAGAAAAAATCTAAAATACAACATATATGGATGAAATAATTTAAAACATATATTTTGCTATTATACATTTTTTTAAAGTTATTATCAATATTTTCGCAAATTTTTTTATTACCTAATAAACATTATCCCACAGTTTTCTTTAGACTTTAATTGTAGCTATTGTTCCTATTTTATGCTTACGGGTGGCATTTTGTTTGACGTTCTCAATTTTTCATCTGTCAATAGATCTTCACAGTCACGGTCAACCATACGGGCAATCTGCAGTCAGGTAAGATTAAACTTTTTTTGTATTAATTACTTTACGTGTGATACTTTATGGCAAGGAGAGTTTAAAGGAGGTAGCAATATATTAGTTAGGCCAGTAATGTTTCTTTTTTTTCTGTTTATTAATGACTTTTACATGCCCATTCAGATTGCTAGCATTCACTGTAATCTTGAATATATTTAATTCCTATTACAATAAGAGAGGGACAGTGGGTGCTTATAGGTCCAGCATATGAGCCACAGGGGATCAAACAAGCAGAGATGGTATGCAGGTCCTGCGGGGGAAGGGAGGAGGAAGAGACTAGGTTGGTCTGACACCCTATCCCTTGAGTAGAGACAGGGTGTCTCCCAATTTTGAAAATGAGGCTCTCACACACCAGGCTGGATGTCATGCTTCATCATAGGGGATGCTCCTCGTCAGGCCGGCGCTGCAGTGCCTGATGGGAACCCTATGAGGGGCTCTTTATCAGAAATCTTTCATCACAAGCCGTTAAGTGCAGTGTGGGTGCAGGGCCTCGTGGTGTAGATGAGGATGGAACGTGAGAAGGGGTAGTGTGGGGAAGGCTAAAATGAGGTGCAGTGGTGCTCAAAATTCAATTTAATCAGCGAGCCCACTGGTCTCAATTAAAAACAGCAATGATGTGCCACCACTGCGATAATGGGCATTGGTGGCTGCAAAGTAGTGGTCAATATGTTTCTTGCCTAATGTGTCTGCAGATTACATGACAATTCTTCTAGACCAGAAGTGTATCTGTACTATCTACACAGTGGTTGGTTCCGTGTTTGTCTCAGGAGTGAACCAAGCACTCAAAACAACCTAGCAATGAGGTACCTTATCAATTGACCAACCTAAAAAAATAAAAAGACATAGATAACAACATCATAAATCATAATAGACCAAATAACAATGGAAAAAGCAGCCTCTCGTGTAAAGAGCATGCCATACATCATGCTCAAGTGGTTAGTAGAGCTCAAAAGTGTTAAGTTCAGTGAAATAGGGAAGCAGAAAGTGGGCCACATGGAACACACCTAGGGAGTGAGGTGAGCACGGTGGTAAAGCAACCACCGTAATATGTATGCAGCGCAACACTCACCAAGAAGTGTATCTGCACTATCTACACAGTGGTTGGTTCAGTGTGTTTTGTATTTAAACAAAGGAAAAATACAGTGATTATGCATTTGTTTTTTATTGTTAATTGATATTGTAGTGACAAGTTAATTGATTTAAAAATGTAGCTTTTACTGTTTAAGGAGAAAAGTATTTATTGATTACGGATTTTCACTTTTAATGGAAAGAAGAGATGTTTTCATTTATTTTCAAATTTCTGGTTTTCAATATTTATGTTTATTTGGTTAGGTACATGTCTGATTGGTGTTTCTGTGACACGTTTCTAAATGTTTTTATTTTTTTAAATGTTTCAAAAAAAGAAGAATTATTTTGTTAACAATATCTGTTAATCATGTTTTTTATTGTTTATTTGAAGTGTACTTTGACTTTAATATTAGAGGGCCCGATTCACATAGATAAACTGAGATGAAAGTCTAACTTCACGACTTTTGGTATTCACAAAGGGCATTTTCGAGTAGAAAAGTTAGACTTCTGTCTCAGCTAACTTAAGATTTGGTCTTGAGACCAAAGTTAAACTGAAACAAAAGTCTAACTTTACGACTCATAAATGACCTTTGTGAAAACCGAAAGTCCTATAGTTAGACTTTCATCTCAGTTTACCTGTGACCTGTTACTCAATAGGCATGGCCATGGGTCACAGGACCTGCCAGACCACGTATCTCTTACTTGGGGTTGATGGAGAGTAGGGGTGGGCGGAATTTGCGAAATTAACTTTCGCAAATTATCGCGAAAATGTTTAAAATTATCGCAAACAAGCGGAAATATCGCGAAGATGCGGAAGTTTTTTTCTTGCATGTTCGCGAGATTTTCTGCATGGTTGCGGGTCGCCAACTTACCCATGTGGTTGCTTGCGGGCGCGGCCATCTTGTTTTGAGTTGTCTCGCGGTGCATGATCGCGAGAAGAAAGACGTGATCGCGCGACGCATGATGTCACTGCGGGCGCGAACTGTCGCGAGACAGCGCAAATGGCTAAAAACAATACAACATCTCATGGAGAACGCGACCAGATCAAGAAAACTTGTCGGCGAACGCAGGGATTCAGGTAAGGCGATCGCGCGCGCGCGAGAATGTATTATTTTACAGCGCAAGCAAGAAACAAATTATCGCCAAGCTGCGGAAACCGGAAATTTTGACATTTTCGCGCTCTCCGCGGAACGCGAAAATGTCAAATTATCGCAATTTCCGCGAACGGAACGAAATTTTCGCCCAGGCCTAATGGAGAGGTCACCTTGGGTGAATCCAACATTAATGATGTGACTTCATCAGAGCTTCTAAAAATAATATTGCAGTCACTGGTATCATATTCATTGACATAATCAACATTGTGCATACAGTTATCATTTTGTACATTGATATTATTTGTACTGGTATTAACAAGGCTATGTTTGCTCTGATCTGAACGTACATTGACATTATTTTTATTCATAACAATAGCATTATCGTATGAGAATGAATTATGACACACATTGGTATTGGTATTGGAATTGCTGATGTCAGCATTTCTGTGCGGGCACACATTATGGTATACATTGACAGTGCATTGATGGGCATTGTGTGGGCAAAGGTTATGGCATACGTTCACATTGCATTTTCCGGATATTGTTGTTGTGGGATCTGCACAGACCATAACATTCATTGACATCTTTTTCACCCATTCCGACAAACTTATGCCAAAGCATCTTACAATGAAACTGAAAGCACTTTTCATGGTTCAGCGATTTATTTCTAAGTAAACACAAAAGGTTCTATTCAATAATGACTTAATCAGCAGTGACTATTTAAGGAGTTCATGGGGTAGCATTCATAGAATTCTTCGATGCAGCAGCACACATAGATGGAGGAAAATGGCTCAAAGGATTGCTTTGTGCAGGAAGGTGTCCCTTACTGCATAAAAACAATCCTGCTAACAATGCAGGCGCCCTTGCACCATACTGCAAGGGTGCCTGCATTGGCGCTAGGCAGCAAGTAAAGCTGAGAAATGACAGGAATGTGCCGTATATTGTTAAATATGGCGCATTCCTGCCCCTTCCCTATCACACAGTGTAGCACAGGAAGGTGACTTGCTGTGCTGCATGATAAACTGATAAATATTCCCCTAAATGACTGTGTCACTGTCCCTCATGACTACTAATGTACTTCTTGCCCGGCTACTGGCCATGGAGAGCCCAGTTGGAACTGTGTGGGAACCAAATCTGCATTGTGTGCCCAATGCAGCAGGAGAACAACGTGTGCAGTGAAACGCCCTGTCCATGGGGAGGAATATCTCGAGATCCAGATTCAATTACTGATTGTCTTAAAGGTTGAATGACTGCTGTTGTTCTTTGTTATACCTTACTGGCACCAGAGAGATTAAAGAGATCTACTAGGCCCTACAAATTGAGATGGCAGCTTCTGTGTCTGTACTCACAGCAGTAACTTACCATATTCTGACTTGGGCAAACCAGATCTACACACATATGCACTGACCTTGAAGGAGGAATGACTTGCACAGAGCCTACACATCAGCTTCTCTTTCATAAAGCCAGATCTGGTTGAAGACATTCAACAGCAAATGCTGCAACCAAGATGACTATATTTACACTCAATTCTAACTTGATGGAAATATCTGCAAAAGGATTTTACAATGGATTACAAGAAATCAGATGTGTCCACTGAAATGAAATCTATATCTACAGATATGTGCTTAGAATCAACAGAAAACAGATTTGAAGTTGTGGAATTCAAACTAGATGCCCAGATTGGATAGGGCACCTCTGCTGCAAAGTCATAGACCTAGAGGATCACTTCCCATGAGGCAATATTCACCTTTATGGAATACCAGAAAAATAGAGAAGGACAATTTCAAAGTCAAAGCCAAAATAACTTTATTCGGCACCAAGACCACAAAAGTTTGACAAACAGACATTACAAGTTAAAACTTACATATCCTTGTTAATAAAGGCAAATAAATTAAAACATCATCAACCATAACATTTCATAATAATTACGATTATACAGTAAAAAATGTTTTCCATCCTATTTGTGTGCTATAGTTCATAACTCTTTCTAATGGTCATTGCAACTTTAATACAATTTGAGACTGCAATACAAGTTGCAGAAGTGGCCAATGATTGCAGATATTGGAACCCATCAACATATGTATGAGGCCGGATATCCCTTAAAAGTGGTTCTAAAAATGTTTCCCTTGGTTTCTTGTAAAGTGAGCAAAATAGGATAAAGTGCAACGTGCTCTGGGTTGTCCTATTGTCACAAGGACAAGAAACAAGTTTGTCTGCCGACCCAGATTGTCTTGGAAATGCCACTAGAAAGTGCAGAGTGCCTAGACGAAATCTATTTAAAAAAATTCATGTCTGTACATTAATAGTAAAAGTTAAATAAAATTGCTGTTTGGCAGTAGACGAGCAAATGGAACCTGTTGCCTTAGATTGCGTGTGGTGCGTGGTTGCCCATAAATAATGCGCCCATAAATAATGCTCTCTTTTAAGTGGCCCTAGCATTTATGTGGATACTCATCGGATTGTCAAAGTACTCTCCAAGCCAATCTCAAAAAGCCTTTTGCCCACAAATCAAAGTCAAGGGATCGATAGTGCATTGTCCGAATTGGTGAAATCATCAATGACCTCCCTAGAGAACAATAGTTCCTCTGACAACCAGATTTTGGCCCATAGGAGCAAAGGAGAAATATTAATACGATCTTGTACATATTCCATCTCCGATTCTTGGTGACAAAAGAGTGTGGGGACACTATTTGGGGTCATCAGTAGCCTTTTTATAAACTCATTTTCCACAATTTGTAGAGGGAGACTTTTATGTTGGCCCCAAACCCCTGCCCCGTAAGACAGAACAGATAAACATTTTACTTTGTATGAAGTAAGTAACTCAGTCACCGGCCTGTGGCCTAGCTTACAGGCAAAGCGGGAAAGCCCCTCCACAACCCTGCTTATCTGCTGAGCTCTTGCAATGGCAAATGGTTCCCACTTCATCTCATTATTAAAAATGTTCCCTAAATAAGTAAATATTTTCACCTTCTCAATATTCTTACCCCTTACAATTACATTTCTGGGTTTTGTTATTTTTGGGCCACACACCACAATGTAAGATTTAGTCAAATTAACCTTTAGGTCGAGAGCTGACATAAAATATGTGAAGGCTTCACGTGTTTTTTGTAGGCTGTTGGCTGTCAAAGCCATAAGCACGGTGTCATCCGGGTATGGGAGTAGTGGGACTGGTGGTCCCCCAATATTAGGCAAATCAATTTTCTTTCCTAATAAAAATGCCTCCAAACCATTGGTATGAATCAAGAAAAGAAAAGGAGCTAAAATGCATCCCTGCAGAATGCCTTCTGTGGAGGCAATGGGCTTGATCTTTTCCCCCTGTGGGCCATATCTTATTGCCAGGGTGGTGTTAGCATGAAGTCTTCTCAGAAGGAAGTTCAGTGCCTGCTCTATGCCCATGTCTCCCATTAGCGCCCAACATGTTTCCTGTTAACAGTGTCAAAAGCACTGGACAAGTCCATGAAGGCCAGATGGATAGAACCCCTCCTGGCCTTCATGTACTTGCCCATAATCAGGGACAAACTGAGGCACTGCTCTGTGGTTCCCAATCCTCTCCTAAAGCCGTATTGGGTTTTTGAAATCACCCCCTTGCTACTTGCCAAAGCCTCAAGTCGAGCAAGAACAACCCTCCCCAACACCTTAGCAGTAGCGTCGATGGTATGACAATGGCCTCCTTCCATGATGCTAGGATGGGGCCAATCACAACAGATTTGAAGACATTACTCAACAGGGGTGCCCAGAGGTTGATATTCCTATTAAACAAATCTAATAGGACCCCATCTGGTTTGTGGGCTTTCATACAGATTCCTTTCGCTAAGGCTTCATTAACTTCTGCCACTATAGGGGAAGCACTAATGTGAGAGGCCAAGGTTAAATCCACAGGCAGATCCAGACTATTCACTAATAAATCCAAGCAATTTGGGTTAAATATGGCCGAGAAGTGAAATTCCCAGACTTCAACCAGAATCAATGAATCAATTTTATTCACCTCCTCCGTAAATTGTGGACGGTTAATAATACCCCAGAAACTTTTCCTATCTTTGAGGGCACGTGCTCTCTCCAAGTCCTCCCATGCTAAACACCTCAAATCCTCTTTCCTTTTATTAATGGTCCATGATATAATCATCTAGCACATATAATTTGGGTTCTATTACGAGGGCTGGCCTGAAGGGCAATTTTTTTAATTCTTGTGGACTCTAGAGCATCCGGCATTAAACCATCATGCCTCTTGAGGCTCATTTAACCTAACAGGGCGGGTTAATTTATTAGCTACGCCTGCACAGGTTCTTTCAAAATCTTGGACAATCTCAACTGAGGGGAAACCCTCTTACAGGCACCTAATTAATATATCGTAGTTTGATTTAACTGTCTCAGCCTCAAATTGGGTAGGATATATCTTGCCCTAATTTAATCTTACCCCTTTATTTGGGTTATAGTGAATCAGGCGACCATCACCCATCCCTGCCTGAGCTGTTATACTGAAAAAGACAGTGAGTGGGTTGCGGTCGCTAGACGAATTGGGTATCACCTCGAAGTCACTGACAAATGATGAGGACTCCCTAGAAATAAACATAAAATCAATAAAACTTCTCCTGCCACCACCAACAAAATTAGGACACTGGGCCGAGGAACTGCTATTTAAGCTATCTAGATCGGTATCAATAATAATAGAATGTAATACCTCACCCTGAGGTGTATGGATAATATGCGCCAGAGGTTGACCTCCTGTATCCAACAGGCCACAAACTCATTCAGTGCTAGGCACACAAGAGGTACAATTAAAGCCCCCCACCCAAAGGATACATAATGGATGCCACTTCCCAGAAACATTATTAATTTCCGCCTGTAAAGCTTCTATCACATTACAGCTATTTAATTAATAAATATTGTAGTACCAATATACCAATAGTAACCTGACCTGAGTCAAGTTTGACATCAAAATCAATTGAAACCAAGGCAACAAACTTACATAGAGGGCTTTTATGGAACAGTATTTAACTGTGATTAATGTCACCAACCCTCCTTTTGCCCTCTCAGCCGGCGAAGGGGTGGCAAAAACAATAAAAGCATAATAGCCGTCTAACACAATGTCCTCTTTAAGCCACGTTTCCTGCAGGCAGATGAGGTCAAATCCCCTAATATATTCCAACCAAACCTCATCTGATAATTTAGGGTGAATGCCTGCAATATTCCAGGAAATTATTTTAAATAGAGGGGTAAGATGACCGTGATTCATGTCCGCTGGTGTAACAGTAATGGTGGGCGTTTCAACAAGAGTTAGCTGGCCTAGCCCCTCATGTTTATGATTATCCTCAATAATTAAATTTGGGGAATGAAAGCAGTTTTCAGGGTTATTCATATTCTCATTTAGAGTAATAACAAGAAAGAAGGACAATCTGTTCAGCATTACGGTGGAACTACCTCTGTCTCTATTGAATAGCAAGTTGTAGATATGAATAGAATTTCCAAGTGGGCACATAACCTCAACAACTTTCTATCCTAGACCCATCATTATATGCTTGCTGTGACACCAGCAATCCTTAATAATTTTCTGGGGTTTAAAACAGGAAGATGGTCCGGTTTTGTTAGATGGCTACTCCAGTAATGCATCAGTAGACCATTATCTTGATACAAACATATGAAGAACGAAGTTCTTGAAGAGACATTAAATACGGTCTACCAGAGCTTGCTGTAATGATTATGACCCTAGAAAGGCAAACTACTGAATTTTCCAAACTTGAGGAATTAGGATAGCTCACAGTCCATAGTTTTGAATAGGGGTTCTGTGCTACATGTATTCTGGTTAAGTGCAATCCTGGTTTGCATTCAACCAATTTCTTACACTATTCAATGTCTCCTCTTCTTTCTCTGTAACCTTCCCCCCCTCATCGTTCCTCACTTTAGCTTCCATGTCTGCATTCTTACTTGTTGAACCTCCAGAAAATAAAAAGGAACTACTGCTTTCTTTACAGGTAATTATTTTGGTCCCTCGCTTTTTCCATTTTCGCGAAGTGTGTCTTCTTCCTTTTGCACATATAGACTTGATGATGACCTTGAACCACTCTGTTAGCAGACGCATGAAGACTGTTTCTCTGCATGTTAAAGACTTTTCCCACTATATCAAAGGAAAACAAAGTGACCTACTATCTAGCCTACAAAGGATTGCTATTGTACTCAACGAGAAAACACATTTGTCCCCAGTGAAATCAGTGCAGCTTAAGAAGGAGGGGGTGGGGTTGGTTTAGCAGTGGTGGCCACATTGTCCCCGCTTCCTGTGTTTCTCTGAGTCATTAGAACAACTCCAGGAAGAGAGGTTTGGCCAGATTAATTGCTCAAAACATGAGCAAACCTGATGGGCTAATCTTATGTTATTAGACTCCACATTCATTATAAGTTCTATTTCCAAACCTAATGAGTGTCAACACTCCTTCCAGGGCTCTTGGATGTGTACTAAAATCCGAAAAAGAGTACATTTTCTATTCCTCTGTACTTGTTTCATCAATACAAATTGATAATGTTCCCCAAAAGCGATCCTTGATGTTGAAAGGTATGTTTCATATTATAGTGCGTTATTTGAGACCATTCTGCTATTCGGGAGGCCTAAACATTGGCCATAAGTTACCCTGTCTCCTTTCTAACCGATGGATGCATTTGGCCACAGAATTTCAGTAAGCAAATGAGATTTTAAACTACATTTAGGGGTGAGAATGAACAATTAGTCTTAATGGCACAGGAAACTACCGTTACAACGTGACATATGTCACAGATTACCTATACAATGCAGTTGTTACTATGCATAACAATTATCATGCAGAATTTTACAACGTATATGCCTTTACAACGAAAAAGCAAGGTTGGTAAAGGCATATGCGCGTTAAAAGTAAATGTAAGTATTTAAGGCCAATAACTTTGGCGCCGCTTGACGAATCTTCACAAAATGTTAAAAAAAACTTCCCATTTTAATTCAGCTGCTTTTTTAAAAAAAGTTGCAGGATGATCCGTCAAGTGGGAAATGAGAAAAAACGGGGGGTCCCAAAATGCATTTTACCCATATTATGTCCATGGGTTTTTTTCAATTTTTTTAACCCGACTAGAGCCCGAATAGCTGAACGGAATTACACCAAATTTGGCATAAAGCTAGATGTTGGTCTAGAAAGCACGCTTTTTGTCATTTGGTGTAAATTCATTCAGTAATTTTAGAGATATTTCAGTTAAAAAAAAATAGATACCTGGGGACATGAATCCTTGCAGTGGACTCGTGGATCTTTCTAAATTTTGAATGGCTGCCAACACTTCAACCAGGAAGTGTTGGCAGCCATCTTGGGACTTGACTTAAAGCTGAGTTCCACATAAATAGTAAAAGAATAAGGAAAGGCAGCGTGGAAAGAATACCCTGCCCCCTCAGATATGGCGGGGGATCCCACAGGGAGGACGCCGGGGGTTAAAAGTGTTTTCATTTTGCCATAAATTTGCGGGTGGACCTACGGATCCGTGGCAAAATTAAAAAATAGATGCGCAGGCTACTGCATGTCTTTAAAAGAAGCCCCTGGGTGGGCACAATCTTCGGGGCATATACAAAATAAAGAAGGGGTGCAATGGGTCCCCCTACTAGGTTTTTATTTAACCCAGGGACCACCACCTCTCAGGGGTTTTTGTTTTGAATAATGCGGGGGTGGCTGCATGGCCCCCCTCCAGTGGCCCAAGGACCACCACCTTCCCATGGATTGTTTACTAATAAATAGGGGGCCGTATAGATCCCCCGCATCCCCGGGGCCCCTCTCCTGGAACCAAAGATGACCGCTACCCCCACATGGCCAACTCCTGCTATGTCTCGGGGTGTCCACCGCCATGGCATAGCTGTTTTCTATGGCATGGCAAGAGTTTGACCCCTTCTGCCAAGCCATAGCAAACTGTGCTTGCTTTCAGCAAGTGAGAACAGTGAAATACTCTTGCTGGCTAAAAGCTAGCACAATTGCTTTGACAGAGAGAGGGCTAAATGTTAGCAGCTCCCTCTGTGTCAAAGCAATGCCGACTCCCGTAGGAGGTGGGGAGCTGGCAGGGACCACGGGGGTTTTCAGGCTCCCCCCATGTCCGCGCAGTCCCCCTCCCCGATCTGTAAATGGCCAGGCCCCATGGATGTGGCCCAAAGGGGCCAAAATCAGCCCATGGAGGGAAGCCATGCAGTCGCCTTCTCTATTATGAATTAAAACTGTTTTAAAAAGGCCAGGCTCCGGAAGATGGTGTCCCTGGGCTGATATTCGCACCTGAGGTCGCTGCTCAGACCCCATCTCGTACATTTAAAAAAAAGGCTGGCACCCGTGGATGGGGTCCCCGGGGCTGAAAACACCCCGGGGGAGAGCCGTGTGGCACCCTCTCCCGCTTTCAAAATAGCCTGGTCCCGGGGAGGCTGCAGCCCCCGGGGAAGCGTGGGAGCCATGATGCTCCCCCACATATAAATATAACACTACCCCAGAGAGGTGGTTTTCCCTGGGGCTTTGAAAAGCCCAAGGAGCGGGGCCCCATGTGGCACCCTCTTTTATTTTTACCATGCGCCTGTGATTTGGCCCACCCGGGGGCTTTAGAAAAAAGACGTGTGGGATTCTACACGTTTTTTTAAAAAAACGTTGCTGTGGATCCACCCGGGAGTCCACGGCAAAATAAAAAAAAAAGCGTTTAAACCACGGTGGGGTCCCTGAGTGACCCCCACCATATCTGGGGGGTCAGGGTATTCCTACCCTGCCCCCTTTTTTTAGGTCTCGCCTAGCTATTGCGTAGCAATCGCTATGCAAGACTATAGTAAGGGGCTCCCAAAAGTGCTCCCCAAAGAGGATTGCATGGCGAGCACGCGCACAATCACGTGCATCGTGCCGCCATGCAATCCGTTTGGCATCGTACTTCAAAGGGTCCGCTCCCCCGCCTGGAATGCGCTCCCCCGCCAAGCGCGCACACAAATTTGCTTTCACTTTACAGCAGTCAGCAGTCTATTGCCTCCTGTCACACGCGTCCTCCTTTCTATTCTATTCTATTTGAGAATCTGGTCACCCTACCTATTCCTGACTTGTGTAATCCTCTTTAGTCCTGACCTTGGACCCTGTCACCTTAGGCGCCTTATCTCGCCGCATAGTGTGGAGAGAGAGAGTTGTAGTACTTGCAGCGTAGTGTCGGGCCGGAGGACTGCTGTGCACCCAGCGCGCGGAGTGACAGAGGAGAGGCCAGAGTGTTCCTCGTAGCTTTCACTCTAAAGCACCGGGCCGAAGAGGCGATAAATGTGCAGGCTTCAGGAACAGATGTTCATGTCACATATTTTGTTGTTTCATTCAGAATGATGACGCATGCTCCAGCGGGCTGAGGTGAAGTGCGTCTCTCGCCAGGTCACCGGTCTACCCTTTCAGTGGCAATCGTCTGAGGCATCCGGTGTCTCCATCGAGGCTAACCAGGCGGCCGGTGTACGGGGAGCTGACCCTCACACCGAATTGAGGGGGCCCGCGAGTGCTAATGTGTGTAATGCCACACATTCTGTTCCCTCTGCGTCAATCCGTTGTGTGACAGCTCTGTGAATTCCACTCTAATCTGTCTTCATTGTGCTTGCTTTATACTCCTCATGTTACGCAATTAGGAATTACGTACAGCCTAAAAAACATGCATTGGCAAAGCCAAAGGGTTTCACCTGTGCCAATTGGCACTTAGAGGAGTAGTCAGAAAAAATAAATACCCCCACTTGGACCTACTTTTAGAAAGCCTGAGAACGAGCAAGTCCATTTTCTCTTTGTCTATTATTCATCCTTTCATCCCACCCCTAGCTTTCCTCTCTTCTCTCCCATCTTTCGCCTCTCCCATGTCCTAATCTTACCCCTTTTCTCTCTTTTCCGCTTTCATGTGTCTTACTTCTCCTTTTGTCTCTCTCATCCTATTGCCCTCCTCTTCCTCCGCTTTTTCTTTCTTTTCATCTGTCCTCAGCACTCTTGTCTCCTTACTTCCTTTTTCGCTTTCCCTACTTCCCCTCCCTCTTCTCTTGTTCTTTCTTGGGCTGCTGGTGCCAAAACGTACAAAATCGCCCAACTGTTACCAAAATCTTCCCCTGACAAAAAGTCAGACTGGCTTGATTTACCAATGCATGTTTCTTTGGTGCTTAAGTAGGACTTTTATTCTATTTCTGAGATCTCCTGTTTTAGGAAAGGGACATGGCGCACAGGAAGTTTAAATGTTTTTTGCCAGGATCACACAATAGTGTAAAGGTTACGCTGTGATTCGAACAGTGGACCCACAGCTTCTCTTTCAATGTGGGACAATTTTGGCTGCTAAAGTACTCTTTGGGGTCATTTAAGTTTACGTTTTATGAAACAACCATGTTGTGAAGTGATTTTCGGGGAGCTTCACCCCTAATCAGCAACGGGCCTACATAACCAAAGGAGGGTATTTCTTTGGCTTTAAGTATGGATGAGTTCCCTAAGTTCATTAACAGTTTGGTGGTCCTGTCATGTACATTTGGCTGCTGAGCGCACCATGAAAAATAAACAAGGCCACAGGAATTATTTTATGGCAGCAATCAGGGGAATGCAATGCTCCTCTCCTTGCCGGTTTTTGAAAAACAGTAAGGGCCTCATTTGGGGTCAATTTTACATATATATTATATTTGGATATGTGTTCACCTTCTGATGCTACGAATAACAAGCATTTGCAAAACAATAGGTCTCGCAATTGAGAGTTTTAGCTTTTGACATTGTAAATGACAATGCTTTTCAGTTATGTGTTGGTTTTTAAAACATAAATAAAAGACATTATCATTTACAATGCCAATAGCTCAAACTCTGGCAAGTGCGAGACCTATTGCATTGCAAATGCTTGTTCTGGGGTGGCTGCCAACACTTCCAGGTGGAAGTGTTGGCAGCCAATCAAATTTTAGAAGGATTTGCGAGTCCATTGCAAGGACTCCCATCCCCAGGTATCTAGATTTTTAAAAATAGATATCTCAAAAACAACTGATCGGATTTACACCAAATCACAAAAAGCATGATTTCTGAACCAACAACTAGACTTTTGCCAAATTTGGAGCAATTCCGTTCATCAGGTCGGGATGAAGTCATGTTCATAGGCAATACGGAAAATGATCCATGCTGTGTAGAGCTGTGTGAAAGTTATTAGGAATTATAGACCCGTGATCACGAAAAAGTGAACTAAAGTGAAAAAACTGCTCTACACAGCATGGATCATTTTCCGTATTGCCTTGTGTAACACATATGAAGGTGTTATTTCCTTTTTTAGCCTAGACTGGGCGCTAATTGCGAGGTATCTATTGTCTTTGTAAATATTGAACTTACAAACATTGCTTAAAATGTCTTTTTCTTTCACAGTGTCCCCTGAAGAAGGGATCTTTTCAATCCCGAAATGCATTGGGCTGGGCAATTCAGTCGCAATATGTATTAGCTAAACATATTAGCATCATTAATGTATCGAGTTTGCATTGAAGTTCATCATTGGAATTTTATTTATGTATTTGCATTTTTTGTCATTAGATAGTGGCAGCGGCGTCACTAGGGTTGGTATCACCCAGTGCGGTAACTCATGGTGTCACCCCAGGACCGGGTGCCGCCCTCCCAAGGACAAGGAGGGGGACGTCTGTGGGGCGTGAAGGGGGCATGTTCGTCAGATCTGCCGCCACTCTGTACTGTGTCTGCGGGGTGCCTCGTGTCCCACCGTGAATTAGTGGCACAGACCTTACACCTTCCTTCCTTGTCACACCTGTGCACTTGCCCGGGGACCCCATTTACTGTACTAGTGGTGCCGCCCTTTTATCTCTCTCCACCAGTATTTTCTCATCCCCCTCCTACCCCCATGGCCCCCGGTTACTCCGCATGCTTCTCGTTCCATTTGTATCCAATCCATACTGTTTCGTCCCCACTTTTTTTACTTTCCCAGTCACCCCTCAGTAGACTTCCTTCCATGAAACTCATCCCAGAACCTAGTACTCTCTCAGCATTCCGTTGTACCTCGTTTTTTCCCCATTTCGCCTGAAAACACCCCTATACACGGCCTCTGTCTGTCACGTCATGACTGACATGCGCTGCTTTTTACTCGCCCACTACTCCGCCTGCACACCCTGTGTACCTCGTTTTCCCCATACCTTCGCACCCCGTACTCCCCCAGGGCGTCACCCCATGTGATGGTGTCATCCGGTGCGGCCCGCACCCCCCGCACCCCCCTAGTGACACCACTGGATAGTGGTAACAATCTGATTCCAATGTCCTATGGTTATTACATATCTTTTGCACAAACCAATGGCATTATTTGTTCTTTCTTGTTTGCATCATAATATTGTGAAGTATTGATTCTATAGCTCACGCTGTACATCCAGTATACTGGTGAACATTCACCAGAAGGATTTTTTTGTACTACGAGACTGGCTGCCTCTAACTGGGTTGCACGCACCTTTGTTTGAAATTTGAACCAGTTTATTTCCTTTATAAAATAGGAGTGCGCTGATCACATATTCATTCATATGGTTAGGTCATGGCAGCTAATCCTGTTCTGAAATAACCCCCTGCCGTCCACCTAGAAAATTGGAACAGCCCCACCAGGAGCATCCAACATGATGCTCAGCCCAATCACAACCGAAGGCCTTAGCCCACAGATTCCCAACATTCCATGCGCATCATAGCTGCAGCATTCTACAGACTGGGCTAGTGGTGGAGAAAGCATGTATATAATATGAACAAGGTGCAAGGATACTACAAAAATACTAGTGGGCAGAATGACCAGCCTGGTCCTGAAAGCTGGCTTGCTTTGAAAAACTGGTCGGGTTGGGGCAGAAGCAGTCAACTTTCATGGGAGTTGGTGATGCGAAAGTTGCTTGATCTGCTGACCCTAAGGCAGCTCAGAGTTCTACAGAATCTCCCACCACTGATCCTTAAAGCTTCATTGCATCACAACGAAATAAAACTACTAGAAATAAAATAGGGATGAACAGAATCCCATATGAGTTCTTAAAACGTAGCACAAGAGCAATATTCTTAAATTACAAGAGCAGCACAATGACGGGAAGATCTGAGGAAACCACATCAATTCAGCCGATGCCGTTCGCTGCGTACCACAGAAAGAAATGGAAAGGGGATTAGTTTATAAACAGAAATTACATTTTGGCAAAGGATTATGCTAAAAAAGTTATGAGAGTGCTAAGACTGTCAGAAATGAATCTGAGATATAAAGGGGCAGGAGGAGAAGGATAACCAGGCGGGTGAGAGCACAAAAAGGATTAAAACTATGAGAGGTGAATGAGGCAAAGACATATTAAAAGGGAATGAGGGCCCGGAGCAGTGGAAAAAAGGGAGTGAAAATCAGTGAAAGGGAAGCAGGGATGAGAGAAATGCAGGCAGTTCGACAGACGGGCAGAAGGATGGATGAAACGACAGAGGATTTTGTGAATGTGCAACTGTATTCTGAACTGATAGTTGTTTTATTAAGCAAGAAAATATTAGCATTTCTCTCAGAACTCTATGCTTTGTTACAGAGGTATGATTGTCATTCCTTTCTAATAATGAAAGTGGGAGTTGTCTGAGAGGAAATTATAGAAGAGCAGGAGAATGGCTCCACAAGTAAGCTAGAAAGAGGAAGTGTTTTCGGGTTCTAATAAATGGAATTGTGTTTAAACGGAGGGGGAGATCAGAAAAGTAACATAGTAACTACCAAGTACTCTGCCTCTCACACACGCATGCGCAGTGTGCCTGTCTGAGTCATCACCTGAAGGGGTCTCACTCGACTGGTGTTAGTCAGCCTTGGGAACATGAGAGGGGCTCGGTCCACAAATGCCTGCTCAGAATCTCATCTTATTTCTGCCTAATGGGAGAGGTGAAATCTGAACCTTGGGTGCTGACACATCCTCAACACCACCTCCCAGGTGAAAAGGATGCGTCCAGAAATTTCTAGCATCCATTCACAGGGGAAGCGCTGGTGCACCCCTGCAGGGTCTCCTGTCACATGTCCCCAAAGTGGATGGTAGTGTAAGTAGTTCCGCTGCCCCCCCAATGCATCCTTTGGAGAGGTCATGACATCAGCCCTCACATGTCATAACCACGTCATGATTAGTTCATAGGTATGCACTAGAAGCCATGTGCTTCCAGGGTGCTTACAAGGGGGACATATTTTTAGTGAGTTTTCTTGATGAGGGTGGGACTGGGTGACAAGAGAAACACCCAGTGTCTTTCTTATGTGCATTCTTGCTGGAGGAATGCTTCACTAAGCCACCAGGGACTTTTTGTTGCTAGAGAGAGCGGCCCTTTGGACAAGTGTCTCTCCCTCAAGATGGCCCAATACCCTATGTTTTCCTTGGGGCAGATTGGGTATTTTTTAGGCCGATCGGTCCTGTGGAAACACCCTAAACACCAGGGATTATTATGATATTTACATGTAGGGGACATCTTTTGTTTTGTTTTCTGTCCCTTTAGGGATGGATCAGTTGAGTGGCTTAGCCAGCCCTTTTCCCACTGGTGGCGGCCCCTGCGTTTGCCACCCTGCGACGGCTGCAGGTAAGAGCCGGGGTGACTTTGGGAGACAGACGAAGAAGGTAAGAGTAACCGACGAAGGTTAGGGTAAAAGTGCCGCTGCCCACAAAACTCCTACCGTCTGGAGCAGACGCCCCCCCCCCCAAACCCCCATAGCTACTCCACTGGATCAGTTGTTTGGCTAATCTGCGCCACGGGTTGTGAAAGCTCACTAGACACCATGGAGTTGTATATATATTTTTTGCCTTGGGTTTGTGCCCTCCTATGGGCTACATCAGCCGTTCTTGATGGTGATCTGCCCCCTGGGGTAGATTTAATTGCATTTTATAATGTTATCTGTTTTGTTTCTTAGCATTTGCATTTGTGAACATAGTGTTTTTTTCCTTCTTATTATAGTGCAAAGCTTTTGATTTCCCTGTTGGCCATTCCTGCTTCCGGCTTCAGCATTGGTAGATCTACAGTTTGTGTAGCTGCATGTGTTTTGTAAGGAAATGTTTTATTTGAAATTAGTTTCATTGCCCTGCTTGAATGTTTTTTTTACTATTATAATATTTTTGGCATATTTAGCTTATGTTTTTTGTGTATTAAACTGAAATTTGGATTTGTGCAAGATCTATTTACTGTTGCCCTGTGTGGTATTGTTTTCCTTTCTATTGGGATGTCTCTGGTGGTTGCTGTGTCTGTCTCAGGGTAGGTGCAATTGGTGCTCAGTCTCTCTGTCCTTGGCAAATGAGAGGTGTTTAGATATCAGGAAAGTTAATTGTAAGGATTGTATTAATAAATTATTTCCAAATCTTTATAGTTCAATAGTCATATATACTGTTTGATATAGCCTCAATTCGTTAAATTCTAATTTAATGCAGTGTTGTCTCTGGCTGTTTTTTTGTGACAGTTTAATTAGTAGGCTTCGTGGCTGCCCAAAGGGTTTCCGCTCTGCATGTTGTTGGTTTGCTTTTTGAATCTGCCTACGAATATGTTTCTGAGACAGTCTCTGCATCAGAGGCAGAGGACCAAGTTCAAGATGCTGTCAGCAAATTTCTGTCCAAAAGGAATCAGCTGATGATAAATCCACTATTAGCGATTATAAAGTGCCTCATCTAGAAGAGGACATTGCAAGTCCTGTTGTGCAGCATGAGCAAGTTGGACTGCAGCTAGGGGCTTTGAAGTCTTGCCATTAGAAGTGTTGAACCCTGGGTTGTCCCTACCGTGGTGCAGCCTGTTTTCCCTGCCTTTAATTGTGTTTAAAAGTGTGATATAGAACACTTTTTGCCTATCAGTTTCTTCCAACTCATGATGTTGTTGATCAGACCAATATGTATGCAGACAATTTTTGAAGGACAATGGTGCCATAGCTAAGACTCATTCTACATCTTCCAGATAGACTGCCCACATCTCTATGAGATGAAGCACTTCTAGAGTTTAACTTTTTTGGTAGGATGTCTAAGTAAGCCAACAGTGTCTTTATAACGGTATACTAGTCTCTCAATGGCAAAGGCTATTTTTCCAGCAACCCTGAGTAGAGACCTGTGTTTGCTTCTGTAGCGGATGCTCCGTTTTCTGGATAATGCTATAGCTGTGCTACAAAATCACCCTGATTGTGACCATCTCTTTAAGATTCAGCATGTCCTTGACCACTTAGTTGATCGTTTTTTCAGAGATCTAGGTTCCATGTCAAGATATATCTGTGGCTGAGTGTCTGGTCCTATTCAAGGGCCACTTGGTTTTCAAACAGTGTTAGAAATGGGATTTCTGGTTGGCTAGGGCTTGCGCCAAAGCCAGGCAGAAACCACCACTCTAGTCAGGGCTGGGGAGTTACACGCCAAAGATAACCCCTGCTCACCCCCTTGTTAGCTTGGCACGAGCAGTCAGGCTTATCCCGGAGGCAATGTGTAAAGCGTTTGCGCGTGGACCAAGCAACAACACCCAAGGCCCACCACAAAGGAAACTCCACACAAGGTATTATATAAAAATAGCCTTTGTATTATACCAAAAGACATTAGATAATGTTCACACAATTTACACTGTGCCAACTGGCACTGGGCAGAATTTTACAAGGGATTATATGTACAGGGGACAGGGCCACATGGACCACTGTCAGGAATTAGCACTTTTAGAACTTAGATATAGGATATAAAATTACTGTAGCACAAAATAACACATGTAGCACACAACCAGTAACTACTGGTAACAGGTGAGTACCACCTACGCAACCCTAACCACCTTAAGAGAATATTGCGCAGGGAATCAGGACCTCACTAGCACCACCTGTACTAGGAGAAAAACAACCACCTAAGTATCACAATACCTGTAGGGGTATAAGCACATTACACATGATGCATCACAACACATTCAGATGTGTAGATTAACACAATTGCGCCAAACTCACATTAGCCACCACCTGTGGCAGTCCCTAGGCCAACTGGCCTTGTCGGGGCTAGGACGCCCTGTGTCCAGCAGAGTCAGGGCAAGACTGCGCAAGCCAAGGCGCACAAGGCACACCCTAAACGTTGCGGCTGCCCACTAAGTGCTAGGCAGCTGGGAAGATGAGCGTGGGCACCACTGTGCCTTTTAAAACAAATATCGCAGTCACGTGGGGCCTCTCTGGGCTCTACCCACAAGAAATGCCCCCTAGAGCCTTCGGGGCTCCGAACGTCACGGTGGGGCAAGGTGGGAGCGGCCCGCTGCCTTCTGGGGCCGCTCTACCACTGAGCGACTGGTGCCCCCTTCGTTGGAGTCCCTCTGGACTCTTAAACAGCAATGCCCTCTGCGTGGGAGCGCCCTCGCGCCCTTAAACAATATGCCTTGGTGTTGGAGCCTCACTCGGCTCTTAGAACAAATATGCCCCCAGGGTCGTGGCGGCCTGCACTCTCGCAAGGCAGCTGCCACAATGCGCACGGACTTCCTGGCACTCTTGGTGCCTCTTGGGACCCCGCTGGGGTTTCCTATCCACAAGTCTGGCCCTCGGTTGCAGCTGCCTGTGCTCTCACAGGCAGCTGAATTGGGCAATGCACCCCCGGGCACCACGGTGCCCCTGACCCCTCCCTCACCGGGTCGATCCAGCGCGGTGAGAATCCTCCTCGGGGGACTTGGTCCGACGCTCGTCCCAGCGCGGGGTAGGCTCCCGCCTGGATCGCGGGGGTGACGTTTCTTCTCCGGACCGGCCCAACGCGGGGTAGGCTCCCGCCTGGGTCTCGAGGGTGACGCTTCTTTTCCGGACCGGCCCAACGCGGGGTAGGCTCCCGCCTGGGTCTCGAGGGGCCCAGACCAGCCGCGAGTCTTCGGTGGGAGGCGGGGTAGGCTCCCGCCATCCTACTTCCGGCTCTGGTTGTCCCGGAAGCCCGCCCCCGGCCTGCCTGACTTCCTGGTCGGGCGCCGGAGGGGCGATACAGCACGATTCGCGGGCAAATGCCGAGTGGGCACCGGTTCTCAGAAATAAAGCATTCCTAGCGCTATAAGACAAATAAAAGCGCTTCCAGGCGCTTAGGGATACAAATAAAGCGCTCCCAGCGCTTTAGGGGAGAATAAACACAAAGTCCAGCAAAGTTCTCCCCTGCATGCAGCAAGGCAGGGGTGGGGGGTGCAAGGCTGGACCCAGAGCCAGCTCACTGGGCCTCCAGGCAGGGAGGTAGTCCAAGTGGCGGTCCTCTGGTCCAGCAACAGCAGCAGCCCCCCTCAGGCAGGATCCTGGCAGAGAACAACATCTGTGGGGACACAGCCCCATTTTTATACATCTTTTCCCTTTGTCTCAAGGTGCAGGGAAGGGGCGAACCAGTTACAACTGGTTCCTGAGCACTTTGTTTTGCTCAGCCCCTCTCCCTATTCAGAGAGCAGGCCAGGGTCATCAGTCGCACCACAGGGGCCAGAGCCAGCATTGTGTGGGGAAAGCCCAGCCCTATTCAGGTCTTAGGTGTACTCCTCCCACCCATCTGGCTGCTGATCTTCCCATTCACCACTGGGTGACTCCCCCTGACTCTGGGGATTCCCTAGCCCATCACATGACCTCAGCCAGCCAACCGCCAGACAAGGCACACATTACACACTGCACACAGAAGTGCCCACTTCTAGAAGTGGCGCTTCCATACTAGGTACATGCACGCCGCACACATCATCGCGCAGCATTTCATCACACGAGTCCGCATATACCAGACTCGACCCTGCACACCCCACGCATCAGGAACTACCAGGGGCACATACATTCCCCATGCATTCCTATGGGAGGGCAGGCCTATCTCACCACATGCACTCAGAGTGCGCACGCACTTTACTCTGGGACACAGGGAAAGTGCGCAGAAACCAAAAATTACTACCACCAGGTCACCAGTAAAAGCAAAAAGTTTAGGGGTGAACCTGCCAGAAGGGCCAAGTCCAACACACAGCATATATCAAGCAAGACAACACGTTATGGTACAAAGCTATATCTGCTGTGAGAAAGTTCCACTGAATAGGCATATAGTTTCACAGTGTACACTGTTAGGGATTCCTCATTTGACACCACTGTTTGACCATTCACTTTTGGAGTCAGTGAAAAAATTATGTGAGTACATGCCAGACTATTTTTTCACAAAAGTCGCCATTTATACATTGACAATTTCTACACAAGAAAATTGGTATTTAAAGCATTGTTAAAAGTGGGCACAATGGCATGTGACACAATCCGCTGTAACATAAAGGTTACCCTAAAGAGCGTGCAGGAAAGAAACGTCAAAGTAGCAGAGCAGTGTCTTGGGTTGCAATGAGCTACTTGCTTTGAAATTTTCAGACAGAAAGGATGTCCATATGCTCACAACTATTCATGATTAAAGCAATTCACCCATGACTGTTTGAGGTCAGGTATCAGAAG
This sequence comes from Triturus cristatus, assembly GCF_964204655.1. NCBI lineage: Eukaryota > Metazoa > Chordata > Amphibia > Caudata > Salamandridae > Triturus > Triturus cristatus. Next base: position 778,472,238 of record NC_140594.1, read on the forward strand.
TGCACAAACCAGTGTACATTCTAGACTACAACAAGCACATGGGAGGTGTAGCTAGGGTAGGCCAACCAAAGGTTTGTGTTGAATAATATTTAACTTTTCTGACATTCACTGCCAACATGCACATTGTCTCTAGGCAAAACCTACCAACCACAGATATTTTTGTAAAATATACACCAGGGAACCCGACGTCTATGGTGGATCCCATGATGTCATATTACCCACAATGCCTTAAAAACTTTGCCTGAAAACGTGCATTTTCCTCACAATTGTCTGAGTGAAAGATATGGAAACTGCTGAATCCCAACATTTCCTGCCACCCAAACTCCTATACGTGTCATGATAAAAACAGTACCATACTTGCGCTGCTGGTCCTAGGACCCTCAACACAAAGGCCCCAAAATGCAACACTGAAAAACCAGCAATGGGGGCAGCTGGGAGTGTTTGGGCCAGGGATTGGTGGCCATCCAAGGAAACCTATTGAACCCAAACATTTCTGAAAACTAGACTCCACACAGGGGAGTCCAGGGTGAAGTGCCTCGTGTGTATCCCAGAATATTTTATTACCCTCAGAGCCCTGCAAACCTCAAACCTTTCCTAAATTTGCACATTCTCCTTGTGTTTCTCTGATGTATGTGTGTTTTTAGCAAATGTTTGAGAGTTGCAAGGTCTTCTGGTTGAGAAAACCTTGGAAGAGCCACACAAGCCATGCCACCCTGAACTCCGTTGGGTGTCTTCTTTTCAGAAATGTGTTGGTTTGGTAAGTTTCCCTGGTTGCCACCTGAGCTAAGGCTGAGATTCTCCAGCCATCAACATTCCAAAAAAGGGTCGATTTTGGGTAGAAAAATGTCATATGTCGATGTTGCATTTTTAGCCCTGTCCTGTTGTAGGTGCAAGGCCCACTTAAACAAGTGAGGTATGGCTTTTATTGGGAAACTATGGGAAAAGCTCTGTGGTAGGAAGTTTGTGGCTTACTGCAGATTCCAGAACTTTTCTTCACAGACGTATGAGGAAAATATATGTTTTTAACCAAAGTATGAAGTTTGCAAAGCTTTTTGGTTGAAAAACCTTGTGATAAGTCACACCACACTGGACACGCCTGTGTATCTAGTTTTCAGAAATATCTAGGTATGGTAGGTTTCACTTCAGGGCGTTGAGCTAGGTTCTAAAATCCACAGCTTCCCACATTGCAAAAACACGTGGATTCCGCTGGGTCAAATATGATGTCACCAGGTTGCATTTTGGGGTATTTTGTATCACAGGCACTAGGTCTACACAACTGGAGTACCGTTTTTATTCGGAGACAGGTGGGAACACAGAACAGGAGAACATTTGTTATTCCCAATTGGATTTCTCTGCATGGTGGCTTCCATATGGTTCTTGTGCATGCAAAAGAACGACATTTTGAAAAATGCCCTCTGAATCACAAGATAGTATGGGTTACCTCGAATTCAGAGGTGTATAAATAACCACTATTCCAAAACTCAATATATTGTGTGCATTTCAAAAATACGTTTCCTTCATTTTTTTTAACAAAACTTTATTGGCATTTTTTTTAACACAGTATAGTAGATATGGTGTGATGTTTCAGGCCTTGAGGCAACCTCTCTATTTATGAACTGTTGGGGTTACGTTTGGGGGTGATCCTTGCCCATTGCTAATGGAATGACTCAAACAGGATTCCAATCCGGTATTAATAGTTCATGTGAATTAAACGTGTTCATTAGTGTTCAATACTCAGGTGTTCCAGTTGCAAGCAGAATCATCAGAAACCATCTAATGACAACTGTGTTTCATAAAACTAGGAAGAAAAATGATAAGAGGCAGGGAAGGGGAAACTGACCATGACCAAACTATGGTATTAAGGAGCTGGGTGGTGTGTACTTGATAGTAATAATGGTACTTAGCAAGCCTGGCACCAGGGTTATGAGTAGCAGGACACTGGTTCTCCGATGTGTGGGACAAACTGATTAGGGGTGGCAGCTCCAAAGAGAGGCTTCACTTTGGGGCAGGAGTTTACTAGATCAGCATGTCTTCAGTGACCGGAATTTTTGCATTCTCCAGAATGGTATCCCAGTCCTTGGCCATGTGATGCATGTTAAAGGGTTTGGCCTCTTCCCTATGTAAGACTCTACTTTCAGATTCCATCCATTTAAACAGGACGTTTACACCATTCATAGGTTCCTTCATACTCATTTGTCATTCCTTATATTTTATTATAACAATTGCAGTATAGATCGTACACAATGAAAATCATTTTAAAGTGCAGCTCAGTTATTAGGCCTGGGCACTGAGTGTTTTTGGTGAACCCTCAAGCCCTATATCTCGCCATGACCAGAAGGGTATGTCGATATAACAGTATATTCAGTGGTGGCTCGCAGTGGTAATGCTGTGGGGCAGTGAGGCGGGACCGGGGCGGTGCTGGGTGAATGGGTAGGGCAGTCCGACATACGACGGCAAAGGTAAACATGAATAAATAAATACCTGCTGTCCTATGTCAGACTCCACTACCCCCCCACCCAGCCCACCCCCGCCCGGCCTCTCCGCCCCACAGCGTTACCGCTGAGAGTCGCCACTGGGTATATTGGTTTCATAAATAAGTCGCTGGGACAAGAAGTTACGGATGAACATGTTAGGAGATTGGGATACTGTTTGGGGGGGGAACCCTACTGAACCACAATTCTTGACAGGGTGAATCACAAGCAAACCCCAAATAAACCTGTGCTTAACCATCTGATAGCTTGGCAGACAAACAGTCAGGCCAAACTTAGAGGCAATGTGTTAAGTAGTTATGCAGCACACATACAGTAATAAAGTGAAAACACGACACAACAAAAATCCCACACCAATTTTAAAATAACTAAAGTAAAATGTAGTGAATTATATGAGACTGAAATGACAAAATTCCAATCAGGAAACCCAGAGATGAGCAATTTTAAATATTTAAGTGAAAATAGTGCTTAAAAGCACAAAACGGCAACTGTGGTTATCTGGCCATGCCGGACCATGACAAAGTCACAAGTTCACACTGACTGCGATGGAGCTTGGACCAATACAGGGAAAAAGTTAGGCCCGCTGGACTAAGTACCTTAAATCTTGGTTGCTGAGCATTGGAAAGTCCTGGGTCAAGGATGCGTCCCCCAGCGGCGGATCTGAAGAGCTGCACAGCTGTGAAGCGAGGTCCTGTGGTGAGGAAGCATTGCACAGCAGCGTTTTAGATGAGCTGCGTGGACCTTTGACGGGAATGGGTGGTGCAGCAGCGGTTCAAATGAGAGTTTTGGACCTGCCCTTTTTGCAGGGTTTTCCACAAATCGTTTGCCTTCTCTCTCCTATTTTTACTGACCTGTTATTGTTGGATCTAGGACTATGGGCACTTTACCACTGCTAATTAGTGCTAAAGTGCATATGCTCTCTAGTCTAAATGGTAAATGGTAGTTGTGATTGGTTATCCATGATTGACATATTTGATTTACTGGTAAGTCCCTAGTAAAGTGCATTTTGTGTGTCCAGGGCCTGTAAATACAAATACTACTAGTGGCCCTGCAGCACTGATTGTGCCACCCACATGAGTAGCTCTGTAAACGTGTCTCAAGCCTGACATTGCAGTGTCTTTGAGTGCAGTTTTAAACTGCCATGCTGACCTGGCAAGTGCACCCACTTGCTAGACCCTAACTTTTCCTTTTACTGCATATACGGCACCCCTAAGGTAGACCCAATGTACCCCCATGGGCCGGGTGCAGTGTTTATGAAAGGTAGGACATGTGCTGGTGTGCTTTGCATGTCCTGGTAGTGAAATACTGCCATTTTCGTTTTTCACTATTGCAAGAATTAGCTCTCCCGTAGGCTATCATAGGAGCTGCCTTGTAACATTTTACTAGTGTAACTTTCAATTGGGAACAGCTAGAGATTTGGAGTGTTGGTTCTTTGAGCTCAGAATTTAAAAGCTCATCTTTTAGTAAACATGGTTTTCAAATTGTGTGTTTGAAAATGCCACTTTTAGAAAGTGGGCATTTTCTTGTTTAACCATACTGTGCCTCTACCTGACTGTGGAATCAACGTTTGGTTTAGACTGACAGAGGCTTGTTTGTGCGTTCATTCTAGAGAGTCACACAAAGGGAGTTGAGGTGTGCCCTGCATGTCCTGATGGCCCATCACCAGGCTGATGGGTCTTCCTGAGATAGAGTGGTGGGAGGAGTTGTCACATACACCTGAAGACAGCTGTGCCTGGCCTCTCACAATGCTGTCCCCACTGCCCTGGAATATGTCTGGAGCTAAGACCAGGCAGGACAAGAACTTGTGCACTACAAAAACAATCTTTTGAAGAATGCCTACTTCAAAAGACAAAAGGGATATAAGTATTGGACCTAAAACCCCAGACTTTTAGAACACTTCTGGAACTGAGGACTCTGCCAAGAAGAAGAGTTGAAGAACAGCCAGGCGAAGTACTTCCCCTTTGCTGCGTATTGCCTCCTGATGGAAGTCTCAGGGCCAACAAAAACTTCTCCTGCAGCATCCCTGAACTCCATTGCTGGGAGTCTTGACCTGCCTTGGGGTGCCAACTCCAGTTCTGGGCCCCTGGAGGTTGTTTCTGATACAAAAAGCTACAAAAGACTTATAAATCATCACATCGCCCTTCCAGCAGCTGTTTTTCCAATGCAGCACTGCCGTGTGGGAGAGATTTCCAAGCACCGCCGCCACGCGGCCGAAGAAATTGACACAGCGCCTGTCCGCGTCGAAGAAAGTACCGCAGCCCGAGTTCAGCGCACAGTGTCTCCAAAGTCTGAGACACCCCACACTGACTCCGACGCAGGCCCTGCTCTGTGGCTGAAAGAATTGATGCATCGTGGGACCGGGGCTAAAGAAATCGACGCAGAACCTGTTTGTTCCTCCGCATCAACCTCTAGCATGTCCGGATTTCCAAACATAAAACGTGCACGCTAAGGTTTCCCATGCATCACCCGCAGACCAGAATCATCTTGGATTTTGATGCAGTACTTCTCCTTACAGTCTGGATTCGACGCAACACTTCTCCTGCGTGCAGCAGAACTGATGTATCGCCTGCCCAGGGACTCAGTAACTGACACATCGATGTGTTTTCCGACACCTCCCTCTGCATCTGTTTTTCTTTGTGGATTTTGACACATCTAAGGAACTTTGTGTAAAATCGCCCCATCCAAAGAGTTATAGGGACAGAGTTGCTTGAGACCTTTAAAAAGTCAAATTTTGAGCTCTGTCTGATTCTGTCGTTTTGGTCTTGTTTGGTTTAGATAAAGATACTTTATTTTCTAAACTGGTGTGGTTTCCGTTGGTAGTGTTTTCACTGTGCTACATTTCATGAATATTGCTTGGGAAGATAATCAATGCTTCCCTTATATTGATAGGCTACCAGATAGTGGATTACGGAGGGAGGTCCTTAGGGTAAGAATTGGGGTAAACCCATGTTATACAAACCATATGGTAAAAAGCGCCATGGTCGACAAGATGGGAAGATGTACTTGCACTTTGACCACACAGTGCGATTTGTTACATATATTATTAGATTGCCACAGGCTTTTAGAATTACGATGCATGTTTTTAAAACCATTATTTAAGTTATATGAGATCAAAACAAGGATACAGGCTGTCGCACTGTTAACCGAAATGACTAATTTAGATATTGCTGTTGCTATGGGGAAGTTTTTGCAAAAAGTGAAAGTATTTTTGAATACTTTTATTGAGCTGTGACAAATAGATCACGTGCAACTTAGGTTATAAAGGTGTTTAACCCCTTCAGCGCGGCGCGGATTTCCGCGCCACGCTGAAGGTTCTGAGCGCGGGCGGGGCCATGACGGAACGGTTCCGTCATAAGCACAGCCCAACCGACGTGCATGACGGAACCGTTCCGTCATCGGCGCCGAAGGGGTTAAATTAGTTTTTAAGATGTATTTTAATGTTTTAAAAGAAATGAACTTTTTAAGATGTAATTTTATATATTGTGTGTTTGGTTTATGGATCTCCGGTCCAAATAAACGTGAATTAAAACGTAACGTAAAAAAAAAACTGTGCTACTGTATGTTATGTACCTCTGAGATAGCCCTGAATGCTCGTGCTAAGGTACCAAGGGGTTGAACAGGAGTTTTCTTGGGCGTGTAATCCCCTTATTCTGACTAGAAGGAAAGGTCCCTACTTGGACAGGGTGTATACCACTACCAAATAGAGACCCCCATTTCTAACAATGAGGTTAAACCACACATGAATATAAATGTCGTACACAAGTGTATAAATGCACACCAAGAATCATGACAAGCACAGTGTGTGTACTTCTTGGATTTGTTTTTAAGGCGGAAAAAATCTGAGAGAGAGTTGAAGTGCCAAATGTGGCAATGCATATGGTTGCAGACTCATGCCCTCCACTTGTACGATCTGGTACCACTGGAGTCATCCTCAGAGGGAGGCACATTGCGAATCATGCAAAGTCTGATTTTCATTGTGTACATTTGTAGGTCTGTGTTTAGTATTTACCTATACATGAATTAAAGCACCTTTCCTTTTCAAATGTAATAGCAGTTGCTAGACATTGATTTATTATGTGTTTTGTGTGGTTTACATAGGTCTCAGTTTCTAAATCACACCAATTCCCTGAGTACGAATTGGATCCCTCTGGCTTAGAGTAAAATGCCAAAGGGGTGTACTTAGTACTCAGCATGAGTTCAATAGAAAGTTGGCCCTGGGATAGCAGAGGTAAAAAAACTCCAACTGTCACACTTTGAACCCATTACTCCTAGATTGCCTGAGGTGCCCATGAAGAAGTTTCCATATTACCACATGAACTGTAATGGAGGTACATTGTTGTTGCCCATTGCCACAGAAGAACCTATCCCATCTACTGTCTGTCTCGACTGGCTCCAGCTGGGGTCCTACAAGTTCCAACAGCTGCAGTGGGATTTGACACTAAAACACAACATTATTACATGCCACACATGCCAGAAGCAACAAGGCTAGACAGAAATTGCATGATATGCAATGGATCCTTACTCCTAAATCAGCTGCCAAGTCCATATATGGCATAAAAGCTTGTGGAGTGGGCATGGGGGTGGTGTGTGTTGCAGTAAAAAACGAGCTGTGATGCTGTGTTTGGCTCCCTGCCCTTTTACCATGTATAGTATGCTGACTACTACTAGGATTCAACTAGAGTTGCTGTCCCTCCTTTCCAATCAAAGAACAAAGTGATGGACAGGGTATATATATCATTATGCTGGTTTAGCTATACGTGAGACTGGCATTAATTTATAAATGCTCTAGCATGTGCTCTTTCACACATGAACAGAATAGTAATCGTGCATGGAGGTGAACCAGATGCCCTCATCAAGCTCCCTGTGCCACACATTTGCCCTGCATTTGAAGGGCACTTTGCTGCACATGCACACTGTGTGGTCAAATGGAGGAGCAGGAGTGGTTTTGTATTTTCTGAGCTCGTACTAGTGGATAATTTGTAAGAAACAATTGGCCAGGGTTCTCGGCAGGAGGCACCAGCCAATTTCTCCTGTTAGAGGTGCCTAAAACAGAACCAACTACTAAGCATGAACGTGGGGGGAGGATGTGGCATAATGGCCAGAGCTGCAGACTTTGGAGCTGAAGAACCAGGTTCGAGTCTCAGTGTTGGCTCAACATCCTGTGATACTGGGCAAATCACTTAATATCCCTGTGCCTACCATACATGAATGTGTCCGCAACTGGTGCCCTTAAAAGCGCTGGTGTTGTTGATTAAGTGCCGTTGCTGAGCACTGAAAACCACTGGCTCAGATTAAGCACTGGCAGGTAGTGATGTCAGCCAGGGAACACATCCACAAGAAACTGTTGCAGTGTCTCTTCGTGTAAGTTTGGGCGCAGCAGAAAAGGAGGGGCAGATTTATCACCATTTGATGCATCATAACACAGCAAGACAACTTGCTGTGCTGCACTGCGTCAAAGGTAGAGGGCAGGAATGCCACATATCTATCAAAGTATGGCACATTAATGCTTTCTCTCTGTGCTGTCATACTCAGTGCAGACTAGCGCCAACACAGGCAGTATTGCATCATGGCGGCTTGGTAAATCTGGCGCAAGGATAACGTAGTCCAGTGATAAACATGGCCCTGAGTTTCCGCACAAGTCTTCAGAGTTTAAAGAGGAAAATGACTGAGTCTGATCACTGGCATAACTGGCGCTTGGCTGTGCATGTGACGTCAGGGTCACTCGCCTGGCCACGGCGGTTGGAGGGTGTGGTTGAGTTGCTAGCAGTCACTGAGCACCGGTTTGGAAAAATATATAAAATAGAATGCCAGGGTGAATAATTCCTCATTAGGGAAAACACACCTTCATGACCAAAACTCATCAATCATTAATAAAGTATGCAGTGTGTCTTCAGCCATGGCCTTCAAAGAAAGTCTAAAGAGACCAGTAAAATCCCTTATGGTGGAAATGTAAAGCAACTTAAATAGGGACATCACTCACACACCTTTAACAGACCAGAAGCCATGAGTACCGGAAGCACTCACGCCTCCCACGCATAGTAGCATTCTCCCACTAAGGACAGCACTCTCACACCCCACGACAGCCTCACCCTACCAACAGGGCATGCTTCCTGATGAGAAGCGCAACGAATCGCATAGAATATATGACATTTACAGGCCTTTCCGAGTACTTTCTGAGATCTCGCGGAGGTGTTACTGCCAGTTGCAGCTCTTTAATACTACTCTGCGGCTGTAACCTCGTTTCTCGCGCTCTTCCGGGCTCCACGCGCCAATGAGGCCAGCGCGCGCGCCTCCTGACAGGTAGAAACCGCCTGCTTATGGAGTTACTTATCAAGCCATTACTTGCTCTGCGGAACATAATGCTATCAAGTTATGTTCTATGGAAGGGAAAATCTTCAGCCTAAACGGGTTACTGAGTACAATATGATTACGAGGGGAAGACGGGCGGCACGACGTGGGCTCTCCATATTGAAAATTTCCTTTGTGGTGAAGGCATAATTTGATAAATAGTAAAATCTGCTCTGCTTCCGTTCTGCCTTTGATTTTACCAAGTAATAATCTCACGAAGTTTACTCGTTCTTCTATAAAACACGACCAAGATTGTTTTTCAGTTTTAATATGTTTCTTTTACTCTCTTCGCACAGAAAAGCCTTTTTTTTATGGATAAAGAAAACAGAGCGAGCCCACGTGTGTGCACACATCAAGCTCATACCTATTCGTGTCCTATTCGTGTCCAGGCCCGTGCACAACTTCTTGGGAATGTAAAGGAAGAGAATATGCAAATGAAGAACTTGAGTTGGATAGAGAACTGTTCTGCACATGGGGCCAGATGTACGACCGTTTTTTGCGGTCGCAAACGGGAAATCAGCCATTTGCGACCACAAAAATGGGTCCTGGCATGTACAAATGCTATTTTGCGAGTCGGTGCAAAATAGCGTTTGCGACTCTCGCTATTAGGAAGGGGCGTCCCTTACTAATAGTGAGTCCGAATGTAATGTACCATTGTTTTGCAACTGCTTTTCCAGCTGCAAAACACTCGCAGTTTACCACCTACTTCAATTAGGTGGTGAGCCACTCGGGACCCCTTCCCCTTTGTGAATAGATGCGAAAATATTTTTTAAGAGAAGGTAGTGGTCCCAGGGACCACTGCCTGCACTTAAAAACAGGAAACAGACATGTTTCATTTTTCTTTTTTTAAATGCAGCCCGTTTTCCTGTGTAAAACGGGCTGCATTAAAAAAAAAACTGCTTTATTTAAAAAGCAGTAACAGACATGGTGGTCTACAGACCCCAGCAGGCCCCCATCCCTGGGAGTGCTAGCCATTCCTAATGGGGTTGCAAATTGCAGCTGCCTCATGAATTTTAACGAGACATGCAATTTTCGACCCCATTAGGAATCGCAAACAATGTCTGACACACTGTTGTAAATTCCAATTTGCGAGTCGCAAAATGACGCAATTTGCGACTCGCAAATTGGTAGGGTCGTACATCTGTCCGAAGCTCTGTTAGCTATCCTTCTTGCTACCTCCAATACAGCCCCACCAATGGCACCATGCTGCAGAGAGAGTAAAGACTTTCCAGTTCACTCTATCGGATCACTTATTTTGACGTTGATTGACAGGCAGGGGTTGTATCTGATATTCTGTATCAATAATACTGAATTCCAGTTGCTGAAAAGCACAGTGTGTAATATAAAGGTTACAGGTTTGTATAGTATGCAGATAGATCAGTGTGTTACTGTTGCAGTGTTTTTTGTTCTATTTGCAGGTAATAAATTACAATTCTTGTAATATGGCTTCTTGCGATAATGAGCTCAGCTGGCATCTGATGCATGGAAGCTGTTCTGCTCATGTTTAGACCCTTACCCTTTTTCTCAATCTTTCGGTATTCTAAGCTTGCTTAAAAAAAGGTTCCTTTTGGTAGTAATACATAATTATCAGTAAGTGCTCTATAAATTATTAGTGTAGTTAGTCATACAGGCAGACATAGTTGACATTCTTCCCATGCATGTATATCTATAACATACAGGTCATGGAAAAGTCAAAACCTGTCCCCACACCATACAGAGTTCATCTCTTATGAACTTCTGCTGGTGAGAACCTCAGTGTCTTGGTTTCCTCAATGGCATTCATGTTTAGCAACTAGGCTCCCACCCAGGAAGATACTCGATCAAAAGATGCAACGATGCTGCGATGGCCACATTATTTATCTGCTCCATGCCAGGAACTAATTCAAGTACCCCGTCTTTTCATTTACATTGAACATTTTTGACTATATAAAATTAAAGAATCTCGTGCCCAAGCTTATAGTTCACCCTCCTGATGATGACTATATAGCACAACTATAGATGAAGTAATTAATGATGCTAACATTGATGTCATCAATTATGTAATTTAAGATGTCAGTGACGTCATCAATTATGTCATTTAACATGTCATGAGTGTCTTATTGAGCTCATAAGCTGTGCATGATGGGACTGTGACTTATGGTTAGCTTGCCTGGCCTGCTGCCAGGGCCCTGCAGCCAGCCTGCTACCGATGGCCAACCCTGAAGTTATACGCAATGGGGGTAGGGAGCAGAATCTGGTCTTCGGCAAGGCCTTGGTCCTAAACCATTATTGGTGCCCATCCTATTCAAGCCCGTTGGCAATGAGCAGCAGAGTTTGTCCGCAGGCCATGGCCTATGATGGGTTGTTTTGGGTTCTTTTTATATTTTTTTTTATGGTCACATAGTGAATACTTTTTTGATTCACAGCTTTTTTGTTCTAATGTTGAATTTGTTTGTAACTGCTTTTTAACTTTTTGTACTAATTTAAACCATTATTATTTTTTTAACTGTAAGGCTTTTTCATGGCAGATGTCTCAACTATTAATGAAATATGGATTTTGCCTGAAGATTACAGTGACATTGAAATACCTGTAAACTCTCCATTGCCTTAGCAGGGCCGGGAAATATAATGCTCAGTGTTGTGCTAAATATATCAGCCAGGGACCTGACATTGCAAGGAAACTTGATTGTGTGAGAATAATGGAGCCAGTATTGTATATATCAATTATATCTTCCCCTCAAGGCCATTCTGCACTTTCTCAAAGGGAAGATCCTGACCCCCGTGCATTAGATATGTTTTCGTTGAGAGTAACAAGATTCTGTAACCTGATCAAGTTGCATTGACTTGTATTGAGAGAAATTGAATAAAAACACCCACACACACCCACATACACACACGCACAAACATACACACACACACATGTTTCCAAGTGACCATTTTCTAGTGAGAGTCCTCACCAGGTGAAACGAAATAAAAAAATCTGTTTGCTTTTTGCTTTACTACTATATTGCATTAAACAGTAGTTGTACTATAGGCTTTCTGGAGTGTTGGGATTTATTTTTACCGATGGTGCATGTGGCGGCAGGAACTGCCTCCATGAAAAAGAAGCAGGAGAGCACTAGGCTGAGCTCCACACAACAACTCCAGACCCCAGAGGTAAAGGAGAAGTTTTACAGGTGAAACTGAGCTGGAGAGCTGCCAGCTCCGGACCTGCCAATTGCCTGAAATAGGAGCACAGACAGAACCAAGAGAGAGTAAAAACATGTTAGCAGAAATCTGTCAGTGTTTACTGTTTGTTTGTTGCTTGCTCGCATGGCAGACATTGTTAGTGGCTAATGTGTTGTCAAAAGGGTGCACAGAATTGCTGTCTGGGTATGAGATGACTGGTAGAAGAAAAGGAAAACAGTAGAGCAGATTGGACTGGGAGGAGTCCAGAAGAGGAGATATGAAGTATAGCTGTAACCCCATCGTACAGCGCAAGATAGTTTTAGAAATAGTGCAGTAATAGGTAAGGTAGGAAGGAGCGCCAGGAGCTGGAGTGCAGGCTCTTGAAGGATAAACTTGTAAGAGAAGGAGACTCTCTGATCTAGCCACCAGGCTCCTTCAAAAGCTTCTGAAGGGATGTCTGAAACATGGGTATCTTTGGGTGTTCATGTGTGGTACTTTCCTTCACCCCAATCTACTGAAGAAACTAACTAACAGGGACCCTCTCTGCTTTCAGTTTTCTTCCCTACCTCCCTCCATGGGATGAGCTGTGGGCATAAAGCCAGCAGACAGTGTTTTTTCTATCCAAGTGTGATTGGACTATAAGGAATCAAAATGGGAGCTGACAATCTAAATGTAGTGAACTCCCACAAAAAGGGGCTCTTGGCACTACTATCTAGCAACAATATGGTAAGGACATGTGCAAAAATGTAAAAGAGTAGGTAGGACCCAACGTTGAGGACAGAGAGAAGTTCATTGCCTACCATGGTGCCTTTGATATAGATCAGGGGTCTCTAACCAGTCGATCGCAAGTAACCAGTAGCTCGCCGAGACCCCATGAGTAGCTCGCGTCCAGCATCTATTTTTTATCTCTTTGTTTTCTTTGTAGAGATTTTTAGGCCTTTTTTTAGTGCTGGCCTGCCCTCACCCAAATGAGTTGCTCAGATTGGCTGAACTAAGCCTAGCTGGGGTGGGGCGAGCAAAAAGATGTTCCTGAAGTTCGGTGCAAGCAGTATTGAACTACCGGGAACCAATCCACCCACCTTTTGCAGACTTGCACCGCACTTTTTATCCTGCCCAACATGTGCACGGAGTAGAGTAGCAGGGCGGAAGGTCTGGTAGCTGCATAGTGCAGGTGGCACAAGCAGTATTGAATTGTCTACTGGGAAATGCGTCATCTGCCTTTAAATCCTGTCGACTTGTGCCCTGAAGGGAGCAGCAGATCAGTAAGCCCCCAGCCTTCTAGGTGCATAGTAAAGGTGGTGAGGCGTCTCAGTGCATGTAAGGCCCTTTGACTTCAAAGTGCATATTCACAAATGAAATTTTTTATTAAAAAAAGTATTGATTAAAACTCTGCCTTATTTTAATGAGTACATGTAATTGCATTATGCAGCACAGATTTGGCTGATTTTGCCAAAAGTACACCTGTAAAGTGACGGTCATTGTTTGAGTTGTACAAACGGGGTGCTGCTCGTAGCGGTGTTTGCTGATTCACAGGAACTTCTGCTACTTCCCTGAATTGACTCCGGGCTCGGGACTGCGAGGACCAGCAGCCCGAGGGGCGCGCACAGATACGGACTCTTCCCGAGGCCCTCCCATCGCTGCCAGGTGTATATCACTGCTCGCGGCCCCCGCTTCGCGGGCGCTGCTCGTAGCGGTGTTTGCTGATTCACAGGACCTTCTGCTACTTCCCTGAATTGACTCCGGGCTCGGGACTGCGAGGACCAGCAGCCCGAGGGGCGCGCACAGCTGCGGACTCTTCCCGAGGCCCTCCCATCGCTGCCAGGTGTATATCACTGCTCGCGGCCCCCACTTCGCGGGCACCGCTCGTAGCGGTGTTTGCTGATTCACAGGACCTTCTGCTACTTCCCTGAATTGACTCCGGGCTCGGGACTGCGAGGACCAGCAGCCGAGGGGCGCGCACAGCTGCGGACTCTTCCCGAGGCCCTCCCATCGCTGCCAGGTGTATATCACTGCTCGCGGCCCGCACTTCGCGGGAGCCGCTCGTAGCGGTGTTTGCTGATTCACAGGGCCTTCTGCTACTTCCCTGAATTGACTCCGGGCTCGGGACTGTGAGGACCAGCAGCCCGAGGGGCGCGCACAGCTGCGGACGCTTTCCGAGGCCCTCCCTTTTCCTGTATATAACCCAGCCTAGTTCGCGCACCGCGGGACGCGCGCGGTCGGACGCCGGGCGAACCCCGGGCCAAGGGCGGGCCCGTTTGAGCCCGTTCGAGTACGGTAGAGGACGGGACGGGCCCATTCCCTTCAACATCCATTAGGGATAGATACAAGTATTATTATTTGTCTAGATTTGTAAATATACTGGAATTGGGTTATATGTTTTTACCTGTTTAATTATGATTTCATTGTCGGGGAGAACTGGCCATAGGCCCTCATTTGAGGGATCAGTGGCTGGGACTCTAGATAATTTTATCATTAGAGCATCAACATTATTAGCCCATGAAATTGAGCTTACCGAAAAGAGATTGTCTCTGGATATAGCGGCTGAAAAGCGATCTTCTTTGGGAGCACTTATTCTTGCTAAGTCTCCTAGCCCGGGCATGCAGCGTCACCTTGTATATCCGAAGGGCCTATGATGAGTAGCAGGAGTTTATTAGCTCCGCAAGAGAAAAGGCTTAAAACTAGGCAAAGGTGCCATCCAATCTCTGAGGAAGAAGGCTTGTCTAACCGAAAGACCTTATGCCAACCTAACAGTATCAATCCACTAGTTCCATCTATTTTTTTTGTCTCCAGTTAGAACTAGATCTTTTTCTGTTACTAAACCATCATTTGCCCCCGTATTGAAGAGTAGATGTCCTAAAAGGAAACGGGGGGTGGAAAAAGGAAAAGGAAAGTTGCCTAAAAACCGTAAACTTGGCCCTCCTAATAACAATCTAGCTGTCCCCGTAGCCTCAGTCGACCGAGACCAGGGAGGGGATCCATATGAAGATCTGACCTCCTCCTTGGGCCCGGTAGGTAATACGTTCAATAAATTGGGAGAGGAATTTTGGCATAGACTGGAAACGGTATTAAAAAAATCTGTTTTACCGATCCAGGACAGGCTTGATCGTATTGACAATAGGCTTTCTTGCCTGGAATTAGCCTTTGCCTCATCCCAAACTAGAGTTGATTTGCGGGTTAATGCCACCAATGGAAATTACCCCATTAAGAATGTTTCTAGACAAACATCAATCAACCAAGATGGACTGCAAGTAACCACAGGGGTAGTTTCTCTACCCCAAGTAATTCCAGCTCCTCTGGCTGTCCTTCCTAGTTCGATGGACACTGGGGTACAACCTGCTATACTTAGAGATGGAGGTAATGTTGCTAATGCTGCTACCATTAGATCTAAAGGGCAACAGGGTATCCAATCGCTTGGGCTAGCTGCTCAAAGGCAATATTTAAATCTCCCGCCTGAATCGACTCCCTATGTTGTTGTTCTTACGTGGGTCCCGCCATTATTGGATGGGAAACGGGAGGAGTTTCTGGATCTAAAATATAAGTGCATTCATTGGCTGAATAGACATAGGCCGTTGCCAGCGTCGGTCTCGGCTGAAATCATCTTTGCACGACAGGTGGATTGGGTGGGCCCTCAAGCTAAATTTTTGAAGGGTGACTGTATTGTTTTAAATTTTAGAGATAGAAGGGCCTAGAAGCATATTTGCACTTGGCCCCCAAACAATCTGATTTCCCACATTAACTCAGTACCACTTACATTCTTTTACCCGCCTTCACAACAAAATAAGAGTCTCCCACGTTCGTTTATGCCCGGCATCCCTCTAGGAAGGCTAAGTGAAAGAATACCCCTGTTTAATCGGTTTGAGGCTTTGTCGGGTTTGGAAGACTGCGATTGAGGTTATATAATTTGCCAGGGTAGAGCCCCTCTTGGAGAATTAGCCGCGGGTCTTCCAGATAGGAGTACCATTCCGACCTTTGAAGGGAACCCTGGAAAATATGCCCCGATGTTAGAGGGGTTATCCTTAACAATGGCTGATAATAATATAGATCTACCAGCCCAGGTGGCCGGGGATATTGCAACGGAAGTAGATGAAGATATGGGCCCTAGTAAGCCAATAAGTTTAATCTCTCCTAAGAATGCCCATAGACCATCGGGAACATTACTTCAGTCACTTTATGATTGTTCTGGCCCCCAATCTATTTCTACCAGTATGCCAATTAGTCCAACTTTTACTGAGAACGCATTTAGGTTATTGGGACCATTACCTCAGCCTTTATAAGTTTGTTCTGGTTCCCAACCAACTCCTACTTATTTAGGTTATCACTTAGCCACCTGGAATATTGCCGAGTGGCAACGTAAGTCGGACATCCTTGGCTGGAGAGAGTTCATTGGTTGTTGTGATTTATTTTGCATGCAGGAGACCTGGTGCAAGGAACAAATCAACGTAGACGGGTTTGTTTCTTTTAATCTACCTGCCCAGGAATCTCTGGCGGGTCGCGCAACGGGTGGCCTTTTAATATTACTGTCAATTAAGTTACCTGTGGTTGTTAAAGCCTATGAAATGATCAGATACCACTCCCAAATGTTATGGTTACAGCATGAAAATGGCCGCAACGTTCTGATTATTAATTATTATAATAACCTATTTGATCAGACAATCTCATTAATTTTGATTTTATTTGGTTGGGTGATTTTAATATTCCTCTCTGTCATCTATCCTTAGTTGAGGCCTGTGGGTATACCACTGATAGTGAAGAGGTGGAAGTCCATTTCTCACATAACTCCTATGGAGAGATGTTGAACTCTGTTATGGCCAAATATAACCGAGAAGTTCTGCAGAGCCTAAAAGATGATCAGGGTAATTATGTCCCTACATTCACTGGTAGGGGCGCCAGCACTGTAATCGATCATATAGTAATCTCAGCGAACATTAATGTTTTCTGTGGAACGCCGGTGACCCTGGATCTATCTGTTAGTGACCATAACTGTATTGTTTCATGTCTGTCCATATGGGGTTCTAAGAAGCAGGTGACCGAAACTGTCGTAAATGATGTTGTTTTATGTAGAGTTGATGGTTACAGGCTTAAATGGAATGTTACCAATTCAGAGATGTACTTGAACAGAATTGTTACCACTTGTTTACCTGAGATAAGCAAGTGTTTGGATGTTAATGCTGGTTATATAGGCATTTTACAATGTTTTGGTGAAATTAATGAAAAAATTATCAAAGTTCTGACCATCTCCAATGTTAAGCGACATAAGCAGGAAAGGGGATGGTTTGATAAAGCCTGCACCGAGGCATTACAAAAGTTAAAGAAAGCCCTTACGTGCAGTCCTCGGAACAGATGAATTATCTCTAACTGTAGAATAGCCTATAAGGAGCAGCTAAAGCGAAGGAGGCGTGAACTTCAGGAGGAAGCTTGGGAGAAATTGACCGTCGCGGCGGAGCTATCTAATAGTAAGCTCTTCTGGGATACGGTCAACAGCCCTTTTTTAAAGAATGACGATATACCCACCATCACATCTCAAGTCAGCAAGGAAAGTTGGGTCCTTCATTTTACATCTATTTTTAATAGTAGCGATACTACTAGTTTGTCAAGTTCCACTGCATCTGTGTGGCCTATTATTCCCCTTAATATTACACCCCATGAAGTAGTAACTGCCTTAAGATCAAGTAAAGGTGGAAAAGCTCCTGGTCCAGACGGAGTGCAAATCGATCTTTATAAGGCGGATACGACGATATGGGGCCCTGTTTTATCTAATGTTTTTAATGCAGCTGTAGTGGAAAAGATACCCCCGTCTTGGGGGGGAGTCTATTATTATTCCAATATATAAAAAGGAAACAGATCTGAAGCCAAAAATTATCGCCCCATATCCCTTCTAGACTCATCATTAAAAACTATGAGTCGGGTATTAATATTTAGGTTAGAAGAGTGGGCGGAGGATAACGAGATCCTGGCTCAATCTCAATATGGGTTCAGGCAAGGCCGGGGGACCCTGGAACAATGTATAAATCTGGATCTTATTATCGGGAAATACGCGCGTGCAAAGCAGGGATCTCTTTTTCTCTGCTTTGCTGATCTTAGTAGCGCGTTCGACCTGGTGGATTACCGTCTATTATGGTCAATTCTATTGGATCTAGGTGCCCCCCAGGCTATTATCTACTTCCTGGCAAGACTTTATACTAAGCTATCTGCAAGTATACGCTATGGTCAAGCAGGAGAATGCACACGTCAAATTGCGGTGAGTCTTGGCATTAGACAAGTCTGTGTGTTGGCACCCCTTCTTTTTTCTCTTTTTATTAATGCCATTGAAGCTGATCTTAAAAAGGTTAAATGTGATGCCCCGCAAATTGAGGGACAGGATATACCTGTGTTGCTTTATACCGACGATACAGTACTCCTCTCAAGAACTCCCATTGGTTTACAAAAATTAATGGATAGGTTCTCTGATTTTATAAAAGGGAGGAAATTAAAACTTAATAACTCTAAAACGTTAATTTTACCGTGTGGCCGGAAAATGAGAAATATGAAATCCTTCTATATCAAGAACCAAAAAATTATTTTAGTGAATACATTTTGTTACCTTGGCATTATGTTTTCTAGAAATGGCATGTGGCATCAAGAGATTTTAAATGTTAAGGCCAAAAGGTCCAAAAGCACCTATGGCATTTTTAAATTTGCTATCAAATTGGGGGGTTGTCGTATATCTGATATGCTACATATTTACAGAAATAAATGCGTTTCGGTAGCGCTCTACGGAGCAGGGGTTTGGGGCCATTGCCCTCATGGAGAACTTCAGGTGGAGGAAAATGTCTTTTTAAAGAAGCTACTATGTTTACCTTTGTCTGCCCCCACTGTTTTAATTCATAATGAAGTGGGGTCGAACTATCTGACTGACCTGATAGGGTTAAGACCTCTAATGTTATGGAGATCAATCTGGATGAAGAAAGAGACCGGGTTTAATAGAAGTATTATAAATGACTGTCTTTGTCTGGATAAATGCCTGCAAATCCCCTGGTTAAAATATGTGGTGTCTACATTTAAGGACCTATTTCAGGTAAATATCTTGGAAAATCCGTATTATGCGACTGATATTTCTAAGTCAGAATTCAAATTTATTTACCTGAGGGAAAAAGCTCAACGCCGTCTTCCTAAATCTATGCAGCTAGCTACCGTGGCTTTTTATCATTCCCAGGAGTATACTGTAGGGTTTCAACAATACCTATTAACGGTGACCAGAAACTCACATCGGTTCGTATTGACCCGACTGAGATTAGGTATTGTTCACCATTTGGTGGCTTTTCCATGTATAAGAAAATACCCTACTATTTCTTGTCCATGTGATGGTGTCACCAAACAGAGTGTTACACATTTTCTCCTTACATGTGATTTTTACACGAATTTGCGCATTATCTATCTCAAACCTCTTTTTAAAAAATACGGGACTCGAACACTGAAATCTGCTATGAGCCTGTTGTGCACTTTAAATGAGACAGATATATGTTTTTTTACTGCTACGTTCATCCTAAAATCTATTGCTGCTAGAAAAAGTATGGTCTTTTAAATTAGTCTGTTTTGATGATCAACTAATTTGTCATATAAATCCTGTTATGTTTTTGGACAAATGATTTTATTTCCTAAGTTTTACTTTACTTTGTGCTTTTATGAAGCTTATTTTGAATTTGAATTTGAGTTGTACAACGGGGACATTCTACACAAAACATAAGCATTGTCCATGAAATTCTACGTTGATTTTGTTGGGACAGGTTACTGGTAGATTAGATAACATGTGTAAGGAGTGGGGAAAGGCACACGTCTCGCAATGTCTTTATCAAAGCTGTGATTTTTTTAGATATTGGGAACAATGTATAAAGGAACTGCAAGTTTCAAAACAGTTAGAAACTGATTTGCTACCAAAAAAACTAAGCAATTTACTAACGTGGCAAACAAAAAAATTCGCAACAAAAAACTAATTGTTGCGATTTGCAAGAATATGAATGGCAATGGTGAATTGCAAAAAATAATTTCTAAATAGCAACAAGACACAAATCCCATATAATAGCCATTGACAAAAGTAAAAAAAAATCGCAAAAATAACCAATTCTCCATGCAAATTAGTATGAAAGTAAAGTAGGTGGTAACCTTACAAGGACTTGCTAAAAATACCAGGTTACATGATTTTGCTTATCTCCTTAGCGGCTCGGCCATGAAAAAACAGTGGTGCCAGTAGAAAATTGGTCAAGTAGCAATTCTTAGTGAAACCACAGCCAAATATATTTAAAAAATATGAGCTTTTAAATTCAGTGTATTTATGTAACATGAAGAAGAATTTAATCTAAGAACATCAGATTATATCACTGCATTGAGAGGCGTTTTTGAAGTGATAGTAATTTTTAAACATTATTGACTCTCTCCATCTCTGATAACAAAAAAGGAAAGTCACTCGTCATGTGGATCCTATATGTGGCCTAAGTCGTTATAACTGTAAATAGAGATTTACAGTTGCACATGAGAGACTTTCTACATTGCATTCCCTGTTATTCCTGAGCCCATTAGACCATGATGAAGGTTCATGAAGGCAACATGAGCAGGTTTAACCCCCATGGACCTCAGCTCAGTCCAGAGCTTATCTCTGTTCACCTTATCAAAGGCGGAGGTAAGGTCCATGATGGCCAGATGGAGCAAATCCCCTTTGGCCTTGGTATCCTTGTTGAGTAACAGCTATAGGTTGAGGTTCTGCTTTCCCATACCCCTACCGGGTCTAAACCCGTACTAGAGATCCGACAGAATGCAATGCTCATGATTCCGGTGGGATATTCTCTCCAATATGACCCGGCCAATAATTTTTACCTCAATATCCACTACTGAAATAGGTCTATAACAAGCAGGGTGATTTTCTGGGTGATTTTCTGTCTACCTTGTTGAAAACTGGGACTATCACTGAGTGACACCAGTCCTCTTGGATAGAGCTAGAGATAGCAGCATTAATATGTAGAGTAAAAATGGAGACCCATAGATCCACCAAGGACTTAAACAGGTCCTCCGGTACTCCGTTAGAGCCCAGGGCCTTACCTACTGGGAGGGATAAAATTGTATTCCTAACTTCTTCCCAGTACATCCGCAACTTGGCTTCCTCAAAAGTATACAGGGGAGAGGGCTCCATGTCCTCCCCATCCTATAGTGCTGAAAAATGAGTCATCCACACCTGGATGAATCAAACCGAACCACATCTAATGCTGCAGACGACATTATTCTGTACCTACATGACCTCTGTATGCCCTTAGCCTCAATATATGAGACATTTCTTCACTTTGAAGCTGTGTCCGGCTTGGCCATTATCGTGGGTCCCATGCTCACTACGCCACTGGAGTCAAGCTATCCTGGCTGAAGAAGGGTGAAACCCCGAAACCGGTCCTAGGATGCTTGATTCTGGTCCAGGAAAGACATGGCTTGGCAGTTCGGGCTGGACTGTTCCCATGAGGCACAAGGTCAAGACTGATTTGCATTTGGCCATGTCTGAACTGGGGTGGCGTGGTGAGCAAAATAACGATGGATTAAACCCAGATCTGTGACTGGGGGTGAATGTTTTGTCAATGTGCAACATTCCGTCCATCATCTTGTGTGTTTTGCTGTTCGCCCTATGTGGGAAGGGTATGCCCAGACGTGGTCCCGTGCTCACTACGCCACTGGAGTCAAGCTATCCTGGCTGAAGAGGGGTGAAACCCCGAAACCGGTCCTAGGATGCTTGATTCCGGTCCAGGGAAGACATGGCTTGGCAGTTCGGGCTGGACTGTTCCCATGAGGCACAGGGTCAAGACTGATTTGCATATGGCCATGTCTGAACTGGGGTGGCGTGGTGAGCAAAATAACGATGGACTAAACCCAGATGTGTGAATGGGGGTGAATGTTTTGCCAATGTGCAACATTCCGTCCATCATCTTGTGTGTTTTGCCAACAGCCAAGATCGACATCACAACGAAATGACTATGGACTTTTATAATGTTACTAGAACGCATTATGTATACCAACATCTCAGATAGAATATGCAGTGGACATGTGTCTACTTATTGTGATAAGAATGGCAGTAAAAGATGTGTAACATGATGATATGATATATAAAAGATAAAATATCAATAAAAGTATGTTTTAAAAAAAAAACCACTGCAGTCAAGGCGACGCATTAGGGTGCGTGTAGTTTGAGGCAGCAGTTGGAGAGACCAACTGACACCTTCTGACGGGATGTTTAATTATGTAAACTACAGAATACTTATTTATTTTACTTATATTTTAGTTTGAATGCTAGGTTTGTATGGGTATAGGTTGGGACATTATTTAAGTAATACTTAATTAACTTAATTATTATTTGTAAATTAATTATTCATTTAAATTTTAAAAATGTAAATCATAATTTCAACCTGAGTATTTGGAGATGTCTCAAAAAATTTGCACTAAGTGTAGAGTACTTAACAAATGATGAATTTGCCAACAAAATAAAATTAATTTATAGCCATCACTGGTGTTCCAGTTCCAGAAGTAGGAAAGCACTACAACCTCTCTCATAGAGTCAACCTACTACCAAACACACAGACACCAACTAAGACCCCAATTTTACTATTTTATATAATACTTGGGTTCTCAGACTACACTGTTCTCCTCACATACAGCAATCCAAGAATCAAATACCATTGTGAAATGTATGTGACTGCACCATGGCTCAACAAGGTAAAACAAACAATGCAGTGGAAGGATGGCAAAACACCTTGCAAACCACCAAGTCAAAGCCAGCCTACCCTCTATCACTTCATAGAAATCTTGAAAAAAAGGCAAAACTGCCAACAGCAACAATTTATCACTCAAATAACAAAAGCAATCCAAACAAACTAGAGAAATGTATAAAATACTACAATGCAAAGTACAAACGTACCATCGCTGCGTCCATTTCACCTTCCAAACTAATATCACCCGCAAGCATCCTCACCAGCTCCAGCACAGGAATTGGAACAAGATCTCCGACAACCAGCTCACCGCCTCCCTAGCAGCTCCGCTCCCACCGACACAGACAATGACCTTTCCACCGCCACCGTACCCTAAACAACTGGATCACCAACTGCGCCAACAACATTGCCCCCCTCCAGAAAACTTCTAAGCCACAAGCCAAGAAAACCAACTGGTTCTCTACCGAACTCCAAGAATCTAGAAGAACCTGCAGATGCATCAAAAAGCTATGGAGGAACTCCAAAACCAGAGCAGACCTCGACAACTTCAAAACAGCCACTGCCGCTCACCACAAACTCATCAGATACTCAAGGAAGAAAGCACTCCAGGACAGAATCTTCAACCCCACACACAACAGAAAGGCACTTTTCAGCATCATCAAAGAGTTCGCCCAACCCAAAAGTGAGACTACCGACATCCCACCCCCCAAGGACCGCTGTGATAGACTCAGTGCCTTCTTCCATCACAAAATCAAGACCATCTATGCAACATCCCTAACGAGGAACCCAATCCCACCGCTTTCTACACCGTGCAGCCATCACTTGTGTCATGTTTCCTTGCGCCCCTCACCCGTAAACCAGAAGCAGGGCACTCCTCAGTCGACACGGGACTCCTCCCCCTGGGTGGTCCCGGCAGGTTGCAGTCTAGTCTTTCGGCGGCACGTAGTGGACGCCGCCGGCCGGCCGTCACTTCCGGTTAGCTGAGCATATCACTACGGAGGACGGCAGGCTCGGCGCTTCGGATTCATTTCCTGAGCTTCGCAGACACGCAGGAGCGTAGCGAAGGCTCTTCCAGCAACCGGACAGTCGGTCCGGACCGCGCAAGGGCGCCCAAAGATCCCGCCGTACTTCTTACTTGGCACGGAGCCACCCTAGGCACTATTATCTTCCAGAGCGCAGTGGCGCTTTTCCTTTGTTGTTAAAGACGACTCGTGCGACGGCACAGAGTCACCATACCTGCCTTGGTTACCTCAGAGCGCAGTGGCGCTTTTCCTTTGTTGGGACGACTCGTGCGACGGCACGGAGTCGCCATCTCTGCCTTATAACCCCAGAGCGCAGTTGCGCTTTTACCTTTGTTGAGACGACTCGTGCGACGGCACGAAGTCGCCAGAACTGCCTACTTGTCCCCCAGAGCGCAGTGGCGCCTTCCCTTGCTTACTTTCACACATGACTTGTGCGACGGCACGAAGTCGCCACACCTGTATTCCTCCCTCTAGCGCAGTGGCACTTTCCTGGTGCTTGATCCTTCCCAAGAGCGCAGGAGCGCTCGGACCCTGGCATCCCTTCGGGGTCTTTTTCTTCACTCTCCGCAAGGACCTCGTTTGATACCAACGCCTGAACTTCATCTGTACAAGAACACCGCGCTCACAGGTAACCAGAAAAGAGTACTGCTCCCCTTAGTACTGTGTTCCCCCAAACGCTCGGGGGGTGTGCATGTTCCGCTCTAACCCTGTACTATAGTCATCCCTGTTTCCTCTCTTGCCTTAGGGATCGTGGACTTCTACACAGCCTAAGGAGCCACGAAGGGTATCCCCGTCACGTCATCCACAGTCCCACTCGCACCACCCTTCCTGGCAATCTCCCCCGGTTCCCTCCTGAAACTGGCTAGTGTATTCAGTCCTTCCAGTAACAGAAGGGTTCAGGTAGGGGTTGCTCCTGTCGTCCCTGTGGGATTCCTCCGCAAACACGAGGTGAGAATTGTGGGGGTCTGACAGAATCCGAAGCCCAAGTTTATCATCCTACCCGGACACATGGAGGGCCCCGATGTTACGTTACAGGACATAGCAGCAATGTTAACTAACATCCAGGCTGAGAATCGGAGCTTACGTAGCGATGTCACTGCGTTACAAGGACAGTTGGGTGCAGGGCATACAGGAGCCTGGGGCGCACCCCAGGGACAACAAACGCAACCAGCCGGAATAATAAGACCTCCTTTGTTTAACCCATGGGGTCAGGCGCCTACTGTCTCGTCTAATCCTCCCCCCGTTCAGGTGTTAGCCCAACCCATGGCACAATTGGCCGCACCAGAACGTTACTACGGTGATAGTACTAAGTTCAGCATATTCCTCAACCAGTGCCACCTGCACTTCATGGCCAGAACCACCGCCTTTCCGGATGATGCCTCAAAGGTCGCCTTCGTTCTATCCTATTTAGGAGGTGACGCCGCTCATTGGTCCATTCCCCTGGTAGAAAACGACGAACCTTTGCTATATAACTTTCCAGTTTTTAAGGAGACCATGAGACGCATGTTTGCCCGCCATACCTTCGTCCAAGCCGCGGACAACGAATTGCTCAAATTATAACAAGGCAACACGGACTTGTTGCACTACATCACAACGTTCAAACGATTGGTGGTGGAGGCTCACTGGCCAGAAGATAAACAAGTGTCAGTATTCTACAGGGGTCTTCGGGAAGAATTGAAGGATCTCATCTCACAGATGACGGAACCTCCTGAGGACATAAACCAGTTTATTGATATGGTAGTGAAACAAAACTATCGTCTGCAAGAGCGAAGAACCGATAGGTTCAGAGGAAGTGAGACCAGACTCCCGGTGTACCGGGAAACTCCAAAACCCCGTGAAACACCCGAGCCTATGCAGATCGGGGGGGTTCGGGCTCCCTTGACGAAAGAAGAAAAAGATAAGAGGCGGAAGCAGAACCTATGCCTGTACTGTGGCAAAAATGGGCATTTCGTGCGGGATTGCCCTGCTAAACCACGCCAGTCCAAGGAGAGGAACCCTTCGGCTCTATCGATCACCAGAGAAGAAAGGACGGGAAACGAGACCTCCCAGTAGATAATGGGGTCTGTCTACTGGGACTACACACCGAGAAGACGCAGACCTCGAACACCTGCGCCCACCATCACCATATGGGTATACCCGTACTCCTTCAGTCGTTTACAGGGTCTTCCTGGCGTGTCATTGCCTTAATAGACTCTGGGGCAACCGGGAATTACATCGATGCACAGTACATGAGGGGGTTGGGCATACTGACACAAGCCAAGAAGACACCAGAGATAGTCAAAGCCGTCGACGGTACGGACCTAACCTCAGGATTGGTTAGATACCAAACGGAGGATCTGCGAATGGTGTTGGAAAATCAGCATACCGAGACCATTGCCTTCGATGTCATTGATGCCCCCCAGTTCAGGCTGATATTAGGCCTTCCCTGGCTGGTTCAGCACAACCCCTTGATCGATTGGGTTACTGGCAAAACAACAGTGGACTCTGTTTATTGCGCCCAATCCTGCTACCCCTCCACGGGGAAAGAGGCGACCCGAGAGGTCCTAGCCTGTATCCTACCTAGAGACGGCATGGGCTCGGTTACACAGGAGTCTATACCCCAGGAATACAGGGATCTGGCCCAAGTGTTTGACGAACAAGGAGCAAATACTCTGCCTCCACATCGACACTTTGACTGTAGAATCGATCTGATTCCGGGATCCACGCTCCCTTGTAGTCGAATATACTCTCTCACAGAAAAAGAAAACACCCATCTCCGCAACTACCTCACTCAATACCTTCAGAACGGGTTTATCCGTCACTCCAAATCTCCGGTCTCCTCCCCTCTCTTCTTTGTGGCTAAGAAGGAGGGGGATCTACGCACATGCATTGACTTTCGGGCAATGAATGCCATAACCGTTAAGAACAGGTATCCACTCCCCTTAATTCCTGACTTACTGGACCAAGTGAAAGATGCGGCCATATATACCAAGTTGGACTTGCGAGGGGCCTACCATCTTGTCAGAGTCCGAGAGGGCGATGAATGGAAAACCGCCTTCCGGACGCGGTACGGGTTATTTGAGTACCGCGTCATGCCCTTCGGACTCTGCAATGCCCCGGCCGCATTTCAGTACTTCATCGACGAGGTGTTACGGGAGTTCCTTGACCGTTTCTGCATAGTATATATCGATGATATACTGATCTACTCTGCGAACACGGAGGAACATCGCCAACACGTACGAGCCGTCCTCCAACAATTGCAACAACACGGGCTGTACGTGAAATTGGAAAAAAGCGTGTTCCATACCACAACCGTAGAATTCCTGGGACACATTCTGACACCAGGAGGCGTCCAGATGGATTCCAAAAAAGTCGATGCCATTCTGAGATGGCCAGCCCCGTCCTCCGTGAAACAAGTCCAGAGATTCCTCGGGTTTGCGAATTACTATCGCCGCTTCATTGATGGGTTCTCCCGGATTGTCGCCCCCATTACCGGTCTTCTGCGTAAAGGGGTGCTGTTCGCATGGAACGCCAAAGCAGAACAGGCATTCCGTGACTTGAAAGCCCGATTCACCTCGGCTCCAATCCTAAAACATCCTGACCCCACACGCCCCTTTATCGTGGAGGCCGATGCCTCGCAAAACGCCCTCGGGGGAGTATTATCACAGAAAGACGACAAGACCAACATGCTTCACCCAGTAGCATACTACTCCAGAAAGCTACAACCCGCTGAATGCAATTACTCCATTGGGGACAAGGAACTCCTGGCCATCAAAGCAGCATTTGAAGAATGGCGACACTACCTCAAGGATGCCAACCATACGGTGACCATCTTCACCGACCATAGGAATCTACTGTTCCTCCGTTCAGCCAGAGCATTAACGGCAAGACAGCTACGCTGGACCCTCTTTTTTAACGAATTTGATTTCCATATCACTTACAGACCCGGAAGAGAGAACGCCAAAGCCGACGCCTTGTCACGAATCGAGGAAAACGGAGACCAGAAACCCCCAGCAGAACCAGTACCCGTAATTCCCATCCGCTGCTTTCAGGGTGCAGTTACGTCATCCAACTTCTTGACACAACTCCACCAAGAGTTACAACAGAAAACCAGGGACGACTGGGTCGGAGACGTCCAAGGGATCACAGAAAACAACGGCTTCCTGTTCAAAGACGGACGATACTATTTACCGCTGCTCACTCAACAACTACAGGCAATGGTCCTGTGCCACAACCACCCCTTAGCTGATCACCCAGGGTACCAAAAAACCAAGGAATTACTGCAGAGACACTTCTGGTGGCCCACCCTCAACCATGACACACAAGCCTATGTCGCTCGATGCGCCATCTGTACTCAAGGAAAAACGCTCTCACAACCCACGGTAGGGCTGTTACACCCCATTCCGGTTCCGCCTTGGCCGTGGCACACGGTCTCGATGGACTTCGTGGTAGAGCTCCCTAAAACCTCCAAAGGACACACCACCATTCTTACGATTGTGGACCACTTGACAAAAATGGCGCATTTCATTCCTCTAACGCATCTACCGTCAGCGGCAGAACTGGCAGCCCTGTTCATGCAGAACGTGGTACGGTTACATGGCATCCCATCGGTTTTGATAACGGACAGAGGTACCCAATTTGTATCCAGATTCTGGACTGAAGTCTGTTCGATATTACAGATGGAAGCCTGTTTATCGTCCTCCTACCATCCCCAAACTGATGGCCAGGCCGAGCGTACAAATCGCACTATGGAGCAGTACCTCCGTTGCCTGCTATTGTCTATGGAAACCGACTGGTCCGCAGTGGTGTGGATCGTAGAGTACGCCTACAATAACAGCAAACATGCGGCGACAGGGGTTTCCCCGTTTTATTGCCTCCAGGGATATCATCCCAGAACGACCCCCTGGGTGGAAGCTCGACCGTGTGGAGTGCCTACTATCCAGGAAAACCATGCTTCCCTCCGCACCATATGGCAACAGGCTCGTTTTGAACTCGCAAAGGCCAAAGAATACTACAAACACAACACCGATAAACACCGGCAACCCGAACCAGCCTATGTAGTGGGAGACAAGGTGTGGTTATCCATCCAGAACCTCAACACGCATGGCCCCAAGAAACTGTTGCCCCGATACGTGGGTCCCTATCCCATCACCAAGATCATCAACCCAGTGGCCATGAAGCTTTCCCTACCATCTCACATGAAAATACACCCTGTCTTTCATGTTTCCCTCTTACGCCCTGTGCATCCAGACAGCTCATTGGCAGAACCTCCTCCTCCTGTTCCCTTTGAAGACCACGTGGAATACGAGGTTCGGGCCATTCTTGATTCCCGCAGAACTAGGGGAAAACTGTTCTACCTAGTGGACTGGAAAGGCTACGGCCCGGAGGAACGCTCCTGGGAACCCCTGTCACACGTCCGTAATGCTCCTTCCTTAGTCAGAGCCTTTCATGCCTGGCATCCCCAGAAACCTCGCCCTGTTACCCCTCTGTGACCGGGTGGGTAGATCTGTTTTCGGGGTGGGTGCTGTCATGTTTCCTTGCGCCCCTCACCCGTAAACCAGAAGCAGGGCACTCCTCAGTCGACACGGGACTCCTCCCCCTGGGTGGTCCCGGCAGGTTGCAGTCTAGTCTTTCGGCGGCACGTAGTGGACGCCGCCGGCCGGCCGTCACTTCCGGTTACCTGAGCATATCACTACGGAGGACGGCAGGCTCGGCGCTTCGGATTCATTTCCTGAGCTTCGCAGACACGCAGGAGCGTAGCGAAGGCTCTTCTAGCAACCGGACAGTCGGTCCGGACCGCGCAAGGGCGCCCAAAGATCCCGCCGTACTTCATACTTGGCACGGAGCCACCCTAGGCACTAGTATCTTCCAGAGCGCAGTGGCGCTTTTCCTTTGTTGTTAAAGACGACTCGTGCGACGGCACAGAGTCACCATACCTGCCTTGGTTACCTTAGAGCGCAGTGGCGCTTTTCCTTTGTTGGGACGACTCGTGCGACGGCACGGAGTCGCCATCTCTGCCTTATAACCCCAGAGCGCAGTTGCGCTTTTACCTTTGTTGAGACGACTCGTGCGACGGCACGAAGTCGCCAGAACTGCCTACTTGTCCCCCAGAGCGCAGTGGCGCCTTCCCTTGCTTACTTTCACACATGACTTGTGCGACGGCACGAAGTCGCCACACCTGTATTCCTCCCTCTAGCGCAGTGGCGCTTTCCTGGTGCTTGATCCTTCCCAAGAGCGCAGGAGCGCTCGGACCCTGGCATCCCTTCGGGGTCTTTTTCTTCACTCTCCGCAAGGACCTCGTTTGATACCAACGCCTGAACTTCATCTGTACAAGAACACCGCGCTCACAGGTAACCAGAAAAGAGTACTGCTCCCCTTAGTACTGTGTTCCCCCAAACGCTCGGGGGGTGTGCATGTTCCGCTCTAACCCTGTACTATAGTCATCCCTGTTTCCTCTCTTGCCTTAGGGATCGTGGACTTCTACACAGCCTAAGGAGCCACGAAGGGTATCCCCGTCACGTCATCCACAGTCCCACTCGCACCACCCTTCCTGGCAATCTCCCCCGGTTCCCTCCTGAAACTGGCTAGTGTATTCAGTCCTTCCAGTAACAGAAGGGTTCAGGTAGGGGTTGCTCCTGTCGTCCCTGTGGGATTCCTCCGCAAACACGAGGTGAGAATTGTGGGGGTCTGACACTTGACAACTGTACCGCCCTCTGCATTGAAGACAACCTGAAGACTATGAAGTCTACCCACTCCAGGGCCCCATGGACCACTGCCCCCACCACATCTACAACAGAGCTGCAGAGATCATTGCCCCCGAGCTTCAACAAATCATCAACTGCTCCTCCTTCCTCGATTACTGGAAACACGACGAGATCAGCCCTCTCCTCAAAAAACCCTCGGCGGACCCCATCGAACTCAAGAACTTCAGACAGATCTCCTTACTCCTGTACCCAGCAAAAGTCAAGTAAAAGGCCGTCAACAGTCAACTCGCCTCCTTCATAGAAGAAAACAACATCATTGACTCATCCCAATCAGGCTTCAGGAAGAATCACAACACCGAATCTGCCCTTCGTGCCGTGACAGATGACATCTACTACTGCCTGGACAGAGGAGATGTCCTCATCCTCCTGAATCTCTCCGCTGCCTTTGACACAGTCTCACACTGCACCCTAGCCCACAGACTCCACGACGCAGGAATCCTGAATAAGGCCCTTGACTGGATCTGCTCATTCCTCTCTAGCAGAACGCAGCGGGTCAGACTCCCCCTTTTCCTCTCAGAACCCACACAGACCACCTGCAGAGTCCCACAAGGACCATCCATCACCCCCACCCTGTTCACCGTCAACATGGCCCCGCTCGCATACATCATCAGATCACATGGACTCAACATCACTTTGTATGCAGACGACACCCAATTCATCCTCTCCCTATCCAAAGAACCCAACATCTCCAAACACAGCTTTCAAGAAGGAATGGAAGCAGTCGCCAGGTGGATGAAGAAGAGCTGCCTACAACTCAACACAGACAAAATGGAAGTACTCATCATGGGCCCACACCCCAATGCCTGGATTGACACCTGGCTCAACCCCCGCCTCCGGGAACCCTCCTTCCCCCACTGACCATGCGCACAACCTCGGAATCATCCTGGACTCCGAACTCAAAATGGACAGCCAAATCAACTCTGTCACCTCTTCCTGCTACCAAACCCTCTGCCTCCTCCAAAAGACCTTCAACTGGATTCCCCTCGAACACAGGAAAACCGTCACCCACACCCTCATCAGAAGCAGACTGGACTACGGCAACGATCTCTACGCTGGCATGAACAAGAACCTCACCCGCAAACTTCAGAATGTCCAGAACGCAGCTGCCAGAGTAGTCTTCAACCTTCCACGCCACTGCCATATCAGCCAACACCTACGGACACTACACTGGCTCCCCGTCAAGAAGAGAATCACCTTCAAGCTTCTCACCGACGCACACAAAACTCTCATGAACACTGGACCAGCCTACATGGACTGCCGCCACTCGTTCCACGCATCCCAAAGATCCCTCCGCTCAGCCCAGCTCGCTCTTGCAACTGGACCTCACATCAAGAAGACCAGAACAGGAGGTGACACCTTCTCCTTCCTCGTGGCCAAGGCATGGAACACCCTCCCTCTCCACCTCTGACAGACACCCACACTCTCCAAGTTCCTGAAGGACCTCAAGACCTGGCTCTTTGCCAAATCACCGTGAACTTTCAGGGGCTGCACCCCCCAGCACCTTGAGACCCTTTCGGGTGAGTAGCTGCGCTTTTCAAACCTACTGATTGATTGATTGAGTGATTGATTGATTGATTAATAATCAAGGTCTATCCTGCCTAGAATCCATAGCAAAACACGAATCAGAAAAAAATTAATATTCCAAATACAACTATAAAAACTGCAAACAACTAACATATCCAAAATATTTATTTATAAATATTATTGAAATTATTTTAACTTTTCAGTACAAATTGAATATTATATTATAAAAGAAATCCATTCAGAATGATAAGTGAAAATAACTAAGAATATATTCTTAAATGTATTAATGCAGATTAAAAAACATATGCTATCTCATAAAAACTAAACACCGACTACCGATTTCTAAGCAAAAACACAAAATGCATAACACCTAATTAAACATTTTAATAAAATAAACAACTGTAAAACTAATAAACATTTTCCACCCACTAAAGATAAATACAGTCTAAGCAGGAACCAGGAACAACTTAACATGAGCTTAACAGACTGAAAAAGAAAGGTAGTTTTAAAAGAAAAAAAGGCCACTAAATGCAAATAACAAAAATACTATGTAAAAAATATTTTTATGTTAAAAAAAGTTTTAATATGTTTAACAATTTTATAACAATGATATAACATAAAAAATTACAACAAAATATATAAAAAGTAATGTGGCAAGCTACATTGTTAATTTATAGTACTTAATAAAATATATAAAGTGTACATATATTGGCAAAAAGGATTTATGTTTTATTATATTGCATAAACCAAAAGGTATTTGTTAATAAAATATTGTTTTCAAATATGTTAACAGATTGTATCATATTGAAATGTAAAATGTATATATAAAATGTGTTTTTTCAAATCTAACATTAAAACCTGTGTGGAAATTAAATTGTAAAAACAAATTTAAAAATGTGTGCTAAATGCAAATGATGTAAAAATGATTTATAAAAAATTGGACTTATAATGACAAATGTCTATAAAAAATAGACAATATGATACTATGGGGCTGTTTACAATGTTGTGGCTCCGACACTGACAGTGCTTCGGTTTTGAACCCACCGACAACTACCCCTGCGGTATGTCTGCTGCATTACGATGTGGCAGGCAGAAGCATGGGGCGGAGGGACCGTCCGCGGTGCTTCACACGGGCTCAAGGAACTTGTTGGTGCATCAGGAAGACCCCATAATCCCCTAATTACGCCGGCTCCACCGTCGGGATTATGATGTCAATTTTTGACAGCCTTTCCATGTCTGCCTTTACGACATGTAAAGGGTGTTGAAAAATAACTTCAGGGGAGCCTGGGGGTACCTATTGTTCACCTCTAAATATCCCTCTACCGCATGGCATGCACCACAAAGTGCCTGCCACATGGTGCAGGGATGTTTACAACCATCCTATTCACTTTTTAGAGATTAAATTTGCATTGCACTTAAAACAATTTTTTTAATCTAATAAAAATCTCAAAAAATCTTTTTAAAATATTCCCCACCCCTTTTCCCTGTGACCCTTAAATCTTGCTACTAAAAATAATTTACTAAATTTAAAAAGTGCATAAACAACCAACAGTAATACATAAAAACTAGGAATATAGTATACAAAAATATTTCTAAAAACATTTAACCACAAAAAAACACCCAAAAAATAAATACATATTTTCAAAGTTAAATATTTTTTTCTAAAATCCACTTGATCAATTTCCCAACAAACTAACTTCCCCCTAAAACATTTAAACATCGTAATAAATATTTTTAACAAAATAGAATGTATAAAACTACAAAAATATTGTGAAAAACAGTATAGCATGCAACTATGTTATATGCAACAATATTTTGTACAACAATAATTAGAAGCAACACTAACAAGCGATATTCTTACATTCAGGGTTTCTGACGGTGACATCTTTGATGTCACAGTACAAGTAAAATAGTATTGTGGTAGGAAGATATTTCCAACTCTATATTTTGGTCAAACACCCACAAGACCTAGTCTGGCCATTCTCAGGAAGCCCCAGACCCTTCCATCTCCCTTCTATTGCACTGTAAACAAAGGAGTTCCTCAACTAATGAAGACGAAGCATTGAGATTCATTAACTTAAGCCCATGATAACGCCATGAAATTCAACTTGTGAGAAGTTGCCCCAATGCAGTTTTGGTTTGACCATTTTCAGGAGTTGTCCCTTGTTCCTGCTAATATCTTGGATATAATTCCACATTCACATGAGTAACTTCATATTTGAGACAGAGTTCATCAGGTTTGACCACTTCTCAATGTGTTAAGTTACTCAGTCCACACCTTGTTATAATGCAAAATTGTAGCATCCCAGTTGGCTACAGATAACCCAATGACATGGCTAGGCAAAGGTTAATATGTATTCAACTCCAAGGCTATTATTCTATAAAGAATCTTGTTGCTTCCTTTTGGTAATTTCTAGCTGATTAAGGAATAACAATATATCTTGCTTCATTTATCAGTCCTCAGGTTCCCTTGTCCCTGAATGATGGAGTAAATGTTTTTAGCTTTGCGATGGTCGGAGCCCCAGCACCTAGGGCAATTCGCTATCCGAATGTTTTCCAAGGGATTTTAGTATCTACACCTGCCATTGAATCATTTCAAAAGTATCCCTCATAGATTCCCTCTTTGACATTCCTATATAATCCTTGAGCCTCTGCTTCTGGCTGTGCGGCCTTTTGCTGACACTGTACATTTTGATTAATTTACTACAAATAAGTGTTTCTCTCACCTGTTGTTTCTACACATTGATAAAAAATGTGCACCTTATCCTTACCATACATAGATGGTAACCTCTGTAAATGCAGTCAATGAGGCTTTCATTTTTTGGTACAGAGTTCTGAAAAATAACTCTCTCTTCACCTCTTGCTTCTCAGACTCCATTACTCAAGGCCCTAACCTTGCTCTCTAAAGTGCTTGTCCTTATCTTTTGGCCTCTACTAACAGCAGAAGTCCACTTCTAGGAAGCAGTGTCACCTGCTCTTTGACTGTCACTTCAACGCACCTTTCATCTCAATGTGATCTCCCATCTATTAGGCTGTGAGCTCAAAGATTAAGAATAACAGCAGATAATTACCTTTTTCCGATCTAATAAAGCCCTTTTTGGTAACATGGTCCAGGCTAGTGAAAAGATTCAAAGGCCTCATTTAGAGTGGAGGGAAACTCTATTACAAACATGGGGGGTGTGCTATCTGCCATGGTTCAAGTGCATTATAGCCTATTGGCCCTTGTAATAAGGTGGCCAAGATAGCTGTCATATTTTGACGGAGTATCCCAGCCACCAAATTTTAAATGAGGCCCTAAGTCCCCGTCACCTTCTCTTTGTAGTTGAGACAATTTAAAGGATAGTTAAGCAAATATGTGTTTCCCTATTTGCATCTCTGTCATCTTGCAATTTACCCTTCTTCTCTCAAATGTTTTGGTAATTAGACTTTTCTAAGGTGGCAGTGTAGAAATCTCTCACAGTGATATATGTCATATCCAAGCTTAATCAGTTTTTCCTGATGGACAATCCTTATTATGAAATTTAGGAATATGCATGGTGCAAGCACAGGTGAGAGCCCTTAAGTCAATTTAACAGTTTCCTGCTGATTCCAGAAACATATCACTTGGTCGGATAGAGAGGACAAGATTGAAAATCTTGCATTCTTTTTGACCATTTTGCCCCCCCCATTCCCCGTTTCCATTGCAAGATTATATGCCACACAACTGCATTTATTCATGCCATGGTTAGTCACAGGGGGTCGGCCAGCTTCCTAGACAGGGCTGCCGGTTTGCTGCTCAAGGGTACTGGTTTAGATTGGACTGGATTCGACTAACACCCAGTAAAGTGGTATGATAAATGTTTGTAAATGGAGTAGGAGCTGCCCTGGTGTGTTGATAGGAGTTTCCCTTGTAAATGAGCTATACGTTACCCTAGCAATGGGTCCAGAATTCTTCTGGAAAAGCAAAGGAGCTCCCGTCTAAAAGTGTTAGGGGATGCTGAGGTAAATAAGTCACAGTTGATTTTGGAAAAATGGACAAGACTTATCCTTTAAAATGGAGATGTTTCTCTAGATAAAGGAGTAGAAATTACACTGGTTACTGGATCAAAGTTGCCTGGCAAATTAAGGGTTCAAAAATTGGGCAGTAAAACGCCCTATAGGTTAGGTGGATTGCACGTGATGCACCTGGAGGGGGAATGTTTATAAAAGTGCTGCTTTGCTTTTGCACCAGGCAACAGGGCGCAAAAGCGATTCAACCCTTAAGTGTGATTTATCAAGCCACCCAAGGCCATAGTGCCTGGCCCTGAGTGGCTTGATAACTCCAGAGTAAAGCAATGCAGAGCAGATCACTGCATTGCATTACTTTGCCCCTGGGAGGCATTCCATGAGTGGTTTGTGAGTGTTCCCACGCAACACCTATGGATTGTGACGCATGCCCAGATTTACCATAAGTTGTAGACCTGGGAAGGCATCGGATTTGCTCCACATCCACGGGGGATCTTTAGTTCTCCTCATTTTTAGGTCTCGCCTATGCAGCGCGCATGCGTTGCATAGGAAAGAGACCTTTAGCAATCGGCACAGCTTTCCCGGCAAAAACGTGCATGCGTTACATTGCTTCCAATGGCAACGCGTGCACGTCTGGCGATTCACTTGCGGGAGCGAGCAGCTGGTGCCATATGTTATCAATTATCGCGCCTTGCTGCTGGCTCCCGCAAGGGAATCGTGCAGGCCCCCTCCTCTCTCCCCTCCCCCTGCTGCCGCGCGAGGTGTGCACGCGCGCTTGTTCTTGTTTATCTTGTACTGCGTATGGTTTTTGAAAGGACTGCTGTGTGGAATGAATTGATGCTTCTCAACACTTTTTAATACTTTTAAAGTCATCTCGCTGCTTGAACTTCTTAACCACCAACGATTTTGTAGCTGGTATGTATGCTGCTTAGCGTAATTTAACACAGTAGTAACTTTTTCAGAAGAAGCTTGGTGCATCTACTATGAGTGATTTGGTGTAAAAGTAAACAAATGCGCTTTTTGCTCTGTCTGGGTTCTGCTTTAACCGTTCATTTGAATGTATTTAATGCTAACACCGACATTTTAGAGTATCAAGGGCTTGAAGTCTTATTTTACTGACACTAGCAGCGTATAGCTCTTAAACAAGTCTGCTCTGTACTCTGCTTTACCACATGAGACAAAGGGGACCTTTACTCCTTTTGAGACTGCCAACACATCCTGCTCAATTGTTTGTTCTTAAGCTCTTCAAAATAGGTCTTAATAAACATGCTGTACATTTACTCTACTCCTACACAACAAAGGCCCACCCCATCTTTCATCTTTTGGCTGGTGTTTATTTTTCATCAACATTACTGAAAATCAAGTACTGTTCACATGCTTCATACCAGATGCCTTTCAACTTCATCTCCCGTTAGCGGTCCCAGCAGTATTCTTACATTGGGGCAACCGTCTGATCTATATGCATAGTTCAAGGTCATTGTCTTTCTTTTCTGATGCAGTCCGTATTCTGTTCTCTTCTGTATTTAGAAACCATGATGCTCTTGGTTTCCTGGGGTAGATTATACTGATAAAATCACTAGCTAGATTGTTTTTGAAACTGCAGCCTTTACCTGAAGTGAAGTGTGTGTATGCCAGCTTCTCAGCACGCCCGCTCCACCCCCCCACACTTCACCCACATACCTTTTGTAGTCATAATGTATGCCCATGCGTCCTCCCCATTATCTACCACACTCCAGAACATTATGGTGGTGCATTTTGCCACTAGAAATGGCAAGTAAATTGTTTTCCTTGTATTACCATGTAATGTGTAGAACTTGAAGGGGACACCCAATAGGATTACCAGTACGCATATACTCAGATTAAATCCTGTGATGTCCATATACCTCCTGTGCCTTATTCCAGTATATTGTAATCCTGGACAGGCCCACAAAATTACATACGGTTGTACCCGGTTTCCTGCAGTTCATTCAGCAGGAATCAGAGCACATATTACAAAAGTATCATCTATATAATGTATATAATAATTTATTCTCCTGGACCTCCTTGAGGACATTGTGGTATGTTCTGAAGATCTGCTTCCATTGGTCTTATCTCGATCTAGTTCTTTTCCCACTGCCACTGGAAAAGGGATATGGCTAGAGTGTGAGCGGTGAGGGTTTTGAAGAAGTTCTCAAACGTTGGTGGCAATTTGTTTCCTTCCTTTCTAATTTGTTTTTTTGAGTGATCCAGTGTCTCCCTTGCATGTACTGGAACCTCTTTGCTCTGTGAAACCCACATTCTTGCCTAATTTATTGGTGAAATTATTTTATGGCCGCACTAACAGTCCTCAAGGCTAGGTACAACTCGTATGGGAATGACTTACCTTTGTGTTAACTTGGTAAACAAAGGTCTTCTGCTGAAGTTTGCTAGTTTTGCTTGCCTTCACCCAGACATTTGAGGTTCTATAGTAGAATGAATGTTTTAAACACTTTCTCTCTTGCACAATGCTGTTGTTCAGTAACCTCTTTGCCTGGTGCACATTTGTCTTGCACATCAGGCAAAATCTTCTTGTGGACATAAGAGAGATTTGTGAACTTAACACCCCCCCCCCCCCCCACACACACACACACCTATCATTTGTGGCTATGTCACTGATAGTCTTGCTTCTTGTTGGATGGCTTACCTATCTATTTCTTTGCTTGTGCCTCTCATAGAGCAAAGCCTCTTTCCCATCCTTTTGATTGGATGGCATGTTTTGTTCCACTGCTTTAATTCAAGGAACATTTTCGTTGTTTGTAGCACTCCAAGCGTGCACATGCCTTCTAAATCCCTTCTTGTCTGTTGCTTCTACGACCCCACCACCCTTCTAAACCCATCTTGTTTTCCCCATTCCCTTTCTGACTTTTCTTTTTAATATTTTTTTCTCACTCTGGGCCCAGGCTTGAGCGCCTTAGTTACTTCCCCTTGCTTCCTCCCCTGCTCCCCCTTGCTTCCAACAACTCTCTCCACCGTTTCCTGTTGTGGCTTACAAGCAGTGGCATAGCCAATAGGTCTCGCCTTTGGGATCTTATAAGTGTTTAGCCATGCAACAGGTAATGTTGTTGCACCAAGGATATTGTGCTGCATAACTAAATACTTATAAGGTCCAAAAAGCGAGACCTATTGGCTATGCCAATGCTTGTTTCCTCTTTCTATGTGTGCTGCACATAGAAAGAGGAAAATGCCTCAGGGGATTGTTTTTGTGCAGGAAGGTGTCTCTTCCTGCACAAAACCAATCCTGCTTACAACAAAGGCACCCTTGGACCATTGTGTAAGGAAGTCTGCGGTTGCGCTAGGCAGCACATTCAGCGCCAGCACTGAAAAAAGACAGGAATGTTCTGTATTATGTTAAATATGACGCGTTCCTGTCCTTTCCCTGTCACGCAGTGCAGCAAGGTGACTCGCTTAGCTGCACTGCATGACTTGTTGGTAAATATGCCCCTAAATGTCTTGGTGTAGTGCTTGGAGAATCTTGCATTTTTCACGCTCATGACTCTTTTTGTAGGCAAGGGTGATGCATGCATCATATTCTTTTACCATGGTTACCTTAAATGTGAGCTAGATTCCCCTGACGTATGGGTAGAGTTCCTGTGCATTGGGTTTATAGGAACTCTACAAAGGCTCTACCAAGCAGTGGATGGGTTTCCATACCCAGGTTCATGTACCTTTGTTTCATTATGATGGGGGGCAGTGAATGTGACCAAGTAGAGCTCCGTTTTGTGAGGATAGGTCGTATTTCTGGATATAATTCCTTTTTAATAGCATGGGGTTTGGTAGTTTGTATGTTTCATGTGTGTGGAGTCTGTTTTGGGAGGAATTTGCTTGATTCCTACTATGGAACTGTACCAGTTGTCTTTGTCTTTTGAACTCTGTTTTGTTATTGTCTAGAAGGGTGGTTGTATAGTAATGTGTATGGCATTAGTTTGCTCTGTTCAGCTTGTATTGATGGAGCTATGCGGGGTGCTGTTTTTGTCACACTGTTGATGTGTGGAGAGAGGCTGGCTGGGCAGGTGAGAAGCTATTCCTAATGAGGCGATCCGCCTTCATACATGCATCAGACGTGCCAACCACGATAAAAACAATTATGCATGTGAGGGGGGCTTGGAGAGGGGCGGGACTTTGATCCGGTTCCTACCTGCTTTGCCAAAGAAGGGATGTGAAAAGAAGCCGGGGCGGGACTTTGAGTTGAGCACTAACTGACCATCAACCACTACCCGCTCCAAATGGCAAAAGCGTAACGTTTCTGGTCCCTCCTCCAATGTGCTGGGAGGTTGCAAAACCCGTAATGGATTCGATCTGTGCAGATCCTAGACACACGCTTGAAACTTACTCTGTTCAGGATTTTCCATCTCACCTTTTGTGCCCCATGCAACTGTACGACGAGTGCGGATACTGAGTGTACACGGTGGCGCCAGTGAGTTGGCAGGTCTGATCTATGCTGGTTCCCGAGTACACCTGAGTGCGCACTGCCTCCGTATCTACGGGACAGTGTTCCATTGCTACCAATAGGAAGGTCCGTTTCACAGTCCCTGCAAAGTATGATCCGCCCCTGGTTATAGGAGACCAGAAAATGGAAAACTAGGAGGCGAAACCTGCAAAGCCTGCTTGAACTGCAGAAATGAATGATTCAATTTCACATTTGGCGCTAATACCTGAAATAGGACTTTCCTTCCTTCCGACGGGGCCGGCGGCTGGGGAATACAATTCTGTCTTCATAGAACAATTCCTGTGTCCCTTTCACTGGTGAGAATAAATAAGAGATGTAAATCTCTCGCTGCTGAGCAGCAATAATGCCTCTACCTTTTTCGATAACTTAATCCCCGCGGCATCAATAAAACATCTGCACCTTTGGGTTTTGGAATATTTTACCTGCCTTGCTCACT
The DNA here is from genome assembly GCF_964204655.1 of Triturus cristatus. NCBI lineage: Eukaryota > Metazoa > Chordata > Amphibia > Caudata > Salamandridae > Triturus > Triturus cristatus. The sequence goes on from NC_140594.1 coordinate 778,513,108, forward strand.
TCCTATGCTGGATTGCCACGTGCAACAAAACCTCTTTGTGATAGAATTATTTTGTGAGATTTTTATTTTGCTTTCTAAAGACATATGCACCACCCCCTACGTTTGTCCACTTGTAATTTACGAAGATACTAACACATATTAATGAAGTGCAAGGTACATTTCCATAGCGCATTCTAGAACGGTAGTAGTGACGTTACCATGCAATTAAATAAAAACATTATCCTTAAGTTCACGACAGGTCACGGTAATGCAATGGGCCCTATTACTCCAGTATTACTCCAGCATCAGTACCTTCCTCAGTTCTTTGAGTGACATCAGAAAAATCTACTCACTTCCTCCAATCATACATCATTTTGCTCAGAAGGAACGCCATATTTCCAAGCACCTTAACTCACTGTCTACAGTAAAATACTTGCTTAGCTGCAGCTGAGTCAGAAATGTTTCTACTTTCAGTCACATTCTGAGTGTTCGACATGTCAACCTTAGGGTGGTCTTCCCTCATACCTTTTGCTTTTGACCTCCACATTTTGTTAAATCTTTTTGTTGGCTTTAGGACTTTGAGCACTTTACCACTGAAATCCAGTTCTAAAGTGCATGTGCTTCTTCCCTAAACATGGATATAATTGATGTATACATGGTGATTGGCATACTTAATTTACCTGAAAGTCCCTTGCAGAGTGGTATACCATATATACAGGGCATGTAAGCTAAATGCTACTTGTGGGCCTGCAGCACTGATTGTTCCTCCACACAAGTAAGCCTTCAAACCTATCCCAGGCCTGACATTGCAAGGCCTGTGTTTGCAATTTACTGCCACTTCGATTTGAGAGTTAAAACTACTTGCCAAGCCTTAAACTCCCCTTTTACCACACAGAAGTCACCTCTAAGCTAGGCTTTAACCCCTTCCCCGCTCATGACGGAACGGTTCCGTCATGAGCCACGGTTGCCGTGTGCTCATGACGGAACGGTTCCGTCATAACAATCCTGTTGGCGGCCGCTCCGCCTGCGCGGCGCTGTTTCCCCGCCTGTGCGAGGCGACAACGCAAATGGGCGGAGTCATGACGGAACCGTTCCGTCATGAGCACAGCTCAACTGTGGCTCATGACGGAGCGGCTCCGTCATGAGCACAGGCCCACCGCGCTGCCCCCCTGCCCCCCCCAGCGCTGCAGCGGAATGTCCGCATCAGCGAAGGGGTTAAGTAGCCTAAAGGGCAGTGTGCTATGTACGTAAAAAGTAGGACATGTACTTTTATGTTTTACATGTGTTAATAGTGACAAACTGCTAAATTCGTTTTTCACTACTGCGAGGCCTTCTCCTCTTATAGGTTACCATTGGGAATTCCCTTGTACCCTTTTAAGTGTTAATTCCTGATCAGACAGGAGTAGCTACTTCATGTTTTATATCTTTGGAATGGTAATGATAAAATACTATTTACTGGTGAAGTTGGATTTGACATTACTGTTTTAGGAATGCCATTTTTAGAAAGTGGACATTTCTTTACACTTACTGCTCTGTGGGCTTTTCAGCCTGTCTCCAATACAAACCTGAAGTGGGTGACAGCTACAGTTTATGCACTCCCTCTAGACAGCTACAAACACAGGAAGGATAGGTGTGTCTGAGTACCCATCTGCATACATCTGCATTCTGATCAGGATGGATGGGAGGTCCTAATTCTTCACTGAATAGGTAGTATCTTGTCTCCACGCAAGATTTACCCCCGTAGATAGCCTGGCAGACAGGGTTGGAGTGACAGGAGGACCTATGCACTTCAAGGAGCTGCGTTGAAGTCCCTCTCACATCAAGAGCACTTTTGGGTATAAGTACTGAGTCTCTGACCCCCTAAAATAAAACACTACTGGACATGTAATGGAAGCATTGAGAGAAGAACTGCTGTGCTGCTTAATGGACTCAACTGGACTGCTGATATGGAAGGCCTGCTTTTTTTCTTGTATCCATGCTGTTTGCTTCTCTCTGACTTCGCTGAAGGAGAGCTGGACTCTGCCTTCACTACAAGTGTGCTCGAAGGGCTTGTTGGCTTGCCCCCTGTTGTTTGAGACTCAGGGATGTCAAGGTCTCTACCTCTACTCCTGTGTCTGACTTACTGGAAGTTGCTCAGATACTTGCAAGACAGACTTTGACACATCTCCTGTCTGCGTGCCGCAGAACCATTGCATTGACCCGGTTATAGGAGTAAAATCCGTGCATTAATATGCAACTATTTCTTTGCCTCCAGAAAACGATGCATCAGACAGCATATCGCCACAGCTACAGCTTGGCGAGGCCAATGCATCCCCTCGACTGTGTGGAGAAACCCGGAGTATTGCTCGATGCCGCTCAACTCCAGCACCTGTCCATAGAAATGACGCATCTCCATCAGCGCGTGGAGAAAGTCAACACATCCACAACTACCCGAACCCGCATCAACGAATCTCATGACGCATTTTGCTGTTGCGATCAGGAAAGGTACTTTGTTCACCGGGGCCTGCGTGGGTCCTGTAGCCCACTGGCTTCACGGTCTGGCTGAACTTTGACTTTGTACCGGTCCAGTGGGAACTCAAATAACCCCTAAAGCACTATTTACTTCTAAGTGCTATTTTTGCTTATTTTATTGGAATTTAATATCTCAGCCTCTATACATTGGATTTTTGTCATTTTGGTTTTGTTTTGTTCGGAATTTAATAATCTATATTGCTAAACCTGTATGGGGTCTTTTTGCAGTGTATTCATTGTGTTACTGCATGTGTGTGATGTACAAATATTTTACACATTACCTCTTTAGATAAACCTGACAGCTCTGTGCCAAGCTACCAGAGGGTAAGAACGGGCCATTGTTTTGTGTGTACCTATCTTACCCTGACTAGAGTGGTAGTTCCTGCCTGGCCTGGGTGCATCCCTCAGCCAACCTGGAATCCCTTTTCTAGCACTTAGTAATTCTGTTCTTCCCAGAAACTTCATATTTCTCGTTCATCTTTCTAGCTCTGCCATTCTATTCATGCTTGCCATGACCCCTGTTATGAGGGCAACCTGGTGCTTCTCAGCGATTTGAATTATGAGTAATAGGATGAATATTACTTGATATATTTACCTTTTGGTGAGGTATTTAGTGCATTCAGTGGTTACAGTGTCACCCGTCCCACCCTGTTATCATCCCCTGGATGTAAATTCCTCTCTTAATGGAGAATCAACTCACTTTGTCCAAGTTCTGACTTGGCTGAAGCATTTGGCACTCATACTAATTGCAGCTGCATTCACAAGCCTTGCCCATCAGGGGAAACTATCATACAGGAAGCATACATTTTACAAGTTAAGAGATAAACTTAGATCTGAAAGCATTTTAAACGAATTCCGGTACCATTAAATCCATTTGTAAGATATGTAGATCAATGCATGCTTTGAGAAAATTTCTGATATATCTGTGTAATTTTAAGTGTTCACATAGTAACTGTTTATGTACCACATAATGCAAAATTATTTATTGGCACTTAATGATAAGTGTGTTGTACCAACCAATGGAATGAAAGATTGAGTTACAATCTGAAAGGATTCAAATGTTTGCCTTGCAGGTAACATGTAGCTGTTTAAACAAATGCATTACCCACTCAACTATTTTAGCCAGATTGTAATTTGCCACCTCCATATCTCTACAGCAACTGAGTTAATGACCAGAGTTAACCGACCACTATTATACCCTTCTAGGTCCATGTACATCTCTCCAGTAGGAAGTTTAACCCAATATTTTCAGTGTACAGGTCCGGAATGGTCCATTTTCTCAATTTAAATATTCAAAAGGTGAAAAATAGAGGAACCATTGACCTGAGTGACAGCCTTAGCGACAGTACAATAATAATGCAGGGGAAGGGCAGAATAATGACCAAGAGGAGGACAAGAAGGCAGAGGACCATGATAACAAGCAGGAGTAGGCTCTTCCAGAGGATCAAGAAACCAGGAGGCCTTGAACCATCTGAAACCTGCCTAGCACCAGGATAAGGAGGACAAGCAGGACTAAGACCAGAGAATAAATTGGATAGGAGCTAGGAGTAACCAGACCAGAAAGACCAAACCTAAGAAGGCCAAAAGGACCAGGGCAACAAAAGTGAATGGGGCTCCAGAGCAGAAGGACCAGCACAAGGAGAACAATGCCAAGGAGGACTAGAACATGAAAACCTGGTGGATAAGGAATATGTGGACCATGGTCAGGAAAAGAATCTGGAGAAAGTCCAGGACTAACACTAATAAAACCAGGAGAACCAGTAGGACTAGGACAATGGAAACAAAGGGCCAGTGGGTCTAGCACAAACAGAAACAGGAGGATCAAGCCAGGTTACCCAAACAAGGAAGGGACCAGTGTCAGTAGTACAAAGACTTGGAACCATGGCCAGAAGGACCCAGACCAGGAGGACCATTACCAAGGTGACCAATATACAGAAGACCGGGTGGACCAAGGCCAAGTGTAACTGGGCCAGAACAATCAGGAGGAACAGGACAAGGGTGATCCGGCCCATGAGGACCTGTAATAGGACTCGGAGGAATGGCATCAGAAGCATTGGGACTATGAGGACCAGGGAGAGCAAAAGGAACATGAACAGGCTGAGCCCTAAGAAGACTAGGAAAATAACCATGCATAAGAGGACCAAGACAGGAATCACAAAATAAAACTACATCTTGAAGGGGCACCACAGCCAGAAGGATCCATGCCAGGAGGATAAGGGTCTAGAACCAGAAGGACATAGGGGACAAGAGAAAAGGTGGACCAGAAAGACTAACAACAGGAAGACCAGTATTAGAGTGGCCAGGACCAGAGGTACTAGGACCAGGAAACACAGGACTAAGTGGAAAACCAAGACCAGTAGGACTCGGATAATTAAACTAGGAGGACAAGGAAGAAGAAGACCAAGTGGACACAACCTGGTGCATTAGGACCAGATATGACAGGATAGCGAGGAAAAAACAGTGCAGCTCAGCCGAAGGGGAGAAGGACCAGAAGGATGGAGAGTAGGGCAGAGACCATGAGTAAAATTCCAGAAGGAAGTCTAGAAGGAGGAGGGCTATCAAGAGGCAGATCAGGAAAAAGAGTAGAAGAGACTCGACTAGAGAGAAGGGAAGGTGATTCTAGGTGACATATTCTAGACATGCCCTTTGTTACTGGGGCCAGATTACTTGCAAGAAGTTCTTAGTTGCACTTTTTTGGTGACATCCACATTTAGAGACACCCCTACAAACATTTTAAGCCCACATAAAGCATTGCTTAACCATTGTGATCAGTTAAGGAAATCAAAAACGTTTTTCGATCATTTTGTTTACTTGTCAATTTCATTGGGGGTCAGAGCCAGTCAAACATAAGTCTGAGGCTGGCTTTCTTTGGTTCCCCATCTCTGAGCATCAATGTGAAAAAACTCAAACAAGTATGTTCAACAAATATTCTATTAAAACTTACCAAATGTGTCTTATTTTCCAGTATTAGCACCCAACTTGTCATCTCTTCTTGTAGTATCCTCTCTGTTGCACTGGCATTATACTCTCTCTCGCTGTAATCACTGCACCCTCATCCTTAGTTCACATGTGGTATCGTACCAGACCCTTCTCCATGAAGTCACATTCATATTGTTCTGTCTCCCTACACTGATTTCATATTCAAGTTCCATCCCAAAATAGACGTCATATTTGTCGTCTCATCCTAAAGTTCCATTATAAACACCGATAGCTGTTAGTTCCAGGCTTACCATCTTGCTTTTTGTCAAATTTCCTAAATGTTCTTTACTGTAAGTTAGCACCCAGACTCACATTTCAGTGCTTCTAAGAGGACCTCAGGGATACTGCTGGGACAAGAGAAGCAATCTCACTTTGTCCATGCAATGTGTTCTAGAGGGTGCACCCTCCTTTCAACACTACTCTATGAGGTTACTAACTGGTAGCACAGATTAAACATTTTGTGGATAGCATGGCAGTACTCCAAAGAGAAATCTACTACCCCCTTGTAATCTTAAGAAGCACCTTATTGCACCCAATAGAGGTACTTCATTCCCCATAATCCTAAGTGTGGGAAGGCTTACACAGTGATATTGTGTTTATAATGCCCAGTTTAAAGGAATGTCTATGTATGAAAATGATGGATGTGTCTGGCAGCGCAAACACCTGGTTAGCCCTGTCCTCTTTACTGTCGGTTGGCATCCCCAAATCTCCCAGCCCAGACATCTTCCATAAAAGAATCTAGTGGAATCTTCCAAGGCACGAATGATTTAAGCCCACCAAGCATGCTAATGGTGACAGACCTTGTTCAGCCCAATGACACAATACCACTACCCAGCATTTCTGGACTTTGACTCAGAATAACACAACTGTCTGCCATTTAGGCAGTCAGTCTGAATGGCTGCTATAAAATCAGTGAACCTGACATGGAATCTGGTTGGTAGTGAGCTACTGGCCCAAATACCACAAACTCAGAATATAAGGTGGCTCTCTAGTGCAGCAGTTTAAAAAAAATCTACACCCTAACAAGACCTGCAAGCATCTGCTACTGCATACTGGACTGGAGCTGCCTCCTACCTTTGTCTCCAAGAAGCATGAGGTTCTGGTGGTGCCTATCCAATGGCTGAATGGGACTGCTGCATAGAGGAGATCTCCCATCTTGCAGAGATATGGAACCCATTGCCTAGCTTAATCATGACAACTTACTCATCCCCTCCGCATGCTGTCATCATAATCAGCTGCTGTCCCAGGAGTGACATTAAACATGTATCTTCTAAGTAAATCATTAGTTTAGTTAGCTCTCGCTGTAGTAATATAATCTGTGTCTGCTGTCCCCACAGTACTATCATGCAAGTCAATTTTCCCAGCAGTTTTGTTGTTATTGACCCCTTGCAGGGCAGTGATATCGAACCTATAACTTATCCCTTCAGCAACCTCAATCAAGTCCCATATCCATAAACTGATACCATGATTATTCTATCTTCTTAAAGTAGCACATATGTATTTCCTCTTTCTGATCATGAAGTGACATCATAGTTGCCCACCCTTTCTAAAGTGACATCTCTTTGCAGACAAAGAAAACACAATGAGATGATGGATGGAGTGCTGAAACCTTCCAGACACTCACCCCCAGTCACAGATCTGGGTTGAATCCTTATCGTTCTTTAGCTCACTTCACCACCCCAGTTCGCCACCCAGTTCAGGCCCAGCTATATGCAAATCAGTCTTGACCCTGTGCTTCATGGGTATAGTCCAGCTCGAACTGCCAAGCCAGGACTTCCCTGGACTGGAAACAAGCATCCTGGGACCGGTTTCGGGGTGACACCCCTCATCATCCAGGCTAGCTTGAATCCAGTGGCAAAGTGAGCAAGGGACCCACGTCTGGGCATACCCTTTTGACGTAGGGCAAACAAAGCAAACACAAGGAGATGATAGACGAAGTGCTGAAACCTTTCAGACACCCACCCCCAGTCACAGATCTGGGTTGAATCCATCATCGTTTTTTAGCTCACTTCGCCAACCTAGTTCAGACCCAGCTATATGCAAATCAGTCTTGACCCTGTGCCTCTTGGGTACTGTCCAGCCCGAAATGCCAAGCCAGGGCTTCCCTGGACCGGAAACAAGTATCCTGGGAGCAGTTTCAGGGTAACACCCCTCATCAGCCAGTGTTTGCAGACACCATGCTCATCTTATCTGCCTGAAGTGAAACCATACTCATCCTCCAAACTAGCGTTAATACTTCAACCATATTCCAACTGTACCATACTATTTTTCTATATCATCAAAGTCGTACATGTCATGCCTATTTGCTGTGACATCTTTCCTTCATCCAGAAGTAATGTCATGCAATACACAGTTGACCCTTCTCTATACAGCACTCACAGCTTCTCCCTGTAACACAGTTGTGAGCGGGCACTTTAATTATGGATATCTCCAGTCATCTGCTCCAAAGCACATGGGGATTTTGGTTCATTTCTCCTAGTCCTAGCAGCTAGGTACCTAGCAGAAGAAGTATTTTCTTCAGGTTTTCTCCTCCTCTGTCTGGGAGGTCAGGCCTTCTGACCCTTAGATTTCCCTTCCAGTCTTGGGTACAAGTAGGCAGCAGGTTGAGCACCAAAGTCCTCCACACAGGTCATGGATAGCAAGTAGGGTTGTCTTGTCCTCAACTGTGTCCTTTTCTTCTTTTCTTCTGCAGGTCCAGTTCTGTTCTGCTGCGCTAGTGGTGAGGAATTACCTTTATTCCTGTTATCAGACAGTGACTGGAGACTCCCTATCAAATAGGGCCCTATTTCTCGCAACCCATTCTGTCCCCTTTTACACCGTTCCCGAGCTGCTCTACTGTAATCTATCAAACAGTCCTATTGTCTGGGCAGAAACAAGATAGTCAAACTCTTCCTCCTTGAAAGAGGGGGCTGTCCCTTCTAAATGTGTCAGTATTAATGAGTAGTCACCCGTATCTGCTCACACCAAACTGGTTTTTGAACAGATCTCCCTCCGTGAATGGAACCAGAAAGTCTGGATTGAGCCAGGATGAAAAGACCGCTCACGACCAACACCAACTTAATATTCAATAAACAAGCCCATCCTGGGCCTTTAAATATTTATATTGTTCCAAGGCCATTCTAAATGGTCCTTTCTGAGACAGGATGAGTTGCAAAACCATACACTCTGAACTTCCTACCTGATGGTTTAACCCATTGCTCCTGCTCTGGAAGCAATGGGTTAAACCCCTGAGGTCCTCAGAGAAGCACTAAAATATGAGTCTGGGTTCTCCCTTACAGTAAAGAACATTTAGGAAATTTGACAAAAAGCAAGATGGTAAACCTGGAAGTAACAGCTCTGGGTGTTTATAATGGAAATTTAGGATGAGACGACAAATATGACGTCCCTTTTGGGATGGAACTTGAATATGAAATCAGTGCAGGGAGACAGAACAATATGACTTCTTGGAGAAGGGTCTGGTACGATACCATTTGTGAGCTAAGGATGAGGGTGCAGTGATTAAAGGGAGAGTGAGAGAGTATAATGCCAGTGCAACAGAGAGGATACTACAAGAAGAGATGACAAGTTGGGTGCTAATACTTGAAAATAAGACACTTTTGGTAAGTTTTAATAGAATATTTGTTGAACATACTTGTTTGAGTTTTTTCAAACCCCCTCAACGGGTCATTCCCCTTTAGGAAGGTAGGGCGTCTGGTGTACAATCAATACTCCAATCCAGATTTAAGGAGTAAATACAAGCTTTATTCAGCCCTGATCAGCTGCCAGCATCCACACCTCTTGGTTCCTTCTCTCACTGACTCCAACTGACCACCCTCTGAGTTCCCTTTGAAAGATAGCATTCAATCACATCATTACCAGAACCCCAGCCCCCAGACTCACACAGGAAACAAAGAAGGTAAGAACACAATACATCCCCTTTCCTCAACAAAACATCTAAAAATCTTTTAAGTGCACAGGTTTCTTGACAGTATAACTAGATTTACTTTGCAGAGACCCTCTCTGGTCAGCTCCTTGGGTATCACTCCTACCACCAGCCCCATGGGTAGCACTTGTATCACCATTGCAGTATATATCTTCAACTCACTCCACATTCCTTTCTTTCATGTCACTTTTGCACCTTGTATCATCCTCAGTCTACCAATCATTTTGCCTCCTCACCATTTTACCTTCCTCTTCCTTCATAACACCATTGTATCTTGCCAGCCTGCTCATATGCCACACCTGTCCATCACTCAACTTAACAGTGTTTATATATACTTTGTACACTCTCAGAGGTTTGGAACACCAGCTTCCTTTCTTTCTCACCTCCCCTATTGTGTTACTTGTACCAATTCACCCACTCGTAACTGCACCATATTAGCTCCTGTTTTACTATCTGTATACAACTTGTACTTTTCCTGAGCATTTTCTATATTATGTTTAACTACCTCTGGTGACTATTGACCTGCTTGGACTTCATCATCCATCGCTGAGACTGCTTAGTGAATGGGACTCTTCCACACATGACTGTAAAGGGACTTACAATTATCAGTAATTACTTTCCTGGGCAAACCCTCCTTCTGGAACAACTCATCCAAATATTTGATCACATTTTCTGCATTGGTGACCTTCATAAAAGCCACCTCCGGCAATGTAGAAAAATAATCCATGGCCATCAGAACATGGACAAATTCACCACTCTCATTCCACAGCGGCCCATTAATATTCACTCCGATAGTTTCCCAAGCCATACCTGGCCCTTCCAATGGAACTAAAGGTGGCCTCAATGTGATTTTAGGTTTGTCTGCACATTCCCACTCAGCACACTCCATTACTGCCCATTCCACATCACCATCCATCCCAGGCCACCAATAACTCTCCCTAATCCTTTTCTTACTCTTCACAATGCCTAAATACCCTTCGTGAGATAACTCCACAACTTTATTCCTCAGACTTTCTGGTACTAATCTCTCTCCTTTCAACAAATTTCCATCCAACACTGATAATTCCTCACCAACCTCCCAGAGTTTACGGTACTCTTTCTCAGGAAATGTCTTTTCTATCAAGCCTCCTATCACATATGATTTCACTCATTCCAATGAAACATCTTGGCTCACTGCTTCTCTCCAGTACTCCTTACTTAGCATCCTCTTTTCTTCTCCATCAGCCCAAACCATCTTTAACTCCTCCTATTTATCCTCAGGCACCTCACACAATGGTAAAGGTAGCCAACTAAGACAGTCTGTAACCTTGTTTTTTACACCAGGTACATGCTGCACCTTGAAAATCATAATTCTTAAGTCTTATGGATAATCTGGTAATTATGGGTGTAGCTGTCATCAAACCCTCACTGGATAAATATTTTACAAATAGTTTATGATCACATTTAATGAACACCTCGAACCCCACTAAAAGGGACATATTTTGGAGGGCATGGCATCATGCTTGCACCACGCAATGTGGTACATGCATGACGCAAAGCCCCAAGTCATATTTACGAAGCCACACAATTCAACTTTGTGTGACTCTGAATTGCTTCACAAATATGTGGTAATGCAATGCAGTGCAAATCACTGCATTGCCTTCCTCTACACAAGGGAGGCATTCTGCAACTCCCATGGTTTCTGACGTGTTCCCAGATTTACAAGGACTTGTAAACCTGGGAATGCTTCAAAACCGTATGCCTCCCCAGGTGAGGTGCAACGAGGAAAAATATGTTTTTTCTCTCCTTGAGTTCTCCTCTTTCTATGTGTGCTGCATTCTGCTGCACACATCGAAAGAGAAACACGCCTCTCTGGATTGTTTTTGTGCATCAACGTGCCCCTTCCTGCACAAAAACAACACTGGCGCAAGGGTGCCTGCTTTGGCACTAGGCTGTCAAATTGGCACCAGCACAAGGGGAACGGACATAATGCACCGTATTAGATAAATACTGGGCATTCCTGTCCTTTCTCTGTGAAGAAAGGGCAGCACATCAAGGGAACTTGTTGGCTGTCCAGCATCACTATTCTAGTAAATATTCCATCCTCACAGTCATGGCCAACATGTCATTAATGTTGATAAAAGTTACTTCCCCACAACAATGTTTTCATTAGGGTACCTCAGGTCCACATATAGACAAACCTTCCCATTTAGTTTCTTTGCTACGACTAAGTGGGCTATCCCTTTCTGATGCCTTCACAGTTTAAATATTGCCAGCTTTTAACAACCTTCAAATTCCGCATTACCCTCCTCTCCAAAATTCTAAGGTAAATTTCTCTTTTTATGCACATTGGGTTGAGCATTCCTCCTATGGATTATCCTATGTGAAAATACTTTCAGTTTACTACCTTTCCCAGAAAATACTTCCGGAAACTCCTTACATTTTGATTCCATTTTCCACTCTGCTACCAACCACTAACACCTTCACTGTACTGTTGGGGTCCAGAATTATATTAAGGGCCCTATGATCCATCCACCTCAACACTGAAGGGGCCTACTTCTGCTACATACAGTTTTCCCATAGCTCTCCTGTGTTTAAACTCAAAACTGACTGGTCTGTATCCCACCATAAGTATGGGCTCACATGTGAACCTCTCTGGGGCAATATCAGATTGTAAGAGTTGGGCACCCAGCACTCCTCCAAATGTTTCCTTCCATACCCACTTATCTACAATTGTGTAAAGGATCCTGAGTCCGCCACTATCAAGATCGGTGCCCTCCCCTAGTTTAATTTCACAAACAGGTTTATTTCTTCAGGTCTTAGTAAGGCTACTTACTAACCCGAAGACGTTTTGTCCACTTCATCTATGCTCTAAACACATTCTCTCCTGGGTTTTTTTATGGAGTTTTATATTGCGCAAACTTGACCCACTTTTCACGAGCACCAGTTGTGTTACATGAGGACACATTAATTCTTTGTTTTGTTAGGCACCGGGAGATTAAGTGATTTGCCCAGAATCACAGGATGTTGTGTGTCCTTGATGAGACTCGAAACCGGTTCCCCAGATTAAAGGTCGACCGCCTTGGCTGTTAGGCCATCTCCTCTCCCCTTATCATTGGTAGTGAACAAATCTGATTCAGAACTAACACTGTCTTTAATGGCCTTCACTCTTGGTTCCCAACTTTTGTTTCGCACACTTTAGCTTAGTGCCCCCTAATACCACAAGCAGGGCATCTTTTTTTATTTGCAGGACAATGTTTACTACTCTTCAAGTGCTCCACTGTAAAGATCCAATGCCACAAATGTAGACTTTATATTATAAAGTTAGTTTATTCCAAGAGTAAGGACCTCATCCACAATTAGCCTGTCTTCAGGTTCACTCCCTGGCTTCAGCTGCAACTAGATCACATCATAACATTCCAGTCACCTAGCAACTAGTGTGGAACCCTAAGATGTGCAGAATGCTACACATCTCCCTTTTTTACAGATAATAAAAATTAACTATGAGTTTAAATAAAAGGATTCATTCAAACAGAGAATAAGAAAACGCAAATGTTTAAACCTAGTGGACATAGTCTTTTAGGTGCCTTGGTGTAGAAACAATCCTTGAAGATTTTCGTATATACGACGGAGACATATTCGGAAGGTCTAGATTTCCTGATGCTCCTTTGAGACCTGCAACAAGGTCTTTTCTCACTACAACCACCCTATTCAAGTTCCAAATGCGATGATCCGCAGTTTTGATTGCATTGTTGAACAACTTAACAACTTGAATGGGGTTCAGAAAAGCACCCTTAGATTTACTTTTACAAGGATTTTTTATCAACACCCAATCCCCTACTTTCACAACAGGTTTCTTTACACATTTCTTTATGTCATGCAATTTTTTTCCTTTCTTTAATGTTCTTCGATTCCAACGACCTCCAGTCCTCTTTCTCATTTTCAACAAAGCGATTTGGTTGTAAATCATTAACCCAAGAAGGTGTTACTATAGAGTTAGCACACCTCCCCCTAAACAATTCAAACAGTGTCCTTTTTGTGACAGCATGAGGGGATAGCCTATACACTCTGATTTTTTTAAAAACTTCAGAGTGCCAATCTAGACCTGCTGATTTGGCCATTTCAATAGTTTCTTTGAGCACATGGTTAAAGCGCTCTACTAGCCCACTTGTCTCTGGGTGATATAAGGAAGACTTCTTGTGTTTAATCCCATGGGCACCCAAGAACTCCTCCATCTCCCTTGACACCAATTGTACCCCATTATCTGTGAGTATCACATTGGGTATGCCTTCTCTATCAAACAGTTTTTTAAAGAAAAGCTTGACATGTTTAGATTCAATTCCTCGCGTTATGGCAATTTCGGGCCAACGTTAGAAGAAATCTACCAGAACAAGAATGTACCATTCAGTGCCAGACAATCGAATTGGTCCTACGATGTCTAACCCAACCTCTTTCCATGGACCATCAGGTCGGTCCCTAATTACCATAGGTAGGGTCCTAGGCTTCACCACTCTCTCACTCACTGCGCATTGCATGCAGTCTCTTATTTTCCGTTCCACTAATAGATCCATACCTGGCCACCAATAAGATGATCGCAATAGCTCCTTGGTCCAAGATGACCATCATGTGCCAAATAAATGAGTTCATCTCTAAGTACGGTAGGGGGAACAAGTCTTGCGCCCCTGACAAGTAAGCCTTCTCGATCTGAAAGTTGATCCTTTACATGCCAAAACTTGTCTACTTCCTCATTTTTGATCTTGGCATTCCAACCCTTTTTTATACATTCTTTTACTTTTAATAGCACTTCATCTTCAAGAACAACCTTCAACCACCTTTCCTTTTCAATAATTCCCCCTTCAATAATGCAAACCATTTCTCCATCGTCCTCATCCACTTCCTCTGTATATGAATCATCACAGACAACTAACCTGGACAAGGCATCAGCTACTTTTTATTTTGTATACCATGGATGTAGTTAACGTCAAAGTTATAATCTTGCAGTGCGACTGCCCACTTAGTGATCCTGCTAGATATTGCGTCAAATCCTTTTTTAAAAAAAGATTTCGCATAAAGGTTTGTGGTCCGACCTGACCTCAAATGTGCCACCCAACAGCAGATTCCGTAATTTCTTTATTGACCAGTGTACCGCAAGAGCTTCTCTTTCTCTCACTGAATATCGTACTTCAGCACCTCTTAAGTTCCTGGACAAAAATAAGATCACATCATCATTTCCTTTGTTTCTTTGGAGTAGAACGGCCCCCAGACCTTTTACACTGGAATCAGTTAGCAAAACTGATTCCTTTTCAGGGTCAAAGCTGCTGAGTTTGGGAGCTGAATTTAATCTCTCTTTAAGAAAACAAAATTCTTTCTCTCACTTCTCATCCCACACAAACTCACGTCCTTTATGTAACAAAGCCCTCATTGAAACACAAAGAGAGGCAACATTTTGCACAAATTTACTATAAAATTCAGCCAGGCCTAAAAAACGTAATAATCTTCTTTGTTACTTGGGGAAGGCATTTTTCGAATGGCAGTTATTAAACTTTCTTTAGGCAAAACTCCCCCTTGACCAATTGTATGTCCCAAATACTCTATGGACCTCCTATTAAACTTGCATTTTTCAATCTTGACAGTTAACCCAGATTCATCTAGTCTCTTAAGAACTTGTAGCACTCTTACATCATGCTCATTATCATCCGCGCCAAAAACCAGGATATCATCTTGATATACTCTTACTCCGGGTTGCCCTTTCAGAACTGTCTCCAATGCTCTCTGAAACACCGAAGCTGCTGAGACCAAACCAAAAGGTAATCTCAAGAAACGAAACGTGCCAAAGGGCGTAACAAACGCAGTCAAATCTTTAGAACTTTCATCCAGTCTGATTTGATGGTACGCAGACTTCAGATCTATCGTACTAAAGACTTTCGCACCTTTTAACAACATAAACATGTCTGCAATTTTCGGTAATGGGTATTTATCTATCACTACGCACTTATTTAATTCCCTAAGATTCACACATAGCCGAAGAGAGCCATCAGCCTTCTTTGCGGCCACGACTGGAGCAAACCATTGTGTTGCTTCAATCTCTTCAATAATTCCATCCCTTTTTTAGGTCTCGCTGAGACAGCGAAAGCTGTCTCTTTGAGACATTTTGTAAGTGGCCTTTAAAAAGTGCTACCCACATGATCTTGCTGGCCTAAGGCTTGAGTGCACGATAGCGTGCACGTGCACAGCTGCTCTTCTGCTCCTTGCCCTTTGATGCTCTGCTCGATTACTTTCACTTTCGTGGCCGCACGGCCGCTTTGATGTTTGATCGCAATTGCGATCACTTTCGCGGCCGTGCGGCCGCTTATCCCCTCAGCCCCAAATACTTCTTTCTGTAACACCTCCTTCTAAAGCTCTGTGTCGAACATTTTTCACTCTTCTTTATGTGTTACTCACACGAGCGCTCTTTTCTTTTCGGGTCTTAGTCTTGTGTCACTGTCTCGCGCTAGCAGTGCCCCGCGCGCTGCTCCTTTGCCTGGTGTTCTTGAAGAAAATAAATACACAGCTTCTGACTATATTGTTTTTAAGTCAAACGATACAGTGGTGGTCCTGCTGGTGGGTACTTCAGGTGCGTGTTTCACTACTATGCAAACATTCTTAAAAACGTGCATGGGTACACACTGTAACGGTGGTTGAGTCTGGGTACGTGAGAGAGTGTGCACGAGTGAATTAAGATCTCCTAAATATATATGAATATAACGTTGAAAACAACATCTATTTATTGCAGTTTCTTTCAGGGAAAATGAAAATGCTTTTTAAACAGTGGAAACGTTAAAATCATTGCACGTAGCGGATTTCCATGATGACGCGATCGCTTCAGAAACCATAATTACAGGCGAGCTGGGATTGGGAGAGACAGCCCGTTCCATCGGATCAGCATTATTTCCTCTTCTTTTCCCTGCTCAGGCGGACTCATTTCTCCCTCCTAACTTTACTATGGCGGAGATCAGCAGGCGCACACAATGATAATTCGTTCCCTGTTAGTACACTTTACGACGCCTGGCCAGCAAGCAAGCAATCAATCCATCTGTAGTGACGTTAAATGCTAGGCGTCTGCCACTAGCAAGGATTATTATGGCAGGCAAGGGTGCTGCCAGGCTGCTGCGACAAGCACTCACAAAACCAATGGCTCTGCCTTTAAGCATTATCTTTGCCTATGCTGTTTTATATATGACGATACTGAGCATTGTAGAACCCACCCCACTTAAAATCCTGCTCTCTATATCTTTATTGCAATCCCTGCTCTAGCTGGTCAATCAAGAACAAAAACAGTAATATTGATGCCAAGGCACCAACGAAGCTGAACTCAAATGGGGAATAATCATGGACCACACCAGGAAAGATGCTTCTAGTTCTTTTGAAATGCCTGTTTTGTATGCCCGAGAGACAGTTTGGGTCAACAAAGGAACAGTTCACTTTGTGCGCACGAAAGACAAACATTTAAGTCTGTCCAAACTTAGTAGTGTTTTCTTGTCGCCCCTATGTTACAAAGGAATGCAAACACACCAGTGAATACCAGTGAGCAACTTGCTGAAAAATACCGAAACCAAATAGTTTCTTTGAGGGAAATTAAGCATCTGGTTAGAAGCGTTTAAAGGGCCAGTTCACTCCTGCCAAGAGCAGATGCGTATTTTAGGACCATCTTACTGAAAAAGTGCAAATGAACTCTGACGCAGAAAGTGGGTAAGGCCTTAGTGGCATCAGTAGAGAGCTTAATTGAAACAAGGACAGTGAGACATGCTAGCTGAGGCACATTGGTTTGTGCACTATAAATTAATTTGCATTGGCACAGATGGGTTATGATCCAAAAGTTGCATTCTCGACCACGAGAGGGACCACAGCTCTAATACCACAGTCTTCTATTTTTATATTTTATTTAATTCTAACTATGTGTTTCCGCATTCTCCTAGAGTCTTTAACCCTCTAAGTGCACATTTTCTTTCCAACGCAAAAGCTCATGTATTTTTTGAAGCTGTCAATAAAAGACACAAATGATTAAAGTGTCCTAATTTTCAAACACAAGAGGGTGAATAAAACATACCCTACGTTTGCTATTTTAATTTAACCGGTTCAACAGAATGCACAAATACGTGTCATCCATACACGCTGTGTAAAAAGCAACGTTCCCCAAAAAGATAGCAGAAACAAAATCATTATTATTATAAAATTGAGGTCTCTGAGCTTTTTCGAAATCATTCACAGTTTTAATCTCCCATCGTAACTTCAACTGGTGATCGACTTTTCTTATTATTTTTTGTAGATGCTAGCACTATGTCAGTAAAGAGGGTAGAGAAAAATATGAGAAGCCACAAATCTTGAAAAAAAAATAAAGAAGCATTGAAAATGAAATAGGTCTCGGCTTTGATTAAGTTAAAGCCATTTGCTTTGCTAATGGTATTGTATAGCAAAGCAAATGGCTTTAACTTAATGAAAGGCGAGACCTATTGCATTGCAAATGCTTGTTATGTTTCCAATTCAGCCTGTACTAGTTCTCTGACAGCAACAGGAATACCCCTCACCTTACAGCAAACTGGTTTGGCACCATCTATCAAGCGAATGTGATGAGTATAGTTTTTAAGACAACCTAAAATACTACTAAACACTTTGGGGAATTGTTCTCTCAAATTACAAGTAATGTGGTTTTCAGTATTACTTGCAACACTGGCTACAGACTTAGGGGTAACATTTTCTTTGAGTAAAATGGGTGGAGAAGCATTTGGATCCAGGATCACGCCAAGGTCTCTCTGGTGGAACCAGCTTAAAATACTGTCGCCTTTCTGTGATATGTATATTTTCGCTCTGGCTAATCTATTCTTGTTTTCAAGTAAGCTCCAGAAATAACCAAATAACTTAATAGGTTCACCTCCATAGGCAAAGGATCTAATATCGGGAGAATAAACTTTGATATTCTCTTTGATTTCTTTTAAGTAGAAATCTTTTGAAATTATGGTGATCTTAGCACCAGAATCAAAGAGCACCTTTGTTGGTTTACCTTCTACATAGATTTCATCAGTTGGGCAATTTATTTTCTCTTCATTTTGTGCTACCTGGACTTGAATCTGACCGCAATAAATATCATTAGCAGACTCACAAGTGTCCTCAATATCATAGTATATTTCACTAACTTTGCTTCTCTACTTTCTTCCTCTACAAGCAATCGTGAAATGACCTTTTCTTTTATACTTACTGCACAAAGCTTTCCATCCTGGGCATTGTTTATCATTTGCTAAATGACCTGGTTTACCACAGCAAAATCATTTCATTTTAGACAAACTATGTTTCGTATTACTCTCATTAGATGGACTTTTCTTATTATGATCCTTTTGTTCAATACCTTCTTTAGGGGTTTGTTTAAGCACACGTATAGAGTTTTTCTCTTTCTTTTCACCATCTTTCTTGATGACCTCCACGCATTTCAAAGAATGTTCTATTCTCTTGGCAATGACGATAACATCTTCCAAGCTAGGTTCATCCTTCTGCCAAAGTTCTTCCCTAACACGTTCAATGTTACAACCTAACATAAATTGATCTCTAATACGCTCGTCAAGAGTAGACCCAAATTTGCATGAAGAGGCTAACTTTCTAAGAGAAGTTATATAATTCTCAATACTTTCATCTTCCATCTGCGACCTTCTACCAAAATGATACCTCTCAAGTATTGTACTGACTTTTGGTAAATAGTGTTTATCAAGCATTGCTATACATACTTCATATTCATTTAGGCTGTGATCATCTAATTCCGGAAGATGGTCAAAGACCTCTAGTCCTTCCGAACCCAAGCAGTGAAGTAACAATGCAGTCTTTCTCTCAGCACTTAGGGAGGATCCACAAACCCTGGCATACCTCTCAAATACCTTTCGCCATTTTTGCCATTTAATTGGTGAATTCCCCGGAGATGATAAAAAGAAAGGGGGTGCAGTTACATTTTGCATATTGACAAGCTATCACTTCTCACAATTCTCTTATGCAGTATTGTATTGATGTGACAATTGAACACTAAGGTATCTAACAAATCAACTAGGAAATTGTCAAAATCTCTAAAATATATAAAACAATGAATAATACATCTGTTTTATATATCTACAATATATAAAACAATGAATAATTCACCTGTTTTCAACACTTGTGCATTTCAGTAGTGAAGTGCCGTAGGAAGTGACTGTAACCACTTAAAGTGAACATATTATCAATGCCATTTTCCGTTGTGAGGACCTGTGGAGCTCTATAACAAAAAGAACAAAAACTGAAATTACGTATATCACAGAACAAAATAAAACTTTATAAATAATGCAGTGTGCGCGTCACTCAACCAGCGCGCCAAGATTGTAAGTTTTTGTTGCTTTTCATACTAGATTACCAACTTTCAACAGAGTGTGCGCATCAATGTGGTGAAGCGCCGTAATTATAATTAATCAGCTGTAATTATAATCCAACAGTTGAAAGTCGTTATTTGATGATAAAGTGTGTACATCACTGATGTAATGCGCTGTGAAACGTTGCACCTTAAAGGTTACTTGTATTGCTGGCAGAGTGTGCGCATCACTGAAATGGAGCACTGCAAAATTGTGATATAAACGAGTTGAGCATTCAGATCTTTAATTTTGTACGTGCCCAAATTACATCCAAAGTGTGGGCATCACTGAAGTAAAGCACTGTGCATCTTGGATAAATTACATTCAGCATGTGCTCAGCACTGAAATTAAACGCGCTGTATTTTTGACTTATTATCCAATGTTTGAATTATAGTGTGCGCATCACTGATGCGCTCTGCATATCAAATCAAACTGTCTCTGCTTGTCCTGCGCTTAGCCCTGCTTGCGTAGAGGCATGCGTTCCACTACGATCTTCGACTCAGCTGCATGCGTTCCAGGGGATTTGAAGATGGCCCCCACACTGTACGTCGAAGCGTAGCTACGTTGCTGGTTACGCATGACGTGTGAATCCTTCTGGGAGTATCACCAGGCTAAATGAAGAGAAATGCCGGTTACGGGAACAACAGAAGACGTAACCATAGAAGCGCTGGTAGATGGGAGACACGCGGGAACGAGAGCGAAGTAAGGTTCCTCCGTTGTTTTTTTTTAAAACATGCGCTAGTTTTAGACAACGTAAGTTACCAATGACGCGGTTGTCAAAGCAATACCCTTGTAACGATGTAAAACTTAAGGCTCTTCACAGAATCTACCCTGTAATGTCTTTATCCATCTGGCCAATCAAGATCAGTATGCAAGGCTCACCATTTTAAAGTGTCATGCAACACGAATAGGCTGGAACCCAAGAATAATTGTTCTCCAAAGCTGGAAAACACAGTCATTTAAAGCAAGGCATATATATATTAAAAAAACAAAGATCTGATACCGTGTTAAAGTAGATTGTCAAAGATGATACTTTTCTTCATTGATGAAGGTAGTGTTGAGATCCTTTCTTTTTTTTCTTGGAATTAAGGAGCAATCCATCCTCGGCGCCAATTGTAAAGCTTCAATGCCACAAAAGTAGGCTTTATATGATAAAGTTAGTTTATTCCAAGAGTAAGGACCTCATCACAATTAGCCTGTCTTCAGGTTCACTCCCTGGCTTCAACTGCACCTAGATCACATCATAACATTCCAGTCACCTAGCAACTAGTGTGGAACCCTAAGATGTGCAGGATGCTACATCCACACTTTCACACCTATAATGTCTCAAGAGAATTTGTATCCCCCATATTGCTTTTGATCACCACACCAGCTTTGTTTTTATTATTCCCATCGTTTGCCTTTCTTTAACCAGATGGTGAATAATAATTGTCTAGATCTGCCAATGCATTCACAAAAAACATCACCCTTCTCAGGGGGTGCTGGTTTCTTTTGCGTTCTATTATAGACCTTGAGGCCTTGAGGACCAAGGTAATGTAAAAGT
Organism: Triturus cristatus; assembly: GCF_964204655.1. Taxonomy (NCBI): domain Eukaryota; kingdom Metazoa; phylum Chordata; class Amphibia; order Caudata; family Salamandridae; genus Triturus; species Triturus cristatus. The sequence goes on from NC_140594.1 coordinate 778,534,418, forward strand.
ATCTTCATTTTCTTTTCTTGGCTCAATTCTTCATCCTCAATAGCGCCTATATAATAAAAAAAAACATACCCCTTCCATTCCTACCCTTTTAACGGTGGATTCCCATGCACTGCCAAGAATGGTTGCGAAGGTGTCAATGAGAAAGTTTGTGAGGCACACATATATTTTTTCTAATGTAGGAGATACAGAAAACTATGAGGTGACAGTAGTATTCTGACAACACTGTCAATAATATTTCGGAAGTGCTAAAATAAATATATACCGGTCAAGAAAATGTGTTTCTGTAGATATGAAGAAACACAACAAAGGATTTGTGATTCCAGAAAGAATTGGATATCAGTTTTAGCTTTCACAGCAAGATTGTTGACTGACAGATACAGTCACTGGCTCCATGATAACAATGAGTATCAGCACACTGATAATCCACGATGGCCGCTTGTAGGGGTTACACAGTACGACCCTGCTGCGTGTGACGTTACATGCACTGTGGTAGCTTCTGTTGCCAGGAATCCTTAGTTAGTAGCTAAGCTGCGTAGTACAACGTGCTCTGCAGTAGTCAGAACTCAGGCACAACCATGCGCGAGGCAGTTCCGCATGCGGTAAGACATGTAGAGCTGCTTACACCCCTCTGTTACTGCAATAACCAAAATAGTTGCAGGAGGAAAAACAAGCAGTCTTCTCCCATATCAACTGCAACTGGTCAGTTCGCAGAACATGTTTCTTGCAGCGCTGTGTACGCACTCAACAATTATTGTTGACTTCACCCATGTGTATGTTGGTTCCTTTTCAGGGCTGAGATCTAGGTTCCTCCACTTGTGCTCCTCCCAGTCTCTGAAGGACTTCGGGAAGCAGCTCCAGACCTGGCTTTTCGACCACCACATCCTTTCGACCAAGGTTTGCACCACCAACCAATGCCTGGAGACCCCCTGGAGTGACACGCCACCTCTACAAGACTGGCTGATAGATTGAAATCTGTGGTGTACAAACAATCCTCCGATGCAGATTTAAGGAGCAAGTCTATGCCTTTATTCAGCCCTGGTCAGCTGTCCATCCCCCCCTCTCAGCTCCTACTCTCACTGGCTCCAACTGACCACCCTCCGGGTTTTCTTTGAAAGATAGCATTCCGCTATATCATACCCAGAACCCCAGACCCCAGTCTCACACAGGAGACAAAGCAATTAGGAACACAACAGAGCCCAGGAGGACTAATTAAGTTACTCTGCTTGCTCTTCATGCAGCAAAAGCTTAACTTTCATGACATCACTCTTCAACTATGTTCATCAGCATCCCAACTTCACCAATACATAGAATTTTTAGTAAACATTAAAAACAGTGGTGGAATGAAGTCTTGCATTTCTACTCGAAGTTGCATTAAACAGAGATTTTAAATGTAAGCAGACCTCTACTATACAAAAGGTATAGAGTTAATACAGTGATAAGGCTCTTGGGGTCTTGTCAGTGTATCAACATGTCACACATTTTAATATCTTATGTGCTCCACTTTTAATACCCTGCACTCACCTTATGGGTTAAAGGGCTTCTCTGGGTTACTCAGCCCATATTTAAAAGGAGGCTTTTCATCCTGTCAGAAGGGCCTTATTTATAAGGGGTTTCTGGAGGTTGTTGAACTTCAGCAGCCAGACTAAACAGGCAGATCGGAAGCCATGTTTTCCCTAGCAGTCTTGCGGATGACATACTGCAGCCAACATGACACATTGAACTCCTGTACACTGTTGTGTGTCCTCAGGACTGGCTTGAGGGCAGTGCGACTGGTGCAGCCACACCTGGTGGTGACTTTTCTGAGGGGTGCTGTGTTTAAAAATAAATTTTGTAAAAGTGCATGAACTTCCTTGTGCATCCAGAAGTTTTCAGGCAATAATAAAAATGTCAAGGTAACTCTGGTGATTAATGTTCCTGCTGGTGAGAGATCAGAATTCTGTCTAGTGGCAGTTTTTACTCTTCATAAAGTAGCGCAGAGGGTTAACGTGCATGCTGCAAAGAATGTGTACCATGCAGATCACAAAAGTGAGTGTGAGTGAACTATTAGTAGCGCATTAAATAAATGACATGTATGTCAGAGAGGGGCAACGGAGAGGTGAGGGGCACTGTTGGAGTGACAGTGAGTGATTTCATGACGAAGGTGGTCATACGGGGGGGTTGCCAAAAAGTTTGTCGTACTGGGAGCCACCAACGCTACAGCCGGCCCTGTGAGTCCTTCACCCTGAGGCTGTGGCCTTGAAAGAGATTAAAACAACCGATTTAGGTAAGGCCAAGATAGCATGCTATGGGCTTAGCACACACCCAATTGGAACTGGTTAGCAGTGCCCCAGTGTACAGAGGTCTAACAATGTCAGCAGAGCAGTTGAAGAAAACGGGGTTGACACATACAGAGATCCGCAATTACAAATTCATTACTAGCCAAAATTACACAGCATGCCATGATGACATGTGCAAAAATGCACGTTAAAAATAATAAAATATAGGAATATACATTGTATAGGGGCTCACCCTACTAAAGTCTAACAACAAAAACCTCTTACTTAGGGCTTGCTATGTTAATTGGAAATAATGGGAGACCCCTGAAATCATTAATCTAGTCACCCTGATAAAAAACAGTAAAAAATTGCAATATTTCAATGGCGTAACCTACGTCGAACGGCCATATAAAGTGCAAATGCCTCAATACAGAACTACAAGTATAAAATGAATAAATATCTTCCAATCAGTGAATGACTTTTTCCTAAGTCTGAGTGCTCCAGCAAGAAAACTTGCGACTCCAAAACAACTACAGAGGAAGACAGCATTTGTAGGTACATCAACGCTGGTCTCATTAGTGTAAAATGTTTGTTTCTTACCACCGGAAAGATGTATCTGCCCCTTAATACCTGACACAAATCGCAAAAAAATATAAAATGTAAAATGTCTTTATTCGAAAAGTTATCGCAGTGACACAGTTTAAAATCACCCTACTTATGGAAACCTTTAGGAACAGCTAAGGACTAACGAATTAGGTTAAACCTAAACCGTGTTAATAAAAAACAATGTTGCAAAGGGGACAAGTTTTCAGCAGAGTGTATTGTCTCACTGTGAGTTTAAGTAACTCCCTTCCCCCTCTTTCACTTTGCCACCTAGTTAACAACATGTTTTACTCCCTTCCCCCTCTTTCACTTTGCCACCTAGTTAACAACATGTTTCTTTATTTCCCGCTTCTCCCCTGGATTCAGCAGCCTAGGGCTAGTAAACAGATGTGTGCAACCCACACTCGTCAACATCACCTTGCCATACCTGAGGCATTGTATGTCAAAAGAGCCGACGAGTGACCTGCAGTCCTCAATCACAAGCTGATTTAATTTAAGGGCTAGGCTAGGCCAAATTCTAAGCCACCGAAAAATTGGTCTCCAAGCAATGAGGTTTGTGATGTACCCAAGGCCCACTTCCTCATGAACCAAGAACAATGGATTACTGGCAGAAACAGCAAGGAGACTACGCAATAATTTATTTGCGATCACCTTTATATTCATATGCTATCTCAAAAGGCTGCGTAGCCCCTTCTGACTACGTTACCCCCAAACCCAACACAGTCCTTATCATTTAAATGAAGGTCCGCTTCCTCCACAGAATATCTTTCAACAAGGTCCTTCTTCAAATTCCACTGTGGAAAGACCCCCACCAACGCCTCCTAAAGGATCGCTCTTCCCAGAACACAAAGTTGTTTTCCCGTTCTAAACTCCACCTAGCGCACTCCACATAGCACAAGATAAGAGCGTATTTTATTATTATTTACTTAGAGTGTTATTTGTTATTTAGTATATTCAGAGGTCGGCCAGTTTCCTTAGTACCCATGTCCCCATGTCCATGAGCAGGCCTGTGACGTGGGGTTTAACATTCCCAGGTGACTGGTGGGCACTTTCCACTCCCCTTTAAAGCAGGAGAGGTTGGCTTTAGAGTACTGCACAGGTGAAGAGGTGCAACACGGGTATTTCTAATGCAAGATCTCACAGGGTGAGATACTGTTGATATGCAAACCCTGATGATTTCAGGAACCATGTCTTCAGACTGGTTTTCAGCAGTTCCTATCACTTCTGGCTCTCCGTTTCCATGGAGCTTGGCAAATCTGTTCAGAAAAGGCACCATGCTGAGAAGAAGGAGAAGAAGGAGGAGATGGTGACTCTTTCTGGAGGCTATCTGTACGCTTTAATCAAAGAAGACATATGTACCGCTTTGTTTGAACCTGCATTTAAGAAACAGTCAATGGACAGCTCTGTTAACGATGAACCGGTTACAGTGCCCAGAGGAAAATATGTGCAGAGAGCACATTTTCAAAGAATGTTGGCCTGAATCAGAGAGATATTGGCGTCTGAGCTAGTACCACAAGCACCTGAGAAGGGATCTTTTTCCCCATACGAAGAGCAAGCTGGAGATCATCTTCCATTTCATGATATCTTGAAAAATACTATGCTGAAAGAATGGAGAGATATTGACAAATTGTCTGTTCCTCGATTCCTCAAAAAGATATATGCTGCAAAAAAATGAAGTAGATTTTCAGCCACAGCCGCAGACTAAGGTGAACCCATCTTTTCCAGCGTGGCTTCTTCTTCCTTGGTAGTATTGAAGTACTGGGCCTTACAACATAATCTCTTAGTCAAGTTGTCAAAGATTCTTCCCCATTGGTCAAATGGACCTTTGATAGCTGACATGAAGCATTACAAGGGAGAAAAGCTCAACAATACATTTCTAACTTGTGACGCCAATGTGACTCCACAATAAGGACTAGGAATCACTGAATAGAGTTAATGGGTTTTATTTGGATTACTAATCAAGCCAGTAAAAATGCAAGTCAAAAGAAAACTCAATAAGTACATTAGTACAATAGGCAAAGTGAAATATCTCAGTTGATTGAGACACAACAGAATGAGATACAGTATTGTGATAGTCATAATAGTACAGAAACAAATACAAGTGAACATGTGTTCCATAAATAAACTCCCCTACTCTATCCTAAACATATATCAGATATAAGGCCATCTAACAAGGGAATTCAGGAGCATAAAAGAAGGTATCGGCATAATCAGACTTCAGTTGAAGTTCAAAAGAAAAAGGAAATCAGTGTTTAGCATACAGATTCACGCTTGTAAGAATAGGTCAAGCTGAGAGGTCCGTATCGCTCCAAGTCTGAAGGGAATCTCGGCTAACTCTAATTATTAGAACTCCAAATTCAAAGTAACAGGAGATTTAGAAACATATTATCTCTATTCACACCATCATGGACCAATCATAACACCAATTGAGTGCATCTCTGAATTCCCAATGCATCGAACTGAGACTGTGCTTCTCAGGCTCAACATCTTGCCATCCTGGTACATGATGAACAGAAAGCTTGTCTCTCCATGTTCATTGGAAAGTTTCTCTCAGGCCTCTCTAGCAGCCGTCTAATACAGACAATAAACCTTTCTCTAACTAATGAAATATTAAACCTGCAAGAAAAGAAATCATGCTGACAAGCAAAATGCTTTTCACCTGAGGCCTGTAGTCAGGCTGATGGAGGAAATGACTCCAAAAATAAAAATTTGACTTACAGACCATGTTAAAATTGCACCTTAGAATGCGTTTAAATTTCTGGAGAAATGTTTTCACATAGAAAATAACACGTAGAAAATGGTTCCTTTTTAATAACATGAGAGAATCTTTATTAATGCTTCAAATAATATTATATATATATATATACCCCCCCCCACACACACATATATATGTATATATGTGTGTGTGTGTATATATATATATATATATATATATCTCTATATGTAGAGACCGGGTTTCACTGTCGTCGCAGCCACATGCCCTGGGTGCCTCCTGTACACGGTGGGGAGTCGCGTTACACAGCGTTTCACGATCAGAGACAGAATTCGTGTCAGCCGACACAAGCAGGAGCACACTCAAACCAAGTCAGTGAAAAATAATGTATTTATTTAATTTAAGATCCCCCCTTCAGCACTGACAGACGGGGATCTTAGATGAAATTAATACATTATTTTTCACGGACTTGATTTGAGTGTGCTCCTGCTTGTGTCGGCCGACACGCGAATTCTGTCTCCGATCGTCAATCTATCTATATATACATATATATATATATATTCACTGAAAAAACCATGGGTTTCACACACGTTATAGTTAGGAATTAGCATTTAAAAAACCTTAGAAATTCAATGAAAAAACCAAAGGTTTCACACATGTTATAGTTAGCTGGACATTTCACTCGTAAAAAACCATTGAAATTCCCCCGTTATAGTTAGTTCAGCTAACTATAACTCGCGCGCCCGCAATGCACTACTGATGATGTCACATATTACATCACTCATGACATGGTCAGTGACATCACTCATGACATCACTGATGACATCTCAAATGACATCACTGATGACATCATCCAGTGAATGTGTGTTTTTCTGAAAATTAAATATGTTTAATATATGTATATCTCAAGGTCGATGGAAGAATAAATGAGTATATAAGTGTCTAAATTGATGATTTGTTTTTGAAAAATTGATTGTATTACTGACTGATTAAGTGTATCTTTTTGAATACATGGCTAAGTGAGTAATGTTTAAATGTGTAAATACCTGTATCAGTCTCTCACTTTGTGTATAAGTGTCTGCATGGGTTGGTGCGTAGCTACATGGGTGTTTATATAGGTTATTATTTGGTTTTTTGAGTCTCAGTATGAGTGTCTGAGTGTCTTCATGGTGCGGTGGGGGGTATTACGTAGTGCATAGATGCATGAATGAGTGACTCACTGTTTGTATGTGTTGAAGACAGCATGTGTGCAGGACTGTATGGGTAGATGAGTGTGTGCATGGGTGTGTTAGTGAGTGAATGACTGTCTCAATAGTGTCTTCATAAGTAACTACATATGTTTTAAACTAGTATATGTGACTATTGGTGTTTATAAGTGAGTATATGTGAGAGTGAGAGATTGGAAGAGTTCCTGTATGAATAAGTATGTGTTTCTATAAGTGATTGTTTAAAAGACTAAGTATGTGTAAGTTTCTGTAAAAGTAAGTGTGGTGGTGTGTGTATAACTGTATATGCAAGTAAATGGATGGATGTTTGATTCTTTATTAGCATGAGTGACTATGTGTGAGTAACTCTATGGATGAGTGGCATTGTGTTACAGGATGTTTAGGTGTATGAGTACATATGATGTGTGAGTACATGTATGAGTGACTGTATAGGACTGTTGGTGAATGAGTGGATGTGTATGTGGATCTTAAAATTACTGAATAGGTTGTTGTAACTGGTATTGGTATGTCCATTTTTTTGAAAATTTCAGTCTCTTTTTTTGAATGTTTGTATCAAAGGTTATATTAGGGTGAGAGGAGGTCTACCACTCTGTCACAAGGATGATGTCATCAGTGATGTCATTTGAGATGTCATCAGTGATGTCATCAGTGATGTCACTGACCATGTCATGAGTGATGTAATATGTGACGTCATCAGTAGTGCATTGCGGGCGCGCGAGTTATAGTTAGCTGAACTAACTATAACGGGGGAATTTCAATGGTTTTTTACGAGTGAAATGTCCAGCTAACTATAACATGTGTGAAACCTTTGGTTTTTTCATTGAATTTCTAAGGTTTTTTTAAATGCTAATTCCTAACTATAACGTGTGTGAAACCCATGGTTTTTTCAGTGAATTTGCAAGGTTTTTTAAATGCTAATTCCTAACTATAACGTGAGTGAAACCCATGGTTTTTTCAGTGAATTTGCAAGGTTTTTTAAATGCAATTTTTTTTTTTACATATTTTTATTTTAATTGTCTATCTTTTTTTAAAGACTATGGTTAAATTTTAAAAATTCTACAATATGTTTTATTTTACCATTTTTTTAAAATAAACAGGTAAAATTTATTAGTATTACATATTTTTTTTTTTTTTTTTTTTTTTTACCGTGCGCGTACGGTAAGCGCACGTCTTGCTGTAATTACGTTAGATTTCTACGCTGTTTGCGTTCATTTACGCAATTTGCGTAGACGCACGTCACGCGCGCACAGCGCGTTACGCGCACGTTACGCGGAAGTGAAGGGGCGTGCCTGTTTTGCGCATGCGCGCGTGCGCGTGTCTTTTTTACGCACATGCGTACTTTTGCCGTAAGCGCACCGTAAGTGTACGGTGGGTCATGTGATCATGAAACACAACTTTTGATTGGTTGAAACTACTTTCAGTTCTAGAACTCTCCTACACCACACCCATTCCCCTCATTTCTGCTTGTGATCCCTTAGGAGAAGGAGCTGGGTTGTCTTTGTGATACGATGGCAGAACAGCAGAGCCCTTCTGAGAGTGAGGCTAGCAGCACTACCTTGAGGCAGAGAGCGAGGAAACAAAAGACCTCTTTCATATGGGAGTATTTTTCTTTTCCAGAGGGCCAGCAAAAGGTAAATGCACCCTTAGTGACTTGTAAGCTGTGTGGCCGTGTACTTTCAAGAGGGAATCCCGACAGGAAGTATTCCTTCGGGAATCACACCATGTTGAGACACCTTAAGGATGTACTCAGAAGGACACATGCTCGACTTACTGAAGGTAACCCTTCAGTAAATCAACCAAGCGCATCCACAGCAGCTCAGCCTGGACCATCATCTGCAGTGCCGAGTCCTTCTTCTGCAGGTCAGGTGAGCCCTTCCTCTGTGGGGGGAGCATCTCCTTTTTCTTCTCCTCAGGAAATTAACCCTCGGTTTCTGAGGGTTGAAATACGGTGCGCCACTTGTCATGATCTAATTTGTTATAGGGAGACCAGTATTTCCCTAGTGAACAATAAAATAGATCAGCACACCTGTCGTACCGTCTAATATTCCCATTCTTTCTTTCCTCTGTCCCTGCATGAACACAACGGCTCTTTTAAGAGCCAACCTTACCTTTCATCTATTTTTTATATATGTTTTTAAAACTTTTTTTTGTTTTTTTTTTTACCGTACGCGTACGGTACGCGTAATTTTTTTTTTTTTTTTAAAAACACTAAAAATCAATTATCACATTACAAGGTCCTTGAGAGACTACAATGAAAAACTGAAAATGTGATTGTGGAGAAGTGGAAAAAAGGGACCATGATATTTTTGACTTACCATACCCACTCAAAAAAATATTTATTCATTTAAAAATTTTTTTAATTGCTTTCAAAATGGTTCTAGTTTTCGAAAATTTTCTATCTCAATCTGAAAAAAAAGAAAAAAGTATTAATATTTCATAAAACATTTTATAATACAGTACACATATTTACATATTTTTCAAAAAAAAAATTTGCCTTTTTTTTGCTGTTTTCAGAATATATTGCATTTCACTATAAATTGGGAAAGCAATTGCATTCATCATTTAACAGCGGGCAAAAAAAAAATTAACAATCTCAAAGATTGTTTTAAAAAAGCCCACAATCTCTTTTTGCATAAACATAACTTTATAGAAATGCATAATATTCTTAAAAAATATCATCTAATATCAATACTTATTTCTTTAAAATACCGTCTGATATTTTTGTTTCAGAAGTATAATCACAAAAATATATCTCACATAACTCCACAATACATCTGGTTCCATTTCCTTTAGGCCAAATAGTAATTTTAAAATTCTTTTTTGATTAAATTTCCAATGTTAATCCAATAAAAATCTAAAGTTTAAATTGTACAGATCTCACCGATTCTCTGTAACATTTTGGTTTCCGAAAGATTTATTAATAATTAAATAAGTCCACAATAGAATTGTTTACCTTTCCGCATGGCCAAATAGTAATTTTAAAAATCTTTTTTGAATAAATTTCCAATGGCAATCCAATAACATTCTAAAATTTAAATTGTGCAGATGTTACCGATTTTTTCAAAATTTTTGGTTTTCCAAAGTTTCATTTAAAATTGAAAAAGTCCACATTACAATTGGTTACCTTTCCATTAGGCCAAATGGTAATTTGTAAAATCATTTTTTTTTAAAATTCCACTGGTAATCCAATAAAATGGTAAAATTGTTTTGTCCAGATGTTGCCAAATCTCTCTAAAATTTAGGTTTCAGGAAGATTAGATAGGAATTTGCTAAATCAAAAGGCAAACGTTGCTTAAAAATCAATTGGGAATCATTACACAGTGTCCAGACTTTTTCACATTTAAGATAAACTGTGTAATGTCCAGAAGTTACAGTAGGTCCATCATGGAAAATTATTGCAACTGTTACAAAAGTTTTTCCTGAAATTGATAATTGCTGTCCTGTAAACTTCTTTATTAAAGTATCTAATTTTGAACCATCAGCTTTACAGCGTTGCATCATTAAAATTACATACTGTCCGTATTCCTTGAAAATTAACGTTGAAAACATGTCAGATTGACACTCACTGCATTCCATGCTATGATTAGCATCTTTAACTAATTTAGCAAAAGTGACTGTTTTACTTTCTGGCAATGTTAAATAAATAAACCTTTCAGAATCAACATTAGAGCCACATATATTATAACAGTTTTCACAACTATGTTCCCATTTATAAGAGAGACCAAATACATTTTTAATGGGAACCCCTTCTTCTTCCAGTACCTGAAGAAAAAACATCAAGAATTCCTGTGCGTCTTGCTGTACATTTTGAGAAAACTGTGTTCGTCCTGAACATACATCTAAAAGTTTTCTAATTTCAGTAGCACTTTCTATTTGAGTTTTATCATTACTCCGCTTTTGAAAAAGGAGACTCAACTCAGAACAGAATCTTTTTCCCTGATTTACTATTATCTGCTCTTACACACTTTCCAGATAAAATGCAACATTCAGCACTACATTAGCATAGCAGTTGACACCAGAGCTATTTTCAAAATGACATCCTACAACCTGTTCTTCATTTTCCTTTTTCTTTTTGCTTGCAATTACATCACTCCTCTTTTTTTTCCTCCTCTCTACATCTTCATTACAGATATTCTCATTTCTCCTTTTACGAGAAACTACACGTTTCTCCAACACAGGATACTGACCTAAATGAGGAGCATAGCTTCTTCTTAATCTATTATACTCCTTTACACAATTTGCATCAGCACTAACTTTTGAGTCATCAAAGTCTATCATGAATAAACCTGATAATGTTTTCACTCGTGACAAAGCAACATATGCCATACCTTCTTTGAACACAGTTGAACCAATGTTCACAAATGCACAATCTACAGTCAATCCTTGAGACTTGTGAATAGTTACAGCATATGCTAGAGAAAACAGAAACTGCTTCCTACGTACATATAAATCTTTCACAAGCATGAAACGAACTGAACAACGACAAATGTCTTTAACTTCTTCTATCTGATCAAATTTTATTTTTAAACATTCAATTCCATCTTTTTTCTGATAATTAATAAAACCCACAACTCTTCCCATAGCTCCATTAACTAAACCTTTTTCAACATCCAAATTTCTCCTTAAAAATACTCTACAGTTCATGCAAACATATAGATTTTTTTCTAATCCAGCTGTTTTGGAAATGTTCTTCTCTAGTGAATCCAATTTATTTTTCAGTGTGCCTGTTAATGTGACAGTAATTCTTCCATCCTCAATTTTGTCCACTGCTTCCAATTTCCTGATATCTTCCTTTTCCAATTTCAAAAGCTCCTCATTGAATATTGAGCATTCACGTAGAGTTGGCATTAAGCAGATGACACTTTTCTTTTCTGCAATGTTCTTGTATATCTTCTCTGCAACTATTTCTTCCTTTGGAAATAAATTATGTAGCAGCCGACTCTGTAATGCTTTTTTGCCAGCTTCAGTGAGTTGTCCAATTCTGATATCTTTCAGAATACTTCCATATTCTTCATCGTTTGCTTGCCTCATATTAGTAGTAAGTTCCTTGTACTCAAAGAAGGACCAAATATTTGCATTACCGATGCTTCCCAATGACTTCTTTGTGTCTTCATGTGTCACAGTATTAAACACTGGTTGTCCTTTAACTGGAGTAAGTTGCAAAAGATCTCCAAAAACTATGACGTGTTTTCCTCCAAATAACACGTCATAGTCTGTCTTCAGAATTTGCTGCATTCTTAAATGCACAAAGGCAAGCATTAAGTTTGATACCATGCTCACCTCATCAATAATGAGAACTTGCATCTTCTTCAATACTCTTGAAACTTCCAAGCATGCTTCTCCAGTTAGCTTGTTGTATTGTATTTTGTTCTCATGCTCCACTGGTAACATTAGCAAACGATGTAAAGTGATTTCTTTTATGTTATATGCTGCTAACCCAGTTGGAGCAGTAACCACACAAGACAAAGTAGAATCCGTTTTTTGCTGTAGGTAGCTTCTGATGACTTTTATAAGGAAACTTTTTCCAGTTCCAGCTTGTCGGCTTACATACATCCTGATTGGATGAAATGATGTGCATGAGCACTCTTTTTTTTCATGTAGAAATCCGTGATCAATTTTGTTTCTGATCTCTTCATAAATTTGTTGCTGCTCTTCGTTCAGTTGTCTTTCCAAATTTTGTAAGTCTATAAATTCTTCTTGAGCTTGATTCATAGCTGTTTCCACTTCATTCATGGCTATTGATGCTTCATTTTCAACGATTGGTTGTCCTAGGGGATCTTGACTGAGTGTTCCTGAATTTTGGCTGTCCTGAGAACTGTCTCTAGCTATTTCTGCTGCAATTGTAGTTTCCTGTTCAATTTCTTCATTTAACATTTGCAGATAAGTTGAGAATGTACTGCATTGTATGCTGTCTTTGCAAGCATTAAAAGAATCTTCATAGCTTTGAAATTCTCCCAGTAGTTCATCCTCTGTACGCCATGGTTTAAACAGCTGTAAAAGAGCCAAGTAGTAAAATTCCTTTTTGTCAGTAGTGTCGCAACTCAGCTTCCTGTGATTTATCAAACTTCCTTTTGTTTGCTTCACCAAACATCCTTCCTCACCAATAACTTTATATTTTCCATTGTTGATGTCTTCTGTGGCTTTCCGTGAATAAATGTAGTTCTGCAGCACTTCATAGAGACACATGTTCTCCAGATGATGACTTCTCTTGGGATAATATGTGTCCAACATGTTTGATTTCAAAATATCTGTACTTTCTGGGTCATTCTCGGCCAAATATTCAATTTCTCCAACAGATTTCAGTACCCGATTTCTCATTGCTGCAAGGCCTAAACTTGCCCAAATTATTCTTCTTGATTTCGAGTAGAGACTTGCAGAAGATAACCTATCTGAACATTCGTAGGATCCAATTTCTCGATGCGATAACATCTTCAAACTGAAACTGTACAGCTTCTTACTGACAGTCTTCTCGTGAGAAATCTCTTCCCACATTTCCTTCAATTCTGTTTTTTCTGATTTCGTAATGTAAGACGTTACATATCGAGCAACAGCAATGGAATTGTCAGCTACATACTGTATATCCATGTTAGCATTCCACATGGATAAAATGACTGGGTTGTAGTCATTTATATTTTTTGATTCTTCTTTTCTTTTAAGGTTGTAGGTATTCTTAGGTGATTTTCTTGTGATAGTATGTCTCACAGATGACATAAAACTGTTTACTCTTCCATTTGAAAGAACAGGTCTAGGAAATCCAAATCGACATTTAGTGTAGTATTTATCTTTGCTCTTGTATTTCCGTCGACAGTATTTTCCACACCGATGACTTTGGAAACGTAAAACTTGCTCCTTTAACTTTTTATCTTCTGTGCTTTTTGGTATAGCACATGTTGCATATTCTTCAATGTAAGATAACACTGCTTCATCAGCATCTGTTCCAAACTTTGGGGCATCCTTGATCCACAACAGCATATGAATATGAGGAGCACCTCTTGCCTGGTACTCTTTTCTCCAAAAGAAATCCACTACTTCTCCTAGAGGTGGATTTTTTTTATTGCAGATGAACGACATCATAGCCTCAAATCTATGATTGAAATATCTGCAAACATTAACCGGATCCAATGAGCACAGTTCTCCTGCTGTCTTGTATTCGATGTTTTTAATGTTTGAATTTGCCTCTCGTAGAAAATCCAGTAAATCATCCCAAGCGTACTCAGCACAGATTAGGGTAACGAACCATGTTGGTGTTCCTAAATTCCGTAACATGCATTTTAATTCACCATGACGTCGGTACCAATATTCATTTGTCCCACGCTGACAAGCCATCAGATTGATCAGTTGTGTTTCCAAATGATCATCTCGGTGCTGCACTTTCTCCATAAAATCCTTAGCAGACACATTTTGTAAATGTACTCCACTTTTTAAAATGTGATTTACTGCATAAGACAGTGCAGACAAGTCGCTTTCAAATAAAAGATGGAACAAATAAGGAATACTTTGTCGAAATCTGGGATCTTCAGTATATAGTCTTGTAGTCCGATACTCAGAAGCTGGAATCTGTCCTGGACGTTCATCGTATCGTCCTCCTTTTCCTGTAGGAAACAGCTGGGGAAAACATCGAGCTTCCAAGCTCTCCTCCCATACACTCACGGGAGTTCCTTTTGCTTTCTTCATCTGAAACAGATCAATATTGTCTCCCATAACTTCTTTTGAATGAAGAGGATGTATGCTAAAATGTTCATAAATTTCTTCTTCCTTTGACTTGTCCACTTTTTCAATTTGTCCAGTTGGTGTTTCTGTGTCTTCTTGTAAATCTTCTTCTTCTTCTATATAAATTGATTCATACCATTTGTTATTCCTTTTCAAATACAAATTTGCTCTTTGTACTTTCCGTACATCTACCAGCTCCTGCCAAATCTTCTTATTCTTTGTAGGTACACCATTAACCAGAATAATTAATGGTTCAGTTTCCAAAGTATCCGCATCAATAGTAGGCCTGGGCGGTAAATTCCGTTCCGTTCGCGGAATTTGCGGAATTTGGGTAATTTCGCGTTCCGCGGAGAACGCGAAATTGCCCAAAAATCTGCGTTCCGCGACTTCGCGAAATTTTTTGCTTGTTCGCGTTCTCAATATGTGTGTTCGCGAGATATTTCACCCCGAGCACGCAAACAGCGATCGCGAACAGGAAAAAAGTATCGCGAACAAGCAATTCCGCGTGTTCGCGGAATTTCTGCGTGTTCGCGGAGATTTTTTACCGTTTCGCGGAGATTTGCGTAACGCGATTACGCAAATTCCGCCCACCCCTAATCAATAGTTTCCATATTTTTTTTCAAATCCAAGGGCAAATACACCACTCTACCTTTTAAACCTCTCAGTAAATCTGAAGGAGGTAATTTACCAGTTTTGGGCTCCATATGTACTATGGTCTGGAACGGATGAACACATTGAACGAGTATAGACTCATATGTATTTAATTCAGAAAGTTCAGCAGGAATTGCATCCAATTCTAAATTATTATGTACAGCTCTGGTCGGCATTCTATTTTCTTCTAACTTATTATAACAGTATTTACAAATACGCTGAACTTCACCCAATTCAAAACAATTTTCAAGAAATATATATGTGGCAAAATCCTTCCACTTATAATTATCTTCATTTTCACTTTTTCTATAGAGATCAACATACCTGGTTTGTTTTCTATAATGAGTTCTGCGGCAACAAATACAAGTAATATTTGGTCTTTCATTAGAGATTATTGCAAATTTTGTTATGTGATCATTAAATATCTTACTTACAGAGGGTTCTACATTCTCTTCACTTCTTCCTCATTTACTGTCTCCTTTTCTGCACTGTTTTGTTCAGGACCAAAGTAACAAAACTGAATTTCATCAACAACCTTCTCTACATCTGATACCGATCCACAGAACAGAGCCCTATTCAATTCATCTAACTTTTTTGCTGGACTTTTAGCAAAATACAACCGTCTCACAAACTTTCTCATTTCAGTATGATGAACAGCCAGCATCCTAAAATGATGATGGAAAACACTATTACACACTTTTCTAGATAGACAAGCCAGAGAATGACCCTGCAAACCAGTATTCTCTCTCACTCTGCATGGATCCAGACTTTGAAGCACCTTAATCTTCTGTTTTACACTTTTTTTACTATATTCTCTTAGAAACTCACGAAATTTCTCAATAGATTCCTGACGCACAGTGCAAATACTACTACAATTCCAAGTGTACACTGGGGCTTTAGGACGTCTCCCCATAGCCTCATCCGCCATCACTTGTACCTCATCTCTTGGAACCATTATCTCCTTCTCCATTATGCAACCATTTTTCACTTCGTAAGCACGACCTCTGGTGTCAACTGCATGCAGCAAACTATTACTTTGAAAATAGCTCTCTTCATTAAAAAAAGGTTCACTACTTGAACTATGCATCCATTTTCCTAAAAACACTTTACAAAAGTTTGTTCTGTTCACTACTCTTTTCCTTTTGCTTTGTGATTTCAGTACATTAACCATTTTATCTAATGTACGCATCCTATTCAAAATTAAAATGAATAGTTTCCTTTTTAATTCTAATGCCTTTGCTGCAATGGCTTCAATTTCTTTTTTTCTCTTATAAAACTTAGCCTTTTGCTTATATTTCTTCACATCCTTTATCAAATTGGACATAACTCTTTTCTGAAACATTTTTCTACGTATCTCTTTAAACGCTGTTTTTCTGTTTAAGTTAATCTTTTTAGTTGCAGAAGGTATATTTGCATTAACTAAATGCTCAATTTTTTCCTCTCCTTTTCTATTGAAAACATTTTTTCCAGTACAGACATTTTGTACATTTTTCCTTTTTTTGAATATGTTCTTTAAAAAATCTTTTGTTTGCTTACCAGAAGATTATTTCTTTTTCCCAACATGAGCATCTCCAACTAACTTAGGTCCTCCAGTTGTCTTCAAATATAGGTTTTTTTGTGGTCTTTCTTTACTCTGGATTTTGTAGGCATCTTAAATTTTGTTCACTGCTCTTCAGCAATACCTGAAAAAAACTAAAAAAAAATTCCTTTATTTTATTTAAATATATTACTACATTTTTTATGTTCTTTAGAAATCTTAAAATACTATAAACCCCTTTCCTATAAATGAAAATCACAATAACACCTTCACAAATTAAATTTCTAAAAATAATTCCTGTGTGCACACAAAGTCATGCTTTGAAATTAGGCAGAAAACGAAATTTCTTTGCCAATTGCAAAGCATATTTTCTACTACGTTTTAGGCAAGTGAAAAGTACTTTTACAGACTGACACATTTTGAATCCACTTTTTAGATTCTTAAAAAAGCACATGTCCAAACTGCTTTTTCAGACCAGCACCATGTGTAACCTGGGTGACTGACTACACTCCAGCAAGGGCAACCAGCCTTAGTGATGCTGTATGTATTTGCATTACTGACTGAAACCTCAAACCCCACTCGCTTGTGAATACTGTGCATGATTCCACAGGGTAAGCAGCTGGGTGTGTGCTAAGAGTCTGCTTCTGCACCAAAAAATGGCTCCCCCTTTCCATCTAATGCAACTGTGAAATCACCAGAGCAATACGCAATAAATCTCTGCCTGTAATTCCTATATGCACACAGAGTCATGTTTTCACATTAGTCACAAAACGAAATTTCTTTGCCATTTTGAAAGCACACTTACTACTCTTTTTTTTGGCAAGTGATAAACACTTTTACAGACTGACACATTATGAATCCACTTTTCAGATTCTTAAAAAAGCACATGTCCAAACTGCTTTTTCAGACCAGCACCATGTGTAACCTGGATGACTGCCTACACTCAAGCAAGAGCAACCAGCCTTAGTGATGCTGAATGTATTTGCATTACTGACTGAAACCTCAAACCCCACTCGCTTGTGAATACTGTGCATGATTCCACAGGGTAAGCAGCTGGGTGTGTGCTAAGAGTCTGCTTCTGCACCAAAAAATGGCTCCCCCTTTCCATCTAATGCAACTGTGAAATCACCAGAGCAATACGCAATAAATCTCTGCCTGTAATTCCTATATGCACACAGAGTCATGTTTTCACATTAGTCACAAAACGAAATTTCTTTGCCATTTTGAAAGCACACTTACTACTCTTTTTTTTGGCAAGTGATAAACACTTTTACAGTCTGTCACATTTTGAATCCACTTTTCAGATTCTTAAAAAAGCACATGTCCAAACTGCTTTTTCAGACCAGCACCATGTGTAACCTGGGTGACTGCCTACACTCCAGCAAGGGCAACCAGCCTTAGTGATGCTGAATGTATTTGCATTACTGACTGAAACCTCAAACCCCACTCGCTTGTGAATACTGTGCATGATTCCACAGGGTAAGCAGCTGGGTGTGTGCTAAGAGTCTGCTTCTGCACCAAAAAATGGCTCCCCCTTTCCATCTAGTGCAACTGTGAAATCACCAGAGCAATACGCAATAAATCTCTGCCTGTAATTCCTATTTGCACACAGACTCATGTTTTCACATTAGTCACAAAACGAAATTTCTTTGCCATTTTGAAAGCACACTTACTACTCTTTTTTTTGGCAAGTGATAAACACTTTTACAGTCTGTCACATTTTGAATCCACTTTTCAGATTCTTAAAAAAGCACATTTCCAAACTGCTTTTTCAGACCAGCACCATGTGTAACCTGGGTGACTGCCTACACTCCAGCAAGGGCAACCAGCCTTAGTGATGCTGAATGTATTTGCATTACTGACTGAAACCTCAAACCCCACTCGCTTGTGAATACTGTGCATGATTCCACAGGGTAAGCAGCTGGGTGTGTGCTAAGAGTCTGCTTCTGCACCAAAAAATGGCTCCCCCTTTCCATCTAATGCAACTGTGAAATCACCAGAGCAATACGCAATAAATCTCTGCCTGTAATTCCTATATGCACACAGACTCATGTTTTCACATTAGTCACAAAACGAAATTTCTTTGCCATTTTGAAAGCACACTTACTACTCTTTTTTTTGGCAAGTGATAAACACTTTTACAGTCTGTCACATTTTGAATCCACTTTTCAGATTCTTAAAAAAGCACATGTCCAAACTGCTTTTTCAGACCAGCACCATGTGTAACCTGGGTAACTGCCTCCACTCAAGCAAGGGCAACCAGCCTTAGTGATGCTGAATGTATTTGCATTACTGACTGAAATCTCAAACCCCACTCGCTTGTGAATACTGTGCATGATTCCACAGGGTAAGCAGCTGGGTGTGTGCTAAGAGTCTGCTTCTGCACCAATAAATGGCTCCCCCTTTCCATCTAATGCAACTGTGAAATCACCAGAGCAATACGCAATAAATCTCTGCCTGTAATTCCTATATGCACACAGAGTCATGTTTTCACATTAGTCACAAAACGAAATTTCTTTGCCATTTTGAAAGCACACTTACTACTCTTTTTTTTGGCAAGTGATAAACACTTTTACAGTCTGTCACATTTTGAATCCACTTTTCAGATTCTTAAAAAAGCACATGTCCAAACTGCTTTTTCAGACCAGCACCATGTGTAACCTGGGTAACTGCCTACACTCAAGCAAGGGCAACCAGCCTTAGTGATGCTGAATGTATTTGCATTACTGACTGAAACCTCAAACCCCACTCGCTTGTGAATACTGTGCATGATTCCACAGGGTAAGCAGCTGGGTGTGTGCTAAGAGTCTGCTTCTGCACCAAAAAATGGCTCCCCCTTTCCATCTAATGCAACTGTGAAATCACCAGAGCAATACGCAATAAATCTCTGCCTGTAATTCCTATATGCACACAGAGTCATGTTTTCACATTAGTCACAAAACGAAATTTCTTTGCCATTTTGAAAGCACACTTACTACTCTTTTTTTTGGCAAGTGATAAACACTTTTACAGTCTGTCACATTTTGAATCCACTTTTCAGATTCTTAAAAAAGCACATGTCCAAACTGCTTTTTCAGACCAGCACCATGTGTAACCTGGGTAACTGCCTACACTCCAGCAAGGGCAACCAGCCTTAGTGATGCTGAATGTATTTGCATTACTGACTGAAACCTCAAACCCCACTCGCTTGTGAATACTGTGCATGATTCCACAGGGTAAGCAGCTGGGTGTGTGCTAAGAGTCTGCTTCTGCACCAAAAAATGGCTCCCCCTTTCCATCTAATGCAACTGTGAAATCACCAGAGCAATACGCAATAAATCTCTGCCTGTAATTCCTATTTGCACACAGATTCATGTTTTCACATTAGTCCCAAAACAAAATTTCTTTGCCAATTTGAAAGCACACTTACTACTCTTTTTTTGGCAAGTGATAAACACTTTTACAGACTGACACATTATGAATCCACTTTTCAGATTCTTAAAAAAGCACATGTCCAAACTGCTTTTTCAGATCAGCACCATGTGTAACCTGGGTGACTGCCTACACTCCAGCAAGGGCAACCAGCCTTACTGATGCTGTATGTATTTGCATTACTGAGTCCAACCTCAACCCTTAAAGTATTCTTTATTTTTACCAGTACACCTTAATTTATGGTGAAAACATAGTCCATATTATTTTACATGTTCCTCACATTTAAATTTCTCCCAAAACAGAAAATAATAAACACAACTTCAACAAAAGGAATTCCATTTCTATTATTCATTTCTTAATTTACCATATACATCCCCTCTCAAACTCTAAACTCACCTTTAAAATTAGTTAGCTGTGAAAGAAATGTGGCACTCAAACAGCAGATTATCAGAGCCAGGATCTCTGTTCTTTACACCTCTCTCCTCTCAGCAGAACCAGATAATGGCAAAGTTTCCCTCTCTTTTTCCACACATATACATGTAAGTTTCAAATCTCAGTGCTTCCCCCTTTTTTTCAAATGTAATCACACATTTCTATTGGTTGAAAACCAACCCTTTTCCAAAAGTACCCTTCCCCCAACTTGACTTCTGCCTAGTACCCTTCCCCCAACTTGACTTCTGCCTGCTACCATAGCAACAGCTCATGGAACACTGCTGTGTGGAGTTAGGTCAGAAGTTCACCAAACAATGTTTCAATTCCACAGAGCAAGAGTGCTTGACTTTTCAAACCTAACAGCAAATCCATAGTACTGTTCTTTGGTAACACATTTTTCTGTACCAATACAAAACATGCTTCTATTAATTTACACATACAGCCTAGTTTTTATTCTAGAATGGTATGAAACAGCCAATCAGTTCTTTTTTTTATGAAAAAAATATGTATGCCTCCATTTCCAAACTGTCTTTCATTTCTTTTTACCATTCTACTGAATTACACCTCCTGAGTGCATCCAGTTCTCCTTTGAAGATGTTCACAGTGTGGATTGTAGGGCACAGCTATGTCTTCTGGAGTGAAAAGTATGCAGAGAAAACAGGTATGGTGAGAGACCTTGCTTTACCAAATGTAGACATTAAATGGATTGGTCAGAGAGGGTTAAAGTGGCACCAATTGATGCCATTGGTGAAATCCTTCATGCAAATCCAACACCCTGACCTCATAATAGTGCACTGTGGTGGCAATGACCTAGGCACTTTGACTGGGGTAGGTCTGGAAATGCTTATGAAGGAGACCTTTGCACAACTGTTTTCACTTTTCCCAAAAACTGCCTTTGTGTTTTCTAACATATGCCAAAGGCAAAAATGGAACTGGTCCAATCATTTCTGTCCGCAGATTGACAAAGCAAGAAAGCACGTCAACAAATCTGTTTCTGCTTTCCTCCGTGACTATGGTATGGGTTCCATTTACCACAACAACTTGCGTTACGACATGCAAGACATTTATAGAGGAGATGGTGTGCACTTCAATGATGAAGGGAACAGAGTCTTCCTCTTGAACCTTAGACTCTGCATCGGTACTTACTTGTAGGTACCACTAAAAAATCACTTCATAAACACAACGGCTCTTTTTAGAGCCCCCTAATATCTAAACACTTAAATCTGCATTTAATTTCATTTTTAATTTTTTTTTTTACCGTACGCGTACGGTAAGCTTACCGTACGCGTACCCCGCGATTTTTTTTAAAATCAATAAATGTTTTCTTTGTACTTTTCTGTCCTTCTTTGACCCCCTTACAAATGTTAGGGGGTCTGTAACTCTCCTCCTTGCCCCCTTTTCAAGATATCACTCTTTTTTTTCTGAGTGAAACACGAAATGGCGGCCGCCGCTTCCTGGTTTCGACCGATTCGAATGTTTACTAAGATCTAAGAGCCAATCAGAATCGCGCTCGCGCACGCCACCGTACGCGTACGGTAAGCGCACCGTAAGCGCACCGTAAGCTGGCTCAGATATATATATTGATTTAAAGGCTATTTTCTCAGAATCTACTGAACAGATTTACACCAAACCTACAAAAGGCACTTCCTTGACCTGAGGACTACCTCTCTGCCAAATTTCTAGTAATTCTGTTCAGCCGTTCGGGCTGTAGCTGTGTCTAAAGGTCCTATGGAAAAATGCATGGGAAAAACGCGTTTTGGGACCCCCCTTTTATCTCAGCCCCCGCTTGACGAATCCCCCCGAGACTTTCAGGGTAGGAGCAGAGCATAGCGCCCCACCTATTTTGAAAAATTTGCGAGGATTCGTCGACCGGCGCCAAAGTTATTCCAAATAGAATGTTGCAGATTTCCTATGGAAACAGGGTCCTAACTATAACTACCTACTGGCGACCGCCAGTAGGTAATATATATATATATATATATTTTTTTTTTTTCTTCAACAATTGCCCTGAATCTTTGTAGGACGCACCCAGCAGCGGGCCCCCTTCTGGGTACCATTGACTGCTCACATTTTCATGCAGAATTCGGTTCATTAGCCTTACGCGTTTCAAGACATTTCGTCTCTCATCAGAGGCAGCTAATTACACGTGAGTAACGGATTGCTCTTCTTTATTGAAATTGGTGCACAATTCTGATTGGATCTTTTCCCTCAGTGGGATGTTCTTCATCCTTGTAACAACAAAGTGCATGCTGGTACTAATAGTGCAGAAGAGCAACATGCCTAAGTAGGTTCCGACTCACATGTATATTTAAAAGCACATTGTTTTCCTTTTGTAGGGTTCTGGATGCAAAGGTGAGTTCAATCTGTCTGGCTCGCTGCACTATATATATAGAAGTGTGCTTATCAAAGTGTATACAAAATTGTTTAGAAGATTTTTTGTACCAGGCTATCATCCTTAAATGTGCCTCTTCAGTTAGGCCTAAAGCCTTTTCTTTTGACCATGGCTCATAATAGACGCTTATTTAGAACATTTTACCTAGCACCAGCAACTTGCTTAACAATGTGCTGACTTCAAACTTATGTTTCCTTAGCCACATCATACCATGTTAGATCTTCAACCTTAACACAAAGAGCTTTGCTGTGACTGCTTGAATAAATAATGATTAAGATATATTTTATGAATGCTTCACGGAATATTATTGCTAGTTTGCCCCATCATAACCAACTTTCCTTGTATTCACAATGGACATAGAGTTAATCTTTTAGCTTAGGTAAGAAGATTCTCATGAGAGCTTTCCTCTATTTAACAAAGTCCTGAAACAATGTTTTACACTATATCAGCGTTAATATTTACCGTGAGACTCGGGAGAAGAAGCATCAGAAGTTGACTGCACCATTGGATGAGCGGTTTCCATTGGATGGAAAGCGCTAACGTCTAATAAGTTTTAATATATTATTGTGTGATGTTTTATTAATGAGTGTTCCTAGCTTGTTAAAAGGAGACTCTCTCAGAGTCAGATCCAGATATTTCGTCCCTGCCCTGCAACTCTTCCACCAGAGAGTTGTTCCTTTTCTTTTGTTGCCGACAGCTACTGCGAAAGGTGACTTTATTCTTTCTTTATCCAAAAGCCCTTTTCTTGATCAATGCAACTGCAATAATCACTTGATTATTGATGGCTGCAACTGCAGCTATATGGAACCCAGCTGAGTTTACAGAGTGACTCTTTAAGGGTAGTACTTTTATATTCTAAATTTTGCTCATTTCCGAAAAAGAATTCTTGCTGGGTAGGTTAGGCTCCTTAGCTAGCTTAGTGAAAATGTTCCTTTGCGGAAACTTTTGCATTGATTTATGCTGCTGCTAATCATTCTTTTTATTGATATTTCTTTAAACCGACTAATCTAAATAAAGATGACAAAACAACATTAATCCTTTAAGTATATAAAGGTGTTGAAAACTTCATCAAGCTCTCATCATTAAAGGAACATTAATAATCAGACCGTTGATGATATATGCATAGTTTATGTTTCCATTCCAGTTCCATTTTAAAACGGTGGCAAAGGTCCAATGACCTTTCAAGAGCCATCAGGATTTTCCAAGGAACGAAATCTGTAAATTGTGTGTTCTGTTTTAAATACCATTCTTGGCTAATCCTCAGGCTCCTGCAGTTTCTGGTAGCAGAGAAATGGTTCATGCCCTCAATGGAGCATTATAAATAGTACCCATACTCTATTAAAATAATTACTGATTCCAGTTTTCAGTGTCCAGAACCAGACGGAATGACAAAGCGGTTGCAGTTTGGTGATTGAGCATTCGAAGGTGTGAGTATCAATAGGGTGGATATGATGCGGTTGCAAGTTTAGTGGTTGTATGTGTCTTTTTTCTTTCAAGTTGTATGAGTGAGTAATATTGAAAACTTGTTGAAGAGGAGACATTGATTTTCAGGTTTATTAAGTTGAAAGGTCCTGAGAGGATAACAAATATTGTAAACTTGTTTGTGGGTGAACTTGATTTGGAGTGTGAAGTACCATCGCTTCCATCAGAAATGTAAGGGACAAGCTATTGTATTTGATCAATCTCTGTTAATGTAGTGGAACCTTATTTCGCAAACTGGTGAAGCTCCATTAATTTGTGTGGATTTTCGCTAGTCAAGAAGTCACTTGCGAGTGTAGACTATTCTTGAGTGGTTGTGATACTTAATTTTCCTTAGAAGAGCAAACAGGAAGCTATTTAAGAGGTTATTCAAAAGTACTTGTGAATGTGAAGAAAATTGTAAAGGAGGGTGAGCTGCTGTGAAGAGTGAATTAAACGTCATAGTGATTTGCGCTGGGATTGGATAGTTAGTGTACTTTCGCGCTGTCATTGGTTAGCAGATTTTCTGTGCTGTGCTGTGATTGGGCATTGTTGATTTGAATTCTTTCCTTTGATTTTGGGGAAGAATTGCATGAAATGTGATGCATACTGAACGGAATCAAAACATTTGGCTTTACATGAGAATTTGGAAAATTCAACTGTCATTATGAAATGTTTTAAGGATTTTAAGAAATATGTTAGGGGAAATGTCACTATTTCAGTACAGAAAAGAGAGGAAGCACCTCCTGAGGGTACTTCAACAAACATTAAAACAACCAAACATGGGTTAAATTTATGTCTATGACTAAAACAATGGAAGTGATTTACGGAAAATGAGAGTGCTTTACGTTTTCTGAGGTTTGGGATGCAGATGTGTTTGCAAGGTTTCACTTAAAACCAATGGAGCATGTGTCATCTGTGATTTTGTCACCACTTTAAACATGCATAATGCTATCCTCCGGTCTTGACATGAAATGTAGATTTTCCAAATTTGTTTAGAGAGTATCTAGATTTTATTAAAGATGCGGAGGCTAGTATTATTCCTCCCTCTCTCCTCATCCCTCCCTCCTAGGTAAGATAAGTATGGAGGAGGGAGTAATGTAGTGTTATAATTGAGAACAATGTGAAACATGTTTTGAGTGGGTTTTTGGAAGAAGAGTATATATTTTTCTTATATTGTTTTTTCAGATGAACAATAGGAGAGAAGAGTATCATTCGAGAAGAAGTTGTTGCAGTGTTTTGTTTGTTCGCTAGTTAACGAGATGGTTCAAGTTATGGGATCAGAGCATCTTAAACGGCGTAAGATAGCTGCTGTGTATAGATTTTTTTAGCCTTCAGTGACATTCTAGTTCTGGAATTTTAAGCATGGTTATATTTTACTTTAAAGTGCTGCAACGAGCTGGCAATAAAGGACTTATTTACAATGCTAGCCCCAGTATCTTTAGTGAAATTCAGATTCTCTGTACACAAACATGGAGAATTTACATTCTCTAATAGTCTGCGTGGGGCTTCCTCCAGAAAAGCCTCCAGGCAATATCTACTTTTTATACTAGAATCGGAGGTCCCAGAGTTCTGCTCCATAAAGTATCATTTATGTCACTTTTGTTAGGAAGATTTCAGTCAGGAATATGCCAACCTCTGTCCCATGCTTAATTCTTAAGTATAAGGTCTATTCGACTTTAGTTTCTTCAATCTTCCCTTTGTGTGGTGTTCAAGTATTGCTAACAGCAGAATTTGGGAACTTTGCCATGGGGGGACCTTCTTTCTTTGGGATTAATTGTGTTGCAATAAAGTTCCCGATGGAGGGCGTCAGGCAGTTAGGAAATGAGTCCATAAAGTAATTTTTTTGCACATTTGCACGTTTTGCATCTTTGCTTGCAAATACTCAATTGTAGGTGCAAAGAACTTAAAAGCCAAAGACACTTTAGTTCACTATCCCACTTATATAAGGTCAATGTCTGTGTATACAATGAAGCTGGTGAAGAAGGAAATAATTATAAAATGAAGAAAAAAGAAAAGTCAGACTCTGAAGGAGAACAGGAAAAAATATCAACGTACAAAACAAATGAAAATCACAGGTAAGATAAGGAGAAATGTTACATTAAAAATGTCAAGGAATAACTATGAACGAACACATTTGAGAAAGCGACTCGGTTACTTACCAGTAAACTTCATTACTCTGAGTCATCGTCTTCCTCGTCATAGTCCTCACATAATCAGCATCATGCCTCTCATGCACAGTACTGAACCATACAACATGAATTATAAACATGTGCCCCTGCCAGAATGGTTGCTACAAGAAAATCCTACAATGTTACTCATTTAGGAGGGTCCAACCTGGATACATTTTCTAAATATACAAAACGAACTGTAGAGGGAGTCTAGGACTCTGGCAAGGAAGTCAATGACTTGGAGCAAGATAACCTTAGTTAACTGAAACATTACCTAATTCGCCGCCATCCTTGTCCTAGTCCTCGCACGATGAGTATTTCACAATGCCATCAATGAAAAAATTGTTATCACATACATCGCCACAGAAATTAAATGCAGCTAAATCTTAGATTTATTCCAAAATCGAGGAAAGGAAAACCAACAACCAATTATTGTACTGCTGATAGCACTGTTGTACCAAAAGAAGAGAAGAAACCTCCCCCATTATAAACCTATAGGAAATGAAGGTGTGAGGAGCAGACCTGGTGGAGGTTGCACAAATCTCCTTCAAAGACGTTCTTTTGGGAGGAGGAGCCTAGCGCGCAACCAAGATGGCCGCGTAGGTGCGAGGCTCCCGAGGACCTCCGCGACCTCCTACATTTATCCTGTCTTCATCCTGATTCGGTTGAGGGGACTGTGTTGGTGAACCTGAGCCGAGGTGGTACCCGTTTTCCGTATTTCAATCGGACCCCGTGTGCCGTGCTGGGCATCAATTGAAGTTTGCGGCCTGCTCCTCTCCTGACCCCGGACTTGAGTTGGGGGGTGATCCAGTGGAGAAGTGAATAACAACGGCGGGACGAGCCTGGCGAGACGCGTACCCCACACTTTCACTTTCGCTTTTGAGCCCTCTTGCCATTGTCGCGAGTGGGATCACGGCTTTTCTGTGTGTGGTGATTGCCTCGCTGGGGGACCCTGCCTGCCCTGCGGGGACCTGCTCCGCCTTTCTGAGGCGACCTCTGGGGTCCTTGGCCTCGACTGTTCGCTCTCCGCGGTAGGACTCGTGGGTGTACGGGATACAGGACGATGGCGACGAAGCTGGATGGCGAGAGGCCAAAGGCCAAATCGACCCGGCGTGGCGCTGCAACTCAAGCCAACAGTATGGATCGCTACACCCTACCGAAGGGTTCTCCCGGCGGGTCGCATAAGTCTCCTGAGTGCCCCGCAGATGCCCCGGATTTGCCGACAGATCTGACTTTGCAGGACATCATGGGCGCCATCGCGGAGATGAAGACCTCGGTGGGTCAACAATTTGATACCCTGGCGCACAAACTCGACGCGGTTCTCATCGATGTTAACCTTGTCAGGGCGGATCTTTCCAAGACAAATGACAGGGTGGATTCTTTGGCTCACACCGCGTCGGGCCTCACGACTGAGGTGGCGGCCCTCCAGACGGAGGTACGTCGGCTCCGGCAGGCCAATGCGCTCACGGATCGGCGACTGGAGGAATCCGAGAGTCGGGCCCGGAGGAACAACGTTCGCATTATCGGGGTGCCAGAGGGACTGGAGGATTCGGCGGCGGATCTCTTTGTGGAGGATCTGATTTCTAATCGTCTGCAGCCTCGAGGTTTGAGTAAATTCTTTGCGGTGGAGAGGGCCCATAGAGTTCCTGGTGGCAAGCCGAAGGTCGGAGCTCCCCCGCGGCCTCTTATTGCCCGTATCTTCAACTTTCGGGACAGGGATGCGATTTTACAAGCTTCTAGAGTGCAGGGGCCGCTTAAGCTGGAGAACGTGGAGGTGAATTTCTATCCTGACTTTACTCAAGCGGTCCAGAAGCAGAGGCTGGGTTTCATGGGCGTTAAGCGGCGGCTCCGAGATATGAACTTGAAATACGCCATGCTTTTCCCGGCCAGACTGCGTGTGGAGTCCGAGGGTCGCTCTCATTTCTTTGACTGTCCGGAGACGGCCGGGGACTGGTTGGACACTTTGCCTAGGGGACATGATCGAGAGGGTGTGGGGGCCGCGGGAGGAGAGTGCCCACTGGACCGGGCCAGCGGTATTGATACTGGGGCTAATTCCTGATGATGCCACTTTTCGGCTGTGCTCAGGGTTTCTTGACTGTCGTGCTTTGCTCCCCCTCCCGTGGAGGTTGTGGTGTGTCTCGAGGGGGTTCCTTTCCTCCTCTAGGGGGTCTTTGTAGTTTAGTTCATGCAGGGGCGACAGGCACACTGCAAGTTGGGGGGGCTGTTTGGGCTCATGCAGGGGTGCAGGGAGGGGGGAATTTTGTTTGGAATGTTGGGTTGGGGTTGGGTATTGTTTGTTTGTACCACAAGGCAGACATATTGTTATGTTCTATTCAAGGTGCTCTCTGGGAGGGGACAGATTGGTTTTGGCTGTGATGGGGGGTAGAGGACTGAGACTTCTTTCCTGGAATGTTAACGGACTGGGGGACAGGATAAAACGGGGGGTGGTCCTGCAGTTCTTAAAACGGATTTCACCTGATATTGTGTTCTTGCAAGAAACACACCTTATTGGTAATTCCTTTTGTGCTATGAATAGGCGGGGCTATCGCCTTGTGGCCCATTCGGGCTTCACCTCTGGTTCGAGGGGTGTGGGCATTATGGTTAAAACCTCGCTCCCGTTGGAGGTTGACGAGGTGCTCCATGATGACAGGGGGCGATATACGGCTCTGGTGGGTAGATGGGAGGGTAAAGTAGTTGTTTTGGTTTCTGTTTATGTCCCGCCGGGGTTGCAGACGACTACTTCTGCTGATTTGGGGCGCCTTCTTCTTGGGCTGCAGGAGGGTATCTTAGTGGTTGGTGGGGATTTTAATGCTGTGGTCTCCGGAACTGAGGATCGTCACCCACCCAGGGATCTCCCCCGGGCCCAAACTTGGTTGTCTGGCCTCTTAGATACCCTGGGTCTGGTGGATTGTTGGCGGCTAAAACATCCTGCGCAGGTACAATACACCTTTCATTCCGGGGCTCATGGTAGTCTTTCGAGACTTGATTATGTTCTGATGCCAGCGGCACAGGCGGGGAGGGTCGGGGAGGTGCGGCATCTTGCTCGGGGTATTTCAGACCACTCCCCTCTCTTGTTGCACTTTGATATTGTCCCGGGGATGGAGGGGAGAGTGGTCCCGATCAACCCCTGGTACCTGCGTAATCCCGCAATTCGCGCAGATTTGATTAAATCCCTTGAGCAATATTTTGGAGATAATGTGGGATCAGTGTCGTCTGCTGTTTCTCTGTGGGAGGCGTTCAAAACGGTGCTCCGGGGGGAGGCCCTGTCCCTCATTTCCCATTCCAAGAGGTGTGAGCGGGAGGAGGTGACCCGTATCGAGTCTGAGATAACTGAGTTGGAGGGT
Source organism: Triturus cristatus (assembly GCF_964204655.1). Lineage (NCBI taxonomy): Eukaryota > Metazoa > Chordata > Amphibia > Caudata > Salamandridae > Triturus > Triturus cristatus. Next base: position 778,564,321 of record NC_140594.1, read on the forward strand.
GACCTGGATTGTGGTGTCACGGACGACAAACTCCATGCTCTCAGGATCAAACAAGCGGACTACAAGGCCCTAGTCACCGAGGCGGCCAGGGGCCTGAGTAGGGAGCAGCAGGGGCGACTGTATGATATGGGTGATAAAGCTGGAAAACTGATCGCGTGGCTGGATAAAAAGGAGAGAGCGAGTCGAGTTGTTCCGCTGGTTGAGAGAGTGCAGGGTGTGTATGTTACTGATCCGGGTGAAATTGTTGATTGCTTCGCAGAGTATTTTCGCGGGGTGTATTCCCCGGTATCTTCTCGCTCGGAAGAGGATTCCCGCGACCTGCTTAAAGATATTGCGTTGCCTTCCCTTTCGGAGGAGGATAAATCGTTGATGGACGCGACTCCGACGTCTGAGGAGATCGCTCTGGCCATACGTTCCGTCGCCTCTGGCAAGGCCATGGGTCCTAATGGCCTTCCCATTGAATTGTACAAATTGCGGCCGGATACATTGGCGCCACATCTTCGTGATATGTTCCTCGCGGCCCGGGCGGCGGGTTCCCTCCCGCTGGACCAGCGTCTAGCCACTATTGGGGTTATTCACAAGGAGGGGAGGCCGCGTGATCGGGTCACTTCTTACAGGCCCATTTCGCTTTTGAATGCGGAACCGAAAATTCTGGCCAAGGTGCTCGCTAATCGGCTGGTCGGCGTGGTGTGCGACCTGATCCATCAGGACCAGTCCGGTTTTATCCCTCATCGCAACACCGCGCTTAACCTGCGGCGTCTGCATGGGGTGCTCTCGAGGGTTCCGTTCATACGTGAGCCAGCCATTTTGGCGTCCCTGGACGCCACTATGGCATTCGACACGCTTGAGTGGCCATATATCTGGGCGACGCTGGAGAAGTTTGGGTTCGGCCCGGGATTCATTGGCTGGGTGAAATTGTTGTATTCCGGACCGCTAGCCCAGGTGGTGGTGAATGGTAGAGTGTCGGCTCCTTTTGAATTGGGTAGGGGCACGCGACAGGGTTGCCCGCTGTTGCCTCTCCTCTTTGCGCTCGCTTTGGAGCCCCTGGCGGAGTGGCTGCGGTGGCACCCTTCGATTCGTGGTCTCCGATGGACTCCTGAGTATGAGGATCGGGTCTCTCTCTACGCGGACGATATTCTTTTGTATCTTGCTTCCCCGCGTGAATCGTTGATTGTGTTAGTGGATGTGCTGAATTCCTTTGGCCGTAACTCAGGCCTAGTCATCAACTGGGCTAAATCCTGTGTATATGTCCTCTCAGGGGAGGCCCCTATCCTCCCGCAGGGCTGTCCTATCCAGGTTGCTCGACAGGGATTTAAGTATCTGGGTATTTTTATCACCCTGGACTCTGCGGCCCGATACACACAGGACCTACTCCCCCCCTCCAACGTTTGAAGGTGGATGTGGCGCGTTGGAGGCGCTTGCCGCTCTCGCCGCTCGGCGCTGTTTAAGATGATGTCGTTGCCACGGTTTATATATGCCTTGCAAAACACGATGGATGTCGTTCCGGCTTGTTACTTTCGGGAGGTGGAGGGTCTGCAACGCCAACTGTTTTGGGATGGGAGGCCGCGGATCGCCCTCGCGAAGCTGACGCTCCCGTGGTACGATGGGGGGGTCGCCCTCCCCGACATCAAATGTTATTACTGGGCCTCCCAGCTGGCTGCGATAAACCACGGGCTTTATGGGCCCGCCCTTAATCCGGCTTTTGAAATGGACAAATTGTTGTTGCCGGGTGGCGACTACAATCGTGCGCTCTACTCTAGATCGCTCGACGCACGTTTGACTGGTCCGACATGGGTCGCAGTACGGGTGTGGCATGCGGCAAACTCGGCGATGGGGTGGAAAGATCGGTTGACCCGGGCGACGCCACTGTATGCCTCCGAACGTTGTTTGTGGACGACGAAAGGCTTCGAGAAGTGGGACACGATTGGCATTAGCAGGGTGGGCGATCTTTGGACGAAGGGGGGATTTAAAACGTTTGATGCGCTGAAAGCGGAATACCAGTTGCATGACAGGGAGTACTTCCGGTATGTACAGGTTCGCCACGCGTTGTCTTCCGTGTTCCCAGAGGTCGCGTCCATCCCGGAGTGCTCCCCTTTGGAAGATAGAGTGCTAGATGGGCATGTACCGGATGGCACTATCTCATTGATCTATAAAAAGCTCATCAACGATCGCTCGGGACTGCTGGCCGCCCTCCGTGAGGCATGGGTCGCTGATGGATTGGAGCTGGACGACGAGGATTGGGTATCTGCGGTGGCCTCCCCGAAAGAGGTGGCCATACCGGCCCGCCTTCGTTTCGTCCAGCTCAAAATACTCCACAGGGTTTACGTTACGGGACCGGGCCTGATGCGTATGGGATACACGGTGGATGGGATGTGTAAGCATGGGTGTGGCATGTTAGGGACCTTCCTCCACATTTTGTGGGAATGTCCGGAGGTGACTCGATTCTGGCGTGGTGTGCATGAGGTGTTGCAAGCGGTCACGCATGTTGCGCTGCTCCCCGAGGCTAGGAGGTGTCTGCTGAATGTGTGGGAGCCGACTGATTATACGGCGACGCAAACGTGGTGGGTGACATTGGGATATATGGTGGCCAAGCGTGACATTGCACAATTGTGGGGCTCCCAGAGGTCACCCACGATTTCGGTATGGAAGGAAAATATGGATTGGTGTATGTTCCGAGAAAAGGTTGTGTATGTGGCGAGAGGTAAGCCTGGGAAATGGGTAAAGGTGTGGGGCCCCTGGAACTCCTACTGCGGCGGGATCTGTACCCCGCCACTGACGCCCGACTTGGCGGCGGCCCTGTCTCCCTAGTCTGCACATTCTCTTGATTCTGTGTTACCGTAACCACTTTGTTTCTGCCCCTGCCCTTCCCCCCTCTTATTTTTGTAGGTCGGTAGAGCCCTCCCGAGGGGAGCACATACTGTTGCCTAGATTTTTGCCGCCTTGTGGGTTTGTTTCTTGTTTTTCATTTAAAACGAAACCGCCATTTGGGATGTTTGGGCAATGTGGCCGCAAATGATATTTTTGATCTGTGGGACTTTTTACTGCTTGCTGCTTGTGTTTATGAATATGTTTCATGGTCTCACTGTCTACTAGCGGCCGGCCTGAAGGTTGTAGGCCCATACTTGTATATCTCTTGAACTCTGTAATAAAGGTTTCCAAAAAAAAAAAAGAAAAAAAAAAGACGTTCTTTTGAATGCTACCCAAGAGGAAGACATGTCTCCAGTGCAGCGTCCAAGAACATTATCTGATAAGGATAACCCTGCATTGTTTTGGTATGGTAAAGAAATGAGTGTTCATACCTGTGTAACAGTACCTTTTTCTCCTCAGATCAGAAATTCAGGTTATCCCCCCTTAATAGTCAATGGCTTGTCCACTGATGAAGCTCCCAATTTTGTTAGGCATAGTCTACTTGTTCTGCCCTAGTGATACTGGACCACAACCCTCTTACTTGCCTTAATGTTTTACCTTGGAATATTGCTGGACTACACAGTAAGGCCTCTGGTGACTTATGGATAGATATTACCAAGCATGGAGTGATCTGTTTATAAGAAACATGGGACCCAACTAACACCTTTAGCTTAGACTATTATGGATATTTTTCTGTGGCTACTGCCCCTTATTCCTCTGGTTGAGCTAAGGGAGAGCTGATGATTCTTGAGGAACCTTCTATTAAAGGAACCTGGAGGGTACTCTAATCTACTGCCAGCTTTGCTCTTCTTTCCAAAGTCTTTTAAATGCTCCATTTATTCATTTTTGTTACTCCATTTCTTCCTTGAGGTTTTAGAACATCTATACACTCTTCGTGGATTTCTGGAGCAGTGCATAGCTAAACATGATGAGTTTACCTATTATGATTTATAAGTAGATTTCAACATTCATTTAGGTAAGAATGGTGATATAGGGGACAATATCCATGTTAATATTTGCCCATACACTGACTTGTTTATGGAGCACACAGAACAGGTGGATTTTAAAGCATCTTGACCCATGACTGTAATCTAACTTTCTTCCTAGATTTTATAATTCATGATGACCCTTATTGTGTATCGCCTATGTTCACTGGTCATGTTAGTACACCCAACAATTGATTTCATCCTGGTATTGGCTTAAAGTTTTAACCTCATTAGTGGTCCATGAATTGATTGTCTTGGATTTTGCAACCACAATCCGGTATCTCTTTCCTTTAAGTGGGGCAGAAAAGTGTGAACCACAAACCAGGGCATGACATGTTCAGTGAGCAATACTGTCAGGGGATGGCATTTAAAATGATCCAAATCAGTTCCTGATGAATTTAGGGGACAATTGTTCTCCAGCCTAGCGTTAGAAGTTCAGACCTGCCTTAGTGGGATGCCTCCGATAAATACATTCTCAGCACCTTTAACTCAATATAGCAAAAGGTAAATCAGCTTCTAACTAGATCTCCTAGACCCAAGTCTGTGGCCAGATGGCTTGGTATTGACTGCTCTAGGGCCCACCATAACTTGATTAAGAGCTTAAAAGCATCGCCTACGAATAAGGACAGGGTTAAATCCTGTTGCGCTACATATAGGTGAGTGATGAAACATCGGAAATATCTCCTGTGAGAGGATGCTTGGGATCAACATCTAAAAGCTAGCCAACTCTGAAATCATACACTATTTTTGGAGGTGGTTAATCGGCAAATATTTGTATAAACAGGGGCGGCTATCCTTTCTCCTCATAACTCTCCTGATTCTTGGATAAGACATTTTTCAGGAATATAGAATGATACAAGTCAAGTTTCCCCCTGGTGCTTTCTCTTCACCTCATGGAGTCTCAAATATTTATTTCTCACTGAAGGAAGTGACTGAAGTCGTAAAGTGACCATCCGCTAAGAAGGTGCCTGGCTGTGGTGTGATTCCTCCAGACCTTCCTATTTCTGTTCCTGAAAAGGACTCCACTTTTAGTCTAAACGATCAGGGCTCCTGTTAAAGTGTCAATCCTAACATCATGGTCACAATCTTTTATTACTCCGGTCTTTAAGAAGGGTAAAAGAAGTAAACCTTGTTGTTATCAACCTATTTACCGCATAGATTCTGTAGAAGAAGGGACATTCTCAAAATACTAACTCTTTGGGCTGAGGAACTTCTAATCTTGTTAGACCTGCAAAATGGGTCAGTGCAGGGTTGGGAACTATCTGTCTGGGTGATGGAGCAAGGAATCATAGAAAATAGACTTGCTGGGAAGCAATCCTCTCATTTAACTCCCTAACAGGTTATTAATTTCGTATTGTGTAAAACTAAGGTGCACCACATAAAAATGAGGGTTAAAGAAGCTTGCATATGTGTTTGCTAATGTGAATAACTCAAACAAATTTCTAAAATGGCTTTAAACAGGAAATCTTTATTGCGCATGCGTATATTGCATCTACGCAGTATGACGAGCTGTCGCTTGGAGGGAAATTCTTGCACATGCGCAGAAGGTACTAATATGGAGTCTTGAAGACTCACGTGCATGGCACTAGCTTAACTGAAATGCAATTGAGCTATTTTACTAATGCTAATGCAGGAAAAGTATTAATAAGTAAAGGGGGTTAGAGTAGAGATAGGTGGTATACAGTAAAACCATTTATTTTTTAAAGTAACATCTGTCTCTCTGACTCTATCACTAGTGCACATTTGTGCCTCTTGGGTATGTCCGAAGTGAGCTGAGTCACATGGGTTTTGCGCATGGCAATTGAAAGTCAGCCAGGAAGGATGACGTGTGGGTCAAGAGGAGAACAAGGACACAGCCTGCCTGAGCCTGACAACCGGCAGTGAAGAACCTGAATGAATAAGACTACGGGCCTCATGTAGGTAACATACTATTTACCGATTCATAAATACTGAATTTTACCGATTTGGTATTTATGAATCGGTAAATAGTATGTAGGTAAATAATCGGTAATTATTACCGATTCGGTAAATATGAATCGGTATTTACCGAATCGGTAATAATGCATCCCTTCCCATTCATTCCTATGGGCCTGGAGTCCCATAGTAATGAATGGGAAGCCAGTTATTATTACCGATTCGGTAAATACCGAATCAGTAATAGGGGAGGCATTATCATGGGTGGCAGGGTGTCACATTGACACCCTGTTGCACCCCTGATTCGTGCATGTGTGCACATGTGGCGCACATACATGCCCTAAGGGCATGTATGTCTGCCACATGGCACTTTACAAATAGCACAAAAATGCTTTTTGTAAGGTATTCGTCATTTACCATCAACTTGTAGTTGGTGGTAAATAACGAATCCATACACCAATAATGCACTCACTTGAGTGCCCCCTACATTGCATTTCTGGATTCGGTATTTACCGAATCAGCATTTTACCGATTTCTTAAAATTCCGATTCGGTAAATACCGAATCCAGAAATCAGCCACCTACATCTCAAGTGCCTCAATACCGGTCGGTAACGGGATATTTACCGATTTTCGGCCGTTACCGACCGGTATTGAGGTACCTACATGCGGCCCTATATGATCAAATAAACACATTTGTTGCAGATGAAATGGGAATGAGGGTGGGAAAATAAAGTATGAATACAAATTAAGGGGATGGGTTTGTTAACAAAGGGCTAACTGAAAAGAGTGATAACTAAACATGGTGTGATGATCCCCCCCCTTGCCTGACCAATCAGAATTAGTATTTTTACGATATTGAAACTTTAGTGAGTGGTACATGAAGAGCGAAAGGTGTAACTGAGGTTGCCTTTAGTTAGTTAGAAAGAGGTAGATGCTGAGATGCTGTGAGCCGTGTGTGCTGTCGAAGTAGCGAGAGATGCTGATAAAGAATTGAATGCTGAGCCTGATATCCTAAATTATTATGATTAGAAAGAAGATCGCGGAAGAATCTCGAGGAGGAAGAGAGTGTCAGTGAGGGGTGCGACGCAGTCATCGGTATTCTAGAGATCTCATCTATTCTGTCCTGATTCCTGTTCTGAAGCCTTTGTCGCCTGATCTATCCCGGGGGACCCTTACCAGCTCTGTGGCCAGGGGGTTGGTCTTCACACCATCCTAGGTAATTATAACTTCATGAATTTACAGATGTTCTTTTCTCTCTGTCCTCTCCTTTCTGAGTATAAGTCATTGTGAGTTTGAAGTACGTTTTGATGAGTTGATTAATTGAATTTTTCTCTCCTATGAGTGACGGTGACTGTACTGTGTTTTGAAGTGGTTCACATGCAATTAATTTAGATAAAGATTTAAACCTTTCCCGAGTCTGTGGTCATTTTATTATAATAAAAGAGGATTAATTTATGTTGTTTCACCATCAACTAGTTCAACTAATGGTCCATTGACCAAAGGAAAGAACTTTTTCATCAGTGAAAGGTTAGTTAGGAATAAGAGGTAACTAATCTTGAATTTCAAAACATAAACTTTGACTCCAGTGGTCTACCTAATTGTGAGTGTGTTTATGGGCCCAGGTGAGCATATGGTATTGGAGTATCTGTTGTTAGTACGCCGCTGGATCATGGGTCTTAATCTTTATCTGCTGGTTAGTAAGTATACAGTGGGTAAATTCTGCTCCATTTACATGTTGTTGGACTTGGCCCTTCTGGCAGGTTTACCCCTAAACTTTTTGCGATTATCTTAGCTTTTTCCCTATGTGGTGTAAGTGGTTTTAGGCCTCTAGGCGCTTTTACACTGTGTCCCAGTGGAAAGTGCGTGCGCTGTTACATTTAGTGAGACTGACCTGCCCTCCTATAGGAATGCATGGGGAATGTATGTGTCCATGATAGTTCCTGATGCGTGGGGAGTGCAGGGTCGAGTTTGGTATGTGCGAACTCGTGAGAGTGAATGCTGCGTGATGATGTGTGCGGCGTTGCTGTGTCTGGTATAGAAGTGCCACTTCTAGACGCTGGCATAAATGTGAAGTGACTGTCTGGCTTGTGTTTGGCTGGTGTGCCTGGCTCCGGGAGTCCGGATGGGTCTGCCCCAGTGTTGTATAGGGATATTTACATCCAGATAGGTGGGAGGAGTACACCTGAGACCTGAATAGGGATGGGCTTTCCCCACACAATGCTGGCTCCGCCCCCTGTGGTGCGACTGATGACCCTGGCCTTTTCTGTGAATAGGGAGAGGGGCTGAGCAAAACAAAGTGCTCAGGAACCAGTTGCATCTGGTTCGCCCCTTCCCTGCACCTTGAGACAAAGGAAACCTGTGTATAAAAAGGGGCTTTGACCCCATGTAAAATGTTCTCTGCTGATCCTAACTGGGGGGCCTGCGGCTGCTGGGCGCCAGGAGAGACCGCCACTGGGGACTGCCTCCCTGCCTGGAGGGCCCTGTGAGCTGGCCCCTGGGCACAGCCCTTGCCCCCCTGCCTTCTAGAAGACTTTGTTCCTGGGCCTTGCCTGGGAGGAGCGCTGTGTCTTCCCTGGCCGAGAAGCGCTTTATTTTTACTTGCTGAGGAGCGCCTTCGTTGTAAACAGCAGCGCTGAGCTGCGATAATTTACGAGGGAACCCCGACGTGGGATTCCCCCGCTTTTGCCCTTGATTTGTCGCGGGTGCCCACCCCGCATTGTGGTGCTCGTTGGCGGGTGCCCACCCCGCTTTTGGCGTAATTTCAACGTGTGCCCACCCCGCAACCATCTGAATACCCCTAGCAGGTGCCCACCCCGCCAGGGACTTTATGTAAAGATAACCGGAGCCTACCCCACATTGAGGAATTCACCGCCGCTGGCCCGGGGGCTTCGTTGCAAGTGCTGGGCCCACCGACGTCAGCAGCAGCCGCGCTGGGATTGGTCCCAGGTCTCAGGGATTCCGATTGGTTCCCGTTCCCTAGCGTCACCGCCGAGGCCGCGCTGGGATTGGTTCCCACGGCACGAGTCTCCAAGTGACTGGGAGACTTGGTGTTGCGGCTCAGAGCAAGGGGAGGGAACGGCCCCCAACAACCGAGGGGCCCGACGGAGAGGAAAGAAGATGGGAGAGGACGGGAGCCTACCCCGCCTCCCCGAGTGCCCCTGCAGAGTCCCGGATCCCAGGAGGGTGCCAGGGTGAATAGGACGACAGCGCCGGAGAGAGAGACGGTGAGTGCGTCCCCGCGGGTCACTCCTCCGCTCCACGCAGCACTTTCCCTGCTGTAGAGCCCCCGAGCAGGACTCCAACGTCGGGTCCATTGTCTTTGAGGGCTTGTGAGTCCCCCGAGCGGGACTCCAACGAAGGGGGCATTATTAATCAAGAGTGCCAGTGCGCTCCAACGAAGGGGGCATTGCTAATGTAGAGCGCCAGTGCGCTCCAACGTGTGGCATGCTAATTCCCAGAGCCTAGGTGGCCCCCTACGCGCTGCATATTTGATTTAAAGGCACAGTGGTGCCCAGGCTCCTTTCCCCAGCTGCCCAGCACTTAGTGGGCAGCTGCAACGTTTAGGTTGTGCCCCTGTGCCCTGTTGCTTACGCTGCGTTGGCAGCCCAGCCCTGACTCTGTGGACAAAGGGCGTTTGAGCCCCTGAGAGGCCAAGTTGGCCTGGGGACAGTTTTCTGTGTTGTGCCCTCACCTAGGGTATATGATTATTCCTACATGTGTACTTTTGCGCCATGTGTATTGCCTTGATGCTATTTTTATTTCTAACTATGCCTATGCGTAGGAGAGGGTTTTTCCTAGTATAGGTTATGCTAGTGTGTTCATGGTTCCCTGCGTGATATATGCCTAAGGTGTTTAGGATTGCGTAGGGTGTACTTACCTGTTACCAGTGGTTACTGGTTGTGCGCTACATTTATCATCTGTTCTACATTTCTACATTTACAATTTGGTGATTTGTGATGATTCTGACAGTGGTCCATGTGGCCCTGTCTTGTGTAAATAGTCCCCTGTAAATTCCGCCCAGTGCCAGTTGGCACAGTGTAATTTGTGTGAATATTATCTAATGTGTTTCGTATAATACAAAGGCTATTTTTATATATAACCTTGTGTGGAGTTTCTTTTGTGGTGGGCCTTGGGTGTTGTTGCTGGGTGTGCGCGCAAACGCTTTACACATTGCCTCCGGGATAAGCCTGACTTCTCGTGCCAAGCTACCAAGGGGGTGAGCAGGGGTTATCTTTGGCGTGTAACTCCCCAGCCCTGACTAGAGTGATGGTTTCTGCCTGGCTTTGGCGCAAGCCCTAGCCAACCAGAAATCCCATTTCTAACACATGTCTTTTATGGAGGACATCTTGGCTTTTGACCATGTTAATTGGGATAAACTCTGGAATATGTTATTGACCCTTGGAGTTGACCCAGACATTTTTCATCTTCTTAGGGATCTGCATTTCAACATGTCCATGGTTGTACTCTACGATGTTGATGGCTCCACTGCTGAGGTGTTTGCTATCAAATGTGCTGTAAGAAAGGGTTGTATTCTTGCCTCTTTTTTGTTTACTATATATATGTTAATAATCTTGGATCAGTTTTGCTGTCAAACCATGGTGATTTGCCCCGAGTGAGAAGCAGGGTTGTGCCTGCATTATTATTTGAGGACAACACCATGATTTTGGCAAGAACGGCAGCATGCTTGAAGTGGCTGCTTGATAGCGTCATTACTTCTATGGATTCTTTCGATTTGACAACAGTTAGACCTGTCAGCCTATGGGTGGTCTTCCCCCAAACCTTTTGCCGTACTGCTCTATTTTTGCTGATCTTGTTTTTGTTGGCATTGGGACTCAGTGCACTTTACCACTGCTAAACAGTGCTAAAGTGTGTATGCTCACTCCCTAAAACATTAGCTTACACCCAATTGACACATTTAATTCACTAATAGGTCCCTAGTAAGGTGGTAATATGTGTACCCAGGGACTGTAAAATAAATTATACTAGTGGGCCTGCATGACTCATTGTGTCACCCATTTAAGTAGCTTTTAAAGCTGTCACAGGCCTGCCACTGAAGCCCATGGATTCAGTTTCAACTGCCATTTCTACCTAGCAAAATAAACCTTTTGCCAGGCCTAAACCTACCTTTTCAGTGCATATAAGTTTTCCCTAGGGTTGGCCCTAAACAGCCCTTAGGGCAGGGTGCAGCGTAATTAAAAAGTTGGACATGCACTTTAAACTCTTACATGTCCTGGTAGTAAAAAACTCCTGAATTCGGTTTTCACTTCTCCAAGGCCTACCTCACCCACAGGGTATCATTCGGTTACATTATTAAATTTAATAAATGATAGCTTTTAATGGGAAGCAAGTAGGAATATCAAGTTTGGTATCTAAAGAATTGTACTTTAAAACCCTATTTAACGGTAAAGTCGGATTTGATGTCACAATTCTGAAAATGCCACGTTTAAAAAGTTGGCACTTTTTTGTCCTAACAATTTGTTGCCTGCAGTCTGTATACTGGGTCACATGCCTAGGTGTAACTGACAGTTGGCCCTTGTGTATTGTTCCCAGACAGTAAGACAAAAGGGGATAGGTGTTGGTAGGATGGGCCATCACTGACTTGATGAGCGGGAGAAGCTGTCACCTACCACACTTGCACATCACAAAGGCTCTGCCTAGCATACTCAAAATCGGGTTTTACACTAGCCTTTTGTGTCAAGATAATCTGGGGTCCAGGGCAGGGAGGCAAGAAATTCCAGGCACCTCTGGGGGTGGAAGCCAGTGGAAACATCTCTTAATTCAAAGTGGGCATACATTATAGACCCTCAGACCCAACTATTTAGTACACCTCTGGACCTGTGGAAGATTCAGAAGGACTGCTGTGCTGCTCTGCAAGAAGGACTGCTACTATGTTACCCTGCTGCCCTGCAAACTGATTAAAATGACTGGACCTGCATCTTGATCCCAGGACCACCAGAGTGCCTTGAAGGGCTAGTTGGCTGGCCTCCTGTTAGGAGCCTCAGTCACAGAAAAGGCTCCACCCAACTTGAATCCATTACCTAGACTCTGTCTGCTGTGAGTCTTTCCCTTCCAGTGGTTCTCCCACAATCCTGGACCCTTTGAAAAGGGCCTGAAGGTGATCTGCCAGCCTGGCTGTGGTCCTGTGAGAAGAACCAATGCAGTGAGAGGCATCTCCTTCCAGCAGCATTGAAACGGCTGATTTACGATGCATCCCTGATGCAGGACCTGAAATTTCAGCACCGTAGCTCCCTAGGAACAGCCGTTGTGCTGTACATATAGGACGCAGGATCTCAAAACTTTCGGCAAACCAGGATTCAAGGTAATTTTGTTCAGCTGGCCTAACTTGGTCCCTCAATCCTGTCTGCGCTCCATGGCGGTTGAAAAGGTATTTTAGTAAAATACAAAATAATATAGTGTAAAATACTGTTATGCTCCATTGGGGTATCCCAATATAGGCTCAGGTAGTCACCTAACCTTTCACCTATATTCTCCCCTACCATTACACTACATAACGGTTCTTAGTACTGACCTTTTACCTAGTTACGGTAATGTCCAAAGATGACATGGGGTTTTCTCTGAAAAGCTTAAGCCTCATTCATTATGCATGAGGATTCTTGGAATCACAGCAGGACAGCAGGCCTATCATCTCCTGCATAATAACTATGTCTAAGAGTCATTCCTTCCGTCATCCTTGTCCAGCATGACACAGCAAGGTATATACCCAAGGGGTACCACTTTGGGTATATATACAGCATACCTTGCTGAGGTAGTCAGAGGAGAAAGGGAATTCCATGCTGACACACTGACGCAGGATGCTGAGGCTCCTGCACGCAGACACTCCAGCTTGCAGTGGTCTGACATTCCTTGTGGGGTCTCCATCTCGAGACCAAGATGGGGTTCCACAGTCTCTCATTTAAGGTAATGGGGTCGACTTTATTCTAGAGGGATTCTTGGTATTTACACCCACGGACATGCTAGGTTCACTTAGGTACATCTAGTTAGGGTTGCATCGTAGGAGTATGCATTTTACTGTCACATATTTTATATATTTGCCTGTATTCATTGTTTTGGCATGATGGTAGAAATCTACCATCTTTTTACTCTGTTAGTGCTTATAATCATTTATATCTGTTACTGTCTAATGGTTGTTTCAGCACACCTATTTTACTCTAGAATGACGCTGGTTCAATAAATGCTTATTGAAAAACATCCCCACCGTTTATTCTGTGTATGTCTCTGAGACGAAGTGAGCATGAGTAACTGAGCGAAAAGTAGTACACTGTTTCCACGATCTTGAGGGATCAGGGTTGTCATGTTCGATAGTTGCCAAGATCTATTCTCTCCTTGGTAAGAGGGGTTTCTAGTGGCACTGTGAGCTAGCTGGTATATAAGCTTAAATACCCTGTAGGAATGTCTAGAATCAGTCTGGCACCGATCCTATAGTGTATGTTGTCTAAACGCGCAGATCCGATATAGGTTTATAGGAACTACACAACAATACGTGTATCGAAAACAACGTGCAATTTATAATGAACAGTAAAATAAGTTTTAAAATATGCAATTGTACTAGGCAAATACACTTATTCATAATAGGCCTTCAAAATGCTTAAAGCATCGCTTCACAAGTAGCTTGATTAAATGTGCTGAAAAACGGACAAAATGTTTAATTCTTGACCTTTCAATGATCATGTTTCACATAACTCTGCAACATGTTTCTGCTTATACAATATAGTTTTGAAATGTTTGAATAAAACTTATAATTTAATAGAATTATGAAAAATAACCAAACCAGAACTGTAGAGCATGGAATAAGATTGACCTCTTTTAACATACTTGTCTTATTTTTTACGAAAGATGCCATCATAATAATTTTCTCTTATACAGCAGATTTCTTGATTTTCATGTAGCCCATTGTTAGCTAACATACAATTTACTTTATTAGAAGGTTAGAGATGTGGCCATATTCATGGGAAAGGAGGTTTAAATTGAAATGGCCTCATGTGAAGTCGAACGTAATACAACAAAGTTGCACATTGCTGTCTGTAGTCTATTGTATTTTGGGGGAGAAAGTCGATTGGACGAGAGGATGCAACATTGACTGCAACATTTCTTTTGACTGTTTAGAATAATAGGTGTTCCTAGAGTAGACACACATTTTCCTACCACTTTCCAGACCCATTTGCGGACTGCAGTTGTACTTTTGCTGCACATTTATCCTGCCTTATTCCTTATTCCTTATTCCTTTGAGCCTCTACAGAGTTCTTGTGAACCTCTCTTTGTGGGAAGTTCTGCCTTTTTGTAATGGATATTTTTGAGCTTTATGCTTGACCTCACTGTCTTTCGGACATTATGGGGTCGATTACGATGGCGGAAGGACCACGGTCCTTCTGTACGCCGACCATGAGTTTCCCCCCCGCCCCCCAGAGCAGTCTTCACTGGTAAAATGGCGACGGTGCCTAGCAGGCACCATTTGCCAAATTACGAGGCTAGAGGCAGCCCTTCCATGGCAGTGGAACCACTATGGAAAGGCTGGCGGGGATTGGGTTTGGGGGCCCGTTGCGGGCCCCCCTTGTGTTGGGGGAGGCCAGGGTGCACTTGAGGGATACCCCCCTACATTGCACAGCCTGCTACGTATTGCTCTGAAATGCACAACATGGCATTTCCGCATCGCAGCGGGTGCTGCTGTCAGCAGCAACTGCTGCAATGTTAAGATGCAGGATCCAACCGCCATGGTGGCCGTCGCATCCTGATCCGGTGTGCGGGACCGCCGCAAGTATGGCGGACGGTCCGGGTTTACACCAGGATGGCAGACGGACTCCAGGATGGCGGACGGACTCCAGTCCGTCCGCCATCCTAATGAGCCCCTAAGTCTTCATGGATTCTTACTGACACCCTTTTGTCCCATTTCTTTTCCTGTATGAAACACACTTAATGAATTGTATTTTGTTCGAATTAATCATTATTTCTTCATCAGTTCTGCAAAAGTTTGATTATATTGAAACTAACAAGAATAGCATTTGTGATTCTGAATAAAGATGGTTTACTGTACTTTGATTTATAAAACCCTTAAAATACATAAACTCACATTACTGACTACATTTACAATAGAAGCTGTGATTGATAAACTATGTGATGATTTGATCCTGATCTGCTCAACTTCAATGTCCAAGTTCTGTCGACTTATTGAACGGGACGAATGAGCCGGGATCAGCCGCATGTGAGAAGGCAAACCACATTTATTCAAACTGATTCCCACTTCAGCACGGTCGGCTTTAACTTATGACTTTGTCCCAATCCAGTGCAACCAAATAACCACAGTCAGCGCTTTGTGCTTTCTAGGCAATATTTTCATTTAAAACTTTGAATTCCATATCTCTGGCTCTACTAATTGGATTTTTGTCATTTGGTCTCTAACAATTTATTACATTTTACTCTATGTGTCTAAGTTGATGTGGGATTTTTCCTGTGTTGTGTTTTCACTTCATTACTGTTTGAAGTGTTGCATAAATACTTTACACATAGTCTCTAAGTTAAGCCTGACTGCGTTTGTACCCAGCTACCGGAGGGTTAAGCACAGTTTAATTTGGGGTGATTGTATTTCACCCTGACAGAGATTTTGATGGATGCTTGAGTAGGGTTTCACCCCCCTCAACCAGTAACCCAATTTCCTACAATGACCAACTATAAAAAAAGTTTGTGATGTGGGAAGACCCAGCTCTAAGACCTGTATATTCCATTTTCATGGTAGGGAAATCTTGAGGGTAAACTCCTTTTCCTGTTTCAGTATTTTATTTGTTTGATTGGACAGATACGTGGCCCCCTTTGCTATCGGCAAAGAAAAATCTTTTTCAAGGTCCATCACCTCAGTTATTTTCTCTAAACTGGGGAAAAGATTAGTCATCTCAATGCTTAAAATATATAAGGCTAAGTGTGTTTTCTTAGTCTCTTATGGCTCTAAAATCTTGCATTATGTAGTGGAGTGGGCGGAACTCCCGGAGTTTCTCTCCACGGAATTCCACGGAGTTACAGAAAAACTCCAAGTGATTCCACGGAATTTCGCCATCTGGCAGAAAATATGCATCTCGCCCTGCAATTTAGCGCTGGTAGTGTGAGTGGCAATGAAAATCAGTGTGAACGGCACCATGTGTTGTGCAAGAGCACGCAGCCATTCAAGTGGATGTTGCTGCCACTTGAGTAGAAAATCTACCCAAACAGCAGCCTTCTCTGACCGTGACCCCACACGTCTACCATTATTATAAACTTTTACCTGAAGGGTGTGTGGCAGCTGGAAAACGCTCCAGGGCGGCACATTTTTCTTGAAAATCTACCCAAACGGCAGCCCTCTCTGACCGTGGCCCAATACGTCTACCATCATTATAAACTTTTACCTGAAGGGTGTGTGGCAGCTGGAAAATGCTCCAGGGGCGGAACATTTTTCTTGCACACACAAGCACGCATTGTGGAGCCTTGCATTGTTTTTTGGGAGGCGCAAACAGCAGAATAATTCCACCATGCACCAATTGGCTGAATGTGTCAGGAAGTCCCTGTTACAAGCAAAACACAGAGTTACCCAATTTTTTTCCTATTCCACAAGTGGAATTATAATTCTGCCCGGGCCTACTAGATAGATTGCTCAAGCCTACAACTGGTTAAAAATCAATTTACCAGGCCGTTGCTGAGCCTAGCTAAGACCACTCCTTTCTATATCACCCTATATAACCCATCAGGAGTTAGGTCTCACTTATTTTTCTTATACACTTGCTTTTTGCCTTTTGTTATGGTGGATAGTGTTCTGGACAAAATAGGGGTCAGGCCCCAATCAGACCTTAAGGGATTGCCTAAGTCTAGATGCGGCACTGCATATCCCATTGCTGAAATATATTAATAACTTGTTTTTAGCTCTGGGTGCTCGGAACTCCTTAATCATCCAGAGAACTTTATCAAAAATGATGCAGGTGGGTCAAAAAAGCATTTGATGCCTCTTGATCTTATGTTAAGGATAGCTTTGAGTTGATGAAGTCAACAGTGCGGAGTACATTTTTTTAAAGACCAATTGGCAAGCCGAGCCACATTTACGCTTTGTCACTAAGGCTGACCATCGGTTTTTATTACCATTTTCCACAATATTACACTGCCAATTGACAGTGCCTAAAGTATGGACTCATATTTTATTATGTTCTGTGGTTTTATTTTGCCCACCTGCGTAGGAGTTTTACAAAACATGGCCATCATTTTAATCAAATTCAACCTGCTTCATAGACTATCCAAATGAATAAATCTGTTTTTCAATACTATCTTTCCTATAAGAGACTATTAAGCAAAGACAGATGGTGAACGTATTATAACAAGGTATTTTATTAATTACATTTTTATTTATGTACACCTTGAAACTCAAGTGGTCAAGAATCTGTATTCAGGTTAAAAAACACTCTTAAAAGAACAAACATCAATACAAAATACTATAATTACAATTCATAACTATAAATCACTAAAAATAAACAAATTGTAAATAACCAAAAAACATTTTAACGTGTCTGAGCCTAAAGACTTTAAGTTGTCATAGTAGGATGATGACCTATATATGCACTGTCCAAATGTGACATACAAAAAATCTACTTTCCTAAAAGAAATGTCTCTCTGTAAATGTACGAAAAGTGCTCTATGCAGGTCTAAAGATGGAGAAGGGGAAAAGTAAAAAAGTAGGGATAATAATATCCTTTGAAAGATTAAATGACGTAGTACCTTTGGAAGAAAGGAAGGAACCCATCATAGAACTTTGTTATGACAAAATCGAACTAAAGAGTTGTAACACAAAAGAAAACCACTGTGACTGGTAAGAATACCTTCAAAGTCAAAAATCTTAAAAATACAAAAGGGGTTCAATCGGAGTCTCTAGTAGTCTATGAAGGGCAAGCGACAGGTCCCATGAAGGGACTGGAGCATGAATAACAGGTCTTCTCAAGTGAAAACTCCTTAGCAATTGGGAAGCCAATGGATCAAATTGATTAATGGATGGACCTCTAATTCTTTGATGGCTGCCCACTCTCTGCACAATGTGGAGACAACCAGACCCAACAGAAAATCATCACTCAGGAACTTTAAAACATTTTCTCCTTCACACAATAAAGAAGAACATTTCTTACTTAATACCTATTTGAATTGCTTTTTCCAATGTCTGTCATAGAGTGTACAGGTACTCTTCTTTCTAGAGTTCTGGATGGAAAGCATTGCGCAGTGGCTTCTGGCATCCACTGAGGGTGGGGAGAAGCGGGTAAACAAAAGAAAAAAGAAAAAAAGATAAAAAAGCACTTACCGGAACCTGAGAGTGCAAGTCACAGCAAACTCCCTCGACCAATCCAGGCCTGCTACATGCTGTTAATCAGCATGTGAGCAGTGCCTTGATTGGTGGGTGTGGCCTCTCTCGACGCTCCTGAGGGCAATGGATGCCTGCACTTGCTCTCAACCCAGCTGTCTTAGGACAGCTGGGTTGAGTGGTTTAAGGTGTTCATGTGTGGCTGGCGAACTTGAGACGGCCAGCGAAGACACATGTGCACTTTACTGAACTTTGATTTATAAAACCCTTAAAATACATAAACTCACATTACTGACTACATTTACAATAGAAGCTGGCATTTACAAGTGCAAAGGCAGCCCTCTGCCCACCCCTCCTCTCTACTCACTCAGAAGGCCCCACCCTGTCCTGACGTTCGGTTCAGGGTGGGACGATAGAAAATAAAATGGTAATAAATTACCATTCTATTTTTTATCTCTGGGGCTTTGGGGGGGCACTTAAGTGGGGCGCTCCTCCGCTCTAATGGAGGAGCCGCCCCTGGCATTATGTCAATTGTAAATCCAAGGGCCTTTAATCTCTGCCTCTTCAACTCCAGACCCTAGAGTGAGGCAGTGGTAGCTCTCTCCAATAACAGAGGGAATCTGAGAGGGGATGGAACTACTGGAAAGATCCATGGAATACGGACTGACAGCTGTTGAAGTAATAGAAACCAGGGATGCAGGTTTCAATAGGGAACCACCAACAACACTTCCACATATTCCACCCTTCATATGAGAGGGAAGGGAGCAAAGGTAAATAGAAGACCCCTTGGCCAGTGGGAGTTCATAGTATCCACCCTCCATGCCTCCTGACCTGGAAGGCCAATTCTGAATTTGAGAATGAGAGCTTCATGCAGGGCCATAAAGAGGTCTAGCTAAGGCATTCCATACCCCCTCAGAATGCCTTGAAAACTCCAAGGGCATAGAGACATTGCCACCGAGTAGGAGGATGAGCAGCTCAATAGATGCACCCATCACTTCTTCCTCTCATCAAGATATATTGGTGTTAAGAAAGGAGATTCTCCTCCACCCAAACTTCAATTTGCTCCACTTGATGTCTTAAGTGAGGGACCCTAGTACTCCCTAAATAATTGATGTAAGCTTGTGTGGCTTAGTTGTCTATCCAAATCAGAATCAATTTGACTGCTCAAATCTGTTGTCATTGTCAGAGGAAGTGGCATTAACAACAATATTCCATCATTGAACACAAAGTAAGATTCCTCTCTAACATAACCTTTGACTCAATATGAGCTGCGGCTTGCAGGTCAGCTATTTCACCCAGATGCCATATCTGAATGCATTCTTGGAAGGCTGACAACACAGAAAAAGCTCTTCTAAGTCACCTCCCCTTTTGTGGAACAAAGCTTTTTAGCTACCAGTAATAAGAATTGGGACTTTCCCTAAAGAGGCAGGGTCTTTCATTTCCAAAGAGCCTTTGGATAGGCATCCTCTACTAGAGGTGCAAGTCAGCTCTTATTCAGGCAGGGGACTTAGCCATAGCTATCCCTTCGCTGACAAATCCTGGCAATAGCCTGCAACACCTCCTGCAACTCCAGCAAACACCAAATCCTGACAATTCGGACAGAGTAGTAGGAAGAATCCAAGATTTTCATCAGCCTGGGTAACAGATATCTTGGACACAACATTGGGTACTTCGTCTAGGGAGGAAGTGCTACAAAATAGATTTGATATCTAGCCCCAAATACTTCTTCATCCTGACTTCAATGGCGCACAATCCGGACAAACATCAAATGTTGTTAAAATGATACAGGAATTATTGAAGAAAAGTGCAAAGATTCCAGCTCTGCAGCACGAAAAAGGGTGGAAATATTGTCTGATGTTCTTAGTTCAAAAATGTTTGGGAGACTGTAAGCCAGTAAGTCATCGAATAACTTTATTCGGTTGTTTGACCATCAAAGTATACAGAGATAAAAAATTAATCAATTTACAGTCTAAAGCAGAAGAATAAGTTTCAAAGGCTATATTTATAATGTGCAGTAAAAAGAGGTCGAAATAAAACCATGGATTAAAAGGCATATAAAGGGCGAGCTTCAATATAACAACCTCATAGCTAAATAGTCACGCCACATACAAAGATATTAAAAGGAAGCTTACGTATAGTACACAGTACATTAATTCTAATAGGCAAAATGTCACAGTCGAGAGAGATTATTTTCTCAATGCGGCCTAGGGTAAAAACTTCTGGCGAATTATCCAGAAGGAAAGTAAAAAGTGACTAACAGCAAAGGCTAGTGGCCCTGATGTGTCAGTTTTTAAAATTCTGTATGCTATCTGATATTGCCTTGCTCCAAGATTTAAGCAGATCAGTCTTATCCACCTCCTGCATGTCAGGTGGTATTTAGGGCAAAAGAAAAATACATGTTCTCCGGTCTCTTTTGCTCTACTGCAGGCAGGACATAGATCTGTTGATAGCCCTGTTGCCTCATTTCCGGGGAGCTTTAAAGCAGATTGCCATATCTGAATCTTACATATAAACTTTTGGCAAAGGGAGGCGTGATTTGATCCAAAAAGGGTTCAAATCGTGGATATAGCTTGGCATTTAAGAATCGTGTTTAAAATTGGCCATTGGCTGATCTAATAGCATAATGCTCCCCACCACCGCCCAATACCTCTAGTTGCCTTCTCTGGGCATTCCTATAGATCCAAAATATTAATTGATTTACACCAATCTGCGATGTGTTTGAACCACGGTAGTTTTTTGGCACCACTGGTCATCAATACCTCCCTCATAGAGTTACAATAATCAGTAAGCTGAGGAGTTGTCCACATATGCAGCAAGTAAATTAATGGTTTCAATGAAGCCATGTCACCTATTCTCTTCACCTCTAGGTCACAAAACAAAGGAATCAATGGGGTGGTGATGGGTACTGAAATAAGTGATCTGACAAAAATATTTTCAAAGACCATTAATTTGTTTACATTAGTGTGGCCCCATATCTCTGCTCCGTACAAGGCTCCACTTTGAGCCTTAGCACGATAGACTTCCAGTGCTGGATTTAAGGATTGAGTATATGACTGTTTGTGGAATCTCAATATTGATTTAGATCTCCGGCATAGGACAAGGTAACTCTTGTCTACCTGTTGTTCCCAGCTAAGCGAGTCACTCAGTCTTATCTCAAGGTAATCAATTTTTTGTACCCGTTTGAGTGGTTCATGTGCAATCCTAATCTCAGGAATCTCCCCGCACTTGCCCAAACATCATGTTTTTTGTTTAGCACTGTTAAGTTCCAAACTCCTGTCCCTGTAGAAGTCTATAAATCTATCCACTAAAATTTGTAAGCCCATGGGAGTTGTGGATATAAATAAAGAATCATTTGCAAAGAGCAGGATTGAGACTTTCGTGCCATTCATGGTGGGAAAATCCTTCCTACAATCCAGCAATTTGTTCGCCACACCATTAATATACAGAGTAAATATTGTGGGGGCAAGGACACACCTCTGGTGCACCCCACGCTGTATTGGTATCCTCTCCTTTAATTCTCTGCTTTTCCCTGACCTGGGAATAGTTGTCCTTGTGTAATCTAGCTACTAAGGTTACCAGATCTACTGGAACACTTAAATCAAGAATTGTTTCCCAAAGCAGAACATGCACTACTAAATCAAAAGCTGCTCTCAGATTGACAAATGCTACATAGAGTTGCTGTTTTTTTAGTAGCACATATTTCCATTTTAGTAGGGTACATCTGAAAGCCTGCTTATTTTAGATCAGAAACCTGCTTCGTATGAGGACAGTATTGCATTATCATCTATCCAGTCCTGGAGTTTGTCCAGAACTTTTCTACCAAAAATCTGTTGCAAAATATCAATCAGGCTGATGGGTCTATAATTGGAGGGGATGGAGGCATCTCCCTTTTTACATATAGTAATTATCTTGGCTCCCATTCAAGTTGCCGGGATATATCCACCAGCCAATATACAATTAGACAAAAGATTTATGTATGGGGCCCATATCGTGGGTTCTGATTTATACAAGTTGCCTGGTATCTGGTTGGGGCTGGGGGCTTTACCTGCCTTTAATCTATTAATCGCCGATAAGATGTCATCTAGACTGAAAACCAGTGCAGTGCTAGTCGTAGTCGTAGAAGGAAGAGTATTAACAATGTTTTGAACAGCTCTAGGGCTGGTTAGGCTGCAAGAATACTCAGATCTGGTGTATATTTTGGAAAAATGTTCCACCCAAACCTCCGGCTGGATATGATAACTGGGAGCGGTTGCATTTTCCAGACTACCTTTGCGATAATATGCCAAAACAAGCGACTATCATTACATTTTGCAGCTAATACCAAGACTTGCCAGTTTTTGTCTGCGAAGTCACGCTTAGCTTTGGTTAGCGCAGCTTTGTATCTTTTGCAAGCCAGGGCTACCCTGGGCTGGCTGTGCTCCTTAACTGCTAGATGTAATACCCCCTTTGCTAGCTTGCATTCGATGTTAAACAATTTGCTGTCCGTACCAGCGGGCCTTCTGCCAGAGCTATTTTTTATTAAAACAGTTTGAAAGGCCTCAAAGAATTCCCTGTGCACCGATAAAATAGGGGTTAATTCAACAGTATGTGCACAATCCAAACTGCTAACCAAGCCCTACAGAAAATGTGTAAATAGCTCATAAATTCTGGTATATGAGTCCTGGTCTGGTAAAACTTTAGGCCAGGTGACTCTTCTGTTGTTGTTGGCTACTGGAGTCTCACCTATTCTTGAAATGCACCTTGGAGGATTCCTGTCCAGGGCACTACCCATCATTTTTAACAACAAAGGATTGTGGTCACTGTCAAACCTCTGAGCAATGGCCATATCCTCCACTAAAAAACAAATTCTTACATCAACTAGAATGTGATCGATGACACTGGTACTGGTACCTCGTTTAAAAGTGGCCTGCCTATTTAAGTCAGATGCAGTTCTCCCATTACATGCCCTCAGCCTCCTTCCTGTGATCAATGCAGTTATCTGCAGGGAAACAGAAGTTAGGCAATGGCAGCCATTACTAGCTACCAAAGTAGGTTTGCCCCACGCCTCATCCCCTTCCTTGAGTAAGGTGCTTAGTAGTGGAGAAGGCTCGAAGGAAGCGTTAAAGTCCCTGGCAGTGATGATTTTAGAGTTGATTTGATACAATCCAACAGGCGCGGTGCGTCCATTGGGGCGTTGGGGCATTGCCCCCCCACCCCCGCACACGCCCGCAGCTCCCTCGGTGTCTCTGAACTTAGTTTACTTAAGTTCAGAGACGCCGAGGGTGGGGAGAACTGACAATGCATGTCAGTCAGCATGACGTCGGACCGTGGGCGGTCCGGCGTCATGTTGACTGACATGCATTGTCAGACCAGGCAGCACTGCAGTACAAGTGCGCATGAGTGGGCATGGTGAGCTAATTTTTAGCCCGTGCCCAGTCATGCGCACTTGTGTTTTCACGGACTTACGCATGCCCATTAAGAGCCCCTCGGTCTCCTAATGGGCAGGCGGCGGGCGAAGAGTAGGCTGTGCCCTCAGCCAATCCTGGCACTGCAGCAGCGCCAGGATTGGCTGAGGGGTTGCCACTGCAGTGCTGACGTGCTGTTCCAGTTTGAAGAGGGCAGAGACGCCAACGCGGACCAGGAGCAGAGGCGGTCAGGTAAGTTTATCACTTAATTTTAAATGTATTCTCCCGTGCGACATGCCCCCACCCCCCGCGCGTGACCCCCCTCGCGACTGCTCATGTAGTAAAAACCGGTCCTTTCGTTTATTTTCTTCCTTTGCAATCATTTTACGGCCCGCCACTTTCAAATGTCACCAGCCGCCCCTGCACTCCAAACAAGTTGTACAGCAACGATAGTACTGGAGATTCGCTGCTATAGAGTTCTGACCTAGCATAGACATTAAGCACGGCCACGTTTAGGCCCATCGGAAAGGCAAGCTGGATCCCCAGAATGTATTGGCATTTTATTAGTAATTGCAAGGCTAAGGTGTTTTTTACAAGAAATATCAGCCCCCTGTTAGTCCTACCCGTTGTTTTCGGTGGATAGTTCAATGCTTTCAAAATTAATGAATACAATCCAACATAGTTTAAAATGCATTTTTCTAATCCTCTTTCAGAAGTTTATTTAAAACATACCAAAGATAAAAATAACATATTTTGTGCTCCCCATGTTAAAACAGACTTGGTCAAACTACTCCCAATGCACACTCTACTTCCACTCAATTCAGGATCATTCTCCCATACTTTCACCCAATAACAAACATACAACTCTGGCTGATAGACACTCATTTTCACTTACTTAATGACTCTCCAAATGACTTTTATTATGAGCTGCTCTCCAAATACAGCTGGCATATGGTTCTACTCGACAACAAACTGCCCATCCGGTCCAGCCAATGTCTCTAGGCCCAAAACGTTAAAGATTTCCTATTTTAGAACACGTTTTGTGACTTTTTTGAAACAAAACATTTTATGACATAAGTGGATATATATTTAAAAAAAAAAATATTCTATCCTTTACATTCGTTGTGGACAGAGATAGCCTCACTCACCTAATAAAAACATTCTTTTGAAACTGTTAATGGCATGAGTTTACTTTTGCTGTCCCATCCAGTAACTCTTTCAGTATCATAAATCTGGAGACAAACAAGGGTTCATATCAATCAGTATCTTATCCTTTTCCATTAATCACTCTTCCATCTACATTCCCTGTTACTTCAATAATCCATACCTCTTTCACATAGGTGGTGGAGACTTAAGTCTTCCTTACAGGGTCACTAGTAGCCTAATATTCCAACTCCTCACTTCCACATATAGTTAACCTCACCGTTTCTGGAAGAATCAATTAAAGGTATAACATAGAAACCCTTTTTGATAAGGTCATCTGTCTCTCTTGGCGCAACTTAATTTTAGCCCCAAATTTCTCTCTGAGAGTACATTCTATACTGCCACTCAGTATTTGCCATGTTGTTTAAATGGTAATCCAAAAGTATATGTACCCCTCCTGTTGTCAGGCCATTTTTGAGCAAGCTATGCACCCACATCTATTGGGTCAAAAATGGTTGAATAGCAGCCAACCACGTGTATTTTTAGAGGTGCAATGCCACAAAACATTCACCTTCATTTAAATCAAAATTATATACCCCCGCAATGTTTCTCAACTTTCTGTTTAATTTAAGTGAATTAAGTAACCATCCTCCCGTGTGCTATAAGGGGTGAGACATAACTATATCCACACCTCTTTGACAATCAAAATTGTATCATGATGGTATTTCTAAGCTTCTCGTTAGGTTAAAATGGGTTAGATAACCAACACCCCGTGTGGTTTCAAAGGTGTGACCTAACTGGATCTACACATCATTATCGGGCACAATTGCATACTCACAATATTTAACAACCCCTTTTCCCCAGACCAATTTTTGCCATGGGCTTATTTCCCTCGTAACTAGCTTGTCTACCACCCATTGTTTCAATTATATTCCTCCCAGCTATCTCCTCATGGAAATCGCTCTCCCTATATCTCCACAACTCACCTTGTTATACGGGATCCTCCGGCATGTATATTCACGTCTGATAACTTTCCGAATGTTTGGCATTCAATCGCCATTTTTAAAGCCCATTTACGCGTGATTCACAGCGTGCTTTATTGAACGCAAAATAGCGTACTCCGTCCTACGTCCATTCCAAGGAAGAGACCGCCCTTAACATAAAGGAAGAACTCCTTCACTGACGAGTAAAATCGACATATTGTAATGTGTCAACTCTAATGGATACAACGTCAAATTTTGTCATCATTCTTTACGTTAATTTGCATTTCTATTATTAGGAGTACTATATTCCCTATTTCTATTCCGTTCTCCTCATATTTCACTCAAAAGGGAACATTTCTATTTTTTGATATCAGGGGTAGAGCGTACTATGTTCCCACAAGTCTGTAAATTCCAATTCTAACCCACTTCACAAACTCTGTAGGTCTATATATTGAAAGTAACTATCCTTTTTGTGTGAACCTATACCTAACACCTGTTAATTACTAAACAGAAAACCATCTAGTCACCACATCTTCGCCCCAGATTTTAAGTAATGAGCGACATCCAATCCTCCTTGGAATTCAATCCTTTCTGTACTGTTTCTAGCTTCCAAATGAACCACTCTCCTAGTAGCAGAAATCTTCTCTAAGATAAACCACTTAAACTCGTCATATTTGTGGTTAAATTCTGAAAAATGGTCTGTGAGTGGGGCATTAATTTTCTTAACTTTTAGGGCTGATCTATGTTCTATGAGTCTAATCCTAAGCTCCCGACCTGTCTCCCCTACATAACCAAACCCGCAAAGACAGTTGTTCAGGCTCATACACTGCACATTAAGTCCATTAAAATTCAAATCCTTTGAGACAATACAGGAATCTCAAGTGGAACAGGTGCCACATTTGTGGTTCCCGATGGCCTTTGTCCGAAGCACAGTAATCTGGATTTCTCTTCTTGGTTCTCTATATGTTTTAAGTAGAGTATTCTTAATATTCTTATTTCTTCTAAAAGAAAAGAGGGGTTTCTCTAGAGGAGTTTCCTGTCCCTCATTGAAAATCTTCCAATATTTATTTATTGTCAGGTTCCACCGTCCAGAATCCTTGGGGTTGTGCTGATGCTCAAAAGGGGTCCACCTCTCGACTGCCCCAAGTCCAGTATTCAGATGTACTCGGACTGGTGAGATAGTCAAGCAAGGGAAAGAAAGGACAGGGACCGCAGGGAGGGAGATCTGGGGAGGACACTAGAATACACTGTTAGTCTTGGTGGTTAGTTCACTACCTTCTGGTCATACTAGGCACATCCAAAGAACAATTGCAATGGCAAAACAAACTACCTGAAAATAAAGAAGGTGAAGAAACGATACCAGAAGAGGAATGAGGGTGATTTGCAAACCTCCAGCGTGAAACTAGTAGGGAGAGAGAACACACCATATAAGTATCTCTGAATGCGTACCAGTTCCCCTATGACGACCCACAGAGAAGATTTCCCTTAACCTACCCAAAGGTACATGTGGATCTGTAAAACGCGCAATATTTCAATTTCCTGCACACCCTCATAAGATCCTCTCTCTCCTAGGAATTAATAAACAACAAACAAGATATTGTGAACAAACGTAACGTAGCAGCTAGGGTACATTCATCATCTGTACAATGCTGAAAATTATGTCAAGCTGACATGTATTACCACCATGAAAATCCAAAGGGATATATGTTGATTTCTTATAGTTCCCCCAAATTCTGATTACTGCATAAAACTTCACAGACTTTCCTTATGAAGCTGTTCAACGATTCAGTGGGGGGGCTATCCTCTAGGAGGAATAGTCTGTGAGCCACTCTATGAATATCCACCATATACAGTCATACCTTGGGGAGTAAAGTTTTCCACCAGAAGCCCCATTGGTATTGGTCTGGTTTCCTTTAAGTGGCAAAGGCTCCGAGTACAGCGTGGTTCTTTCCTCTGAGGAGCATAAACTGGTCAACACCCAATGTTCCCCTCTCGTATCCCTCCTCTGCAATGAGACAGAGAACCTGGTTATCTCTTCCAACAGAGGAGTGTGAGCAGGAGTGCAACAAACCCCAGGCGCTGTTATTTTTCTCTGCAAGAGACATTGAAAGGTGTCTCGCCAACAGAGGAACAAGCTCTCAGTGCCTTACTAAGAACTGGGCACACGGAACAACAAAAGTAAAGAACCCAAAGAAGCGTCTGCACGTTCCTCTGCAAGAGACGCTGGGAAGCCGTCTCGCCAACAGAGGAGCTTGCGGGGCGCAAAATCCACAAGGATCACTAACACGGATACCCAGGAAAGTACTCACGGTACCCCCACAGCTGTGATGGATCCTCACGCCGCCGGGCCTCCTGGAATCCGGAACGACAAACAAACCGCCATCCATAACGAATAATCGGCAGCGCTGGGATATTCAGTCTGCACCTATATCCGGTTTCCCGCATTGCGTCGCGTCACGTGGGCCATGACTCCACTACGCATGCTGGGAAATGTCGTTTCTAGAAGGGCTGTCTCGCGTCCTGGTGGCCCTTCTGTGTGCAGTCAGTGTTTACTGGCGCTAGGGTCTGACATTTATGATGTTCTTGATCTGATTGCTTTTTGTTCGAGAACTGACTGACAAATACCACCTTATTTAGTTGCTCTTTGTTCTTCATTCTATTTTGATCGAGCATAGCCTCCCGATTGTAGTACTTTGCTCTCTTGAAAGATTGATTAATTAATTTCTTTGGGTAACCTCGGTCTTTTAGCTTCCTTTTCAGATTTTCTGCATGTTTGTTAAAATCAGACATTGAAAAACAATTTCTGCATAGTCAGCCCACAGCCCAAGTCCTTGGAAGATGTAGATATCATTTTTGCCGATATAAAAATACCATTCAGGGTCTTGGAGCTTAGAGTGGATCCCCGCCAGATTCCAAGAGATTAAGTTTAATTTATTTTTTACCTTGTTGTTAAATATGGGTAGACTTCCTTGAGTGTCTGCGTTACATAACGGCACATTGTCACTAGTCAAATAGGACAATCGGGTAGATGAATATGATTGCAACGGGAACGCGACCTTGGCTATACTAATGCTATTATTAGGTCATGTTTCGGCATTGACTGCCGGGTGCAAATTACTAGTAGGCGGTTCAGCGGTGTAACTATCTCCCAAGGGTTTAAGAATTAAACCACTTTCCTAAATTGTTTGGTCTGGCATGGGGTGCCTAGAGCCTTTGTGTTTCCCTGTTTGGCCACAGACTAAAATGTTTCAAATTAAATTCATCCCTTGCACTACTACTAAATGGTTGTAATTGGGTAATATTATCTGGCTTTACTGTGCATATGCTGCTGCATTTTGGGTACGACGGTGCAGGGGTAGGAGATGAGAAGCTGATAATGTGCCTGAGTCAATGCACATCTTGTAGTTGGGACGAAAGCCCTGCTTTAGATCAAAGCCCTAGTATATTCCTTATTAATGCTTCAATATGGTCAGCCTTCTAAAGATCTTACCTCTTCTTTCTCCATACCTAGTTTTGGCCTCAATTGATCTGCTGTGCCTCTCTAGATATCCCTATGATTCTTAAATTTAAAAATATGTTCACAATTGTAGGTGCTCGGGCAACACTGCCAGTTTTGTTTGGCTCTTTGGTCTTTCTTCTACCCCTACAGTTTTCACCAAGTCACTAGCACCTTTGGTGGGCAGCCTACATTCCCAAGGAAAGTTGGTTTCCTCTTACTTTGATGGCTGGTATAATATGCCTCTTTTTTCGCTAAGGGTTAAGAGGCAGTCCAGCTCATGCGTAACTGTCTGTCAAGCTACAGTTTCCTCCTCCTCGCCAAATCACATCAATCAATCAATAAATCAATCAATCAGCACATTTATAGAGAGCGCTACTCACCCGTGAGGGTCTCAAGGCTCTGGAGGGAGGGGGGGGGGAGTCGCTACTGCTCGAAAAGCCAGGTCTTGAGGTGTTTCCTGAAGGTGAGATGGTCCTCGGTCAGTCGTAGGTGTGCGGGGAGGGAGTTCCATGTTTTGGCTGCCAGGTAGGAGAACGATCTTCCTCCGGTGGTGGTTCTGCGGATCCGTGGGACGGTGACGAGGGCGAGTCTGGCAGAGCGTAGCTGGTGGGTGGGGGTGTAGAACGAGAGGCAGTTGTTGAGGTATTCGGGGCCATTGTCGTGGAGTGCTTTGTGCATGTGGGTGAGGAGCCTGAACGTGATCCTCTTGCTGATGGGGAGCCGGTGCAGGTTTCTCAAGTGGGCGGATATGTGGCTGTGGTGGGGGATGTCGAGGATGAGTCGTGCGGAGGCGTTCTGTATGCGCTGGAGTCGTTTCTGAAGTTTAGCTGTGGTTCCTGCGTATAGGGCGTTTCCGTAGTCCAGTCGGCTGGTGACGAGGGCCTGGGTGACGGTCTTTCTGGTTTTGGTGGGGATTCACCGAAAGATCTTACGGAGCATCTGGTGTTGTTTTAAGAGCTTCAATTTATAGGAGTTCTATTCAAGGCCACTATAAGAAAAATATTTCTCCCTTCCTCACGACAGCTAAATGTGGTATCTGAGAAATCTTTTGGACTCCCTAGGAAGGAAGTGGTTGTCATTGCAGGAGGATATGGCGGCAGCCTTCCACCTGGTTCCTTGGACTCCTTTTGTTTCATCTGGTTCAGCACTTCCTGGCATTTTGGGTACCAAGCTCCCAGAATTACGAGTCATTAGTGCCTATTCTTCTGACGGTTGTCTAGAAACTTCTGACTTGGGCCTCCTCTTACTAGATATTCCACTCTATATCACATATACAAAGCACAGTGTAAGGGAAGACTTGCTTTAAAACCTGTGCCTCTTCAAAGGTTACCCCATTGGTAAGCAACAGGACCACAATATCTGCAAAGTCTTGCGAAACGCCCGCCATCTTATAGTCAGGCAGAGTGGTCCAGCTTCAACCGAATTGTAAAAAAAAAAAATCCCTGTTCGATTTGTGCTCCTTTTGTGAAAAAAAAATAGAATGGGCAGTAGCAGTGACTAACTCTTTGTCGCTTAGAAGAGGAGGTAGCTTGTTCAATACAACTTGTGGTCTTTATTCAGTATTCTAATTGGAATGTGGACCTGATAGAAGACCCTAACAGAGTGAGTCACTACAGCAGTCCACACATATGAAAAATAATGTATAATTAAATTCTACATATATATTATACCCAAAAACAATACTTATCTTGTTTCCTGGGTGAAGTATCGCCAGGAGCTACATAAAAAAAACAGGAAGTGTCCAGCTCTGCTCCTTGTATATGGGATCATCTTGTGACAGCCATGTTGGGATGGGGACGAGTTTATAATTTATATTGTATGGGAAAATACTGTGTGTTAGAGGCATGACGCTCATTATGTGAGGACAGGAACGAGGAAGACGGATAAAGCAGGTAATGTATTATTAGTAGGGGTGTGTGTGTCTTGCATAATTCCGTGTAATGTACTCACGTAGAATTATCTAAAAATTCTGCAGAATTCAGCGAGAAGAGTATTTCTACATTTAGCACTATTTTCTTAGTGCAAAAGTGCTCCCTTGTGTCAAAAATGGATGCAAGGGTGCATTTTACACCATGAAATAGCACTAAAAACAGAACATGAATAGCACCAGAAGCAGCATTTCACGCTAAGTGCTCTTGGGGTAGGATTTTTCCCCAACTTGCACCTGACATTTAAAACCATGACATGTTATCGCTACTTTCATTACGCCTGCTTCAAGACTGACTTAGCCATGATATCCTATGTAAGGTGGATATTATGGCTAAGTATGCCTTGCCCTATCATCAAGCTATCGCCAAACTTTGTGAGATTATCGCTGGATTTCCAGAGATAATCTCACATTTGGCAGTTAGCGCTTGGAATTTTATCGCTTTTGAGATAAGCATTGCTAATAGCACGCTATCTCAGCGATAAAATTCCACGTTACCCGGCGATAATTATCCTAGTGCTAAGTGCGCTTAGCGATAATTATCGCCGGTCCTTGATGATATGCCCCTAAATTCTTAGTGCAAAATGAACCCTTGCACCCAAAATAGACTTGAGGTTGCATTTTGCGGTAAGAAAATAGCACTGGATGCAACAGAGCACAAACAGCAGTGCTAGCAGCCGCTCGTATCTCTAAATGTGCTTTCGTAGTAGGATTTTTCCCTCCAAATTACTCTTAATTACACGAGTAGGAATAATTGCGTTATTATTGGTAATTCCACATCAAAGAGTAATGAGGAATTACCAAAATGACTCCAAGTACTCCAGAAAAACTTCCCTGAAAAATGGGAAGAGAAAGAAATGAGGGGGGAAACGGTTCCGTACAGAGAAAAATGAAGACATGGCTGAGAAGAAAAGCGAGCAGTGTTTCATCCTTGTTTACTACTGAGCTGAACATTGTTCGAATGCTCTAAAACGCAAAATGTCAAGTAGGGAGCTGCTGTTAAGCAGGCTTGTGAAGCAAGGCTCTTGTGATCTGTCAGTACTCGCCGCGCGGCAATGCCTGCCAGCAAAGAAAAGGGCTCATTGTAGCCTAACACAACATGCACTCTGAAGAACACTGTGGCCTCTTCCTCCGCCACTTCTCTGCCTACCTTGCGCACAACACGCCGGCCACAGCCTGCCATTCAGTGTCTGTGAGTGCCCCTGAGGAGGGGGTGGATACCCAAGTCATAACTGGCTGTTTTCACTTCTACTGAGCTCTGAAAAGACCCCACGAACAAGCAATGAAGAATGTTCCAAATCAAGCTGCTGTCAGTCAACCAAGTGTCAGTTGACAAGGATCACACATGCCAACCCTCCCAACTCAGGCGGCAGACTACTGATTTCATGGGTAGTCTCCCACCTACCGATTCCTGCATGCAGAAACTCGATTCAGAGTTTTGTAAAACGACCAAAAAATAATGCTGATGATTGCCATGCCCGCTCCAATCTCCCCCTTCAAGAACTACTTCTGACATCAGAGTTCAAGGGTGGTTTGTCCTTATTCTTGGAGGGACAGATTAGAGCATGTGACAGGCCTGGACATTTTATTTTTGGCATTTTTGCACAACTCACACAAAATCAGAGTTTAGATCCCTGTGTTTTTTGCCATAGTTTAGAACTCTGTTTTTGTTTGCACTCTGATATTTAACTGGCTAGAATGAAATGCTGATTGTCTGTCAACATATGTACCAATAGTCCAGATTCAGGCAGATTGCCCCTGCTTCAATATATGTCAGCGGGAAAAATATATTCTCCCGACTATTTTAAAAAAATCTCCCACTTGCCTGCTCTAAAATGTTGGCATGTATGAAGGATGGACTCAGCAGGAGGCAGAAAGCATAACAGTGCGATGAATGTTCAGGCTCTCGGAATGTAATTTATGACATTTTGCTTCAAATTTGGATTCTGAATTTCATATACTCACGCTGGCCGAGCAACCTGAAAGTGTGTTTTTGTGCAGATATATGACAGTCTCTTTATGTCTCGAGTGGTTGCTAGGCTAGGGAGTTCTTTCAAAAGCTAATGGCTCTTAAAAAACAGAGCAAGACCGCACTTACACAAAGAAGGGGCTATCTATAAACAACTGTGATAGAGCAGAGATTGCATCAGACAATTTTACTGATAAAAAGAACTGATTTTGACAAATTGTATGCAAATGATGACAAATCATGTGTTAAGTTCCTGGTAATGAAAAATAATGCAATAAATACAATTCAGCTACTGCCTCGTAAAAACATGCAGATGAAAAGATAGATTTGAGGCATATAATATGTTTAATTAATATGATGTGACTAATGATAATGAAATACTATTTTCACTCATTGATATGTGTAAGAATAATGTAGGAGAAAAATCTTATGTTATGTATTATAATACTAATGGATTTGATATGTGTGAAAATTTACCAAAATGTTATCTCATTATATAATGCTTGCACTTGAAATGACAAAAGAAAAATAGGTGCTACGTGAATATACTGAAATGTGCCGTCGTGAAACTTCATTAACATGTATTTTATATATGTATTTGTTGCATAACACATAAGCGACAAAGAGTAATATGCATTTTCTTATATGTATGATAATGACGCTTCCAAAATTTCTATGGGCACCCAATACTTACATGTATTAATTATGATCATATTGAAATGGTTATATGCTAGCTTTCTTATTTATGTGCGACACACAATTTAATATAATCGTTGTATATTAGCTAAATTTCATGTAGGCCTCATATTTAACTTCCCTTTTCCAGTGAAGTCAGCGACTGAATATTCAAAATCTTATGGGAACTTTTTAAAATCTAGCAAACTGTATTGAAATGATAACTGTTTCCTTTGACATCACCCAGACTGATTTGCATATTTGCAACAAGTTTTGCTACAATCTGGAACAGCTGCATGAGAACTGAACTTTTTCACCCCACATGTCATCATCTTGAATGTTTCATTCTTCAATGTGTCTTTAACTTACATGGCAGGAGAAACTGCGTAATCGATTCACTTAATTTTTCCAGATTTGTATCTTCTTTCTGCTACACCACCCTCATTTTACTTTGGACTGACCAATGGAACAGAGTGGTCTGACAATTTGGTGAAGCTAGGGGGTGTCACCCTGGAAACGCTTTAGAGTAAATTTGTTCGATTCTGGGAGAAATGGGAAGTCTGACTGTCTGTGGCTGCCTTTCCGAGACATGAGTTATCTGATTTTTGATTTAGATTCCAAATCTGCTGTTGGGAATAGGACCCGTTGCTGCTGACCGGTGTCCTGGCGCAGAATGAAGGTTTTGGATGAAGGGTACATGTCATGCTGCTGTGACGTTTGTGGTTACTGTGACAAACTGAGACAGATTGCTGTCTTGACGAACTACAACTGGCTACTTGGAACTTTGCTGAACTTTCCTAAGAGCCTTTATAAGGCTCATCTGGTTTCCCATTCCTATCGACACATTGTCTGCATAAGTCCAAATCTGCCTCGGCTGAGGAAGATTTTCCTGTTCATCCATCAAATTTTCCCTGAATCTCAGAGGCTTGGTATATTTAATTAAATCCTTTACTAATTGATTATTAGGGCTGTACGATATTTTTATGCAAATATTCTTTACCTATCGAGTGAATAACTAAACTTTAAATTCTTAAACTGATTCTGCTGGTTTGACTCATCAGTCCTTGAGAGTGATTTATTGGTTATGAGTAACTTATGATAATAGTCAAATTTGAGGGCTTTATCTAATTGTAAGGAAGTTGAGTTGAAGATATAGTTATCCTATTCCCGGTACTCATTGGGGAACATGTCCATCCACTGAATATCCAACTCATTTCAGCACATAGCGAGATCCATCGAAGGACCAACTGTATATGCCAGGTAGCGGGAGGTCAACATGTATATTGTATTTTATGCAAGAACCCAGTAAATGCTACAAGAGTTTTTCCGGTAGCTTGTTGGATGGTGTACTGTCTGGAAAAGTTAGGATACATATTGAGGCTACTAAAGATTCACCCAAAGCCCAAGTTCAGTAAAGTTAGCCAAGTGCCAGTCTTGATGAGAAAGACGAGATGACAAAACAGTGGTGTGAGTAATAAGAGGGTTGTGGGTTGCTGTGCGTAGATTGCTGAAATTGATTGCGTAATGTTTTTTAGTATTTATGCTTGAGTAAAATTCTTTCCTGTTGCTGAGTTGACATTGTTATCAGCTCCAAGGTGGCCTAAGATCCCGGGATATATACCTAAGGGTGGTCTCAGTGTGGCATAGGCTGAGTAAGATTGTCTGCTGTGATTTGCAGATGCTGTACCTGAGACGTCATCTGCAGTACCAACAGAGAAGGGAACCTTTGTGAAAGTGAGAAGGTACAATCGTTAGGATTTTTTTCAGTGCACCAGGAATAATCATAAGGATATAAGTGAAGTCTCGCTGGTCGAGATTTCGCTTTGAATATGTGATAAATAATGCTATTCTTTGAGCGAGTGAAAGTCTATAAATTCTCTTTTAAGGGAGCAGACAAGCGTTTATTTGAGAGCTTGTTTTATATTACTGGTTGTAATATTTGTGCTAACATTTTTGATTTAATAATGCTTTGCTGAGAGAAGTTTGCACTGAGTATGTGAAGGAGGGGTAGACACTGTGAGGAGTTGAATTACATCACAGAGTGTCGCACTGCAATTGGATAATTAGTAAGAAGCCACCCTGGGATAGGTTGACAATGTCATAGAGAACTGTGCTGGTACTGGTTGTTGAAAAGAAAACAAGGAAGTAATTCCAAGAATTGCTGACAGAACTATTTGTAAAAGACTATTGAAATATTGATTGGGAAAAATGAAACTTTTAAACAATATAAATACATTATTACAGGGAGATGTACCCTTTCCCACTAGAGAAGGGCTACTAATACCTTTTCCGTTTATTTAGTCTTTATTTCGATTTTCAAATCATTAAAGACAACAGTACATCAATAAGTTCATATTGTGGACCGTTAATTTCCACCATAAACTAAAGGTTAAAGCAGCTTAACCATACAAATGTTTTAGATTAATAAAACCAATATAAATAATTCACATAAAACCATAAATTAATCCTTCCTGCTATACATTCATATTTCCATTTAAAAAGGTGAAAATATTTAAAATCAGTTACATAAGAACATTTTTAATATCATCCTGGGAACTAACATATATTTAAATATAACTACAATGGCCTGATTGTGAGAGGATTAACCCTTTACATATTAGCTGCATTCCGGGCTTTAGCAATTTTGCAGCGAGTGGCCCACATCCAGCCCAAGAATTTCGCTAGGGCAATTATTATGGGCTCACTTGTGTCTGTCTTTAGAATCCTTAGTGCCTCTGTGCCCTCCCTAGTACCAAGGCTTAGACAGATTGATTTGAGTCATCTGTATCGAGGGGCTTTATAGGCTGGACAGACAAAGAAAACATGTGCTATGGTTTCCCTCTGCACCTTTTGAAAGAAAGGGGGGAACCCATAATAACCCTTTGGCATCTGGGTACTTAAACAAGTGTAAAGAAAAAACTAACGCCTAGGGATTAATGATATTTCTATGTTCTGGTGACGAGAAAGATTAATTATCTCCTCCCTTGAGTTATTTTATCCTCAATGTAAACTATGTTGTCATTATTTTTAATGGTCATACACGGTAATTCCAAACCAACAATGAGTATATCTTTCCTTAGATCTGCGTCTAAGTATATTTATTGTTTTGTATTTCAACATCAATATATAAAGAGATTAATCTTTCAGACATATATACAAAAACATTTATAATATTTACAATCTTTACTTATAAGAAATCAGAAATCAATGAACATATACATCAATGAAACCCTATATTTCAATTCGGATGCTTATAGGATTAATCTACTCAAGCATTCCTTTCTAATGAAGATCAAACCTACTCGAGAATTTTTGAGATCTTTTTTTCATTATGATCTCTACATTCATAAAAGTACTCTTTTAAAGTGAATCCAAAATAATCAATAATTCAACTGAATGTCTTCCAAATCGTTGTCGACGCGTTTCAGCCACAAAACTCTTAAGGCCTCATCAGGACTAGGGCACATGTATATATAATTTCTTCAAATTTCACCTATAGATACAAATTCAATATTTCTGTATTACTAATTTTATATATACAATATAATACAAACATATAACATTATTTACGCTATATATACACATCGGAGCATAGGACCGGGTCTTATGACCAAAAAATTGCAAAAAAATTACATTCCAAGAGAAACACTGAAGTGGCGGGCCAAACAACCAAAATTAAGTGAGATAAACATAAACCTCATAGTGCACTAACACCACTGTGTACCGGTTCTATCTATTACTAAGAGTGATAGAGGTATATTGTACATATGCTCATATCGATATATATATGCATATCAGGCCTCTCTATCAACTGAATGGAGTATGGCCTTAAGATGTATAATATCTCTTATCAAGGCAGATATTTTAGAGCGTACTGCTTCTAGAGGCTATTTCATGAGGTCCCAAATCATCAATCCCTTTAACTGGGAATGCTATAGTCATCTAAATATCATCTAAATATCCAATACAGGAACTTACTAAAGCAATCATGACCACAATATTCTAAACTTACTAGTAGAAGTCGTTCTGTCGAGGTATCCTGTAATATATTCGTTAATTATTTCTCCAAATCTCCATCCATTGTTTTTTTGACTGCAAAACAAACCAACCAATGGCTAAACGTTAACTGCCTCAACCCATTTCAGCTACCTACATCGAAGAATCATGGATGATACTTGGTAATTCCTACCTTGAAAAATCTTTGGTTTTTCGAACTTGAATGCCTCAATTCATTGCACGAAAACCGTAAGAAAAAACGGAAGACTGTAGACGCCGCCTCTGTAGGGATAACGAGACGGAGAAATAAACTATGGACCCACTCTTATAACTGGAAACCCTTATGATTTTACAGGGCGATTTCTTTAATAACTCTCACCTTAGTATGTACGTACTTGTCGTCTGGATACCTCGCGCTTCCGGCATCAGGAAACACGTGATGCGGAAGCGAGAATATATCCGGAATGAGAGGTCATGGAGCTAAAAAACGGACTCTATTCCTAAATAAATGAAAACCGAAGGCAGACTATTCACTACATCGGAGTGGCCTGTAATCGTCATAATAACCAATTATTTCTACAAACAAAACCATAAATGATAATGCCCAATATTAAACAATTCTAAAATCAAATTGAAGATAAGAATAAAAAGGGAGGGAATAATAGTGACACCACCTTATAACCCAGTGTATACCCGCCACTCCTTATAATCTTTGTAACTAATAACCATTCTTTATCAGTTTCCCTCTGCAGCGGACATGTGTTACATTTATCGTCATTCAGGGGGTGCCATTTGCAGGTGAAAGTCTTAAATGGAAGTGAGCACTCTGTATTGGTGATACAGTTTCCTGTCAAGTGATACCGTAATGTAATCCCAATAAGGTTTGTAATGGTACTCATGTTTCTTCTCCAGGAAATCCCTCGTCAAGGTTGGACTTGTGATGGACGAAAAACATTTCTTCCTAACCATATTCCAGTGGGCTATCTTGAACTCTTTCCTTGAAGGAAGAGGATTACCTTTGGGGTTTTCCCAAATACCATTCATCCCCATGTCACTCAAGGTGGTTTTAATCTTTCTCAACCAGGAGATCTTACAGGAGATGTCGGCCTGCCTGATTTCAAGCAGTGCCCGGGCATACAGAGACAGCTCAGGGGTAGCCCATAATATTCTCCAAAGTGCCAGAGGTCTGAAACGAGCGATATCCTCTAACTGGTTGCAACCCAGATCAAGATAGAAAGGCAACAGGGGCGTTGATGGAGGTAGGGAAAGTAGAGTTCTGACAAACTTATTCTGGGCTACAATCAGGGGTGTTAAATCTGAAAAGCCCCATAGTTCCGCCACATAAAGTACTGAGGTATTAATTTTAGAATTGTAAATCTTCAGTACAGGAGCCACTAGTTTTGTATAGGACAATCTCTGCTCCTTCACAAGGGCGCCTGCCAGTTGGGCATGTTTAAGGGCCATCTTGTTAATCTGGGGTATCCATTTTAATTTACTTTCAAGGGTTACTCCTAGATATGTAAAAACATTAGTTTGCTCTAGTTGTACATACTGGTACTGATACCACCTGAGGGTACACCTGCTTTGTATATGACTCAAGAGAAAGGTCATCATACATGTACATGATTAGAGAACTGGATGAAGAATTTGGAAAAATAATTTTTAACATGCATATTCTTGAAAATTTGAGAAGACAGTTAAATGATATTAAACCACCCCGAGACCTATGCCATTTGAAGCCACTGGAGAGTGGGAAGATGTTGCCCATCAGAAAGAAAACAGAAATAACAAGGAAGGTATAAAACACCTTAAATTGGTATGTGAAAGCTAGATGGGCTGCCCAACAGAAAGCATGGAGTACAGACATTGCAGAGGGAACACAAATATATACTGTAATTGTTGCAGACAAGGGTGAAGATGAGAAATGTAAGGAGAAGAAAAAACATCTTGAGAACTCTCAAACATTGGCACTGACTGATGAGCATGAGAATTAATTAAATTATTAATTTTGTAAATGAGTTACTACTAAATCATCCTCCACCATATAATGAGGGTCAACCTCAAAACATGCCAAATTCCTTTCCTGGAATTGTACCAGATGTACCTACGATGTCTGCAATTCAAATTCACAAAATTCTTTCTTAACAGGAGTAGAAACACCCAGAGGAGCAGAGTCTAATAATCCCATGGCATTGAATATTCCTGATGCTCTATCAGTCCCAGAGGCGATAGGTCCGGTAGTTCCACTCTATCAATCAGGTATAGAGGACAAAATGTACATTCATTGACCATCCCTACTGGGATAGGGGAACCAAGAAGGCTTCTCTGAGACTGAGTATGGAGCCATTGAGCCCAACACCTATAATTTCAAATTCTAACAATTCCCTTCGAGGACATGGATTAGGGTCTAGTGCAGGTCCAGTTCAACAGAGTGTATTAAATAAGCAAATTAGACCAATCTGCTTACCAGATTTAGCTGAAAGAAATATGGAAACCCTTAATAGAGGAACTCAAACTATGCCAGGGAGAACTTTACAAAAGGGTACTCAAGATTATGAATTATACACTACACCGTGTTTGGAGGGGGGAGTGAAAGGTCGCAAGGAGATACTTTAGAAAGACAGATAGGTCCTACACTACAACAACTTGATGATTGGATTAGAGAGATAGCACCATCTGCAATTGATAAAAGTGAAAATGTTTCAGGAACTACTGTTCAGAGAAGCTCAAATGATAAATCACTTGATGTAGGCAAACTTAAGGTGACATTGGAAGAAATTATCCTGGGTACTATCAGTCCTGGTAGAATTATTCATTATCAAGATGACTTTTTGTTATTCGTTTGTAAGCTTATTACTTGAAGAGCTAGAAATACCCATGATAAATTAATTGAATTGGCACAAAAGTATGGGTTGGTCATACAAAATTCAAAGTCATTACAGAAAACTTATCGATTAGATTTTAGTGACAGAGACCTCGAAAACATGAAACCTTCAGGCAAAAGATTGCAGATTAAGGAATTGTTAACTATTCTTAGAAAATGGGGAGATTCGGAAAAATGGGAAGGCAGTTGGGCTAAAAAGAAGGAAACAATAGAAAATGGCCATGCCAATGAATCCAATGTTTGAGGAAGAGGAAGAAAAATCAGTAACAAAAATACTTTCTATGAGAGAGGTGCCTGGAAGAGGTTAGGTTCATGTTCCATGAACAAGGCCAGATATATTGTCTTTTACAAAAGACTTCCCAAAACGGAGTGAAACCTGTTGAGCCATAGAAGCAAGTTGAGAGGTTTGTCAAGGTTTCGAAGATATTGTTGAAGGATTTGATGCAAGTGGTATAAATTGGCCTGATACTGCACCTGCTAGGGATCCTGAAACCGGTGCACAGTCCCCTGAAGTAATGGAAAGATATAATCAAGCCATTTCCTGTTTGGAAGGGAACATTTCTCCAAAATAAATTGGGTAAAGATTGACAAGATAACACAGGAATTGAAGGAGACAGTGAATGCATATTATGAATGACGTCTGCAGGCACTCAAACAATACAGTGGAATGGAAAATGTGACCTGGAAGGTTATGGGACATTTTGTGTATCTGTTTCTGTTTGTGTACGGATTAAGACCTGAACTAAGTGCCATGTTAAAACAGCATGTGATTTGCTAGCAGAGTAAACCAATAGATATGCCAAAGATTGTGGAGATGAACTAGACTCCAACCATAAGAGATTGAAAGAGAAGCTCATGTTAGTTAAAATGAAGGCAGCAAAGAAAGGTTACATGGGTGTTGGTGTAGATTGTCCAAATGTGGTACAAGGAAACGGTCAAGCGAATTCAGAAATGCGAGGAGTACTTGGCAGACAACAACAGGGTGTGCTGACTGAAGGCAGAGGTAGAGTTATTCCTATAGAAATGTTGATAAAGACCAATCTGTGCCACATTTGCGGCAAGTTCAGGCATTGATAGCGTGAGTGACGCTCACAAGCGGCACGCCCCCTGTCAAAGTGGCAGGGAGTGCCAACGTCACCATCTCCCAACGCATCACGTTCTTCCTGCTTCTGGGAACAGGCTCCCAAACTGCAATGCGGCCCATCCTGATGCTGCATGAAAGCGGCATCAGGATTGGCCTGAGCACTGACAACTTGCACACCCAGGCAGATGAGGAGCTTTTGCCTGCTTTCTTCAGCCCCAGCAACGCAGCTGTTCCCTATATGAATGGCAAGGTGAATGGAACCCAATCTACCCCTATGTAAGTTGTAGGAGTTTCAAATCGGTTAATATCATATCCTGTAACCGACTGGTGCAGATTGGGTCATTTGAAGATTTTCAGAAATTTGTAGTGTTTCATTCTAGTCCAGTGAATCGACTAGGACGAGACTAGTTGTGCAAACTCAATTGTTCCACCGAAAGGAATTGAATTCCATATGAATGATGAGGATGCTGTATTTAAACTAGCTAAGCAAAAATTTGGAGCTGCAGATTTATTCCCATTATTGACAAGTGATAATTTACCATTGGATTTAGGAGACACAGCTTCACCTGAGGTTTGGAATTTTACGGGGAAAGATATTGGAAAAATCAAAGGGGGTGCTCCAATATGCATTACTTTGAAACCCAATGCAGAATTTCCCTAAATGCCTACATATAATCTGCTGGGAACAACTATGGGTGTGGCTCGAATCAGCAAGGCTGAGCCTAATCAATGTGAAAACAAGAGAATGCCAATGCTGATAAATCATTACAAAAAGTCAATACATCATGGAAGACAACATGAAACGACCACGATAGAACTGATTAGTAGTATTTATTTGAATCTATCTTCATTATATAGAATTTATGATCTTTCTTGTATAGGAATTATTTTAGATACAA
This sequence comes from Triturus cristatus, assembly GCF_964204655.1. Classification (NCBI taxonomy): domain Eukaryota; kingdom Metazoa; phylum Chordata; class Amphibia; order Caudata; family Salamandridae; genus Triturus; species Triturus cristatus. The sequence continues at coordinate 778,606,885 of NC_140594.1, forward strand.
GAATGGAACAACGTGAACAGTTTTATATACATAAACATATAAATGTGTCTTTGGTGCGATGCACGAGTTTGTATCCTGCCACACTGATGCTTTTGCCTAGAAATTAAATTTTGATTGATTGAGCAGATCATGATTGTTTGGATGTGACTGAACTATCTACAAAGCCATGACCGGATATTCAGGATGTCCCATTACCTAAGGCAGATCATGTGTTGTTTGTGGATGGATCATGCTTGCGAGATGCTGGAAGTAATTTGAGAGCTGCTTATGCCATTTGTACTGTAGTGGGATTGGTGGAAGTTTCTTGGTTGCAAGGAGTGTATTCTGCTCAGGTTGCAGATTGGCAGCCTTGACCAGAGCTTACAGCATTACTGAGCAATTAAGAGTTGCCATTTTTACCAACAGTCAGTACGGCTTTGGGGTCTTACGTGACATTAGGCAGTTGTGGTCACAGCGTGGGTTTATGACCTCTTCAGGGTCGCCCATTTAAAATGGAAAGAGCGTGAAGAACCTACTGTTGTCATTACAACTGCCCGCCCAAATTGTGGTGGTCAAGTGTCCTGCCCACCGACAGGGAAACAATTATTTTCAATGGGAAACCTTTCAAAGACAAAACTGATATCACAAAACGTAGGATGATGTTGTCAACTGTAGAATCATGAGAAGAAATAAAAGCATTGTAAGTTCCAAACACCAGAAGACAGGGTTAGATCAGAGCAGTGTGTACACAGAGACAAGAAGATGAGGTCTTGCTATACACAGATGAAAGACCAGTATTGCCAGATAGTCTGCTATCGCCTATGGCTCACCATTACCATGGCCCTGCACACATTGGTAGTGATGCCATGATCTGTCTCTTTCATCAAACATGGTTCAACCCCCGATTTAGATTAATTGCAGAAGTGTTATGTCAAAGATGCATAGTGTGTCAACATCAAAATGTAGGGAAAAACACACTGGTTAACATGAGTCATGTAGGGGAATTTGGAGGACCATTTAACCAGATGCAACTTAATTTTATTGAAATGCCTCCTTGCAATGGTTTGAAATATGTTCTGGTAAATGTGTGTCTGTTTTCCCGTTGGGAGAAAGAATACACAACTAGGCGAAATGATAGGTTAACTGTGGCAAAATAACTCCTTCAAGAACTCATATTGCATTTTGGGTTTCTGACTTCTTTGGAATCGGATAGAAGGGCTCACTTTAATAATGAGGTCTTAAAGATGTTATGTGCAGCATTACAAATCAAGTAAAAGCTACACTGTACTTATGGACCAGAAGCATCTGGAGTGGTTGAACAGGTTAATGGGACATTAAAGTCCAGATTGGCGAAAGTGTGTCCATCAACATCTCTAAAATGGCCAGATGCATTGCATCTAGTGTTGATGAGCTTGAGAAGTACCACAGACAGAAGACCTGGACTGTCCCCAAATGAAATTATTTTGGAGGGGGCTATTAGACAGCCTGCAGCTCCTGCTAATTAGTTGGTGAACATTACTGCTGATTTGGTACTCGATTACTGTAAAAGACTGGCTGATGTGGTACGTTCTGTGTATCATCAGGTTGGGGAAGCTGCAACTTCACCTCAACAGGAGCAATGCCATGACCTCAGTCCCTGTGACTTGGTCCCCGTGAAGAAACACATACACAATTTGGTGCCGATCACGATCCGGTAAAAACCGGGTACGAACCGTCGGACGGAGCATAATCTCCGTCCGACGCGTACCCGGTCGTCAATTTTTACAAACAAGGAATTACGATTCGCACGGGTACACCATCACCGTACGATTCGTAAAAAAGCCCGACCGAACAAAAAAACCCTACCAATGCCATCCGGGAAAGCGCCGACCTGACGTCGGGACGCTCGCAGCCAGCCATTCACGACCCAGGAATTACGATTCGCACCGACGTCATCCCGCACGGTGAATATTTTCCGGCACCCAAAAACTGCCGGGAAATCAGGACGACGCGAACAAGGACCACCAGTACGCGACGGACAGACAGGACGACGCGAACAAGGAGGACCAGTACGCGACGGACACACAGGACGACGCGACCAAGGAGGACCCGTACGCGACAGGACGACGCGATCAAGGAGGACCCGTACGCGACAGGACGACGCGATCAAGGAGTACCAGTACGCGACGGACAGACATGGACCCGAACCTACGAGTCATCCCTGCCCTCATAGCAGTCCACCTCCTCTACAGGTTATGACGCAGACGCCGCAGAAGGTCAGAATAACTAAGGGAGGGGGGAAAGTGGGGTGGGGTGGGGGTTGCAGGACCAGGGCAGGCCACAAAACAACCACATAAGTCACACACCACACATGGCCTGGACATACCTGACTCCCATGCCCTGGTCACCACGAGGGGGTGGGGGCGTGTCCTGATAAGCCAGCGACGGCCACAACGGAAGTCCGTCACCACGCGAACCGGCAACACAACCAGACAGGTACGTCCCGTACCCACGCCTGAAGAGCGTGGGTACGAGTCGTACCACGCCCACACACACGTCACCCCAACAATGGCGGGACGGATCGTACCCACGTGGCAAAGGCCTGGGTACGGGCCGCACAAGCATCACATAGCGTGGGGACGGATATGTACGGACCCTACCCCCACCCCGTATGCAAGGAGCGTACCCCCCACCCCAACAGTGTAAGTACGACCCGTACCCTCACCCGCGTATGCAAGGAGCGTACCCCACACCCCAACAGTGTAAGTATGACTCGAACCCCCACCCGCGTATGCAAGGAGCGTACCCCACACCCCAACAGTGTAAGTACGACCGGTACCCCCACCCGCGTATGCAAGGAGCGTACCCCCCACCCCAACAGTGTAAGTACGACCCGTACCCTCACCCGCGTATGCAAGGAGCGTACCCCACACCCCAACAGTGTAAGTACGACTCGAACCCCCACCCGCGTATGCATGGAGCGTACCCCCCATGCCAACAGTGTAAGTACGACCCGTACCCCCACCCGCGTATGCATGGAGCGTACCCCCACCCCAACAGTGCAAGTACGATCCGTACCCTCACCCGCGTATGCAAGGAGCGTACCCCACACCCCAACAGTGTAAGTACGACCCGTACCCTCACCCGCGTATGCAAGGAGCGTACCCCACACCCCAACAGTGTAAGTACGACCCGTACCCCCACCCGCGTATGCAAGGAGCGTACCCCCCACCCCAACAGTGTAAGTACGACCCGTACCCTCACCCGCGTATGCAAGGAGCGTACCCCACACCCCAACAGTGTAAGTACGACTCGAACCCCCACCCGCGTATGCATGGAGCGTACCCCCCATGCCAACAGTTTAAGTACGATCCGTACCCTCACCCGCGTATGCAAGGAGCGTACCCCACACCCCAACAGTGTAAGTACGACCCGTACCCTCACCCGCGTATGCAAGGAGCGTACCCCACACCCCAACAGTGTAAGTACGACTCGAACCCTCACCTCCAATGCATGGAGCGCACCCCCACCGTGTATGTTCCAAGCGTACATATCCTGAAATAGGAGGTGTGTGTGCAGAGTCCACCCAGCAGTGCCCTGAGACAGGAGGGGTGGGTGTGGAGTCCTCCCAGCAGTGCTCTGAGACAGGAGGGGTGGGTGCCTATCACTAACAGCAGTGCCCTGAGCCAGGAGGGGTGTGTGCCTATCACTCCCAGCAGTGCCCTGAGACAGGAGGGGTGGGTGTGGAGTCCTCCCAGCAGTGCCCTGAGACAGGAGGGGTGTGTGCCTATCACTCCCAGCAGTGCCCTGAGACAGGAGGGGTGTGTGCCTATCACTCCCAGCAGTGCCCTGAGACAGGAGGGGTGGGTGTGGAGTCCTCCCAGCAGTGCCCTGAGACAGGAGGGGTGGGTGTGGAGTCCTCCCAGCAGTGCCCTGAGCCAGGAGGGGTGGGTGTGGAGTCCTCCCAGCAGTGCCCTGAGCCAGGAGGGGTGGGTGTGGAGTCCTCCCAGCAGTGCCCTGAGACAGGAGGGGTGTGTGCCTATCACTCCCAGCAGTGCCCTGAGACAGGAGGGGTGGGTGTGGAGTCCTCCCAGCAGTGCCCTGAGACAGGAGGGGTGTGTGCCTATCACTCCCAGCAGTGCCCTGAGACAGGAGGGGTGTGTGCCTATCACTCCCAGCAGTGCCCTGAGACAGGAGGGGTGGGTGTGGAGTCCTCCCAGCAGTGCCCTGAGACAGGAGGGGTGGGTGTGGAGTCCTCCCAGCAGTGCCCTGAGCCAGGAGGGGTGGGTGTGGAGTCCTCCCAGCAGTGCCCTGAGACAGGAGGGGTGTGTGCCTATCACTCCCAGCAGTGCCCTGAGACAGGAGGGGTGGGTGCCTATCACTCCCAGCAGTGCCCTGAGCCAGGAGGGGTGGGTGTGGAGTCCTCCCAGCAGTGCCCTGAGACAGGAGGCGTGTGTGCCTATCACTCCCAGCAGTGCCCTGAGACAGGAGGGGCGGGTGTGGAGTCCTCCCAGCAGTGCCCTGAGACAGGAGGGGTGGGTGTGGAGTCCTCCCAGCAGTGCCCTGAGACAGGAGGGGTGGGTGTGGAGTCCTCCCAGCAGTGCCCTGAGCCAGGAGGGGTGGGTGTGGAGTCCTCCCAGCAGTGCCCTGAGACAGGAGGGGTGTGTGCCTATCACTCCCAGCAGTGCCCTGAGACAGGAGGGGTGGGTGCCTATCACTCCCAGCAGTGCCCTGAGCCAGGAGGGGTGGGTGTGGAGTCCTCCCAGCAGTGCCCTGAGACAGGAGGCGTGTGTGCCTATCACTCCCAGCAGTGCCCTGAGACAGGAGGGGTGGGTGTGGAGTCCTCCCAGCAGTGCCCTGAGACAGGAGGGGTGGGTGTGGAGTCCTCCCAGCAGTGCCCTGAGACAGGAGGGGTGGGTGTGGAGTCCTCCCAGCAGTGCCCTGAGACAGGAGGGGTGTGTGCCTATCACTCCTAGCAGTGCCCTGAGACAGGAGGGGTGGGTGCCTATCACTCCCAGCAGTGCCCTGAGCCAGGAGGGGTGGGTGTGGAGTCCTCCCAGCAGTGCCCTGAGACAGGAGGGGTGTAACACATGTGTGTGAGGCCAGAATTATCCACATGCATACTGCCTACAAGGGAACATGTCCCCATGAACTCATGTCAACAGACTCCACACACAAGTACAGTGATCACCAAGGATGCCACGATTGTTGCAGGTGGAGACATGGCCCTGCATGCATGGCCAAAGTAGAAGGGCTCCGTCACACACACAGCTCATGTAGACACAGCTCTGCGCTAAACATTGGGAACACCCTGCAGGGAAGAAAGCTGGGTACACAGAGGAAGGAATACACCCTGGGACAAGTGCACCATGCAGTAACTGCTTACATGAACAAAGAAAGTTAGCCAACACCTTGTGATGGCACACAGATCCCAGGGTCCCCCCAATGAGCAGCACACTACTACATATCCCACACACCCAAACCCTTAAACACCACCCAAAACCATGTAGCAGCCCCACCAACACCAATACCAGCATAGCAGTAGTGTGATAATGAAAACAAAATTAAGCTTTATTCAGCATGAGCACAATGTCCGTGGATCGCAGGCAGTTCAATATTCACAAAGCCCATAGGGCAGTCAATGATTCCCAGCTGGATGGGGGACACAGTGGGATGCGTGTCCCCTACCTTGCCTGCACAGTCAAATGGCATCGTCTTCCTCACTGGTGAGGGCATCAGGGGGGGGGGGAAGCACCAGGCACCGCAGGGACATCAGGGCAAAGGGGCGGCGTTGTGGGTGCAGGGATGGAGGACTCCACCACAGGGGGTGGGTCAGTGCCAAAGGCGGAGGCCAGGATGGCACTACACACCTTTGCAAGGTCCTCCAGGGAGTCCCCTGCACCCGAAGGGACCTCAGGCCCCAAGGAGGGGGGGGGTCAGATGGATGGGTCGCAGCGCCACCGGGGGAGGGTGGAGACAGGGGGGGAGACTCAACCACCCTGACCGAGGACTTCCTTGACCGCTTGCGTGGTGGTGTAACTGTGGGGCTTAGGGACAGAGCGGCCATGAAGGAGTCCTTGGGGGAGATGTGGCCAGGAGAGCTGAGGGTAGGGGATTTGGAGGGAGTGGACTGGGTGGAATGCGGACTCCCACTATGGCTGCGTGTCACACGTTTGCCCCCCGACCCAGTGGGTGTGCCTACCTCACCCTGTGTGTGCGTGTCAGGAGGAGTGCGGTGGACCTTCCCTGCTGGTGTGGTGCCTGTGTCTGTTGATGTGGGTGCATGCCGACGTCTGGGTGTACGTGGGACAGGCATGGGAGTGGGAAGTGTGGATGGGGCAGGGGTAGGTGGGGGTAGGTCACGCTGCAGGAGACCCACTGCTGCAGTCAGTGTGGAGTCTATGGACCTCAGAAAGTTGCGTTGGTCAGCCTGCGATGAATGAATGCCCTCCAAGAATGCCTCGATGTTGGTGAGGGTTTTGCCGTGGGCATGGAGGACATTAAGGATCGCAGCCTGACCAACCTGCAGTTGCCGCTGGATGTCCACAGACTCTGCATTGGCGGCAGCAGTGGAGACAGGGGCAGGGGGTGCGGTGCCTGGCAGAAAGGAGACATGCTGTGACCGGGCACGCTGGGAAGGGACACGAGCAAGTGGGAGGCAGCTGATGGGAACTGAGGGGGCGGTGCGAGGTGTTGTTCCGCTGTCAGCTGCTGGTGCAGCCACCGCCCACTCGGAGACATCCTCCTCGGACCTGTCAGCTTCGTATTCTGACGTGCCAGTCGACAGGTCCTCGGCCGCACTATCCTCCACCTCTGTCCCACTCGATGTGCCAGCCCCGATGTCACGGCTGGCACTGGTGCTCGGTCCCTCCGCCTTACCTGTGTCCATGTCTCCCTCTGTGTCCCCCGACGATGCTGTGGGCAGGGTGGAGAGACAGAAATTAATCAGACAGCTGTACACATCAGTCACATGAGTCCAATCTACATAGGTAACATTGCATAGCCTGAAAAGGAAGATCCCTAACATCTACTAAACAAGGTACCGATGTAGGGCATGAAACACACAGTTGGTTGAGCCACCATGCCACTGAAACACCATGGAGAGCATGAGACAATAGCTCAAGACAGGAAACGTAGTCTGAAATAGCACCCAGGCCCTGGGGACAATCCAGCACTGCATCTGCACCACACAGCGTCGGTGAAAATACCGATGACCAGGGACCATATCCACGAACTTGAGACACATGCTGCATAGGTAATGCTGGAAACATGCCCAACATGACTCGGTCACTGCACCTTGCGTGTGTGTCCAGACAAACATCACACACTGCCCAGACCCAGCAAGTAGAAATCAGGATTTTACATATAGGCATTGCCCGCCCCAACCAACCCCTACACGAGGCAAATTGTTGAGACACAGGTGGCACCAACATCTCATAGTCTGGGTGATAAACACAGGGGCAGGCAAAATGCAAGATTGGACGCCAAACAGCCAAGGTGCACCTGTACAAATAATGAGGTACCAGTGCCCATCCTCAGACGAGTATAACAAGACACACAGGCACTGGCAACTGTGAGTATGAAGAAGGACAATCAGGTCAGGCTGCACAGTGGACACCTGTACAAAATAGCACGTCTATATACATGGTGCCAGGGGACAATGGCACAGAGCACAACCTACGCTGTAGACACTGAGAGTGTCCACGTTTATGATGACACACACCACTGAGGAAAAGGTGCTCCAGGGGACAGTAGTGGGCACGCAACTACATGCTACTGAATGGTAATGACTGCAACACACGCCACCATCCCTGCACTATGCGTATCGCACACTCATGCACATCATGTCACAGGCCACTACATAGGACATGCGCGCTGTAAGGCATGACACATGAGAGACCAACTCCCATGTCTGGAGTCAGCATCAGTGCCAACTGACATGGAACCCACATGCAGTGAACTTGACAGGGCACAGCCAAGGTACAAAAAGCTGTTACACACCACCCCCACACATGATGCTACAGGCATTGTTCTCGTGGACAAAGCACCAGCCTACATTACCTTGTGAAGGAGTGACCACACACAGACCAGGGAACACATTGCAAGGAGGGGAAGGGTGGTAGGGGCGCAGCGCTATACTGGGGCAAACAGGATCTGCACAGCACCTGCCAGTGAATTAATGCTACCGTGCCCTTACAAATGCCGGTGACACACAACAAACGCACATGTACCTACCCCCTTCCGGCTGCTGCATCGCCTGTAAGCGCCTCTCCAGGTCTGGAAAGACCACCGGCAGCACACGCCTTTGGAGGTGGCTCAGACGGCGGCGGCCGCGGTTCTTGTGGCTCTCAGGTGAGTCCCCCAGCAGGAGCCGTGCAATCCTCCGCGTCCAGCACCGGATATCCTGCCAGCGTTTCCTCACCTGGGGCAGGCTCCGCCACCGACCATCCACACCCCTCACGGCACTGACGGCGGTCAGCCAGATCTGCTCCTTGGCAGTGGCGCCTACCTGTGAGGAGGAACAAGTGACACCACATCAATACACCAGCCACATGTCACAGAGAGACATATGAGAACAAATTAGCTGGTTACAACAAGGCATGTCATGCAGCCAACGCATTGCACCTTTGTCATAGGGACATCATCCCCTGGTGAGGGAAAAAGCTGTACGTGCCATAGTGGGTACACAGGTGGAATGATGGCAATGTCACAATCAGTGATCAAGGCTCACACTGTGCATCACACCCACCCCTCCTGTCTCAGGGCACTGCTGGGAGTGATAGGCACACACCCCTCCTGTCTCAGGGCACTGCTGGGAGGACTCCACACCCACCCCTCCTGTCTCAGGGCACTGCTGGGAGTGATAGGCACACACCCCTCCTGTCTCAGGGCACTGCTGGGAGGACTCCACACCCACCCCTCCTGTCTCAGGGCACTGCTGGGAGTGATAGGCACACACCCCTCCTGTCTCAGGGAACTGCTGGGAGTGATAGGCACACACCCCTCCTGTCTCAGGGCACTGCTGGGAGTGATAGGCACACACCCCTCCTGTCTCAGGGCACTGCTGGGAGTGATAGGCACACACCCCTCCTGTCTCTGGGCACTGCTGGGAGGACTCCACACCCACCCCTCCTGTCTCAGGGCACTGCTGGGGGTGATAGGCACCCACCCCTCCTGTCTCAGGGCACTGCTGGGAGTGATAGGCACACACCCCTCCTGTCTCAGGGCACTGCTGGGAGGACTCCACACCCACCCCTCCTGTCTCAGGGCACTGCTGGGAGTGATAGGCACACACCCCTCCTGTCTCAGGGCACTGCTGGGAGTGATAGGCACACACCCCTCCTGTCTCTGGGCACTGCTGGGAGGACTCCACACCCACCCCTCCTGTCTCAGGGCACTGCTGGGAGTGATAGGCACACACCCCCTCCTGTCTCAGGGCACTGCTGGGAGACATCAGGCATCCCCCCCCTGGGACCCCCCCTACAGTACATGGCATGTGTGTCACACCAGGACACAATGCCAGAAGTCACAGTCACAACATAGGGACAGTCTGTGCCAGTGGCCTATGCACTCACCTGATACCCTGGTCGCCCATACAGCATGGAGTACTGTGGGAGGATCACATCCAGCAGAGCAATGTTCTCCTCCAGGGTGAATGGCTGTGTCCTCTCCACAGCCCTTGACATGGTTCCAGGGAATCAGTAGCAGCAGCTGGGTCGACGAATGCAAAGATGTGCAGGCAAGTACTCCCTCATGGGACCTGGCTGCCTTATATCTGCCTTTCTGCCCTGTCTCATGCACAGGAGTACAGAGTGATTGGTCACTCACATTTGCATCCTATGTTTCCACCAATCCCTTCAAACCTAGCAGTCTGTGGGTTCTCTATCGGTTTCATTCTCCTGCATGATGTCAGACCCACAAACACATTGCAACAATGTAGAAGAATTCCAACTGACTTCTGCTGTGCACCTTCCAGAACAATTTCGAAATTTGAACTTGGTCTCCATGACAACCAGCATGCATGTAGGCCTTAATACTTGTCCCCTATGTAATTTGGAGCATCACACACAGGTACGGTGCGTTTCGGGGCCCTAGGGCACCCCAAATGCGTTGCAACGGCCCGTACACGCATGCCTACGTTCACTATCAGTATGGGTGTCCTCGCGTATGCGTATTCGTAGTGGTACGGCCCGTACACACGCATGTACGCTCACTATCACTACGAGTACGCATACGCGTGTAGACCCATAGTGATAGTGAGCGTAGATGCGTGTGTACGGCCCGTACCACTACGAGTACGCATACGCGTGCAGACCCATAGTGATAGTGAGCGTAGATGCGTGTGTACGGCCCGTACCACTACGAGTACGCATACGCGAGGACACACATTGTGATAGGGCCGTACACACGCATCTACGCTCACTATCACTATGGGTCTGCACGCGTATGCGTACTCGTAGTGGTACGGACCGTACACACGCATCTACGCTCACTATCACTATGGGTCTGCACGCGTATGCGTACTCGTAGTGGTACGGACCGTACACACGCATCTACGCTCACTATCACTATGGGTCTGCACGCGTATGCGTACTCGTAGTGGTACGGACCGTACACACGCATCTACGCTCACTATCACTATGGGTCTGCACGCGTATGCGTACTCGTAGTGGTACGGACCGTACACACGCATCTACGCTCACTATCACTATGGGTCTGCACGCGTATGCGTACTCGTAGTGGTACGGACCGTACACACGCATCTACGCTCACTATCACTATGGGTCTGCACGCGTATGCGTACTCGTAGTGGTACGGACCGTACAAATGCCTGTACGCTCGCCATCACGATGGGTACACATACGGCATCACTCCCACAGTGATTTGGGAACGTACACAGGCCCTCTTAGCAGCAGTACGGCGGTTTTTACACATCACAGTGGGGATAGGCGACACACAGGTAGGAATAGGGCGGACATACTTGTCCATGGATGGACATACTTGTCCATGGATGGACATACTTGTCCAGGAATGGACATCAAGGCATCGTCTGTGCATTACTACATGTGTGGGGCACAGGTGTGACAGGCTGTGATGTGGAACATGACTCCTGAGTGGAGAAGGCACCAGATGTATGATGAGATGTGTATAGGTGTACTGTGTGACGGTGCAATGTGTGCCAGCCATGCCCTTGACTCCTTTGACATGTGTGCATGTCGTACTGCACACTTGGGGTAAGCGTCACTGGCATGGCACGGACACCAACACACGGAAGTGTCCCATGATGCCCGGTACAGGGATTATGACACCTGACTTGTCACTACCCACAGTGCACAATGTGACTATGTCATTTATGTGTGGGGGATTTACATCAGGTTGATGTTGTAGCACCCTCATAAGCTGCAGCCGTAGCAGCAACCAACATGTGTCTGTGTGTAGATTGTCATTGCACACTGTTCCGCACACCATGCCACATGTGGTATCGGATGTGAGGTGCACATGTATGCATGGGACACGGAGTAGCGTGACAAGGCCATGTCTGCATCCTCACAAGGAATGTGTGGTGAGTCATGACATGTGCACCTTCATGGCAAGGTGTGTGGGCTGTCCTAGTGTAATGTCATGTGACCTGTGGCTCCAGTGTTCCGCTACCAGTCTCTGCCATCGGCATCCTACTTCTGCTGATGTGTGGATGTATGTCACTCCTGTCTTGCGTCTGGCTGTTCACTTGCACTGGGACACAGCTATTCCCATGGCGTGGCATGGGGAGGTTCTCAATCTCCGTGTGTAGCTGGGTCTTGGAAGGAGTGCCACCTTGCATCCATACGTGTGCTGGCCATGTAGCACATACCTGACTCCCTATGTAGCATGTGTGTATTGCCAGATTAACATGTGCTCAGTAGACATGAGTTGTTGTCGTGGTGCACTCACTCTTCCTTGTCACTTCCAAATTACTGCAGAGCGCCGCCTCTTGCCCGAATAATTCCAGACTTGGCTGCCATGCAGGAGAATGACAGCATCCGGCTCTACCGCTTCACCCAACCGTTGATTCTGGAGTTGACGGCGAGACTGGCACCACACCTGCAACCGCTGCACAGGTATCCTACGGCACTGACACCCCAGCTGAAGGTAATGGCTGCCCTACATTTTCTTGCCACGGGTACCTTTCAAAATACCATAGCTCATGTTGGCGGCATGTCCCAGAGCATGTTCAGCGGTGTGCTGCATGATTTCTTGGAGGCCATGTTGATTCACCTGGATGACTTCATCAAGTTCCCAACCCCTGAACAGATGACTGAGGTCAAGCGTGGATTCTATGCCCTGGGAGGGATGCCCCATGTTATTGGGTCCATAGATGGGACACATGTAGCTTTGGTACCACCACACGCACGGGAGGTGGCGTACCGCAATCGGAAGCACTACCACTCCATCAATGCCCTTGTGGTGTGTCTCTCCAACATGGTGATTTCACATGTCTGTGCTCGTTTTCCAGGATCAGCACACGATGCCTACATCATGAGGCGTAGCGGGATGCCTGATATGATGATGCAGCTGCGCAACGAACGGGCATGTGTTGTAGGTGGGTACAGTCTGTCTGTCTTCTATTCTGTATCGCCTACCAGCACGACCGCTTCACCACTTCTAACGATGACCATGTGCTTCCCATGTAGGGGACGCTGGCTATCCCAACATGCCATGGCTGATCACACCTCTCCGCAACCCCATCACGCCGGCACAGCTCCGCTACAACACCGCCCATGGCCGGACAAGGCGAGTGATAGAGAGGACGTTTGGCATGCTGAAGAGCCGATTCCGGTGCCTCCACAAGACCGGCGGTGCACTCCCTTATGCCCCGGCAAAGGTCTGCAAGATCTTCATGGTCTGCTGCATGCTGCACAACATGGCAGTTGAAAGAGCTGTGCCACTCATCCTGAATCAACATGACGAGGACCATCCACCCGTGGAGGACGAAGGGCTTGGCAATGGGGCTAGTGATGTGGAGGATGTGGAGCCGCAAGAGGACATCCGGACTCGGCTCATACGCGACTTCTTTGCTTAGTGGTGAGTACCAGTGTCTGAGTGTGCACGCATTGGTCCCCGTGTGGCATGCGTTGTTGTTGGACAGGCCACACGAAGGGCTTGCTCCCTCCCCGCACGACAGGGCCCGAGCTCCGGACCACCAGGCATAACCCACGAAAAGCACCTGTACCCCGTCTCCCGACGGATCTTCTGCCCTCGGACCTCTACTCATCACGGGGCCCAGCCCCACCGGCTCCCCCGGCCGGTTCAAGCCGCCATCTTGGGCCCTGCACCACGAGGCCGCGTGGCCTCGCCCCGACCCTAACCCCGGGCCTGGCCGGCCCCGACATCCCGGCACCACCATCCACCCAGGAGGTGAGCGGACCACTTGGCAGGTCAATGGGAGAACGAAGTGTCAAGAGCTCTTTCCCCGCCAGGTGCCGATCGCCTCCAGCTCCCCCAGGCGCTGGCTCCACCCCCTGCTGGGTGTCTGGACACCTTCATCCCGGGCCCTCCGACCTCCAAGTGCGAGGGTCCGGACATCAAAGGGCGCCTGCCCTATAACTGGGGCAACTCCGGAGCAGGAAGGCAGTTGTATCCTGGAGTCGAGAGACACCGAGAGAACTCAGCCTTGACGGACTACTGGCGCTGCCGTAAGCCCGCTCTTGTGAACCATCGTCCTGCCTGCTGGCGCTGCCGCGGCCTTCTGCAACATCCATCCTCGTCGGGACCTGCTGGCGCTGCCGCGGCCCGTTGTAACGACCATCCTCACCGGGACCTGCTGGCGCTGCCGCGGACCGTACATCGACCATCTTTCCGGGACCTGCTGGCGCTGCCGCGGACCGTACATCGACCATCTTTCCGGGACCTGCTGGCGCTGCCGCGGACCGTGTACCGACCATCTCGACCGGGACCTGCTGGCGCTGCCGCGGCCCGTACCAACTAAACCACCAAGCTCGAGGATTGTGAGCTAGTCATCATCTCATCCGAACTACCTGACTGGTAAACAGACTGTCCCGCTACCCCTTACCCTGCATTGAGAGACTTGAATCGAGGGGACCCCTGAGTCCAGACCTCCTTGTACCATTCAACCGTACCTTAAGAAGTGCTTATAAAGAACACTGAACCTTATCCGTGTGTGGTATCTGTCTGTGGGGGGGGGGAAGTTACTTGTCTGTACGATCGCTGGAGACGGCTCTCCCCGGAGACCTCTCCTCCTGACCCCGGCCGACCCTCCCGGTCCGTCTACCCTTTCTAACATTGGTGGCCAGCGGCGCGATCCGAATCAACGCGCAATCGTACAGAGAGTAGCTCACCCCACGACAAAAACACGATGTCAGCCAAAGATAGCAGCTCCACCGAGAAATTCCAAATAGATAAGTTAGAAGAATACAACCACCGCGAACTGAGACAATTCTGCATAGAACTTGGCATTGCTACCACCGGCCTGAGTACCAAGGATGATCTAAAGCACGCCCTAGAGTCGTGGACAGAAACTGGGGTCGCCGGACCCTCTGACCAAAGCAGCATCACACCAGAGGGGAACGCCACGGCTCCCGAGGAGCGGGGAACGGGCCTCTCGCAGGAGGAGATCCGAGAAAGAGAAAGAACCAGATTGCACGAGTTGGAAATGGCACGACTCAAGATGGATGGGGAACTCAAGTTAGCTGAACAGAAACTCAACCTCGAGCATATGCGGCTCCGAGAAGAACGAGAAGAGAAGCAGAGACAGAGAGAGCTGGAGGAGAAAAAAATAACGCTCGAGCACGAGCGCCAACTAGCGGAGATAGAACTTCGGAAACAGAATAAAGAACTGGGGGTGCCTGAGCGACCACACACCCAGGGGCCAATCGAGAAAAAAGTCCACATCCCCAAGGATGTTGTCCGCGAGTATGTCCGAGAAGACGACATACAACAGTGGTTTAAAGCCTACGAGATCGCCATGACCTCCCACCGGATCGACCGGAGTGATTGGGGAGCCGGACTTTGGGGGAGGTTTATCAACGAGGGTCGCGATGCCCTACTGCAGCTCCCAGATCACCAAATGTCGTCCTACGACCACATGAAGGCTGCCCTCCTCACCCGCTACGGCCTCACACCCGAGATGTACCGCCAGAGGTTCAGAGATTGCACCCGGATCCCAGGTACAACTTGGGTAGAATACGTGAACTATTTCAGCCGTGCCTTCGAGGGTTGGATCAAGGGGAGCCATGTCACCACCTACGAACAACTCTTTAACCTTATGGTATGGGAACACCTGTCGAACAACTGTTTCGTCGAGCTCAGGCAGCACCTCCTCGACAGTAAGCTGACTGACCCCGGCAGCTCGCCGCCGAAGCTGACCGATGGGAAAGCACCCGAGTGGGCCGGAGGGGGCCACACGAACAGAACAGAAGCAACCAAGGCCAGCACCGTCCTCGGGGAGGAGGAGGGGGCCAGGGGCGAGGGAGAGACGCCTTGCCAGCAACACCCGTGGCCAGCACCCCGCCTCCGGCCGGCCGGGGCAACCCCCCGTGGCGTCCTGGGTTCCGAGCCAACGTCACGTGCCACCGATGCCAGCGAGTCGGCCACTACGCCAATGACCCGAGCTGCCCGCAGAACCAAACACCCAAGCCCCGCCAGGTAGCTGCCGCCGCCCTGGGGGAAGAGCGATTATCGGAGGAACCAGAAGAGTATGAGCCGGCCCAGCAAGAGTGGGAACCGGCCGCCATGGTCCTGGCGTGCTTAGGGGGAAGAGACATGGTCCCGCGGGCTCCCCTACCCGCTAACACCAGGAAATACGGTCAGTGGGTGACCATTAATGGACAGCGAGCCGAGGCCTTGCGTGACACAGGCGCCAGTGTGACGGCCGTCCGCTGTCACCTGGTGAAGCCCGAGCAGATCCTGCCGAACATTCTCTGCCCCGTCCGCTCGGCAGACAACTCTGAGAGTATGTGTCAAATGGCCTGCGTCCCATTCGAATGAGGAGGGGTCTCCGGCCTGTTGAAGGTGACGGTCTGGGACGATGCCCCCGTGGACTGCCTCCTGGGGAATGACCTCGAGAGTTCCCCGTGGGCCACCGTTGAGAGAAGAGAGCACCTGGGGATGCTGGGCCTCCCGGACTGGGCCTGCATAACCACCCGGTCCATGGCCGCCCATGCCGTCCCCGATCAGAAGAACCGGAATGGCCAGCACCTCCGCCCCCGGTCGCCCCAGTAGAAGACAACGACGAGGCCAGCCTCCCAGACCCGACGACCGAAGGGGACGCGCAACCCCAGGACCTTCCTGACCTGGCTCAGTGGCGTCAAGAAGGGGGGCCCACCCAAGAACAGTTCCGCCAGGAACAAAAGACCTGTCCCTCCCTCGAGGGACTCCGCCAACAAGCCAGCGCCCAGAACGCAGGGGACTCCACCGGAACTCACTGGGTCTACTGGGATAACGACCTGCTATACAGCGAGCAAAGAATCGCCGAGCTGGGGGCCGGTCGAGTACTGGTGGTACCTCTCCGCTTCAGAGACTTTCTGCTCAACCTGGCCCACGATGTCCCCCTGGCTGGACACCTGGGCCAGGACAAAACGTACAGTCGCCTAGTGACCCACTTTTTCTGGCCGAAAATGAGGAACGACGTCCTGAACCACTGCCGATCTTGCCCCACATGCCAAGCCAGCGGGAAGAGTGGTCGGAAGCTGAAAGCCCCTCTACAACCCTTCCCTGTGGTCACCACCCCGTTCGAGAGGGTGGGGATAGACATTGTGGGGCCTCTGGACCCCCGCACGGCACAAGGACACAGGTTCATCTTAGTACTGGTGGACCATGCCACCCGCTACCCCGAGGCGGTGCCCCTACGGACCGTGACAGCTCCGGTGGTTGGCCGGGCCCTAATGGGGATCTTCTCCCGGGTAGGCTTCCCCCGAGAAGTCGTCAGCGACCGAGGCACGAACTTTATATCCAAATACATGAAGTCCCTCTGGCAACAATGCGGGGTCACCTACAGATTCACGACCCCCTATCACCCCCAAGGGAATGGACTAGTGGAGCGTTTTAACCGCACTCTCAAGGGGATGATTGGGGGATTGGAAGAGCCCCTCCGTCGCCAGTGGGATATACTACTCCCGTGCCTCCTCTTCGCCTACCGAGAAGTTCCCCAGAAGTTCCTTTGGTTTTAGCCCTTTCGAACTCCTGTACGGGCACCCTGTGCGAGGGCCCCTCAGCCTACTAAAAGAAGGTTGGGAGATGGCCCCCCTAAAGACCCCTCCAGACGTCTTCAAATACATCCTGGCCCTACGCAATCAGACCCGGCGCTTCAGAGAGATGGCCAAGGCGAACCTCGAGGCCAGCCAGGAGGACATGAAGAGGTGGTATGATCACAATGCCTCCTCCGTTGAGTTCGAGCCTGGACAACAAGTATGGGTGATGTCCCCCACCGAACCATGTGCCTTGCAAGATAAGTGGACGGGGCCCTTCAAAGTGGTCGAGCGCAAAAGCCCCGTCACTTACCTCATCGACCTGGGGACCTCCCGGAACCCCCTTCGGGTCCTCCACACCAACCGACTCAAACCACACTTTGTGCGCTCAGAACTCAGCCTCCTGATGGCTACGGACAGTGGGGCAGAGGAAGACTCCGAACCCCTCCCGGATCTTCTGAAGACTCAGGAGAATGACGGCTCCGTGGACGGGGTCCGGCTCTCTGACGCCCTCACTTCGGAGCAACGCCAGGGCTGCCGGAACCTCCTGCTGCAGTTCGCTACCCTGTTCTCCCTCACCCCCGGGGTCACCCCTTGGTGTTTGCACGACGTGGACACCGGGGACAGTCCCCCTGTCCGACACCGGGCCTACCGCGTACCAGATCGGGTACGGGCCTGCATACAGGAGGAAGTGGCCAAGATGCTCACAATCGGGGTCATCGAGCCCTCGGACAGTCCCTGGGCCAGTCCGGTTGTATTGGTTCCCAAAGCCGCTGCCCCCGGCACCGCACCTGAACTGAGATTCTGCGTCGACTACCGGGGCTTGAACGCTGTCACCCGGACCGACGCTCATCCGATCCCCCGAGCAGACGAGCTGATCGACCGGCTGGGGGCCGCCCGCTACCTCAGTATCTTCGACCTAACAGCGGGCTACTGGCAGATCGGCCTCACACCCAGGGCTCAGGAACGGTCAGCCTTCTCTACCCCCGATGGCCACTACCAATTCAAGGTCATGCCCTTCGGCATGAAGAATGCCCCCGCCACGTTTCAACGCCTCGTGAACCAGGTCTTGGCGGGGCTCGAAGAGTTCAGCGCTGCCTACCTGGACGATATCGCTGTATACAGCCGCCACTGGCCCGACCACCTCCGTCACCTCCAAGAGGTCCTACAGGCCCTCCAGCGGGCCGGCCTCACAATTAAGGCCGGCAAGTGCCAAATTGGCCAAGGGTCTGTGACCTACCTTGGGCACCAAGTGGGAAGCGGGCTGGTGGCCCCGCTACAACTTAAGATTGCTGCCATCCAGTCCTGGCAGCCCCCCGTCACCCAGACCGAGGTCCGAGCCTTCTTGGGGCTCACCGGCTACTACCGGCGGTTCGTGAAGGACTACGGCAGCATCGTGGGGCCCCTCACGGGTCTCACGTCCAAGAACCAACCGAAGCGGA
Organism: Triturus cristatus; assembly: GCF_964204655.1. Classification (NCBI taxonomy): domain Eukaryota; kingdom Metazoa; phylum Chordata; class Amphibia; order Caudata; family Salamandridae; genus Triturus; species Triturus cristatus. The sequence continues at coordinate 778,625,468 of NC_140594.1, forward strand.
TTAACTGGACCCCCGATTGTCAAGCGGCCTTCGAGAAGCTGAAGGCCGCCCTGTGCACCGCCCCTGTGCTCCAGGCCCCCGATTACAGTCGGGAATTCGTGGTACAGACCGACGCCTCCGACCACGGCATCGGAGCCGTCCTTTCTCAGTTAAACCCCGAAGGTCATGACCAGCCGGTGGCCTTCATCAGTCGACGTCTCCTGGCCCGAGAACAGCGCTGGAGCACCATCGAGAGGGAGGCCTTCGCAGTGGTGTGGGCCCTCAAAAAGCTCCGGCCCTATCTCTTCGGTACCCACTTCCGGGTACAAACCGACCATCGACCCCTGCAGTGACTGATGCAGATGCGGGGGGAGAACCCAAAACTCTTGCGCTGGTCCATTTCCCTGCAGGGAATGGACTTCACTGTGGAGCACCGACCAGGCCAAGACCACGCCAACGCGGATGGCCTGTCCCGCTTTTTCCGCCTCGACGAAGAGAGTCCCCAAGGAGATGGGTGACTCTCCCCGCCTTCAGCTGGGGGGGACGCATGTTGGACAGGCCACACGAAGGACTTGCTCCCTCCCCGCACGACAGGGCCCGAGCTCCGGACCACCAGGCATAACCCACGAAAAGCACCTGTACCCCGTCTCCCGACGGATCTTCTGCCCTCGGACCTCTACTCATCACGGGGCCCAGCCCCACCGGCTCCCCCGGCCGGTTCAAGCCGCCATCTTGGGCCCTGCACCACGAGGCCGCGTGGCCTCGCCCCGACCCTAACCCCGGGCCTGGCCGGCCCCGACATCCCGGCACCACCATCCACCCAGGAGGTGAGCGGACCACTTGGCAGGTCAATGGGAGAACGAAGTGTCAAGAGCTCTTTCCCCGCCAGGTGCCGATCGCCTCCAGCTCCCCCAGGCGCTGGCTTCACCCCCTGCTGGGTGTCTGGACACCTTCATCCCGGGCCCTCCGACCTCCAAGTGCGAGGGTCCGGACATCAAAGGGCGCCTGCCCTATAACTGGGGCAACTCCGGAGCAGGAAGGCAGTTGTATCCTGGAGTCGAGAGACACCGAGAGAACTCAGCCTTGACGGACTACTGGCGCTGCCGTAAGCCCGCTCTTGTGAACCATCGTCCTGCCTGCTGGCGCTGCCGCGGCCTTCTGCAACATCCATCCTCGTCGGGACCTGCTGGCGCTGCCGCGGCCCGTTGTAACGACCATCCTCACCGGGACCTGCTGGCGCTGCCGCGGACCGTACATCGACCATCTTTCCGGGACCTGCTGGCGCTGCCGCGGACCGTACATCGACCATCTTTCCGGGACCTGCTGGCGCTGCCGCGGACCGTGTACCGACCATCTCGACCGGGACCTGCTGGCGCTGCCGCGGCCCGTACCAACTAAACCACCAAGCTCGAGGATTGTGAGCTAGTCATCATCTCATCCGAACTACCTGACTGGTAAACAGACTGTCCCGCTACCCCTTACCCTGCATTGAGAGACTTGAATCGAGGGGACCCCTGAGTCCAGACCTCCTTGTACCATTCAACCGTACCTTAAGAAGTGCTTATAAAGAACACTGAACCTTATCCGTGTGTGGTATCTGTCTGTGGGGGGGGGGAAGTTACTTGTCTGTACGATCGCTGGAGACGGCTCTCCCCGGAGACCTCTCCTCCTGACCCCGGCCGACCCTCCCGGTCCGTCTACCCTTTCTAACAGTTGTGATGTGTGTCTCCACCTGCATGTATGGCACGTGACTCAGAGGTGTGTGTGGGTGTGTCACTGGAGTGATGGTGCCAGTGATGGTAGTATTTCCCCAGTCATTATAATGACCTAGCATGTTGTCATCCATACATGTGTCGAGTAAATGCACATGCAAGTGGCTGTGCTTTTTGTGGCTGACTTCTTGTGTGTCTCTCTTCCCCAGGTACCTGCACATGCCGTCTGCTGGTTGCATTGTTGTGGCACTGCTATTCATCATGGACATGACATCGTGGGCTGACTCAGCGTTACAGGCACGGACACGTTTGGAAGTCTCCATGGGGTAAGGGATGCATCTGGGGTGTATTGGGTGTGGCAGTTGTTCACAATGTATGCACACTGCCCCTGTCGATGTGTTGTTCCTCTGCAGCCATGTCGCATCCCCATGGGACACGACATGCAGCTGTGTACACCTGAATAGATGGTCTGCCTGGTTGACAGGCATCAGTGATGGGATAGGGGATTGTGATGATGGCATCAATGTGTGTGACACTGCCCTCGGCCACATACGGTTAGCATTGGCTGGACATGGTGTGGGACTTCGACATCAGCGGATCTATGGTGTATGGCAGGCTCTCCGTGTGCAGCTGTGGGTATTTAGCTGTTAGCCGACGCTTGTGTGCCACTTCCATGGCAAACACGCATGTGTGCTGCAGAAGGGGGGTGCCAGTGTTGGACCCACATGTTACTCCACATGATGTGTTCATGTGTACTTCGAGTGGCCTCTGCAATCCCGAATACATGTCTAATAAAGGTGTCCCTATGCCTCCAAGGTGCCTCTTCTCAGTCAATGCTGGTGTGTTGCCACGGTGCATCCTGCATGTCTGGCATGGTATTCCCTGATTGTGGCTATGTGTCAATGTGTCGAGTTGCAAGATGCAAGCTGTGTGTGTGGGCTGAGACTGTGTATTGGGCATGATGTCCATGACTGTGTTGGTATTGTGACATGTGCCATCCCCATGCATCCAACGTTGGCCAGGCCCCCATTCTCGGCATCCACCGGACTCCGGCTTGCAGGACATGGTTCTGCCACCTGTCTACACATGCCTGGGTGCCCCCCAGGACACTGGACTGGATCCCTGACCACTGCGCATGACAGTTGCTGTACTCAATGTGTGTGTCAGCACGGTTGTTCGGCAACCCCCTCAGCTGGTTGGGCCCATCACGGGTGTGTATGGTGCTCCATGTCTGTCTTGCCTAATACACTGTGACCCATGTGTCCTGTGCCAGACTCAGGCCCCAGGGTGTGGATGGTTGAAGACAAAAGATGATTCAAGCATGTTTAGACTTTACAAGACACATGTTAGTTAATAATGCTACCAGCAGGCATCTACTCATCATAGTGTGATTTATTAGTGGGGGGGGGGGGGGGCAAAGTAAGGGTCTTTCCGGGATGTTTGAATCCAAAGTTCAGTAGGGGAGTTGGGGTCCTTGCCATTGGAAATCCTCAGAGTCCATGCCACAGTCTTTGTCAACATTGGTCAGCCAGTGACCAGCAGGGCCATGTGGCAGAGAATGTCTCTTGATGCTGTGATGCTGTTGCTCCAGTGGGCCAGGTGCCAGGCCAGGTGTCCTGGGAGATGGTGATGTAGCAGCCACCCTCACGGTCCTTTCCGTGGACGACCCGGCCTCCTGCGGGGAACCTCACCAGCAGGCCGTGACGACGTCTGGGATGCTCCGTCGGATGTTTCCTCCTCCTCCTCCTGATCCCTCCCTGTGGGTGGTGATGTTCTCCGCCTTCTGGCACAGGGAGGGTCGGCCATGGTGTCGGCCATCCGACGGAGTGTAGCGTGAATCCCCTGGAATGCCGTCACTTGCTCAGCCTGTCTGTCCTCCATCCTCCGTTGGTGTTGCAGTTGACAGGCATGTTGCTGGGCCTGCTGGGTCTTTATCTCATCGAGGCTCCCCTTGATCTCATTGAGGGTGGACACAACCTGGGCCATGCCCGTGGTGTCCTCCCGGTATGTGTCCAGGATGTTACGGACATGGGACAATGCGGGATCCCCAGCCAACTGGTCAGGCTCGCGCCTCCGCCGTCCTCCACTCCCACCACCCCTGCCCACTTGCGCCTGGCCTGCCCTTGTGGGCACATGGGGTCTCCGGGACCCCTGAGGGGTGGCATTGGCGTTGTCGCCTGCCTCCTCCTGGGTGCCCGGGACACCGTGTCCCTCCTGGCCAGCCTGGCTGCATTGTGGTGTTGGGGCAGGGATCCTGGGTGTCTCCTGGGATGTGGCAGGAGTGGGGGTGGTGGTTGGCACAGTTGTACCTGACGCAGGTGCTGCAGGTGGTTGGACACCAGAGGGGCCAGGTTGGTCGGGGTCGTCCGCAGAGTGGTGAGAGTGGTCGCTGCCGGTGGGATCGGGCTCCTGCAGATCCAGGTCCTGTGAGTGTTCCCCCCCAGTGTTGGGGGGTGCACCACGACGTTGACCTGTGTGTGAGAGAGACAATGTTAATTTTTGTCCATGCAACATCCATGTTTCATCATTTTCAAAGTTGGCACATTTCCTCTTGGAATTAGGATTGGTCTTGCATTCCACTCACAGTGCACTTGTGCATGGGTGTGTCCCTTGGGCACCACTTTGGCCCCTTTAACTATGTGTGGCGCAGTCTTACTTGCTGCGTCAAGTGTGACTGCAGTCAGCAGTGGAGTGGGCAGGTGTGGCGAGCCATGCACTGTACATGTGCACATGGAGTGGATCCACACACTTATATGATCCAGGTAGCTGTCCTTGTGCTCGTGAACAGGTTGTGACATGGCCATGTGTTTTGCCATGGTGAAGAGGGGGGCTTCTGGCACTGGCCACCCTTGTCTACATGCACGCAGTCTACCTGCTGCCGAGCAGACATTCACACACGCAACACGGCTGATTGGCTCTCCCTGTGTCTCGCTCCCTCTGTGTCCCCCTCTCCCTCCCTCTGTGTCCCCCTCTCCCTCCCTCCGTGTGTCAGCCTCCTCCCTCTGTCCGTCTCCCTCCCTCTCTGTCCCCCTCTCCCTCCATCTCTGTCCCCCTCTCCCTCCATCTCTGTCCCCCTCTCCCTCCCTCTCAGTCCCCCTCTCCCTCCCTCCGTGTGTCAGCCTCCTCCCTCTGTCCGTCTCCCTCCCTCTCTGTCCCCCTCTCCCTCCATCTCTGTCCCCTTCTCCCTCCATCTCTGTCCCCCTCTCCCTCCCTCTCTGTCCCCCTCTCCCTCCATCTCTGTCCCCCTCTCCCTCCATCTCTGTCCCCCTCTCCCTCCATCTCTGTCCCCCTCTCCCTCCCTCTCAGTCCCCCTCTCCCTCCCTCCGTGTGTCAGCCTCCTCCCTCTGTCCGTCTCCCTCCCTCTCTGTCCCCCTCTCCCTCCATCTCTGTCCCCCTCTCCCTCCCTCTCTGTCCCCCTCTCCCTCCATCTCTGTCCCCCTCTCCCTCCATCTCTGTCCCCCTCTCCCTCCATCTCTGTCCCCCTCTCCCTCCCTCTCAGTCCCCCTCTCCCTCCCTCCGTGTGTCAGCCTCCTCCCTCTGTCCATCTCCCTCCCTCTCTGTCCCCCTCTCCCTCCCTCCGTGTGTCACCCTCTGTCACCTCGGCCCAGCTTCCTGGGCACACACTGTTAGCAGATCTTTGAGTGGCCCTTGGATTGTTGATGTGAGTTTGTTTCTGATCTCCAGGCACCCATTGGGTGTAGTGTCTGTGTCTGTGTGCTGCTGCTGTGGTGGTGTGTGCTGCCACTCTTTCACAATGTTGGCTGTTCATTAGCTGCTGTCATGTGCAAAACAGTGCCTTCACCCCCATGTGTTGATGCAAGGCGTCCGCCATTTGCTGGCAAGTCATTCCTGTGTTGGGACACACTGTTTGTCTGGCTGTGACCTAGGCCATATGGGTAGAGTGAATTGTTGTCTGCTTCTGAGTTGCACTATGTGCTTTTTTGGGCCCAGCCTCCCGCCATCCGGGTTACCGTGTCATGTGTTGTTGTCTTCTGTGGCCTGTGACTTGACATTGTCCAGCTGGGTGCATGGGGCATGGTGGCAGCAGTGGCATGTGCGTGCTCATGGAGTGTGGTTTAGTCATGCGATGGCTTGTGGTGGTTGCGTGCCTGTTGGTGATTTTGGTTGTGGATGCCGTTCCCCCCTTGTGAGGTGCGTTGTTTGTGTACTCACCCGGGTCTCGGAGTCCTTCTAATCCTTCGACTGCCTCCACCGGCAGTATGGCCATCACCCTCTCCTCCCAGGGATGGTACTGTACGGGTCTGCGGGAGGGCCCTCCTCCGGTGGCGTTGGCCTGGTCGTGTTCATCCTGCCTCTTGGCTCGGACCCTCCTCCGCAGATCGTACCACCTGTTCTGGCATTCCTGCTTGGTCCGTCTGGTGTCCGCAACAGCATTCACAGCATCGACGATGGTCTGCCACATGGCAGTTTTTGCTGCCAGGCTGGTGCTTCTGACCAATGTTCCAAAGATCTGTGGCTCGACTCTGAGGATTTGATCAACAAGGACCTCCAATTCTCGGTTACTGAACTTTGGATTCTTGGTGGTGGGCATGGTGAGGGGTGTGGGTGGGGATGGTGGGGGGGGGGTGTGTGGATGTTGGGGGGTGTGTGGATGGTTGTGTGTGTGTGTGTGTGAATGTGATGAGGGGGTGTTTGTGAGGGTGGTTGTGTGAAGGTGTGCAAGTGTAAGGTGTGGTGTAGCTTGTAGTGTGGTTCTGTGGTGTCTGGCAGCAGTGAGTCTGTTGCAAAGGCTCATGGTTTGTGTGTGTGGGCCCTTTTTATTGGTCCATTGGTGGGTGTGGCTGTGTTTGAATCTTGGGTGGGTTGGTTATAAGGAGTGGTGGTGTATTTGGCCTCTGTTTGTTTTTGGCAGTTGCAGGTCAGTGAATGTGTTGTTTTAGTGGTTGTTGGACATGTTTAGTGGCTTTGTGCCATTCGAATGGTGTATTCTTGTGTTGTTTTGTTTTGTCCTGGTTGTGTACGTGCGTTTTGAGCGTGTGTACGGTGTGTACATGGGCCATTTGGTTGTACGGTGCTGTCCTTGTGTGTGGGTTGGTACGACTCGTACATGCGGTGGTGATGTTGGGGCCTGGGGTGCGCTCCGTACTTAGGAGGTTGTGTTGGGGGTAGGACCGGAACGTACTGGGGTGTACATAGACGGTGGTACGACACGTACTGGGGTGGGGGTACACAGGGGTACGACACGTACTGGGGTGGGGGTAGGACTGGAACGTACTGGGGTGTACATAGACGGTGGTACTACACGTACTGGGGTGGGGGTAGGACTGGAACGTACTGGGGTGTACATAGACGGTGGTACGACACGTACTGGGGTGGGGGTATGACTGGAACGTACTGGGGTGTACATAGACGGGGGTACAACACGTACTGGGGTGGGGGTACGACTGGAACGTACTGGGGTGTACATAGACGGTGGTACGACACGTACTGGGGTGGGGGTACGACTGGAACGTACTGGGGTGTACATAGACGGTGGTACGACACGTACTGGGGTGGGGGTAGGACTGGAACGTACTGGGGTGTACATAGACGGTGGTACGACACGTTCTGGGGTGGGGGTAGGACTGGAACGTACTGGGGTGTACATAGACGGTGGTACGACACGTACTGGGGTGTGGGTACACAGGGGTACGACACGTACTGGGGTGGGAGTAGGACTGGAACGTACTGGGGTGTACATAGACGGTGGTACGACACGTACTGGGGTGTGGGTACACGGGGGTACGACACGTACTGGGGTGGGGGTACGACTGGAACGTACTGGGGTGTACATAGACGGGGGTACGACACGTACTGGGGTGGGGGTAGGACTGGAACGTACTGGGGTGTACATAGACGGTGGTACGACACGTACTGGGGTGGGGGTAGGACTGGAACGTACTGGGGTGTACATAGACGGTGGCACGACACGTACTGGGGTGTGGGTACACGGGGGTACGACACGTACTGGGGTGGGGGTAGGACTGGAACGTACTGGGGTGTACATAGACGGTGGCACGACACGTACTGGGGTGGGGGTACGACTGGAACGTACTAGGGTGTACATAGACGGTGGTACGACACGTACTGGGGTGGGGGTACGACTGGAACGTACTGGGGTGTACATAGACGGGGGTACGAAACGTACTGGGGTGTGGGTACACGGGGGTACGACACGTACTGGGGTGGGGGTACGACTGGAACGTACTGGGGTGTACATAGACGGGGGTACGACACGTACTGGGGTGGGGGTACGACTGGAACGTACTGGGGTGTACATCGACGGTGGTACGACACGTACTGGGGTGGGGGTACGACTGGAACGTACTGGGGTGTACATAGACGGTGGTACAACACGTACTGGGGTGGGGGTAGGACTGGAACGTACTGGGGTGTACATAGACGGTGGTACGACACGTACTGGGGTGGGGGTAGGACTGGAACGTACTGGGGTGTACATAGACGGTGGTACGACACGTACTGGGGTGGGGGTACGACTGGAACGTACTGGGGTGTACATAGACGGTGGTACGACACGTACTGGGGTGGGGGTAGGACTGGAACGTACTGGGATGTACATAGACGGTGGTACGACACGTACTGGGGTGGGGGTAGGACTGGAACGTACTGGGGTGTACATAGACGGTGGTACGACACGTAATGGGGTGTGGGTACACGGGGGTACGACACGTACTGGGGTGGGGGTAGGACTGGAACGTACTGGGGTGTACATAGACGGTGGTACGACACGTACTGGGGTGTGGGTACACGGGGGTACGACACGTACTGGGGTGGGGGTACGACTGGAACGTACTGGGGTGTACATAGACGGGGGTACGACACGTACTGGGGTGGGGGTACGACTGGAACGTACTGGGGTGTACATAGACGGTGGTACGACACGTACTGGGGTGGGGGTATGACTGGAACGTACTGGGGTGTACATAGACGGTGGTACGACACGTACTGGGGTGGGGGTAGGACTGGAACGTACTGGGGTGTACATAGACGGTGGTACGACACGTACTGGGGTGGGGGTAGGACTGGAACGTACTGGGGTGTACATAGACGGTGGTACGACACGTACTGGGGTGGGGGTACGACTGGAACGTACTGGGGTGTGGGTACACGGGGGTACGACATGTACTGGGGTGGGGGTACGACTGGAACGTACTGGGGTGTACATAGACGGTGGTACGACACGTACTGGGGTGGGGGTACGACTGGAACGTACTGGGGTGTACATAGACGGTTGTACGACACATACTGGGGTGGGGGTAGGACTGGAACGTACTGGGGTGTACATAGACGGTGGTACGACACGTACTGGGGTGTGGGTACACGGGGGTATGACACGTACAGGTGTGGGGGTAGGACTCGGACGTACTGGGGTGTACCTAGACGGGTGGGGGTGTACATACACGGGGGGTACGTGTCGGACGTACGGGGGCTGGGGGGAGTGTTGGGCACGTATGCGGGCACATGTCTCCATGGTTGCTGTAGGAGTTCGGTGCGGACGGTGTTTTTTCCATACGGTTGTAACCTCGGACGCACGGGATGGATCGTGATTCCTCGGTCGGACTTGACTTTTCACGTTTGTACGGTAAATCGTCCGTGGACGTGTCGGACACATTTTCCGACCCGAGGACGTGTGGGGAAATATTCCCAATGCGGTTCGTATGGACTTTTTACCATGCGAATCGTGATTGCCAGTTCGTACGGCACTTGTACGATTTGTACGGTAAAAAGACCGGATACGAGTCGCACGGGGGAATTTTTTACCGGATCGTGACCGGCACCTTTGTGTCTGGAACCTCGCTGGTGTGGGCCATTCCAAGTGATTCTGGTAATCACAAGTTTTGGTAAATATGGTGTTCTACCTAATTGAGTACACGCTGCCCACACTCACCGAGTTCCATGTTCCTTTGAAGAGGCATTACCTGTAGCGGATGTACCGTGGTTACAGTAAGACACTCAATTCATGTCAACAGCAGAGGGGGTTCCTGCTACTGGGTCTTGCAGCACTGATTCTAACAGGCATCCAAGAGAATCAGAACTTGTAGGCACTGAGGGTCACAGAGCGGAAGAGCTGACTTGGCGAGTTACTGACCCAGTGGAAGAGAACAGTGCAGCACAAACATGAGTAAAAATGGAGACCGTTGGCCCAAAAGAACACAGATTGAAGCAAATCCTGACTGAAGGCGGATTACCCCCAACTGATATAAAAGTCTCAAGTCAATCAAAATCAATATGATGATAGACCATCAGAAAGAAGGTCAAAAAGAGCCAAGGTACCAAATCAAAAAATATGCTGCACCTGAATGGACATACTTTGCAGCAACCAACAACTGGGAGAAAGCATATCACACTTTTTGCTTCAAAGACACAAGCTCACATAGACCACCTTGAGGAGTTGTTATAACGAACTGAGGAAATCAAAGTAAAAGAAACAAGAAAGGTCTACAAAACTCTAAAGAGATGAAACTGCACTGACCTCAAAAAGGGTGATGCATAAGGTGCAATGGCTCTATTTTGTCAAAATAAAGCAAAACTTAGGATGTTGAGATGCAAAACAGAATTTAATAAGAAATGTGTTTGTTCTGGTGAATGTGACCACACTTTCCAAATTGTGGGAGGATGGAGTTTGTATCCTGGGGGGTTGGATCCTGTATTTCCTGGAATTTATTAGATCTGCAGGAAATAAATGGCTATTACAAGTTTACCAAAACACTGGTATGGATGCTGCTATGTGGGAATAACAAGTTTACTAAAACACTGGTATGGATGCTGCTATGTGGGAATAGTATTTCAAAAATGTATCATATGGGACAATCAGATGAAACCAATTAATTTAAACACACACACGTTTAAAGAGGAGTGCTTATGCTGCTGAAGTAATATGGGACATATTTGGTGAAATAATTCCATCCGTTGGGGTGATTCTAAATTTCCACAAAACCTTTCCACTGTAGTTGATAGATTATCAACTGATACAGCTGGAGGATTTCTTGCCATAGATACGGAAATGGTTACTATCAGATCTATGGTGCTCCAAAACTGACTTGCATTAGACGTCCTTCTTCAAAAGAAGGCGGAGTCTGTCGGATGCTGAAAGTTCAATAATGTTTCAAGTATATCCCTGACAAAAGTAACAGTTTGCAGGGGTATATTACTCACTTGGGAAAATATTTAAGTGAAATAAACGCTGATAGTACTTGGGAATCAATTGAAAAGGGTTTAGCCTCCATGGGAAAACGGTTCACAGATCTGGGAGGTAGTTTAGTAGGAAAAATATTGGTATTCAGTCAATATAACGAGGTGGAAATGTCGACCTACACTAATATTCAGTTTTAAATATTGTGATAGAAATATGACAACAAGAATATCGTGGCCAAGAATATCGACTTTAAGGTAAGAAATATCGATTTAAAAAAAATAGAAGTCATTAATATCATTTGCAAAAATATAGTTGTTTAAAATATAGATTTTTTATTAAGTGTTATGTAATTTAGTATATATTTTAAATGTATTTGATGTATTTTTTGTATAAGTATTGTTTATGTTTTTTAATATAGGTTGTAGATTTTTAGTAGTTATTAATTTTATCTTAATTAAATGTTGCGTTTTTCAGTTCCATAGTGGGCTGCGGGTTTATAGGAGAATAGGGTGGAAAGTAATTTATTTATAATACATTTTCTTTATTTAATAATATTAATTTAATAGAGATTGTATAATATTAATTGTGTTTTTAATTTTTTGGGGTAAATATAATGTGTGGGTTGTTGGGTTCATAGCGGTATAAGGTGGGAAGCAATTCATTTTTAATTAATTATTTTTTAATTTTGTTATTAATATTAATTAAGTGATAATCATGATAATGGTGTAGTTAATTTTAGGTGCTGATTGTGGGGTTTATAGAGGTAATGGGTGGGAAGTAATGTATTTTTATTGAATTAAGAAATTAGTTGTTAATTAATATTACTTAATTAATTGATAATTAAATATGGAAATTGTGAAGTTATTTTTAGCTGTTTATTGTGGGGATATTGGGGTGAAGGGTGGGAAGTAATGTATTTGTAATGAATTAATAATTAGTTGGTAAATATTATTAATTAAATATTTAATAATGAATTAGGGCAATTGTTTAAGTATTTTTGTGTGTTGGTTTTGGGTTTATAGGGGTAAAGGGTAGAGAAGACATTACTTTTACTCACTTTATAATTGTGTGTGTTGGTTTTGGGTTTATAGGGGTAAAGGGAAAGGAATACATGAATTTTACTCACTTTATAATTATTGTTAAATACTATTAGTTATTTAATTGAAATATTTTTCTTGTGTCATTAATTTATTTACAGTTTAATTTTAGGTGTGGGTTGTGGGGATTATAAGTGTAAAGGGTGGGAAGTTAATTAATGTTTATGTGTTTCAATTTGTATTTTAATTAATAATATTTGTTTAATTGATAACTAATTATGTTAATTATACAAATAATTTTGTTTTATATTTTAGATGTGGGTTGTGAGTTGTGTGGTGATATAGGGTAGGTAGTAAATAGACTAACTGTATGTATAATTAATGTTTTTGTTAATAAATAATTTCTAAATAAAAATATTTATTTGTTTGAAAATTATTTTTGTGTTTCATTTAATGTAATATTTGTAGGTATTTGAGATATGTAATTAACATTATAATGTTTTTATTTTTCATATGAAATATATTTTTGTTTATTTTTTTACATATTTATATATTTCTTTTATTTACTTCTTTTTTAAAATATTTTTATTTTGGTGATATTTCGTTTGTTTTTAATTTTGAACTGAGTGGAGCGCGAATGGTAGATTTTACCCCTCCACAATCTAACACTTTCCCATTTGATGCACTGACTGGAGTGATTTGGCATTTCTCTGTGACCTCACCGAGCTTGCATTGTTCGGACTTGCCTGATTGCTCAACTGTTTTTGTGCCTCATTAATTCCCGGTGGCTGTTTAACAGCCTAATTGCCCGTCTTCTATCTTGAGGCTTGCCAAGCGTACACAGTCTTGCACTAATTGTGGTATCCCTTGGACCCCTGCTTTTGACTGTATTATCTCCAACATTTTCTGGCATTGGATGCTTGTTCTGCCGTGGGCCCTCTTTTTACTTCTTGTTGATTACTAATGAACCCTTATTAAGGATTGTGGGCTACATACCTCGTGTTGGCCCTTGCTGATAAGGCATTCTCCTCAAGCAACACATCTTTATGCCCTGATGATGATGCCACCATTTTCTATGGGATCAAAATGCCGTCGACTCTAGCACCTTGAGACCAAATTTGTTCAATATAATCAAAATATATTGGTGCAATGGTGTTTTTACTATGTTCTTTGGCCTAATCAATATTTGTACTTTGGCCATGTTTGTTTCCTTGTGTCTGAGTTCTTCTAAGCCCATTTCTTCCCAGTTCCCCACTTTCCCTTAAGTTTTCTTTTTTTCTTCTATTGAAAATTAAACTGGTTATTTTCCCATAAGCATTACATGACAAAGTCTTTACTTATTACACCACTTTGTTGATTTGTTTTACCTACCTGTGTGGAAGGGGACCACTGTTCCTTTATAATTGGAGTGGGACTAAAGCATCATGGTGGCTTACCAGTCTACCTCTTCCATATTGCCAATGTCTGCTCTCATGTGTTTTGAGTGTTTAGTAGATGGTAGGGTGCATTATTTGTTAGGTCCTTCTATAAATTGGAGAAAGCACACCTCTGTCTAAATTCTCAAAAAGAACTGTATTTTCAGGAGGGTTGCCTCAGTTAAATTTGACCTGTCTGTAGCCCAGGTTACCAGTACCTGTGTCAATTGCATGTTTATAAATACCCAACCGGTTCATATTTGACTGAAGGTTTTCAGCATACCCACTCGATACACATAGCCTATTTTTGAGATGCCCATATTGTCCTGTCTGATTTAGGCACCTCTCCTAGTATTATGCCCATCCATTGGGTTGTACCTTTGTAACACTACCAAACCAGTCTGTGGATGCCATACCTATATTCCAAACTTTCAGTACTGTCTGTGTTGCTTGCAGCATATCCCTTTCTACCATATATGAAATGTATTTAGATCATTTTTTACAAAGCTATTTTTCCAAGTATATCATCACTTGGTGCAATTGGCCAGTCATTAAAGATGATACGTTATGATGACCCATCATATATTAGAATGTTAGGGAGAGAAATGATGCTGGTCTAGAGAGTACGACAAAGCATGGTCAACAGTGTTCCTGAGAACTGGACATCCCACACAGGGACCTCATGTCTGATGCCAGCCTACAGAAGAATATGCCTGATATCCAAAATTGTGTATTCTGCATCATGCAAAACAATATTGATAGTTATGTTATGTTATGTTATGTTATTTAAATTTGTATAGCGCACAGCTGCCGCAGCAAAGAGGCGTCCTGGCGCTTTGGAGATGGAAAACACAACATCACAGAGATAACTGGAGCGGCAGAGACTAGGCTTTAGAGAATAGGAAAGTTTTCAAAGATTTCCTAAAAAGAAGCAGGTCCGGAATAGCACGGAGAGAAGCAGGCAGTGAGTTCCACAGGGTGTCAGCCAACACCGTAAAGGAACGACCACCTATATGCGCTTTCTTAAAACGCGGAACAATAGCTAAGTTGGACCCTGCAGATCGGAGGGATCTAGAAGGAACATAATGGAGAATAGTCTGGGTGAGAATGGGAGGAGAAGCTAACTTGAGAATTTTAAAAGTTACACAGAGTGCTTTAAACCTAATTCTCTGGCCTACTGGTAACCAATGGAGATCTTGGATGGTATGACGAACAGAAGCAGACCTCGGAAGACCGACCAGCATTCTGGCCGCAGCATTTTGTACCCGCTGAAGGCGGGCTAGTTCTGCCTGATTAACACCCAGAAGTAGAGAGCTGGCATAATCCAGTCTGGTAAGAACCAGAGCTTGTACAATGATCTGTCTGGTGTCTGCGTCGAAAAATTTAAAAATGGGCCGAAGGGACCGCAAGGAACCAAAACAGGTGCCAGCTACACGTTTGGTATGAGGGGTGTACGAAAGTTTATCGTCAATCCATACACCCAAATTTCTAACTTCAGCTGCAGGAATGGGGACAGGACCCAACTCCAATGGCCACCAATTGTCTCCCCAAAGCCCAGTGTCCTCACCAAAGATGATAGCCTCAGTCTTGGAAGCGTTGAGTTGGAGTCTGTTTTCCGCCAACCAGCCAGCCACTGCCTTAAGAGCTAACTGAAAGGTCGGGGCATCCATAGTGGAGTCACCATTAAGTGCCACCGCCAGCTGCGTGTCATCGGCGTATGACACCATGGTGAGACCAAAACTACGGGCTACCTCCGCCAGTGGCTGAACATATATATTGAATAAGGTAGGGCTGAGCGCCGAACCCTGCGGAACACCCTGAGGAATGGGACGAGGGGCCGAGACATAGGGCGGTGAGGAAACCTTGAAGGTTCTATCCGTAAGAAAGGAGCGAAACCATTCGAGGGCCATCTCTCCAACTCCTGCTTCCCCAAGACGCTGCAAAAGGATGTGGTGGGAGACCGTGTCAAAGGCGGAACTAAGATCCAAAAGGATCAGTGCCGCCGTCTGACCCCGGTCCAGCAGTTTCCTAATATGCTCCACCACCACCAGAAGAGCAGTCTCAGTACTGTGGCCCGTGCGAAAACCATTCTGGGATTTATCCAGTATGTTAGCTTCCTTCAAATGCGAGGAGAGAATACGATTCACGCGAGCCTCAGCTAATTTAGCCATCCATGGGAGGAGGGAGATAGGACGGTAAAGTTCTAATTTAGCAGGGTCAATGGAGGGTTTTTTGAGAATAGGTATGACAGTCGCCTGCTTCCAAGCCGCGGGAACACAGCCAGTGCTAAAGGAGAGATTGATAAGGCTATGCATAGCCGGAAAACAACACTCCGTGCACTCCCGAAACTGAATAGGCCTCAAGGGGTCATCAGGAGACCCAGATTTAACTTTAATTGTCAAGGCTTTGAACTCCTCTTGGGTAGGGCTAGGAATAACCTGTAGCCACATGGAAGTCAGTGGAGCTCTGATATTCTCAGCAACGGAAAGGTGTGAGAATGACTTATAGATAGCATCGACCTTTCCAACAAAGAACGAGGCTAAATCCTCACAATGGGCCATAGAAGCTGGCATAGTGGTGGCCGTTTTCCTGCTAGTGAGATCTTTACAGACCCTAAAGATAACCTTAGTCGGGTTCGCGCTGTTCTTAATCTCCTGGGAGTAGAAGGCAGCCCTAGCTGTACAGATGGCCCGATGGTACAATCTGGTGCAGGTCCTATATGCTGATTTAAGGTCAGCATCATAGGTTCTGCGCCATGCGCGTTCCGCCCTTTTGCAAGAAGTTTTCATCAGCTTAAGGGATTCATTGTACCAAGGACTAGAGGGACTAGATTGGGTCTTACTCCACCGAGCAGGTATAAGAATATCCAATGAGTGGTCCAACCATTTACAGAAGCTGTCGTAACCAAGAGAGACTTCTTTCGGAGGAAGAGGATGGTACTTCATCAAAAGGTGGTGAAAATGCTCTAGGTTCAGGTTTCTCCAGGGGCGTTTGAGAATATCAGGAGAATGATTCCTAGGGGGAGGAGTATTAGTGACAATGCAAGCTTCGATCAAATAATGATCCGTCCAGGCCATAGGCTTGGGCAGGAGCACTGAAATATTAGTCGCGATATTCGTCACAAAAGGGACAAGCAAATGTCCACCAATATGGGTAGGTGATTCTACCAATTGGACTAGATGAAAAGCTTCCAGATCAGCCAAAAAACTGTGCACCGAATTGGAAAATGGCGCATCCATATGCAAATTAAGATCTCCAATGATCGTAAAATTGGCTGTTTTCATGACAATAGAGGAGACCACCTCCAGAAGACTGAGACGGAAGGCGCTGTTGGGACCCGGAGGCCTGTAAATTAATAATCCTGTGATGGTGAAATGAGGATTTACAGTTATGTTAAAATGTGCGCTCTCACAACCAGCTATAGTAATCGGATTCCAGGCACACGGATAGCAGGTTTTGACTGCAACCGCAATGCCGCCGCCCCTAGCTTGACGATGGAGCGAGTGCATACTATATCCCACTGGGATTGCTAGATTTATAACCGCTGTAGATTGGTCATTAAGCCAAGTCTCAGTGAAAAAAAAGATGTCCGGATTCTCATCAGAAATCAGAGTGAATACTTCATGAGAGTGAGAGGCCAATGATCTCACATTCAAGTGAAAAATTTTGAGGGCAGGGTGACTGACTGAGCTCGAAACAGAGTCAGGCACATGAGCCCTACTAGCTATAGGTTGGCGACTCATTATAGGCAATGGTGTCAGTAGTTTGAAGGAACAAGTAGGACACTGATATGGCCCACTTAATGGATCCAAGACACCATGAAGGCAGCCCCCTACCCCACTACGCAGCCGGCGCAGGTCTCCTGCAGCTATCATCCTCAAGCGACCAGAGTACCCTGCCCTAGCCCTGCCTTAGCGCTGACGAGCGCAGACGGGCAGGACTCTGGCGAGACTCAGGCGTAGGGAAGGCGTGACCGCTTGGCTTCAAGCGAGCATTAAATAGGTGCACGGCGGCGAGCAACGCTAGAGCGCTAACCCCCAAGAAGGGAAATGCCTTCCCAGTATGGCGTTGTCCCGTGTCACGTGACCCAGAAGCCCCGGAACCCGGATCCGCAAAGGAGCGGTGGTAATACTCAATTATATGCGGTAAGGGGCCAGGAGGGTCGCAGCAGCAGGATAAAACCAGGGGAAAAAGTAAGTAAAACAACAGAGATACAAAAATAGGGCAGTTTAAAATATAGCGCGAGCCACAATACAGCGCTTGACCTAGTAACGCTGCAAGCGCGGTGGTCACCTTCTCCAGGCTGACCCCGTGTCCAAGCTCACCTTAAATAGGTGCACGGCGGCGAGCAACGCTAGAGCGCTAACACCCAAGAAGGGAAATGCCTTCCCAGTATGGCGTCGTCCCGTGTCACGTGACCCAGAAGCCCCGGAACCCGGATCCACAAAGGAGCGGTGGTAATACTCAATTATATGCGGTAAGGGGCCAGGAGGGTCGCAGCAGCAGGATAAAACTGGGGAAAAAGTAAGTAAAACAACAGAGATACAAAAATAGGGCAGTTTAAAATATAGCGCGAGCCACAATACAGCGCTTGACCTAGTAACGCTGCAAGCGCGGTGGTCACCTTCTCCAGGCTGACCCCGTGTCCAAGCTCACCTTAAATAGGTGCACGGTGGCGAGCAACGCTAGAGCGCTAACCCCCAAGAAGGGAAATGCCTTCCCAGTATGGCGTCGTCCCGTGTCACGTGACCCAGAAGCCCCGGAACCCGGATCCGCAAAGGAGCGGTGGTAATACTCAATTATATGCGGTAAGGGGCCAGGAGGGTCGCAGCAGCAGGATTAAACCAGGGGAAAAAGTAAGTAAAACAACAGAGATACAAAAATAGGGCAGTTTAAAATATAGCGCGAGCCACAATACAGCGCTTGACCTAGTAACGCTGCAAGCGCGGTGGTCACCTTCTCCAGCGGTATCACCTTGAAGAATATAGCACCACCCAGAAGGATATTGGTAACTTTTTCCACCTCTTTATGTCCAATTTGAAGCCGTGTAGCATTGTGCAAAGGATGCATGCTAGGAACAAGTCTCTAATTTGAGTAACTTCTACTGGTACCTGAGTTGATCTGCGGCTGATTGTATTCCTTGTATTTGGAGTGATTACTCATCCTGCTCATTTGTCTTCAACATTGTACACTTATTCCATATATACACCTTGGGTGCAGAAGATAACGAGTAGTTCCATGACCTTCCTGAGAGACTTTGTTGTACAGAAGTACATCATCATTTTAAGAGAGAGATTATGTCCTTAGTATTGTCTTCACTTTTAAACCCATTGTCAATACAAACAGGAGATAGAATAGTTGACAACCCTGTTACATATCTTTTTCCATCTAGAAAGCATAAGATGCCACTAAGTTGACCTACCCCACAGTTATTGAAGCTGTATGGCGGCAATCCACCAAAACTCTGAACACTGGGCCAAATCTGACATGTTCCACTGATATAGAGAGGTATCACCAGTCAATTGTGTCAAAAACTTTTTCTGCATCCAGTGAGATATCCCACTGGGGATTTCTCTATTTTTGTAGCATCCATCAATTGTAAAGTCTGTCAAGGTTAAGTTAGTAGACTTTCCAAACATGAAGCTGTTTAATCATTATGAAACAAAGTCATTACAATGTTCAGGAATATATTAGTCCTAATTTTAGCAAAAATGTTTGTCTTTATATTAAGGAGTGGGATCAGGTGGTATGAGAATGATTGTGTCCTAGATGTTCCCCTTCTATGTATAACACATTTAAAAGCGTATCAGAGGTTTCCAGGCAGTTCCACTAATGTTCGAGCTTCCTGGGACATGTTCTTCTTATGAGACCCTAGTCTGGATGACATCTTAAAGATGTCAGCCCATAGACCGATGGGCCTCAGAACGAATCCACATTTCAACTGCTCAATACCTTACATTATGTCATGAACAACAGTCTCCATCTAGGGAAATTCTATCATCCCCTGACGATATCCAGAAGTTTAGGGCCTCTAAAAATATCCACATCTATCCTAATCCTCATGTCTATCTTGGTATATATAGTTCCGACAGTGGTTAATTTGAACCTGTGGTTGCAGGTGGGGCTCACCGGCACATATTTTTGAGGACTGGCACTTATCTTTCTTCAAGATACTTTGATCCAGAGCTAGAGAGGGAAATACACAAAAGGGTGAAAGAACAAAGAAAGGATAGAAAAATTAAAAAAAATAACAAAAATATAAAGCAGTACTGATTAAGAGTATGCAAGAGTGAGATAAAGAGGTAGGCAATATCTGGTGATGAATTAAAGCGGCATGAGGTGGAATCAGGACAGTGCAGCCTTGGCAATCAACACCCCAAACTTCAATATCCCTGACCAGTTTTCTGAGCAAAACTATGGCCCAAGCACTTATTCTTTTACAAATTAACACATTAGGCACTGGTTCCCGGTATTAGCAAAAGCCTGGCCTATGTCCTTCACTGTGGACCCTCATGGCAGTTGGTTATTGATAATTTATATTACTTATCTGGGTTCTTCCTCCCTTCTACTGAGCCCCATGAGGAGTTGACCTGTTTGTCTCCAACTTTATCTGCAACTTCATTTACTTTTTTCTGTGCGTTCATGTTTTGTATTCTCTGTTTATCATCAGTCTTGTCTCTACAAGCCATAGGAGACTGTTTCAGCTGTTTTCCTCTGATATAGTACCTTGGAAAATGTGTATCTTCTCCAGCTTCTTTTGTTCTTGATTCCATCTTAGACCCTACTTCATAGCTCTGCCATGAACGATTCTCAAATTGTCATGCAAGATTGAACTGATCTCGTATTTTCTATGAGAAATTGTTAGTGGCCTCTGGTATACCTACAAGTGTCTCCATATCCTTACATTCCCATGCTTCAGGATGAAAGGAGCTATAGCCTTGTATGGGTTGTGTTCTGGTTAACAGTAGGGGAGAGTAGTTAGATACTCCCCAAGCTAAATATTTGCCGCTCAAGATATGGGGGATTTCAACCAGTGTGATGAAAAAGTAGTCTAGTCTTGATAATTAATTATGTGCCCCAGACAAAAAAGGATTATTGTTGATAAGAGGAAGACTTCACACAGTCCCAAAGCTCCCACCCATTATGGCAATTTTTGGTCTCTAGGTTAGAAATAGTTGTGTTTGATCTATGTTTGCTTGGCTCCATACCATTATTAAAATCACTGCCTATTATGTGTAAGGAGGGAAGGGCCTCTAGTAATAAGAGCTGACTTTGTCCAGTGTGTTTTCCTGTAGCAGTGGTGGGGTGTAGACATCAGCACTAAAACATTTGTCCTGGCCCATGGCCTGCAGACACCCATGTAGCACCTATTGGAGTATGTCCATTTTTATTTGTATGCAAAGGAAGTTTTCTTCCTGATTAGTATCACAAAAACTCTGGAAACTCGGGAATCCCTCATGGAGCAGCAACTTTTAATTACTCCTCCCCACAAATCTCATCCACGTGGCTACTGATTGTGAAAGCTGATTGAACAAAGTGACCTGTTTAGGGCCACCCGGGTCACTCGCGACCAACTCTCAGCCTTCCATACAAATGAAGAGTCGGTCAGACAGTAGAGATTACAAACCTAAGTTATTTATTAGTCATACACTCGAGCGGAGTCCAGTCTGACCATCCTCCTTAGATAGTTGCCAAGGGACTGACTCCCGTCAACATGGTAAATTCAGTTATCCATTTCCAACCCCCCTAAAGACAAGCCCAGACTGGAATTTTCCAGTCTGGGTGCTGATAAACAAAGGAGGTACAGAAAGATGGACTACCATCCTGAGACCGGGTAAACACTATCTTAATTTCAAGGTCATCGCGCCCGTCTCTCTGAGAGTGGGAGGAGGCCTACCCAAGGGGAAAGGCATGCATTTACAGAATGATCTATTAATTAGTGCAGCGAAGCTCAACCTTGAATAATAAAGAGAAACAATTGAGGCTGCTTTCTGCTGAGGCAGAGAGTGTGAGACACAAGCTTTATTTCGATTATGGTACAAAATGGTGGCTGAATACAAAATGGTGCCGCAAATGCTAACTTAACTCGCACAATGCTAGGAGGAGTCGGCTAGACTCATTTTCAGTCCAACAAGATCATTGTTTACATGACATAAAAAACGATCTTGACAATTAAACTCTAATGTGCAATGTTAGACCTGGCACCATTGGCGTGGGTTTCCCCTGTATTTTTGCCTTTGCCTCCTGTGTGTTTGCTGTGCGTTGGACTTCGTTTTGCTGGTCTAGATGCTTTGGCCACTTTGCCACTGCTGTTCAGTTCCAACGTGCAAGTGCACCCTTTGTAAATTGTTGTTATGGATTGGTGTTTCCATAATTAGCTATTTGATTTACTAGGTTGTCCCTAGTACAGTGCACTGCGTGTGCCCAGGGCCTCTAAATCAAATGCTACTAGTGGGCCTGCAGTACTGGTTGTGTCACCCTCATAAGCAACCTGTAAATGTAACTCAGGCCTGCCATTGCAGTGCCGGTGTGCAGTCTAATACTGCCATGTCGACTTGGCAAGTACACCCATTTGCCAGACCCTACCCTTCCCTTTTCTTACATTTTCGTCACCCCTAAGGTAGGCCACAGGTACTCCTGTGGGCAGGGTGCAGTGTATGCCAAAGGTAGGACATGCCCTGGTGTGTGTGACCTGTCCTGATAGTAAAATACTGCTAATTTCGTTTTTCACTATTGCAAGGCTTTCTGTTCCCATAGGATAGAATGAGGAGTTTGCTTATAACATCTTATAAGCATAACTACCCTTAGGAAAAAGGTAGGAAAATAAAGTTTGATATGCTTGAACTCAGAATGTTAAAAAGCATCTTTTAGTGAGGGTGGGTTTTACATTCTGGGGCCGATTCCGATCCTGTATTTTTTTTTCCCGTACGACTCGTATCAGTATTTTTTTACGTACGAATCGTACAAGTACCGTACAAACGGTGAAGTACGATTCGTACGGGAAAAATAAATACGAATTGCCTCGGGAAAAATCTACGAGACGTCCCCGGACAGTTTTACGTACGAGTCGTAAAACTGAAGTCCGAGCGCACAAGTCCGATCCGTACCGGCGTTCCGAATGCACAAGCGTATGGAAAACGTCCCGTACGGAGCGAACTGTGTATGACCCCTACCCCGGGTACACTTGTGCCCGGGGTATGAGTCATACGGCCCCCCCACCCCAGCCCCTTATGTATGCGCCGTACCCCCCAGCCCCATATGTACGCGCCGTACCCCCACCCCAGCCCCGTATGTACGCGCCGTACCCCCATCCCCGTATGTACGCGCTGTACCCCCAGCCCCGTATGCACGCGCCGTTCCCCTAGCCCCATATGTACGCGCCGTACGCCCACCCCAGCCCCGTATGTACGCGCCGTACCCCCAGCCCTGTATGTATGCGCCGTACCCCCAGCCCCGTATGTACGCGCCGTACCCCCACCCCAGCCCCGTATGTACGCGCCGTACCCCCAGACCCGTATGTACGCGCCGTACCCCCAGCCCCGTATGTACACGCCGTACCCCCACCCCAGCCCTGTATGTACACGCCGTACCCCCAGCCCCGTATGTACGCGCCGTACCCCCAGCCCCATATGTACGCGCCGTACCCCCAGCCCCGTATTTACACGCCGTACCCCCACCCCAGCCCCGTATGTACGCGCCGGACCCCCAGCCCCGTATGTACGTGCCGTACCCCCAGCGCGTAGCAACATCCCCTGTACCAGCAACATTCGGAAACTTTTGCAGCAGTCTACGCCGATGAGGTCGAAGACGACGTCACAGAGACACGGCTCCGCTCGCGACTCCGCTGACGTCACCGGCTCCATAAGAAGACCTCGTCGGCGTGATGACGTCAGTTCCGCCCTTTTTTCCGTGCCTTCGAGGCCCACGGACAGACTGACAGCAATATATACACAGTATACACAGTACATGCTATGCAAAGCAACACACACAGTGTGGAGAATAAATAGCAAGGCACAAGAAATAACATAATGCCTTTGACAGTAGCAAAACACATTTGAAATACCATCAATAGAATTACAGGTATAGAAGGATGGACAACGGGGAGGCGCGTGGGTCAGTGAGGAATCCACAGGCAGATACTGTATCCACCAGAAAAAGCGTTACCGAAGGTAAGTAACTTGTTCTTCTGATGGATACATCTGCCAGTGGATTCCTCACCTTGTGAATAGATTCCACAGCAGTCCTCACTCCCGGAGGAGGGTGTCCACCCTTCTATACCAGAAAGTCCTGAAGGACGGATCACGCAAAATGTCCGTCCCTCCTCATCTCGGTGTCTAAGCAATAATGTTTTGCGAAGGTGTGGAGGGAGGCCCAAGTTGCCGCCCTACAAATGTCCTCCACGGGAACACCCCTAGACAAAGCAGACGTGGAAGACTTTGCTCTAGTGAAATGAGCTCTCAAACCCTCCGGAGGCTCCTTACCAGCCAGGGAGTAGCAAATCTTGATGCACAAGACAATCCACCTGGAAAGGGTGCGCTTGTGCACCGCTCGACCTTTCCTGCAGCCAGCAAAGCCCACGAAGAGCTGGTCATCAACCCTGAAGTCCTTTGTCCTGTCCAGGTAGAAGCTCACCGCCCTCTTAGGGTCCAAGCGGTTGAGCCGCTCCTCCTCCTTGGAAGGGTGAGGGGGAGGATAGAAGGAAGGAAGGGTAATGGACTGCCCCAGATGGAAGGGAGTTACCACCTTAGGCAAAAACGCAGCCCTGGTCCTGAGTACCATTTGTTCAGCATGAACAGTCAAGAATGGGGGTTTTGAACTTAGAGCTTGAAGCTCACTTACCCTCCTTGCCAAGGTGATTGCAATGAGGAATACCGTCTTAAAGAACAACAGCCTCAAGGGACATTTGTGTAAGGGCTCGAAGGGAGAACCCATAAGATAAGTTAATACAAGGTTTAAGTCCCATTGAGGCATAATAAAAGGAGTTGGAGGAAACTTGTTTGTAAGGCCCTTTATAAAACGAAGAACAATAGGTGATTTGAATAATGACGGCTGATCCGGCAAACAAAGGAAAGCCGACAAAGCCGATAAATATCCTTTCACAGTACCCACAGCAAAGCCTTGCTGAGCCAGAAAAAGGGCAAACTGTAAAATGTTAGATCGACGAGCCTTCAAGGGATCAATGGACCTCTCTCCACACCAAAGCACAAATTTAGACCACCTATATGAATATATAGATTTGGTGGAGTGTCGCCTGGCCGATAAAATAACATCCACCACATCTGGCGGGAGAGAGAAAGAATTCAGGTTGCCCCGTTCAATCTCCAGGCATGAAGGTGTAAGCTCTGGAGGTGGGGGTGTAGAACCTGCCCCTCCGACTGCGAGAGGAGGTCTGCCCTCAGAGGGAGACGGAGCGGAGGGCACGAGGAGAGGTGGAGAAGATCTGTATACCACACCCTTCTTGGCCAATCCGGGGCGACCAAAATAACTTGGGCCCGGTCTTGGCTAATCTTCCTCAGAACCCGAGGAATCATGGGTATGGGAGGAAACACGTAAAGGAGTTGTGAGCCCCAACTCAACTGAAACGCGTCCCCCAACGCTCCCTGCATCGGATACTGGAGACTGCAGAATAACGGGCAGTGAGCATTCTCGTGAGTGGCAAACAGGTCCACCCGAGGAGTTCCCCACATCCGAAAGACGTGACGAACTACCTCTGGATGAAGCCTCCACTCGTGGTCGGCGGAGAACTGCCGACTGAGACTGTCCGCACGTACGTTCAGAACCCCGGCCAGATGATTTGCCATCAGACAAATCTGATGGTCCTGAGCCGAGGACCATAGACGCAAGGCCTCTCTGCAGAGACAAAGAGACCCCACTCATCCCTGTTTGTTTATATACCACATCGCGGTAGTGTTGTCCACCAGGACTTGAACAGACTGACCGCGAAGGGAAGGGAGGAAGGCCTTGAGCGCCAAACGTATCGCCCGTAACTCCAGAAGGTTGATGTGAAGCAACCTTTCCTCTGGAGACCAAAGACCCTTGATCTCCAGATCCCCCAGATGAGCACCCCACCCTAAGGTGGATGCATCCGTTATCACCGTGGCCACCGATGGAGGTAGATGGAAGGGCTTTCCTTGGGACAGATTGCCCTCCACGCCCCACCAAGATAGATCCGCTGCAGCTTCTCTGGAGATCCTGATCGACTCCCTGAGATCTCCTTTGTGCTGATACCACTGCTTGCGGAGGCACCACTGGAGCGCCCTCATGTGCCAGCGTGCATGGTTGACCAACAGAATGCAGGAGGTGAACAGACCGAGCAGGCGAAGGACCTTCAGAACCGGAACGACCGCTCTGTTGTAAAATAAAGGAATCATTTCCTGTATGTCGAGAATCCTTTGAGGAGGAGGGAATGCTCGACAAACAGTAGTGTCCAGTACCGCACCTATGAACAGGTTGCGCTGAGAGGGCACCAGGTGAGACTTGGGCACATTTATCGAAAAACCCAATTTGTACAACAGCTGAGTTGTATCCTGCAGATGACGCAGCACCTTCTCCGGCGACTCTGCCTTGATCAGCCAGTCGTCCAAATAAGGGAAAACCGAGACCCCCGACCTTCTGAGATGGGCTGCCACCACTGCCATCACCTTCGTGAAGACTCGAGGTGCCGAAGTAAGACCAAACGGAAGGACCGCAAACTGATAATGTTGCGACCCTACCGTAAACCGGAGATACTTTCTGTGCGACTTCAGGATTGGGATGTGAAAATACGCATCCTGCAAGTCGATCGACACCATCCAGTCCTCCTGATTCAGCGCTTGAAGAACCTGAGCAAGGGTGAGCATCTTGAACTTCTCTTGTTTTAGAAAAAGATTCAAGATTCTGAGGTCCAATATCGGACGTAACCTGCCGTCCTTTTTCGGAATAAAAAAATACCGGGAGTAGCATCCCTGACCCCTCTCCTGCTCTGGAACCACCTCTATCGCACCTTTCTGAAACAACTTCAGGACTTCCTCCTGCAGGAGAAGACGGTGGTCCTCTGAGCAAGCTCCTTGGCAAGGAGGGTAATTTGGAGGGAATTCCCGAAAGGGAAGGGCGTACCCATTCTCTACAAGATCCAGAACCCAGAGATCTGTAGTTACAGATTCCCAATCTTGTAGAAAATGGGTAAGCCGGCCCCCCACAGGACCAGCATGATCCGGAATGTCGAATCTAGGGCTGCTTTGCGGTGGTGGGAGGGGCTGAGGAAGAGGAAGAGGAGGAGAGTTGACGGCCACGTGAGCGACCCCTGATTCTTCCTCTGTATCCCTTGGACAAAGAGCCTTGCTGTTGTTGCTGCTGCTGTTGCTGGGTCGGTCTATAAGAGCGAAAGGTCGCCCTTCCAAAGCCCCTATATCTTTTGAAAGATCCTCTCGACTGGGATTGAAGTCCCAACGACCTAGCCGTAGACTTACTCTCCTTGAAGCATTTGAGAGCAGCATCCGCCTTCTTACCAAACAAACCAGACCCATCAAAAGTTAAGTCCAATAAAGTCGACTGCACATCCGAAGAGAATTTGGAGGACTTTAGCCATGCACCCCTCCTGGTGGCGACAGAAGACCCCATGACTCTGGCAACTGAGTCTGCTGTGTCCAGTCCACTTTGAATGACTTGGCGTGCAGCCGCCTGGGCATCAGTCAGAACTTCATTGAAGCCGGCCCTATCTTCCTCCTATAGCTTTGGCGCCAATTTTTTCGCTGAGTCCATGAGCGCGTGGATATAGCGCCCCAACAAACACGTTGCGTTTGTTGACTTAAGAGCCATACTGGCTGATGAAAAGACCTTTTTGGCCGATTGGTCTACTTTTTTGGCCTCTCTGTCCCCTGGAACCTGAGGAAAGGCACCCTTGGACCTTCCCGAACAAGCCGCCTGAACTACCAAGCTCTCAGGCGATGGGTTCGAAGTTAAAAACTCAGGGTCCCCTGGAGCCGCTCTATATCTCCTTGCGACTGTCCTGGAGACCGCAGGAGCTGAAAAAGGCTTGCGTCATACCTCTAGTACAGGGTCCATAATGGCCTCATTAAAGGGCAACAAAGGCTCCGAGACTGCAGTAGGCGAATGCAGTACCTCAGTAAGAATGTTAGACCTGAACTCCGTGGTTGGTAACTGAAGGTCTAACAACTCCGCAGCCTTCCTGATGACCGCATGATACGGCGCTGCATCTTTAGAGGGCTCATCTGATGGTGGAGTGATTTCCCACTCTGGAGACAAATCCAGTCCACTTGCCTCCTTTAGCTCTTCAAACACTTCATCAGATTCAACTAACTCTCCCTCTTCAGCTTCTTCCAAAAGAAATCTTCTCTCATCCACCACTCTCTGTGCTTCCCTTCTGGAACGAATCCGCACCAGCGGCGTCAGCGGCGCCATGTGCGAATCCGACGGCGCCGGCGCCTGCGTTGAACGCAGATCCGCAGGAGCAGCCGGCGTCGTACGAAGTCGAATGGGCGCTGGTGAAGAGGGAAGCGGCGTCGATGTTCTCAGCACCGGTAGCTGCCAAGACGGCGTCGCCGGAAAGAATGGCATGAATGGAGCTTGAGGATAGACCTGCGGCACTCCCAGATTAAAAGCCATCGGACCCATCGGACCCACAGGTGCACCAGAGGTATACATGGCCCTTGAAAACACCCCGTACATGGCATTTAGATAATTCGTGGGGTCCTGACCTGGACCAGGGAATGCAGGATACTGGTCAGGTATCACCGGACTCGGGCCTGCCGGCGCCGACGGTGGGACAAGCGGCGTCACAGGCTCACCCGGGGCTTGAAGATCCTCGACCGGAGACGGAGCCGGAGAATAAGCTGGAGCCGGAGATGGAACCGGCGTCGGGGATGACACCGGAACCGGAGATGTAGCCGGAGCCGGCGAAGTCACCGGAGAAGAAGGAGCTGGAGGTGAAGTTGGGACTGGAGAAGGAGACACGGACTCTCTCCGGCGTCGAGTAGGCGACTTCGACTTCGGAGCCAAACCTTTATCGGAGCGATGATGTGAAAAATGCCTCCTCTTCTTCTTATGCTTCTTACTTCTCGAAGCATGCCCCGAAGTCGATTTGGACGCCGACCTCGACCTCGACCTGGATCTAGACTTCCTTCTTCCTCTTTTTTCCTTCTTCATCCGAGCGATGAAGAGCTTCGCCTCTCCTTCTTTAAGAGCTTTCGAGCTCATCTTGCGGCCGCAGGAACAACCATCCACATCGTGGTCGGATGAAAGACACCAAACACAATCTTCGTGTGGGTCTGTAATAGACATGTGCTTGCCACATTCTCGACAGGGCTTGAAACCCGACTTCCTAGTCGACATCTTCCCGAAGAAAGACAGATAAATCCAGAAAATACACAAAGTAACAAGTGAAGCTACTAATAACGATTCCCGAAATCCGTTGGCGTCGTTGGCGCGGAAAAAAGGGATTGAGGGTACTGAATGAGCATAACTGCCCCAAATAATATTTTGTGAGGTACTCTTCTGAAGAAAAGTTTAAACAAATTAGGCCAAATTGTACATTGTGCAAAATAAAATAAAAATTTTGCCCCAAAATGTCATAGGTTTTACAGCGGGTTCTGAAGTTAAGTTAAGAAGCTATTCCAATAGTAAAGATTTAGCTACAGTATCCAAAAACAATATTTTTCGATATAGTCTCTCACTCCATCCTTATCATAAGACTTCACAAGGCAGGAATCCAAGTTCCCTCCCTCAAATGGATCAGCTGCTTCCTAAATGGAGGAACTCAGCAAGTCACCATACCACACTACACGTCGGAAGCCGATCATCTCTAAACCCAACCTTATTCAACATCTACATGACTCGACAAGCCAACATCATCAGGTTGCCTGGCATCAACATTCTCTCCTATTCGGATGACAGACAATTGATACTCTCCCTTATGGACATGAAACCCCTGAAAAGAACTAACTTTGCCACCTGCATTATCACAGTAGTGTTGCAGTGGGGGCTTTTTCTTTTTTCTTTTTCACTTTCATTTCTGGGCCCAACAATGATTTAACAACTTTGTCACTTTGCTCATATTCTGTGCTTCACCCACACAGGCATTGGTCCTTTGATGGACCTTGCATCGTCACAGTGAGGGGTGAGAAAGCAGGGTGCTGAACTTTGACCACCTAATATCGACCAATAATTAGTAGCCAACTCACAAATTAGCGATCACATTTAAATGCACTACTCTCAGAACTATGCTATAGATATAGAGTATTGCAACCGGAATAGCAAACCTCCTAAAGAAGTTCAATCTAACAAGAATCATGCATACCAGAAGCTTTGCTGTGGCTACACAGAACTAAGGGTGGGCGGAGCTTGCGTAGTTGTACTCTGCAGAATTTCACGGAGTCATTGGAAAATTCTGTGGAGTTCCGTGGCCCCGCCTCTTCCCCCCACCCACACACCCCTGCTAAAGTCCGGGCCCCCCCTTCTGCTAGAGCCCCGGCCCCAGCCCCCCCTCCCGCTAAAGCCCAGGCCCCCGCACCCTCTCCCACAAAGTAAGACCAAAGAGTAAAGTTTAAGAGAGTGACTTACCTTCCTTCCAAATTGGTATCCTGCTCCTGCTGCTGGGCCTGGTCCACTCGGCTTCCGCTGCTCTGGTTGAATTATAGGATGAACTGCAGTGCGCATGATGAACTGCGTGAAAGCATGTCTGACCCTAATATGGAATTTGATAGGGTCAGGCATGCCTTCACGCAGTACGCCATGCGCACTGCAGTTCTTCCTGTAATCCAACCGAAGCAGCGGAAGTGGAGCTTTGCCCAGCAGCAGGAGCAGGACACCGATTTGGGAGGAAGGTAAGTCTTCCACACCAGTAAACTCTGTTCCGCTGCATAGCCAGAGTTTTTGCTGAACTTCCCCTTCCAAGCGGAGTGCGGAGTAGCACAAACTCCGTAAACTCCGCCCACAGAGCAGAGTTTACCGCCCAGATTTACACAGAACAAGAACAAAATAACTTGATGTCCTGAAAATGATCTCTGATTCTCTCTATCATGTATTAGAAATCAGATAATTGTAAGCACAGTTTCTATGGAAAGAACATTAAGACACATATAATAAAAGACTCAGGCAATTTTAGATATTTTTGTTATTGTATTAACTATCCAAAATCAATACATAAAAGTAGCATTTTAAGCAGTTCAGTCATAAATCATACAGCATGCAGTCTTAAAAGCACTCATTTAGTAAAAGTAAATCTAGTGCTGAATAAAACAATCCATAAAGAGGATGGTTCAGGTTAGGGTTTCCTAACCTGAGCAAAGGTTCAAGAGGATGGTTCAAAATAGTTCTCGCAACATGGAAAAAGGCATCAGACAAGAGTCAACTAAGGAAAAGTCTATTGGCATGGGCAAGGGGAATGGAGCTATACTCGGTAAAGTTCAAGTCTAGTCTCTCATCAAACAGCTCCAAATCATCCAGCAGGCAAGTCCATCAGCAAAGGGAAAAACGCAATGGGCATGGAAAGTCCGATGTTATGGTGAGTAGGTAGCATGTTAAGATGAGATAGAGATTCCAATCCCTCCTCCTTGCAAAGTCACTTTTATACCACAAATAGTTCATTTGTAGTATCAATTGTCACCATATGATGGGCTGATCATCATGTGACCATTCTTCCACTCATCAGGTACAAAATTGATACTCTAGCATATTATTCGATATTGCTCCTGAGAAAGAACTGTTTATTCCATCCTCACAGGTTAGTTGACAAAGCATCCATTTACTTTGTTACTCTTTATGTATTAGGCAGAAGGGTCAAGTTCCCCCCATCAACTCACTCACAACAAAGTATCGAAAAAGTGTCTATTGAGTAAAGAATGTTGCATAAAAAGGACAGAAAAAGCAACATTTGAGGTAACAAAAGTCCATTACAAGGCTGTGAAGGAATGCAGCCTATGGAAAGAGGCAATATAATGCAGTGTAAAGGCCTGCTTATTTAGTAAAATAAACTCATCATCAAGTTCAGAATAATGTAATAAATCAAGCATATCATATAAATAAATTATTGTAATGTAGTCAGTGATTATTGCATAAAAATGTTAACTCTAAATATGGCCTGCTACCACAATTTTAAAAGTACATACATGCAAACTATTCTTGAAAATCATTGTAATAAAATAGTTTTAGGAAATCTAAAACTCTAATAATATCAAGCATATATGCTGAAAGTTTCAGTCATATACTATGTAACAATTTTGATTTGCACAAGTTTTTCATTGGCTTTGATGCATTACAATGAAGACAATAGAGATGCTAAGTTTCATCATTAATATTTGCACAGTCATGTGTAAGACTCATTTGTTACATAGATAAACTGCTTCATATTAATAATGTGTGTTATTTTGCATCATAGAAAGCTTTTCCATCAATAATCTTTCATTACAACTTTGTTAAAGTAATAGGGTAATCAGTCAATAAACATCTTTGTTGGTGTGAGAAGTTGGCCTGGCATATGCTATCTCCTAGTTATAGGGACACCTTGCACCAGTCCAATTCGACTCTTATTGATGATAGGTTTAAGACAACCTTTAAAGAAAGCTATCCTAGTGGTAGCTGTGGAGAGCAGCCTTCAGGCTAAGTCTTGAAGGAGTGTTAAGCTTATTGTTTTATCATAATAACCTCTTGAATAACCAAATGAAAGAGTAGCCCACACAGGTATATATATATAAAATATATGTATTTATTCTAGACAGAATCCCACAGTCTCTTTATGAAGCTGTGGCAAAGTTACAATTCAAACAAGCATTTATAAACACAATAAATAGCACAGGAATCACAGGGCCCCAGGGGGGGACCAAACCATATATCAAAAAAGTGGTATAAGAACCACGACAATTCTACAGACAATGCCTAGGGCATTTAGGATCGCTGGCCCCTTAAGAATCCACCCCAGGTTATGAGGAAGGGGACCCACGGGAGGCGCGTGCAGTGGAAATAGCTGCTATCGGGATCTCTAGTATAGTCTATGGAGAATGTTGCGGTTGAAATTACACAGATTAAAGTCACTTCTAGCAGGAGAACAAAGTTAAAACTTTAGACCTAAGCTTTTGAGGAGCCCACTACCACGAGAGTACCGAGGTACCACTGTTACCTGCCCCAGGGAAGCTGGGTGCATAGGTCGTTTTCGATGTCGGGTCGCGGGCTGATTTTCTATAGGAAAATGTTCAAAAGTGCTGCTAGCCAAAAGCGTCGATGATGCTGTGAAGATCAAAGATGTGAAGATTGTAGAGAAGAACCTGAAAGCAGAGGGGACAGAGTCTGGGTCACGGCAAAGTGACCAGGAGGCTCAAAGCAAAGAGCCCTTCGATGTCGGGTGCTTCAGGTGGAAAGTGATGTAGCTTGGATCTGCAGCCACGGGCTCTGGGAGGCTTCAAGGAAGGCCAGCTTCTGGAGGGCGACTGTCCCACGTCGGATGAGGGTCGCTGCGGGGTTAGTGTCCGGATTGGATCCACTAAGCCTTGGCAACCGCAGCCCACGCAAGATGAACTACTCTGCTACAGTACAGACCCACAAGGTCCGGGAGAGGTCTCCTTTGGGGAGACTGTAGAGCAGGCCTGGAGCAACCAGGGGAACTCTTGATTGTCGAAATAGACCTCCGCTAGGGCCCACAAGTCGAGAGACAAGGGACCGCGGGAGGCAGCAATTTGAAGTGCGTAAAAGGGCACCCACGGGCCACCGGAGGGGGCTAGGGCGCTGCTCTTTGGCACAATTGCTGTAGAGTGGTTGGCTTGAAAACGGGCCAAAGCACAACTTCCCCACTGGTCAGGCTCATGTGCTACGCAAGAGGTGGCCGGTGTCCTGGGGTATTGGGGATCTCGGCACCCACGCGGTCCAAGGTGCCCAAACTCGTTGAGCACACTCACTGGCCTCTGGGATGCACTGGGAACCCACCTCAAGGGTGCTGGAAGTCGTCAAAGTCCGTAGGAGCAGCGAGGTTCCAACCGGGTCACTTGCAGTGTTTCAGGTGCCTGCCCAGGCGGGAAACACACAAAGGGGAGAGGGTGTAGCCACCCTTTCCCGCCTCACCTCTCATTGGTGGACACTACTCTGGACACTCCCCTAATCTTGGGGATAAAGGTGAATAACGTGGCCCCAGAGTCTCAGATTAATCTTGAACTTTACAGTCTAGATCTTCGACTTGCTGCTGCCCAGCTGACGGAAGAAATCTCCCTTGCATCTGTTATACATAATCTGGCCAATCACACACACAGACACACAGACACACATGCATGCGCAGGCACACACACATGGACGCGCACACATACACACACCCCAATATCAATAAGCCAGATTTAATTCATTTTCATTAATGTAGTTTGTTTGATCTCTCAGATTTCACATATTTCACAGAGGAGGCAAATAAGAAGAGAACCTCAACATTTGTTTCCTTGAGCAAGCAACATAGGGCCAGATGTACGACCCATTTTTGCATGCGCAAACAGGTTAGCGGCCCGTTTGCGCATGCAAAAACTAATAGGGCCATGTACAAACCCTATTTAGCGAGTCACAATTTATTCGCGACTCGCTAAATAGGATTTGCAACTTGCAATCAGGAAGGGGCGTTCCAAGGGCGTCCCTTGCTAATTGCGACTCTCTACCCTATGTCGCAAAACACTCGCAATTTACCGCCCTCTTCAAGAGGGTGGCAATGCACTCGCAAATGGGAAGGGGTCCCCAGGGGACCCCTACCCCTTTGCAAATGCAGGGTAAAATATTTTTTAGGGGCAGGCAGTGGTCCCAGGGAACACTACCTGCCCTTAAAAAACAACATGAAAACGTTGCAAATTTTTTTTTCAACGGATCCCGTTTTCCATTAAGGAAAACGGGCTGCATTTAAAAAAAAAAACCTGCTTTATTGAAAAGCAGTCCCAAGCTTGGAGGTCTGCTGACCCGAGCAGGCCACCATACCTGGGGGGGCCAGCCATTCCCAATGGGGTCGCAAATTGCGAGTGCCTCATGAATATATTGATGAGGCATGCAATTTGCGACCCCATAGGGAATCACAAACAGTGGCTCTGACACTGTGGCACATGTCATTAAGCGACTCGCAAATTGGGACTCACAATCGAGCGCAATTTGCGAGTCGCTAAATGCCCCAGTCGTACATCTGGCCCTTAGTTTCCTACGGTTCGTTCACCCACTCGAATTGTATATCTGTGCATTGAACACTAACCAGAAGACGGCAAGTCAAGCCGTAACACAAAAATCATCAATGTGTTAAAAGGAACAAAGTGGGCTTAAAATGGTCCCTACAGAGCAGTCATCCAGTACAAAAGGAGCAGGAATAGAAATTATTTATCAGCCACAAATGAAGGATTCAGGTCCCGTCTCCTGTAGAAAGCTGAAATAGTTCATGTCTCCCATTGAAAATGCATGCAACTGAATACAAATGTACAGAAGGTTATCATTGTAACCAGCCATAGATCATATTAATACAAAGTGTCCGCAGATAAATAGAATGCATTCGTATGTGCCATTTTGCTGGCAGAAAGAACTTCATGTGGCTCTTTCCCTTTTTCCACATAGAGAGTTTCTGCATTTTTCATCAGCAAGCAGCCGCTGTTAAGGAGTGCCATGATTGGCCTCTAACACCATAGGTATTGAGGGCTTTGGTCAGGTCAGAGTCCAAGTACACCCAAACACTGTCAATATTCCAATATTGATTAGAGGTGAGAAAAGACAGACTATACCATTGTTGCTGCTTTTCCTATTGGTGGCAGGACAGGGCTGTAAAATCTATGCTTACTGACCCTCAGTGTCAATCGATTCGTCATATGCTAAGAGTTCTTGACTAGTGGCGTGCAAAATTCACCTAAATTGCTTTCACGTAATTATCCAAACTTTCGGTAAAAAAACTAGGCCTGGGCAGTAAATTCCGTTCCGCTCGTGGAATTTGCGGAATTTGCGTAATTTCGCGTTCCGCGGAGGACGCGAAATTGCTAAAAAGTTGCGATTTCGCGAAATTTTTGCTTGTTCGCGATCTCAAAATGCGTGTTCGCGAGATATTTCTCCCCGAGCACGCAAACAGCAATTGTGAACAGGAAAAAAGCATCGCGAACAAGCAATTCCGCGTGTTCGCGGAATTTCTGCGTGTTCGCGGAGATTTTTTACCGTTTCGCGGAGATTTGCGTAACGCAATTCCGCAAATTCCGCCCACCCCAAAAAATTACATCAAATTACACGTAATTACATAAAATGCAAATCTGTCGTTTTGCGCTATATTTTAGCACAAAATGCTAATGCTAGTTGTGTCAATTTTTGGGGCGTGGTTGCATTTAAATGAAGCACCGCGAACAACAGCTGCTCGCGTTTTTTTGTTCCCATTTTTTTGTTCCCATGCGCTTGCAGTAAACATTAACGAAAAATTCCTCAAATGATGTCAGCGTTTCACCCGGCCTATTCTTCACATGTATCTGAAAAGTTTAATAAAACAGCTGATTCATTTTAGACAGTGGCCTTCAGAGCTGAAACACATATTGACTATGAGGATGTCATCACAGACAGGGTAGAGGCAGAAGAGAATGTGAGGGCTTAAAGTGCACTATTCTAACTTTAATATCACACAAATCCAGCTTTTCACACACTGAGCCAGCCGGGCCTTTTACTGTGTCCCTTGGGTTTTCATTTGATACCTTAGCCAAGTTGAACCGTTATAGTTACAAGACCTGCTAGGGGATGCCAGAAACAAGCAGAATACAAATATTGAGGTGGTAAAGAACTTGAGGAGAGAGGATGTAGCCTTAAGGATCATAGAGCGGTCGACCTCTGACCTGGGAAACCGGGTTCGAGTCTCCGCAACGACGTTCAACATCCTGTGATTCTGGGCAAATCACTTAATCTCCCCCTGCCTAAAAAAAATTAATGTGTTCATGTGTAACGATATTGGTGCTTATGTAAAGCGCTCTGATACCCGATTTCTCGGATCCAGTTCACGCTATATAAAACTCTAAAAGATTTTTTTTTAAAAGGCTCCACAAGATCATTACTAATTCCACATAGAAGGTCGATGAACATAAATTAACAGTTCAAAAACGGTTTAGGGCCCAATAGTCCAGAGTTGTTGTAAGCAGGCCCAGCCTTAGTGTGGAGGTGCAGGGGTAAAGCCCCTCCAAGGAATGGCAGACCCACCCCCAGGACTGGAGCATTGGTCTTTTGGTTTATTGATTCCAGCCTGGACTCTGGCTGCAGTGTCTGAGATTCAATTAGCCAATCACAGCACAGCTCATTCAGGTGCCCAGTGGATCATTACAGTGCTCTGTAATCATGGGGGTGCACTGAGGTTTTGGGCGAGATGGCAAAAGCATGACAGACTCCAAAAGTAGCGTGTAAAAAGGATATTTCAATCAGAACAGGCGGTGCTTAATTTGGAAATAGAAACAGGCCAAAATTGTGCCCCTGCTACAAAAAAACACAAGCAGTAATTACAAATCTGTCTAATTACAGACCAATCGCACTTCTCCCGGCACTTTCCAAAATTCTGGAAAAACATCAGCTGTCTCAGTACCTAGCAAGCAATGACTTGCTACACCCTAGTCAATCTGGCTTCCACCCCATCTGTAGCACAGAAACGGCACTTGTAGAGGTAGTCGATTCTATCAGGTGTACTCTTGATGCGGTGGCAAAGCTGTACTGATTATGCTGGATTTGTCTGCTGCGTTCAACACGATCCCCCACTCAACTCTTCTGTCCCGCCTCCAGTCCATTGGAATGGGTGGACAAGCGTGGAAATGGCTGGCCTCTTTTTTTGATGATAGGCGTCAAGAGGTGTGTTGTCCCCCTTTTTCCTCTGCAGGACGGGGCCTTAAGGTGGGAATGAAGCAGGGCTCGGTTATGAGCCTCCCTTTTTTTTATATATATATTGCCCCCCCCCCCGCATGCCTTGCAGAGACTCTGGGTGCTAAAGTTGTCTCTTATGCAGACAACACCCAGCTGCTTTTCTCATGGGGAAGGGGCCAAACTTTCCAGGGGGAGAAAATCAGAAAGAGTCTGGCTACAGTATTTGAATGACTTTCCCTGTACCAGCTGAATTGCAATTCAGGAACAACAGAGCTCCTTTTTTCCGGTCTAAGATCGGACGTGCCTTGGCAGACCTTCTGGCCCAAGGATGCTTCTCCCTCATGTACCCACATTAATGCTATAAAAAATCTAGGCATTAAGGTCGATGGGGAACTTTAATTTCTTTCTGAAGTAAATGCAATAGTAGGAACATGTTTGGCATACTACGCATGCTAAGGACGTTTTTCACTTTCTGTCATTGCCAGCTTGGAAACTGGTATTCCAGGCTCTGATTACAGCTAGACTGGATTATAGTAATGCCTTATACTTGGGCCTCCCAGACTATCTGATTAATAGACTGCATGTGGTCCAGAACGCGGCTGCAAGCGCGATACTCAGCCTACCCCAAAAAAGCCATGTGTCTCCTTTCCTCAGAGAACTGCATTGGCTCCTTGTAAAGAAGAGGATTGTGTTCAAAACACTATAACTCATCCATAGAGCATTGCATGGAACAGTTCCTAGTTACCTGAAAGTGTGAATCGGTTTCTAAATCCCTCCAAGAAACCTGCGTTCAGCAAATATTTTTCTGGCCAAAATCCCTTGGATCCATAAATCTAGAATGGGAGGTAGGTCCTTTTCTTTTCTGGGTCCTACCTTATGGAATAACCTTCCGCTGGATCTAAGATGCCTCACTTCCACCACTCTATTCCGAAAGAAGCTGAAAACATGGCTCTTCTTGAATAACTAATTCTGTTCTTTTGTCTCTCGTTTCTCGGTTCCTACATTTAGTGCAGAGCTCCAGGACACTCTACGGAGTAACAGTTGCGCTTTAGAAGTTACCTTTACATTACATTACATTACATTACATTAATTTGAGCCGGTTGGGCCAGTTGGGCCCCACTAGTACTCATTTTTGGGGACTGGAACTTAATATTTTTATTTTTATTTTTTTATTTATTTAAAAAAAAAAAAATAAATAATAATAATAATTAGTCCTCATTTAACCAAAATATGCTCCAACTCATAGATAGGTTTCTCTGACCCAATTTTGAAACATTTCCAGGCAAGTTTTTACCGGTCTGGTCATACCCCGAGGGGAGGAAAAGGGTGCCTTATAACTCCAGAACCGAACCTTCAAATACTCATATGGGCCTCAACCTTTATCTTGAGAGTATGACAAAGCCACAATTCCCTCCTCAGGGAGAAATTTTTCCTTCCCTAGGGTTTTTTGTGGGGCATATTTTTAATCATTGGACCCAAAGATCACAAACAAGAATGGATATCATGAAAATACAATAAGGTTACAATAAAAAAAAAAGGGAACTTTATATATATCTAGCTTCTGTCTCTATCCATTTATCCCAAATTTCCCAATATTTTTTTTTTTGTACTTTTACCAGCTTGATCTAAGGCAGATACCCTCTGAATGGAATGAATCCATTCCTCCTTCGTGGGAGGGCAGGACAAAATCCATTTAATACAAAGCTCCCTTCGAGCTAGTAGAGTCAAAGTAAAAAACAAGGCTTGATGATTTTTTGTTAATACCCCTCCAACTACTTCCCTTGGGAGTAGCCCAAAAATGACCGACATAGTTGTTAATTTTAAATCCAAACCCATAATATCTGATATGATCTTACCCACATTATTCCAAAAGACGTGTATTACTGGGCAGCTCCAGAACATGTGTACCTCATTTGCCCTATCTTCTCCACACTTAGGGCATTTCTTGATTTCACGGCTTCCCATTTTTGATAATCTCCGAGGAGTCCAGTACGCCTTATGGACTGTAAAGAGATGGTTCTTTTTTAAGGGAGCAGCCTTTATACAAGACCATAAAAGAGACATAGATACTTGCCCACTATTTTTGAGGTCTTTATCCGGTAGGTCTTTCCTCCATGTCTCCATGAATAAGACCTGCTCCTCTTCCCCATTTTGGACAAGTAGCCAATACCATTCTGCCACTTCTTTTACTTGTGTTTGTCGAGTGGATATCTTTAAGGCCAAGTTCGAATTTCCTTCCAGTTCTTTTCTAGAAGATTTTGTCCAACTTGACAGTTGATAGTATTTGAACTTTGATACCTGATCTTCGCAGATTACAGATATATGGGACCAGGATATAAGTTCCGCCTCAAATAAAAGTTGACCCCAGGTATTAATTCCACATCTCCTCAAAGGTGTTGCAAGAGCATCCTCTAGACACAAAGGCGTCCCAGGAGAGTCCCAAACTGGTGTGATATCATTATAGTAGGGAATTTTTAAAAGACGGCTCACCTGCGACCAAAGCTTTACTGCAGATAGCAGAATCTTCAATCTAACTTTTAAAAAAAAATTTGGGTGACCAAATTTTAGGAGGAAACATCCAGCTTGTTGGGAGAAATCAAAAGTAAGCGCTTTGTAGAGGGGCGAGAACATAGAGCTTTCAATCATCAATTGTCGGAAATTTTTTAACTGGAACGCGCACAAATATAGATATAAATCAGGGGTTGCAATACCTCCATATTCTTTTTTTTTCCTCAGTTTTTTCAGGGCTATTCTCGGGCTTTTATTTCCCCATATAAAGCTCG
Source organism: Triturus cristatus (assembly GCF_964204655.1). Classification (NCBI taxonomy): domain Eukaryota; kingdom Metazoa; phylum Chordata; class Amphibia; order Caudata; family Salamandridae; genus Triturus; species Triturus cristatus. The sequence goes on from NC_140594.1 coordinate 778,665,347, forward strand.
AAAAAAGCCCTTGTACCTTCCTAAACCAGGCTCTTGGGAACTCTAAGGGAATGGTATTAAATAGGAATGTATATTGGGGAAGGATTGACATTTTTAATAAGTTAGATTTGCCCAGAAAGGAGATAGGCAGCGCTCCCCAAGTTTGTAATTGGGAGCTTACTTTTTTTGTCACTTTTTCGAAGTTTATCTGTGCAATCTTATCAATATTTTGAGCTATCTGTATCCCCAAATACCTTATTTCTTTTTTTGTGTAGATACTTTTGAAATGTGTGTTCCATTTCATTAATTCTGTCTTTTGTTGATAAAGTGAATATCCCGAAACCCTACCAAAATTTTCTAATTCAGACCAAATTCCTGTGTATGATGTTTCTAAGTCACCTGAAAAGATGATAAGGTCATCCGCATATAAACCTATTTTTTTCTCCCATCCATTACATCTAAATGGAATAATATTCTGGCTAGTTCTCAGTTTATATGCCAGTGGTTCCATATACATATTAAAAAGTAACGGGGAGAGAGGGCAGCCTTGTCTAGTCCCTCTTCCAATCTGTATGGATCTAGTTAATTTCCCATTCACCAAAATTTTTGCTGAGGGGTTTTTATAGATAGCTTTAATTGCTGTCATACATGTTTCACCCAGATCAAAACGTTGTATCACTTTAAATAAAAATGTCCAGTTGACCCGATCGAAAGCTTTGGCAGCATCAAAAGTCATTACTGCCAAGGAGGTCTTGTATGTTTGGGCCATATCTATAGCTCCGATAAGGTCCTGTACTAATTCGCTGAGCTGTCTCCCCTTCATAAAGCCCTTTTGGTCTGGGTGTATGATCGAACCCATCACTTTATTTAGACGTTTGGTGATAATCTGTGTGTAGATCTTATGATCACAATTTAGGAGGGAGATAGGCCTATATGATTCGCATATTCGTGGGTTTTTGTTTGGTTTTAACAGGATTGTGATAGTCGCCTCTTCCCATGACGCGGGGGGGGGGGTATTACCTTTTAAAAAACAAGAGTTGAAAAGTTGAAAAAGAATAGGTGTCAGTTCTTTTTTTAATAAACTGTATATCTCATTTGGAATGGAGTCCGGGCCTGCCGCTTTACCCTTTTTTAAAAACTTAATGGTTTGAGTTATTTCTTCCACAACTATGGGGCAATTTATTTGTTCTTTTTCATTTTGTTGAAGTGAGGGAAGAGTCAGCTCCGATAAAAATTAATTAATACTCTTTTCCTCAATTATTTTTTCCTCCGTATATAAATTTTCAAAAAAGTGGGCAAAGGCTTCCTCAATTTCAGTATCATTTGTTATTATGTTGCCAGTATCTACATTTCGAAGGTCCTTTAGCCGATTTCTCGTTTGGTCAGTTTTTGTCTTCCATGCGAGAAGTTTGCTACACCCCTCTCCATATTCGTGGTGAGCTAGTTTACTAGCATCCCACTTTTTTTTTATTATGATCTCTAGGTAGTCAGCAAGTTTATGTTTTGCATTCATTAAATTTTCCAGAATGTTTGGATTTCCCGGTTCCTTTTCAAGGTTTTCTTGACATCCTTGTATCTTATTCTCTAATTTCTTAATCTCTTCTTTTGTTTTCGTAGCCTGTGAGCAGGATATAGCTATTAACAAGCCCCTCAAGAAAGCCTTGTATGTGTCCCAGACTGTTTGTATTGGGGCAGAGTTAAGGTTTATATAAAAAAACTCTTTAGTCTCTGCTTTTAGTTTTTCGATTATAGTGCTTTCTAATAGTAGTGTCCTATTAATAGTCCACCTCCGTGTTAATTGAGCATTATGTATAGCTATTTTTAAAATAACTGCCGAATGGTCTGACATATGCTCAGGAGCATGACTTATTTGAATAACATTCCTACTCACTACAGTATCCACTAAGAAAAAGTCAATTCTTGACCGATGTCCACATTTTTAATTATGAAATGTAAATTTCCCTCCATTTATTTTATATCTATTAGCCATCTCCCTCCAAATGTCGACCAATCCTATATCAGCCATTAGTTGTCTTATAGCTGTTCTCATTTTGTGTGTATTGGAGGCTCCTCTACGAGAGGTGGAGTCTTGGCCTGGATCTAGAACCAAATTAAAATCACCCCCTAATACTATAGAGTCACTGACTCCAGTTAACTGTAGAAGTAAAGTATATAAGGGGGCCGGATCATCCACATTTGGTCCGTAATAACTTACAAAGGTTATCCACACCTCATTAATTTTCAATTTGGCAATAGCCCACCTCCCCTGCGTATCAACTATACATTCCCCTAATATTGCTGATGCTGTTTTTTTAACTAGAATGGCTACACCTTTCACTGTGCAAGATTGTGTTGTGCAGATACAGTATTCAATCCATTTCTGTTGTTTTAACATCATAGTCCATTCCTCTTTCAATAAGTGGGATTCTTGAACAAGGAAAATCTTACAATCTGATAGCTTTATATATTCTAATATTCTTTTCCTTCTCGAGGGAACCCTCAATCCATTTACATTCCATGACATGATCCCCAGGTCTTTAACTCCATCTTTTTTAGGCATAGATTTTTATATAATTGCCTTTTTTAAGAAATTGTATATATAAAAGAAAAAGGTTAGAGATTTTTTTGTTGACCGTGTCAAATGAGGACGTTTTTTTTTTGTGTTTTTCTCCCACATGCTCCCCCACCCAGTGTTTTAATAAAAGCCTTATTTTATTGCATTTTAAGTGCACACCCCTCCCCTGTTCCCTCCCTGGAGAACCCTCCCCACTGTCTTGGGCAATCCTAGTTGCCCTATTTGAGAACCGCAACCGAGGCCTTATTTACGAGTTGGCTCATTTGGCTAAGCGTTTCTATTGGATCTCATGCGTTCCAAAAACGATTCCACCTCCATTGGATCTCGTATGTTATATGTTTTATTGCGCCACATTATACGGAGGAGTGCTGGAAATTTCATTTGTACCGTGGCACCTTCTGCCCTTATGTCTTGCATATATTTCCCTAAAGCCCATTGCCTATCTGATGTAGCTTTAGAGATATCGGAACGAATTTTGTAATTATAGCCGTCTTTGGTCAGGACTCCAGGGATTAGAGCTTTGTTCAGAATGCGTTCTTTTATAGTATAGGATTTAAAGTTTACTAAAATCCTTCGAGGATTCTTTCTATCCTTGTTCAGTCTAAATGGCTCTCTGTGGGCCCTCTGGATGTCACTATCTAGATCTTTTTCATCTATTTCGGGAACGAAATGTTTCAAAAGGTCTATAACAAAAGACTTTATATTTTGCCCTTCTTGGGATTCCGGAACGTTCATTATTCGAAGGTTGTTCCTCCTTGAATTATTTTCCAGGATCTCAATTTTGTCACGTAGCTCTTTCTCAGTGACCAAGGCTTTTTCGTTGCTACTCTGACAGAGTGTCACTTCCTCCTTTATCTGTTCCAGGGCCGTCTCTACAGTTACTACTCTTTCCAATAATGCATTAAATTTGCCCTCTAATATTTCGCAGGTAGCCTGAATTTTCTGTTGATTCCTTTCTGATTTAGCAAAGCCTATTTTCATCTCATTTAATAGTGTTGCCACCAGACCTCCAATATCGCCCCCATACCACTACTCGTAGGGTGGTCTTTGTCTAATACTGGTGAAAGGGTACCAGAGTTTGAGATTGGTGAGGATATATGGCTCTCCATCTCAGGAGGCTGAGCTACCTGCTTTGCTGTAGGGCAGTCTTTGTCTGCCTCTTGCTCATTTGACGAAAGTACTTGATATTTATTAGGAGACTCCATTGAGGACAGAAGGGAAGAAGATGTGGCTGAAGGTGCTTCTGTAGAGGACAACTTTTCTGATACTAATATTGGGTTGCCTTGTATTTTGAAAAAGGAACGCAATGAAGGTGTAGTTTTGATGAGAGAGGCCGTCTTCAATTGTTCCTTTATTTCTGTTTTGGCAGCCTTTGTAGAGACTACCGCTGCTTTGGTTCCCGTATTTTGGGTCCTCTGGTTCTTATTAGTTTGTTTAATGGGGCGCTTTGGAATTAAGTGTATTAGGTCCCATCCATCTTCTGTTTTTTTTTTTAAGAAAGAGGAGGGTTCTCATCCAAAACTGGAGAAGACCCCCCAGTTAGTACTGGGAACAATGGAGCAGAGTCCTTATGACTGTCGTTAACCCCAAAATGCTTAGTTTGATCAAGAGTGACAGGCTCCTTAGGATCTAAAGGGACCACGATTAATTTAGTGTCTGAGGTAGTACTTTTATCCTGTAATGACACTAATGGTGTCTTACGTTGAGAGAGATCTTTCTTATTACCACAACCCTTTTTCCTAAATGAATTCATACAGGCAAACCCTTCCAACTCGTTTTTAGGGAGGTATGAACAATAATTGAGGTCTGTATAATGAAAGTTCGAGTCTGGATGGTTAGAAGACTCAGGAGATTCAGAGTTTAGAGTACACCTTGAAATACTTTCATAATTATGTTGTTTGGGAACTTCATGAAATTTATAGGTGGGGCCTCTAAATATTTGTTTAGACACAAAAACTTGCGTTTGGTGATAAGATCTTGCCGCTTTAAACCAGAAGTCCCTCTTAATTAAGTATTAAACAGTTTTATCTGCCAACCGGTGACTCATGGAAAAAAAAGACCCCTCCTTAATCCCCCTACGCGGATCAACACAAAGAAATCCAAGGATCAAGCCCCCCCACTCACATGAACCCAAGGGAAGCCAGCGATATCCCCCCCATTGGAGAGAAACGGCAACACGGAGGAAGCTCGAGCCCACGCAGTGTCGAAAACAGGCAATCGAAGAAGCAGCCCTCCGGACGTGAGGTTGAGGTCCCACAGCAGTTCAGCCAAACCTCCCGTGAATCTTCCCCTGACCAATACTCCATCCGCCGGCAGTGCTCCGGATCTCCCTCTCCCGTTAGCGCCGATGCCCCCTCCGGAGACGCCGGCGCCGGCAGCCCCAACACGCCGATACGCCGATCCCCAGGCAGCAAACAGCAGCAACACCGGCTCAACGTCTCACAGTCCACAAAAACACACAGGAACACAACAGAGGTGAGCCATCAAAGCGAGGTTAAAGTGAAGGTAGTCGCCATCAGTTTAGCGGTGCTCGCGACTCGGACTTTCAGCCGGCTGCCATGTTCTCCTTCCTACCCAGCCAAGCCGACTGGAACTTAATATTGCACAACCGACTTTGATCTAGAGCAAAAGAGGAGAAAGAACAAAAAAAAAAAGGAGGAAGTGAAGGCCTGAAAACAGTGACAAAGAAAGAAAGCAAGGATTAAAAAGAACCTGCTAGAGTAGGATAAGGAGGCAGGCAACGTCTAGTAGTGAATTACAGGAACATAAGCTGAACTCAAGACTACACAACCTTGGTATGTGCACTCGAACCTTCTATAGCGCCAGCCTTAAGTAAAAATGTACGCCCTAGCACTTACTCCTTTACAAAGTAGGCTCTGAGAACAGGTCATAACCTAAAAATTATTCATTCATTCTGGGCATATTGTCTCACAAGAAATAAAGCCTCTGTCATGTAGTTTCCAATAATCAGTAGGAACTGTACGTTTGCGGACAACATAAAATTAGGATTGTGCCAAACTGATTCCATGCAGGATATGTTTTCCCTTGGACCAGCTAGCTCACAGTACTACCATTAGATCCCCTAAGCGTAGACAGGAAGCAAACAGTTCTGGCAACTACGGAACATAACAACCTTGTTCCCCCAGGAATCATGGTGACAGGTCTACTACTTTTCGCTCAGTCACTTGTGCTCTCTTTCGCTCAGAGATATATATACAAAGAATACACGAAGGGACGTTATTCAATATTTATAGAAAATGTATGCTACAGTGATTAATAGACAGATGCAGACAAAAGTTATGAGTGTCGAAACGGTGAATAAAATGAAGAGTTCCACTATATTGTTGAGACACCTTATTTATGCATACATATACAATCTTATAACAACCTAACGTACTCCTGTGACGAAAAACCCTAACCTACATGTCTAGGGTTTGAATGTACGGTCTGCCAAGAAACCCCCTTCTGAATGATCTAACCCCTTTACCTGATGGGCTTGAATGTAGGACCCCGTCTTGGTCTCAAATTCGACACTCTTCACGAAGATGTCACTCAGCTGCTAGGCGAAAGCTTCAGCGTGCAGGCACCCCTCGAAGTCAGCAGAAGTGTCTCCTATGATTGTATTAGGAAACCAAAGGATGCATATAGAAAGAGACATTCTTGCCTTGGGCCGTGATTGTTATCAGGCTACCCATTGTTTGTATTCCAAAGATAGCTGTGTCACCATATGGACGCAAAAACTAGCACATTTCTATCACGCTCAAGAAGGCCTTGCACATAATGCCAAGGCAGTATGATAATGTTCTCATGAAGTTCTCTGTGTTAGCAAGGTCAGTATTTCTTGGAAACGAAACCAAGTGTTACAAATGCAAATGTGTGTCAAACGTCGATGAGACAAAGTGAAGGTAACTTTAGGAAAAGACTGGGGGCATGTAGAACGGCACTAATTCCTACCAGGCCGTACCTGGGCATATGACACCCACTCCTCATACGTAGGTCGGCTAAGTATCACAACTGCTTGCAGCACCTTACCATCGGAAGGTTAAACAGTCATTCCTGTCCCTTAGACTCGGTGAGATGCCCACATTAGACTTCCTGCCAAAATGTAGAAAATGCGGCCTTAGTGAAGACCAGAACTGCTGACTATGCCATCAGGGGATCAAGTCTCTGTTCCACATTATATGTATCTGCCCAGTTTTGGTCAACCAACAAATAAGACTATTAAGCCGAGAGTTCCTCAACCGGGGAATCAGGTCTTGCAGGACCGCACTGGTGGAGTCAATGGACCAAAGAAATGCAATTTTGAACATTAGATTAGTCCAGTTCCTGGCTATTTTTCAAAAACCAGATTAGTGCATAGGTCGGATGCAGGGTGAACCTGGGGGTGGGGGTGAAGAGACGAATACGCTCCTAGTAGGCCCCAGGGTCTGTTGGTAAGATTTGCCAGAGAATTTGATATAAGGTTCTGCCAATCCCCTCAAGCTATGTAAACTCTCATGACAGGGTAAAATGGATACGCAATGTCGGGTTGCTAGGGAAAATAACAGTCGCTGTTCCCTATCCCTGCATGCTAAGGTAAAATTTGCTTAAACCAGCAGTTATATCATGCACATCGGTACTTTAACAGCATATAGTCTTGCACACTGGCACTTTATCGGTAGAATTACCACTGACCACTTAGTAAAGCAGATATATTTTACCCGTTCTGTGGACGTGCATGTGGGTACTATAACCGCTCATAGTCTTGAATAATGGCATCCATCAACAGAATCACAACTGGCCGCATCTTAAAGAACACACACGCTAACCAATCAGGGAAAGTCGATTTGCGACCAATTACCCTTGAGGCGTAGGAAGGCGTGGGTTGATTGGTTCACCCAACTGCCTTTTATAATTTTTACACGCCTTTTTTTCCCATATATTTATGAAGGGCAGCAAATAATGAGAATGTTCACCAATTAGATGTGAAATGGATGCAGCTGATGTATAATACATTTTAGACTTCTTTTTAAATGTCCGTACTGTATGATTTGAGTCGTGTTTATGGTTTTAATTCACTAATAAATTATTTATTCATCACTCCTCATACATAGGTTGTCTAGGAAGCTATCTAAAGCAAACTAATCATATCACGAAGGAATACACCACCAAAAATAAAATAAAAATGCTAAAAGTGTTTATAATAAAAATCACCTTAATATCGTATTAAAATCAGGCACACATGCTATTTTGAGGCCTAAAGCATAAAGAAAGCCAAACGTATATATACAAAATATAAAATCAGTAAAACTGGAAGGCAATTTAAAACAAATTTTGGAAGTTTAAAAACAGGCCACATAAAAACTTCTCACCACATGGAGAGCCAGATGTTTACGTGTTCCGAGTGGTATGAAACGCTGCTGTTCCCAGCATCTGCAGACGATGTTCCCAGAGGCACACCTTGGAGTAAATTGATAGAGCAAATATGTTCCCATTCACCCCCTACAGCAGCTGCTGAGGGAGCAAATAGAGCCAATATATCTTCCGGTGAAACAGAGCCTAGATCCAAACCACTAGGTGAGGAGGCAACTGAGGGAAGCTCATAGAACGTGGCCAGAAGCATAGATATCCGTAGGGGACAGCTGCACAGATTGGCCTTCAGTGGGTCCACCAGTACATGTATGTCTGCAGAGTCAACCAATTGCGACCCAAAGCACAAGTCCAGGGCACACTCGTAAGCGCTACAGGAAACAGTGGAACACAGGTTGTACACAGTGAAGCCATACAGACTGGAAAGACAAGAACCAGTGTTCATCCGTTTATCAAAGCAAAGGTGTGCCAAAGAAATGCACATGCATTCACGGCACAACAGGACGTGAGGCAGTGCCAGCTCTATTTGATCTTGAACTGGGATATCTATTGCAGAGCAAAAATAATAAAAGCAATAGCCCTGCAATTAGGATCAGGATCATCGGAAGACCTCCAAAGATGCTTCCGTGGACTAAGTGGATGAATGATGGAATAACTCCAAACACCATTTTGAAGGTGCTGACCACCCACAACCTAGAGCCAATGCTCATGATTAACCCTGCAATTTCAGTCGTTCTAGACATGTCAAAAATATGATGAACCAGCTCCCCAAAATGTTGTGGGAGATTAGTAGTAGAAGCGCCTGTATCTCCAAAGAGAAATGCACCAACTGAAGATAAAACGTCTCCTCCGCCAAAGTGAAGGCCACATCTTTTTGAAACAATAAGGCTTTCAGTTTACTCTGTGCGTCAAAGTGCACATTAGTAAGATTAATTGAAGGCCACAGCGTATCCTTCCTAACTACAGATGCAGGCGGAAACAGGACTTGTGTGCAACATGTTAGAATGGAAGATGCAGTCACCAAATAGGCGAACCCTGATTTCATCCAGCAGCAAACTTGACTGTTCATGATTAGGTAAGTCCCATTCAAGAGTAATCTGAAAGTCAGACGTATGGCCGCTGGAGACCCTTTCAAGTAGCAAGACTGGACCCACTTACAGTATTCGCGCAGTCTGAGCCACTGAGAAACACTTCAGTATCCTTATTCCAGCACCGGAATGTGAAAGGAAGCTTCCAATGTTCATGTATAAACCCTTCATCTAACATTTCATATCTGCCTACTTAATGATGTTGTAGGCAGTACTGAAAGTGGAAAGTCGAGTTTGGCAGTGCAACGTACCTATGGATTATTCAATCCGAGGCTGCTATTTTAGCAACAGTAAAAGAAAATTTCCCAAGCTTTTCAAGATGTGACATTGTGTATTTTGCATCTTTCCGTGCCATAGCTATATGTTGTTCAGAATGATGGTAAGGTAAAGACAAGTTTGTGATGTTGTATTGCCAAGGCACGTGAACAGAACACAATGTTTGTAGTGTCCAGCTGAGCAACAGAATTGGCCTAAGTTCGGACTGCCCATGTTGTAATGCAGACAAGTCTTGCTGAAGGACATCGAGTGTAGATGAGACAATGTTACCTAAAGAATGATTTCTAGATGATAAAGTAGTTATACCATTGTCTACTACTGCAAGAGCATGCTCTAAGTTGGCCCTGTCAATCTCACGCAGCCTTTGAGAAGCTTCTTGTTGAGATATTTTTCATATCTCGCTATAGACAGTGCAAAGGAAGCGCTTTTGGTGTGGTTTCAGAGGACCCACTAAAATGTCTCATAAATCCAGGTCATCAGATAAAACTGACACGTGTTTTTTTACTTGAGACAGTGTCAGGGTTTTCAGCCAATCAAAGCACAACTTCCCAACACCATAAGTAGTTACCACCCCTGAATGTTTACACCGCACATATCGCATGTCAGGCCTGTTCGCTGTAAATCCTTCGATATTAATTAGAAATCTATCCTGACATTTGTAAGTTTCTAGTGGCGATACTAACCATCCCCTCCAATTGGGATCAAATGAGAATGTTGACTCTTATGCAGCAAAGTATCAACAGTGTTTTCATCATATGGTGTTAAATGCTGTCAGTTGTCAATCTGTGCAAGAGTGGGAATCCTCAGTGTGTTCAAATCCTTTATCTTGGACATCTTGTCTTTTGCACAGTTTTGGTCAGGAAACTCTTCTGTTGCAGTATTAAACAGGCTCTAAACAAAGCCTCAGTTTCTTGAAACTGCCAATTTTTAGATCTCCAAATTGATTTTACATCCTCCCCCTCAAAATGTCAAAACCTTGTACAGAGAGTTGGGGAAGGAAAGGAGCAGAGTAAATCGGTTTAGTGACAGTTAACATATTTTTCTTTACAGGTGACAGTGCAAGCCTATAATAAAATGAGGCTAGATCAGATGTGTCATGACCAGAAAAATAGTCAAGCGCCTTTGCAAATGCTTTTGAACTACTCCTTGGTGGTGTAGGGCAATGTTCCCATTATGTAAAGTTAAAAACTTCACAAGTTGGCCTATCCTTGTGTAGAAAATGATGACCGTAATGTTGAAAATAGAAAATCTCATCAAAATTAGCTTTACCATCATAAAACTCATCAGACGAAAATACAGTTGCATGTTCTAGATCTTCTACCATTTCATATACTGTATCAATCAATGTCCCAGTCATAAGATATAGTACTGGGGGAGATAATATCATTCAATTTGTTTTTAAACAAATGTGGAATTCAAGACTACAGTGGGACCATACTATTAAACGATACCCTGTCCCATACAATCCCATCTGGAACTGGAACAGCTGAAATGTTCACCAGGGACAGGTCTCTATGTTCACTGTGTGACGATGCATGTGGTTTCAGAACCAAATTCACAGTGTGTACTGCAGAGCGCTCTGGGACAAAGTGTCCATTGAAGAGAAAGAAGAACACAGTCATAAAACCAATCCTAAGCACTAAGAAAAGTAACACAATTGTAATCCAAAGGTGTAACCATGGAGAAACAAAGGATGTTCTTTTCAGCCAACAATAGAAGACAACAGTATGAAAGGCAGATCTGGTAGGGGTGGTGGAACCTTCGATGCGTCAGAGGAAAAGTCATCAAAGTTGATGAACTATCCTGATGCTGTCCTGTCTATCTTGGGCAGCTAAGCAGGCTGGTTCAAATTAGACAAAGACTTGATCTGTGATACATTGACGTAGACCTTGTTCTTCTCAGGATTCTGAATGGAAATCTGTGTTTCTGTACTTGTAGACTGCACAGTGGTTATTGTTTTTGAAACAGGTAGAAGGCATACTTCATTGTTGTTTATTGTTGTTTCTTTTAGAAGAGAACAGGCTTCATTTGTTATTAAATCTTCCATCTGAACCTCCTGTATGGAAGTGAGAGGAGAATGGTAGCTACCCAGAAGATCACGCAGCTTACTGTTGAGAATAGGCCACATAATGCGGTGTGATCAGATCTATAGAGACAAACCTTTTGTCTCTGCATCCGGCAAGGGGCGAGAGTGGTACAGTTTGTGTATCTTCAACAACCAGAACAGGCACAGGCACTCTGTAAGATGGCCAAAAAAACTCTTTTTGGCTGCTATCTTTTCTCGAACCAGATCCCCGATCTTTGGGATCTAACCGGTTCTTATCGGAACAACCTTCACTTCTCCTGTGGTGGTGTGTTTTGCTTGGAAGTTTCTTAGGTCGTCCTGGAAATCACTCAATTCCTGTAAAACTGCCAAATGTTCATTGATGTCAAATGGTGTTTCTGTTGCCACTGTGCTGGCAATATCGAGGTCTGGGACCCACATCTTATGTCTGACCACCCAGGGGATTTCTTGGCATATTATTCATAGTCTTCTAGACCCCATATAGGTGATGAACCCAACTACCACCAGAGCCTAATACCCTTGCTGTTGAAGACTGGTTTAAGTCTTGTTTTTTCATCTCTATGGCCGCGTTTCCCTCAGGATGGTATGTATATGAGAAACGCAGGGTCACACCCAAACTTTCCATGGCCTCTTTGTAAGCCCTTGAGCAAAATGCTGGACCCTTGTTGGAATTTAATGTGCCATCTACATTTGCCCTGATAAAGACCCACAGAACCTTTATAACAGTTCAGGCGTTAGCCAATCGCTGTGGCCATACCCACAGGAATCCAGGTCAGGAAACCACTGCCACCAAGATGTACTTGTAAGCCTGGTCAGATGATAGGGGGCCGCAGTGGTCCAAATACACACAAACCAGAGGCCTGTTTGAAATCAAAAGAAGAGTCTGGGTGGACGCACCACAGTGGAACCCTTCATCTATTGAAAGATGTCACATTTCAGGACAAAGTTCTTGGTCAGTTTGCAAAGAACAGGCCACCAATAGCTTTACTGCAATAGTGAAATTGTAGCAGTCCTGCCTGCATGTGCATAAGCCAGACCCTCATGAGCTGCCAAAATTAATCCTAGTCTGCAATCACTGTTTGGAAATACTCTGTCCCCCCCCCCTTGAATCTGAGCATACAGTGTGTTTTGTGCATCTAGATTGTATGGGCACTTGAATGGAAAGCCTTTCGGCAGGAGTGTGTTGTAGCATTGATGGCCACCATGACGTATCTGTCTATTCTTGTATTTGAACAAGTTATTGCAGCAACCGCGGCAGTGCGAACTGAGCCTTTGGGGCTTCATTAGCCGGTGAATTCCCTGCAACGTGAGCGCCAACAATGTTGATGACTCAGTGTATGAATGACATGAGCCCGTGGCATTCTTTCAGCTTCGCCACTTAGTCCCAAAGCAACTTGTACTTAACTGTGCAGCCTTTTGAGTCCCTAATTCCATTCTGGCTCCAATAATGAAGATACTCATTATATGACCGCGCACAATAATACTAATCCCACACTATAAGTATGGGGAATCCAGCATTCATATTCAGTAATGCTAGTACTACAGCCTTACGTTCTGCCAGCTGCGCCGTGCAACCACCAAGTGACTGTGTGTAGGTTCTTTCAGGATGGAACATTCCATCACACATACAGACTTTTATGACTGTGCATGCAGCTTAATACTGCTGTTTGGTCCCTATAAAAGGCTGAGCAGAATCATAAATTTAAATTATGTAGTCATAGCGTTCTAGAGACATTGTTTCATTTGGCAGAGAATATTCTTGCTCATACTGGAGAAATGCTTGTCTCTGTAATGTAGCATCAAATATGTATTCTACATCTGTTGCAGTGAGGGAGTTTGCATTTGGATGTAGAGCTTTCGCATTTGGAACACTTGCTCTGGAACCGCCTCTAAGGTCGGTACTGGGCTCACGACAATTTGTTTCCCTTGAGCAAGGGCACACTCTCTCACTACAAAAGTCTGAACTGCTTTCATTATCTTTTCAGTCACTGCAAATTGTATTTCAGCATTTCTATAAAGATGCGACATATACAATTGGTACTGTTTCACCTACATTGAACGTGACATATGTATACCCTGATGTACCCGCGATTACATGGATCACCAAGTTTGTTGTGTTTACAGATGTATGCAAATATTTGAAAGCTCTCATATCAGCTAGTATGGAACATAATCTTTCTGTGTGCTCTTGTGCCCAATGTGTACCTGAAAAGTCTGGAATAATGAGGTTGTAGAATGATTTTACCCATTCTGGGTAATCTGGTTTATATATGTTCTGCCAAAATGTAGAAATCCTAGTATAAATTTTAATCTTTTCAGAGTTGGTCGAGGCTGGAGTAACTCAAATGTTTCTAAAAATGCTTGACAGACTCTTGCTCTCACTTGACAGTTCATATCCCAGAAACATGACAGTGAGGTGGGCAATTTTTAATTTTTTGAAAGTGAATCTGTAGCCCTTGTGAGCATACCCCAAGATTATACGATCCACTCTGGTAAAGTTCTCCATCAGGTAGTCGTCTGAAAAGTATATGTAATTGACATATGACAATGCCTGATCATCAAAGTTTTCAAGTATTTCTGTGACTGGCTGAAAACACTATTCTTTCACCCCTGTGGTAAAAGGCAGAATTGTTTCTGAGAACCTAGGGCCGTTAATCTGGTCAAATATCTGCTTCAAGGCACAATATTTTGGCAGAAAAATCCATTTGAAGTATCTAGTGTTGTTTTGTATTTTTCCTCAAAATGTTATTCATTAGTGCAGCACTGTGTGCATTTTTTACTGCGAATGTGCAAGTAGCTGTGTTCAAATGTCTGTAATCTAATAGTAGACGGTATGATTGATTTGGTTTCATTAATGGAAACAGAGGATTATTCATTGAAGAGATGCAACTTTCAATCACCCCATGATATTCAAGTTGAGATAGGCTTTCCCTAACCTGTTGCTTTGCTTAATTTGTTATTGGGCACTAGGAGAGCAATCCTCATTTGCAGGCAAATTGTTTAGTATCCTATGTTTTTCCCGTGGGCCCACATAGGGAAACACTGCTTCAAGCTTGTATGTTTTTTGGGTCTCCCTTTTTCATGCCTTCCGGTGCCGTATAAAGGCTCCCTGTGGCTGCCACATTGCAGGATGAGTAAAGGCGAAGCCCGGGCCAAGGTCGGGCCCGTCCACACCCGTCAGAGCCCAGAGGAGGCAGAGCTAGACCACCTCTCTTTCGCCTCACTCCAGCTTAAGGTACTGTGCCTGCCCCATTCCTGTGCTGCCTGCTGTCTCTAGCTCTGCACTTCCTGCTGTCCCTGTGCTGCCTGCTGTCCCTGCACTGCCTGCTGTCTCTGTCCCTGTACTGCCTGTTGTACCTGCATTGCCTGCTGTCCCTGCGTTGCCTGCTGTCCCTGGGCCTGCACTGCATGCTGTCCCTGTGCTTCCTGCTGTCCCTGCACTGCCTGATGTCCCTGTGCTATATGCTGTCCTTGCAGTGCCTGCTGTCCCTGTTCCCTCGTTGCCCGTCCCGGGTTCTTGCCCAGTGCCAGAACCACTAGGACCACTCACTAGGACCACAATGGAGGCTTCCGCACAGCCATGCAGCGGGTGTGCTGTCAACGCACTGACGGTTGGACAATGCCCAGCAGCAGGACCTCTGGCCCTCCCATCACCAGACGGTACACTGCCAAGGAACTCCTAGACCTGCAGAATTAAATTGAGCAACACCACAGAAGTCACCTGTAGTGACCACACTATCATACACTTTACTATCACCGATGACCAGCACACCATCACCAGGCATCAGATTCCGCCACAGCTGGAACAAGGTCACCAAAACTCAGTAGTCATAGGCCCTCACCACCTCCCAACCTGAGGACTCAACAGACCTCAATCAGGCCATGCAGAACTTCGCTGCCTGGATCACCCACAGCACCAACAGAGTCCCCCCACTGAAACCTACAAAATCCAACATGACTTCCAAACATGCCAGCTGGTACACCCCAGAGCTCAGGCCCACCAAGTACAACTCTCATCAACTCGAGAAACGATGGCACACTACCAAGAGCCCCACCAACAGAGCAGGTCACAAAACAGCCTTAGCAGCTATCACCGGCAGATCAAAGAAGCCATGAAGGCAGCTGTCACCACCTGCATCAACTCCGCAGCCAACCATATAAATTAACTCTTCAAAATAGTCAAATAATTTTCCAACCCATCAGCCATATAGAACACTGTCCACCCCTCCCAAGAACTCTGTGACTCCCTCTCAGACTACTTCTACTGCAAAATCACCAACAGCTGCAGCAATTTCAACCTCCAACCTGCCACTCTCAACCCCATGACCTCAACCAACCAGCGAACATCAGCCAAACAATTACCACCTGGTCTCCACTCTCAACCCAGACCACCTCAGCCATCATGTCTTTCATACATCTAGGGCACCCACTGACCCTTGCCCCACCACATCTACAACCACACAATGGTCACAATCAGCACACAACTCACTAGCATCCTCAACACCTCCATCTCCACAGCAACATTCCCAGACATATGGAAACACACAGATGTCAGACCCCTTCTAAAGATAGCCTCTGCAGACCTCAGTGACCTAAAAAACTATCATCCTATCTCCCTGCTCCCCTACACGGCCAAAGTAATTAAGAACAGCAGAAACCAGAAGCTCACTGAACACCTGGAACAAAACCACTTACTGGACGCCTCACAATCAGGATTCCGTGCCAATCACAGCACTAAGACCTTGCTGATTGCCGCGATAGACTACATCAGAACACTCCTTGACCATGGAGAACTGTGTCCTTTATCCTCCTCGACTTGTCAGTGGTGTACGACACCGACTCCCACAACACCCTCATCAACAGACTCCACAACATAGGCATACAGCAAGACTCCCTCAAGTGGATCGCCTACTTCCTTACAGGACCCACACAGAGTATCCAACTTGTTCTCTTCAGCGCCACACCCAAAGATATCAAATGTGATGTACCACACAGATCGTCCCTCTGCCCCACCCTGTTCAACACAATCTCCTGCAAAAACAACACTCAATTGATCCTCTTGGTCACCGAGGACCCTTTTAACCCCAAAACTAACTTCTGCAATGCCATGAGCGACGTAGCCAAATGATTGAGAGACAAATGCCTCCAACTCAATTCCGACAAAACAGATGTACTGATCTTTAGGAAGACCAACTCCACATTCAGCCGCAGCTGGAGGCCTGCAGAACTTGGAACTACACCCACACTGACTAACCATGCATGCAACTTCGGCATCATCCTCAACAGCCAACTGACCATGAAATGACAAGTCAAGGCAGTGGCCTCCTCCTGCTTCCGATCACTTTGCATGCACAGCAGCATCTTCGGATGGATCTCAACCAACAGCAGAAAGATAGTCACTCAGGGGCTCATCACCGACTACCTCGACCATGGCAATGCCCTCTATGCCGCCATATCCACCCAGCTCCTCAGAAGACTACAGACGATACAGAATGCGGCAGCCAGACTCATTCTGGACCTCCCCAAATGAACCCACATCACCCCCCAACCTGAGATACCACCACAGGCCCCCATCTAGAAGAGATGCCAGCTCAAGATCCTCAAGCATGCCTACAAAGCTCTTCACAACATAGGATCTGCTTATCTCAACCATTGACTGAACTTTTACCATCCCTCTAGACACCAGCATTCCTTTTTCTTCACCCTCTCACAGCCCCGTATCCATTTCAGCCACAGCGGTGCCCGCTCCTTCTACATCACAGTCAAGACCTGGAATTACCTTCCTCTCCAGCTTCAAACAGCCCCCTTGCTGACAGACTTCAGAAAGAGACTCAAGACATGGCTCTTCAATGGAGGCACAGTGCTCAGATACCCCTATTGGTGACAGTGCTCCGCTATATAAATACTGTTTGATTGATTGAAGGAGAGACCTGTGCTTAATGTTACTGTCACTTGGCTAGTGGAGGACTTATGAGAACTCAAGCAACTGTCACATATCAGAACTAGTCATTGATTGTCTTTCATTTTATGATGCTTCCTGGCCATGTGTAAGGAGGCAAGGTAGTGTTCTAATGTGCAAGATTACATGTAGAATGATAAATTCAATATCAGAATGATGTGAAGATCATCTGTATAACTGTAGGAAGAAAGGATGAAAAACCTGTTAAAGTGAAGAAGGGGATAAATAGGAAATTGAACAAGAAAGGAGAACAGAACACAGTAAGGAAAATAAGGGAGGAAGAGAAAATTATCCGGACAGGGAGAAACATGGAGATCCAAAACACATTCTTAACTCGGAGACCATATCAGAAGGCAAAGAAGGACAGTGGAATGACGTAAAATGTCAAGTGCTGCCTACAAATCCAGCAGGATAGATGTAGAAGTATAACCTCTATCACCTTGCTTTTATAGGTCATCCCAGGTGACAGTGAGAGAAGATCCACAACCAGAACATCCAGTAAGTATTGACCTTCCAGCACAAAAGCAAGCATATCACTAAGATTTATTGTATTTTATTTATAGACCCCTTTCATCAAAGCGCTAAACAGAGAATTTTGAAATGTGGTACAAGAAAGGGTGGGTGAGAGAGTGTGTGAGTGGGTTGGTGAGTGAATGTATGTGTTTTTTATTTGAGGTCTGGATTTGTGGATCTGCCACAGATTCACATGGATGGCCACAGTGGATCTGCGGATCCTTGTGTACCACAACATTTTTGGGGTGAGAATTGTTTGCCCATAGAGGAGGACTGACCCCAGAGTACATTTGGATATACTAGCCTTGATGAAGCCGTAGGTACTTTCGCAAGACGACAAAACACGTGTTGGCTAAAGGAGGTCTAACAGAAAAAAGAAAAAGCTGGTAAATAAATCCAAAAATCAAGACAAGACGCTCTCTTTGTTCATTGTACTGTGTAATCTGAATGAACTTGACTATATGAATTGTGTGTGCTTTATGAGGTTAACTATTGGTGTTCAGTCCTAGGATTGAAATTAGGGAAGTAGGATGTTTCTTCCCACCATTTGAGAGCACAGAGGGCCAAAACCCTGTATATTTAGAACTGTATGGGATGGTTTTATGAGCAACTCAGACCTCACAAACACCCAAGTTTTAGAATCAGTGATAGTAGAAGTAGGCTGCTCTATAGACATATAAATAGTTAGTGAATCAGCGAAGGCCAGGATAATGAGTGACATCCTGGATAGAAATAAACTAGCAGAGGTAACCTAAGAAGAGGCAGTAGAGTAGTAGATTCAGTGAAGAGGGGAAACCCATCATATAAGGAAGGGCTTTGGGACAAATATTCAAAACTAGAAAAACTAAACAAAAATGAAATGTCAAATTGATCAGATGGTGGCACCTTAAAACAATATATCGCACTACACAGGATTCCGAGCGGTTTAAGATCTCAGATTATCCACACCTATGATGATCTTGATGACAGTCTCTTGACTCTACGGGAAAAAGAACTCACGCCAAGTTCTATTAAACTAATGGATATTCTAGTAGAACATGAGGATAGGAAGGTCTCTAAGCTACAAGCAGAGATCGTACAGCTAGAAAATGAGATTAAGAATCTAAACATACCTGAAACCACTACTAAGAATTTTGAGATCTTGAATATTATATTATCAAAGTACCAGAATGACATCAGACAAAGGAAAGCAAGAAAACTCGAAATAGACGAGATAGATTAAAGTTGTGGCAGGATTTTCACATTCTCCAAAAAATATGACCGGCTGATACAGACAGATACTGACAAACAGGCACGTTAGACGGTCTCAGGTAGTTCCAGTTCTGCATCTCTCAGTGTAGCACTTATTAGTGAGAGCGAGACTGATGGGGGGAAGGGCGACCGATGCGGCAAATGAACACTCCAGAGAATAACTTTTTTACTGGATGTAAGGAGGATAAAAAGAGGAAATTAGGAACAGACCAGGAGGGTAGACAATATAAGAAAACCAGGCAGTGAAAAGAGGAGGCAGCACAAGGCGAGAGACGAGGAATGAAGACCTGGTCATGGGACAAGACAACATAGACAACTGTACAAGGATCGAAGTCAATGTTGTGAATTTATCTGATAAAATACTTACCAATGACATGATCTCTTTACTAAAAAAGGGGATGGGTTTCTGTCCAGAAAGTAGAGGTGACATATGTAGAATGAAAATTCATTTGTTCAAATTTACTCGTAGACTTAAACTAACAACATTTTTCAAATTGAACCAACAGGATGATAAATCACGAGCAGTACCAGTAACTAGTGTGATGTCAAGTTCATTATCCATACAAGATATTCATGACACAGTGACACTCTTATCCATTACGGATTTGGAAGAGGAATCCATCTCAGTGACTAGGGTGCTAGATGATCTGGACATACAGGCCGATCTGAGTACTACCAGTGGTCTATAGAACAAATCCTGATGGACGCCAAACCTGTAGAGTGGTAACAATATAGAAGTATTCCACAAACTGGTAAGCAGGGGCATAGCTACACAAGACATAAAGCAGAGGTCAATTCATGAGGGATGGAGGGATAATTCAAACCATATGGAGCACTTGGCTCTGAAGCACCTACATGAGGACAAGAGTGTGATTATCAGGGAGGAGGATAAGGTGGGCAACATTGTAGTGATGAACTGCTATGATTATGATCATGAAATTTACTCACAATGTATGACACACAATGCTATGAAAAAGTGACATCTTATACTATGTTTGAACTAACAAATAATATCAACAGAGTGTTAAAAACATGGAATGATAAATGTTTATTGGACGTGGATGAATTTCTGTACTTGACTGTGTATCACTCAAGATACCCTCTTTTTACATTCTTCCAAAGATCCACATAAATCTTCCCTTCCCACCCGGCAGGCCCATTGTATCAGGCATATGAGGACCAACAGAGTAACTATCAGAGTTTGTAGGTATATATCTGCAATCCCTTATCCCAAACTTACCCTCTTACATCAAAGACACGAGACATATACTCAATCTACTAAGTGACATTTGCTGGGAACCAGGTATGATCACGGTAACATTGGATGTAGTAGCACTGTACACAATCATCAAAAATTAATTGGGTATACAGGCACTACGACATTTCTTAGGCAGGAGGTCAGTCAGTCTTTGGGAACATACAGAGACAGCTTGAAAAAGTGGACCTATTAAAAGTATAAAAACTTACTGATCTGAGAGTCAAAATTCTCGCATCTATAGTGAACCACTAGAGTCAAAAAAAGCACTCAGAAAAGGACATGGTATGGTGGGTCATAGATGTTGTTAAACCTTCAAAAAAGTCAACCAACATAGACCGTGTTGGCTGTTCAATGGCAAATTTGAGCATATCTGTGCTAAGTCTCCTGCCATTGTGTATCTGTATATCTTTTATACTCCCTCTGTGCATAGCTAAATAACCCCCATGAAGAGCTGAGAGATCTACACATATCACTGACCATCAAAATATGGTTGACATTCACAACAATATCACAATACTGTCCAATGGCTTTGATTTGTAAGTTGTTATAAGCAAATGCGTTTCACTTGTCCATAGTTCTTCAACCACTTGCTGCAGGCCATTTTAAAAACGGCACCATTTGTGTTATCTATAATTTGAGATTCAAATAATATTCTATTATCCAGCCTACATTTGTGGATTTCTGACTGTTGTGTTAGGAATAATTTTTATCCTAAGCTATACTGATTGATATGTTACATATCTAGTTGAGTCACTAGTAATGTATACCTCAAAATGTGTTTGTTTATTGATCACATGTTTATGTTGCATTATTTATGTTTTTTCGCATTTCTATATCATTTCAAAACTAAACGATCTACTTACTATCTAAGTACTACCTATACTTACTCTAGTAGCTCCACTTTAAGATGGCTGATATGGCTCTGGCCGCCCCCACACATCCCTGTAATTACCGTCTTTCCCGCATGGCTTCCAACATTCTGTGGAACGCATACGGAGACCGCTGACAGTTGCTGCAGCACTGTCTTCTCAAGTAAGAAACCTTTTCTTTTGTGACTTAGCATGATTTTCATTCTGGCCTTAGTTTTATGGAGTTTTCTTAGGTGCTTATGGCCACATTCGTTTTTCATTTTTTCAAATAACGTCATCTACCAAATTGTGTGTTGGTAGAAGATGACACCACCACCACTCGGCTTACAAGTAATCCTGCCTTCCATCTATTATTGTTGACAACTTTCCGATACGGTACATACATTAAGGAATCTTTGATTACTCGGCTAAGTGTCTCATCCACCACTAATTATGCTTGCGCTTTTGCAATGCTGTTTATAGTGTTCATTTATTTTAATATTTTGTCTTTGGTAATTTTGACCAGTACCCTTGCCACTTTGACTGTATTTTTGCTGGCCACTCATGACCTTTCTGCGGCAAGGTCAAGGTCAATCTTTAGTACTAATCTTGTGACCCCTTCCTCTTTTTTAAGTGTTTGAACTCGCACCAACAGTGCTCGAAACTTAGTGATGCTAATTTTCTACTGTTCATATATACGCCATTTCACTTTTTGCCCTTGCGGCTCTTTTGAGTCATTTGATAAAATGTGAGACCTCCCCACTATTAGTAGGGTTCAGGTTTCATCGAATTACCTATAGATACAGACACAGTGTCTAAATGTTCTTAGATGTGGTCTGTTACTGAGGATCTCTCTATAATTCTCTTCAGCTAAGCAATGCGATGGCCGTTCTTGGGATCTTGCAACATGTTATTCTATCCAACATGGTTTCTTAATGTCATTGATTTTTTAGATTGTGCAACTTAACTGTGAGAATTCCTTCTTTTGAACTATTTTGACACTCGGATCAGTAAGTTTTTATACTTTTAATAGATTCACTATTTTAAGCTGTCTCTTGGGCTTTTGTACTCTTATTGGTATTCTGTTCTCTCAGGATCTATTCACATCATTTCCAGTATAGACTCACTTTTCACTTTTTTCTGGGTGTACATATTCTATTCTAATTCATTATTTATAATCGCTGTTTTCTTCTTTTGAAAGAGGGGTCTTGAATCTTCACATGAAACATCCTGTCCTGTAGATGGTCTCATAGATTTACTTCAGAAGAGACCGAAAAATTGACCCCCTTAACCCATTTTCCTTTGAGTTTCTGTTAAGATTTGATCTGGGAGATTTTTTTCCTATGTTTAGGACAGTCTCCAAACTGTACACTATTTGAAAGGTATTGTTATGCATTGATAACCAGCGAGATCTAAGTGTGAAGGTTTTTTTAAAGTTTTGCGATCAGTATTATTGAAGACCTTTTTTGTTTTGAACCTCTAATGAAACCATCATTCAATGAGTGAAATATAATGAATTAAGAAATACACCCTGTTGTATTGATTGGTCTCTTTTTTAAATAATACAGATTATTGTGCTTTGAAATGGTTTCTCGATGTCATGATTAGACTTTTTGTAAGTAATTAGAGAATTCTACCTGAAAATACTTTCAAATACATCCCTTGTAGGCATCATTATCCAACACAAGGGTATATCGGGATGCCCATTTCTTTATAAACTTTCTGAAGTGGCATTTTTAAAATTGCAATTTAAAACCGACTTTTCCAAAAGTTAGGATTTTTCATTACAATTTAAAAGACACAAGACACTAATGAGTTACCAATTCCAATTTGGAAGGTACAGAGTTTTAAATTTAGTAAGGTAACTTCAAAGTTATCCTGTGGGAGAGGTAGGCCTTGCAGTAGTGAAAAATTAGTTAAAGAGTTTTCACTAGCAGGACATGTAGAACATAAGAGTACATGTCCTACTTTTTAAATACATTACACCCTGCCCTAGGGGCTGTCCAGGGCCTACACTAGGGATGAGATATATGTATTAAAAAAAGGAAGGCTTGCGCCTGGCAAAAGATTTATTTTGCCAGGCCGATATGGCAGTTCAAAACTGCACAAACAAACTAAAAGGGCATGGCTTAGATATTTTTAATGTGCTGCTTAAGTGTGTGGCACAATCAGTGCTGGGGCCACGCTCGCAGCATTTAATATGCCACATTACTATGGACCTACATGTAAATTAAATGTGCCAATTGGGTATAAGCCAAATCTACCAGGTTTTACAAAGAAAGAACAAGCACTTTACCACTGGTTAGCATCAAACCCTACTAAGCACACCCGTCACCATGTACATGGGTGTATGTGGACAGGCGAGTCCTTGACCAAACATTAAAATGCACAGCCTTCACCCTGCACAGAGATCTTTGCCGACAGGTCAGTCACTCATCAAATCCTACTACACAGAACCATTGGCCTTTACAGAGGTGCTTGCGGACATGACAGTCCCTCAAAAACCCTACTCACACCTCCTTAGAGATACATGGAGGTCTTTGTGGACAGGTCAGTCCCATACCAAACTCCACTACACACTGAATTTGCCCTTTAAATAAGTCCCTGCAGACTGGCCTGTCCCTCACCAAACAGTACTATGCACAGCCTTCACCCTGTACAGATGTCTTTGTGGACAGACTAGTCCCTTACCACACACAAGCCTCTAAAGCATCATAACTTGAGAAGCTATGCTGTACTGCAGAGGTGTTTGCTGTTGATGGAAAGCTGAGAAGAAGGTACATTAAGTTCAACCAATGGTTCTTGTTGTAGTTACATTTCTGGCAAAAAAGCTACAATCTGATTGACTACCCATTTAAAGCTTTGCTATAACTATATCCCCTGCATAACCTTTTCTAACTGAGTTTTTCTCTGGCTGGTTTGTAGGTGCACAAGGTGAACTCTCTTCTGCTTCTGATCCTCACAGGTGTCCTATTGTGATTGTGCACTTGAGTCATCCATTTTTAACATACAGCTGGTTTTACAGGTAAAAGAAGATATAGTGATAGTAATTGCTAGCATATGTTCGCGACCAAATCAACATTAAGAACGTTTTAAGAACAATAAAATTAATTTGTGTGTACATTAAGACTGTGGTTAATATTGTTCATATTAAAAAAGGAAGTGTGTGTCAAATGATACTGTAATTAAGTTCTGTATTTTTGACACTTTTAATTATGTGCAGAATAACATACTGAACAGTTCATTTAATAATGTATTTTGAACTAGAAAAAGACATTCAATGTATCAACGTATTTTTTACGTTATTGCTAAGAGCATACATTTGCTTTATTTGAAAAGGAGTTTATACAAAAAGAATTGATGCACTTTATATTGCAAAAAAGACAAAGAAATACTATATACTGGTTCTACAGATGGGCTAGGGATTATGATTGGTGACAGAGTATGGAAGTTACATGAATTGTGAGTGCTATATATTCTATTAATGTCATTGTGTTTGTACTTTAAGCTTTTATGCACTATATCCAATTTAGAGATGTTTATGATTTGTTTCTTATACATCACAGTGTCTGCAAGGTGCTGGAGAGCAGATATAAATGATGAAGATGTGAAAAGGTGTTTGGAATAGTGCTGGGAAAATGCTTGGATCAATTTTGCTTGCAGATTCTTTAGTAAAAGTTGCAGTATTGTTCCTACCTACTAGGCACCATACATTGTGACGCATTTCTGTGGTCTGAACAGTTAAAAATTATACACTATATGATGTAATAGTGTTATTTATGCTAGAGCATGTTGTAAGTGTTTGTTCACTTTGAAATAAGGAAAATGTATTACAGCTATTAATGTAGGCAAATGGATGGTGACCAACGTAGGTCCATATTTTTATAGTGAAGTGTGTGGTGTGCTTTTCAAAATATTGTTTGCTTTTATATGTACTTCTTGACTTTTTCATTCCTGGGTTTTCATGGTAAGTCCACACCCTGCAGACATATAAGCCCCATAGATGATCTTGTCCCTACTACTTACAGTGTTAACCCTGTGAATAGATGTTCACAGAGAGACCAGTCCCATTACACAAAGAAGATCAATTACATAGCTACGTAGCTACTATATGCTGAGTTTTTCCTGTACATAGCTGTTCATTAGGGGGCCGGTCCCTTCAGACACTCAAACACCATTAAGTGGGCAAACCTCTACTATGTTCAGTGTTCTCTCCCCGCACATATCTGTTGCAAAGAGTCTAGTCTCTCTAGAGACACCTCTAGCATTAGATGACCAAGTCCATGCAAGGCATAGAGAGGCCTTTCCTTTCAGACAACAGAGACCCATTAGTGGCCAAGTCACTACTATACAACGCCTTTACCCAGTGTACAGCTGTTTTCCTAGTGGCCAGTTGCTCCAGACACAGAAGCCCCATTAGGTGGCCATGTCCCTACTACATTGTGTCTGTGCCCTCTGGAAGCACTTCAGAGAGAGGCCGGTCTCTCCAGACACCCAAGGCTTATTATGTGTGCAAGTTCCTAGTATGTAAAACCTTTATTCTGTGTTCAGCTCTACACAGAGAGCTCAATCCTTCCTGACACTCAAGCCACATTAGATGGTCTTACTATGCACAATGTTTACCCTGTGTATAGAGCTTCATGAAGAGTCCAGGCCCTTCACATAACTAATTCCTATTACGTAGCTAAGCACCTACTAAATACACACTACCCATGTGCAAAGCTCTTCATGGGGTGGGTATTTCCTACATATACTCAAGCCCCATTGCTTGTGCAACCACCTACTATGTATAGGGCTATCCCTCTGGCCCACTCAGTTAGGAAGAGGCAAGTCCCTCTAGACACACATGCCCCATTAGATGGGCAAGCATTTTCAGTGCATTGATTTTTCCCTATTCACAGGTCTTCATGAAGAAGTCAGTCGGTCCAAACAAGGAAGACCCATTAGATGAACAAGTCTCAACTACGGCCAGCTTTTACTCTGTTTACAGATCTTTATGGAAAGACCAGTTCTACCAGGCAAATATGCCACATTACAAAGCCAAGCACCTACTATAGGCAGACTGCTTGGGTACAGCTGTTTATGGGAAGGTCAGTCTCTTCAAACACTTAAACCCCACTATGTAATGAAGCCCCTAGCATGTGTAGTATTCTCCATCATTGCAGTTTAGTCATAGAGAGGCCTCTCCCTACAGAAAGATATGCCCTATTAGATGACCAATCTCCTTTAACAAACAGCTTTCTCCCTGTGCACTGAATTTACAACATCAGCTGAAATTCCTAACCACGTATGTGCTGGCTGCAGTATGAGGAACACAAAAAAGTAGCTATTTGTGAAAAAAACTGAAGATAGAGATCCAGTACAGTGGTTCAAACTTGCTTTGTACTTATTGTCGACAAACAATTTGCTTAAATTATCAGCTAAGTTGTGTGCAAGTATTGCATTAGCAAACTGGACAACAATAAAATGCCTACAACTGTCATTCACAATAACTTGGAAATCCCTGCAATTTCTGCTGAGCTTCAGCAACTGTTATTAAGGCTGTACACCCTTTCCAACCTATAATATGAATGCAGGCAAAAACTAAAAAGTTACCACCAACAGAGTTTTTGGAAGGCCTGAAAAGGAAAACAGTATATCTTCTACTAGACTTGAATGAGAACAATTAATCTATTGGCCTAGACCAAGAAGTTGAAGAACCACTAGTGGTTTTAGTAAAGGTTTGCCAACAAAGGGCAAAACAAATTGACAGGAACTGGTTAGGATATATAAGGTGGAAAAATACCTGAAAGTAGATAACAAATACTACAAAGATGTGTTGAGCAATGTTTGAATTCACTGGGAACTTACCCTTCAAAGTCTAAAGAGATTGATCAGTTTGAGAAAGTAGCCTGTACAAAAGCAGAAGTTTATCAACATTATAGATTTCTCCTCTACCCTCTAAAGATGTGATGGGTGGTGAGTTAGAATTATATCAAGCAAGATACGGAAAAGGGGAGATCATTAGTATGTGGGAAGAAAGTTTAGAAACTGTTTTCCACTTTTCTTTCCAACAGGAGAAGGAGTATAGGTGAACTATAGTGTGTTATAAAAGGTCCACAATTCAGGCACAGCATTGCGTACATGTTTCACCTTTTATTTGAAAGGGTACAGGCCATTGTGAGAAATGCTGTAGTAAATTAACTAAATATAGCAGCACAATATTTGTATATCATTGATGGAAGTTTTCTGGAAAACGTTTTTGGGAAAGATGAAATTCTTGAGTCAACCTCATAAATTTCATGGCATGTCAATGTGCAACAAACAAAATCTGGTTTCGTCAGCATGCAGAACAAAACTGCATGTTGCGTAACTTAGGTACACCTACCCAGTTCATAACTCTGAGTTGTGCTGAGTATGCTTGGGAATATCTGCATGAGTTGCTAAGGCAATCTAACTCTAACATTGCTGGTATCAATTTTAGAAACGACTGCAAAATTGTGTTCTATGGATACAGGGAATGTTTGTAGGTATTTTAACCATAGGTTTCAAGCCATACTTTTCCTCTTCTTCAACAAAAAGGCTCCTTTAGGTGAGGTCGTTGACTACATTTGAAGAAAAGAATAGCAAGGCAGAGGTGCTCCACATATGCACATGTTACTGTGGGTAAAAGGTTCTCCGAAATTTGGACAGGATACTGATGAGTCATTTTGCTATTTATTGAGCACTACATTACCTATGTTATTCCAAATGAGTCTCTGAACATAACTCTTAGGCAGCAAGTGTTGCAATTGCAATTCCATAAATGTGGCAAGTACTGTAGATGCAGATAGAGAGACAAAGAAACATACTACTCAAAGTGTCACTTCCTATGCATCTTCACTCATAAGGAAGACTAAGCAGTTTCATGTCTGCAGTCATACAAACTGTGACTAGTGATTCTCCTAACAATACATATAACATTAATAGAAGTGAGGCTTCCAAAATCATCAGTGACTACAACCCTCACATTTTGTCTATGTGTAATACAAAAATGTACATTCATTTGCAGCACACAATTCCATTGCCTTTGCTGAATATGTCACTTCATACCTAACAAAATCTGGACAGACTGAAATGAAAAGTGGATGGGAAGACATCTCAGCAAATAAATATTTAGCTAAAAAGCTGCATACCTTCAGTTTGAAGATGCTCTCATACAGGGAAATTGGTTCTTATGAGGCCTGTGACAGGTTGAGCTCTTCTAGCTTACAGGTAAAAAGCAAATCCATCTGTTGGATTCGTTTAGGCCTGGCTTCTACTCGCAAAAGATGGTTGAGGTAATTTCTAGAGATTCTGTATCTTGCTCACTCTAATCCTGATAACACTGAGATTCGGATTTCCAATATGGTGGATACTTTGAATTCAAATAGTAGTGAGTGTTCATTTACAGAACCTGTGTCTATATGAACTAGTTTAGTACTACATATACAAATATAACTTTGAAAAAAAAGATTGAAGATGGAAGGTTTTCTGTTTCTGGCTGTAATGGTTATTTAGTGAGACACAGAAAAGCGAGTCTCATCAACCATTGCAAGCTCAGTTGCCAAACTGCAGATACAAATAGCGTTCTTCTTCTTGGCTCTTCTACATCTCTTTAAACCTTGGAGTACTGAAGAAGAGCTGTTAGGTCAATATGACTGCTAGCAAGATGCTTTCAATACAGTTAAAGATCAAATTAAAAGTCTAGTGTTTCCTACCTATCTGAAATTGTTGTTGAATTATGAAATTCAACAGGAGGAAACAATAGCGATTGAGGTTGCAAAGGACAGTTCTTGGGCAAAAGTCTTCGGGCAGGGGTAGTCAAACCCGTTAGGTCAACCCATTATTGAAAATGGGGCAAGCATAGCTATGAAAAAGGTGGAAAATGTTATTGATTAAGTGAAGAGTGATTGTATTGACTTACAACATTTTGTAGCTCAACTTAATGAGGAGCAGTTGCAGATTTACCAGCAAATTACAGCATCCTTAGACAATGGAATTGTACACAAAAATCTGCATATTGTCAGTCAGAATATAGTCTTTATTCGGCTCATTTTATTCATATAAAACATAATCAAAAAGACATAAAATTTATGAAATGGACAGTAAAAAGTACAATTCATCTATTTTCCTGGATGGACTGTATGTAATGACACTTGTCTTAGATTATAACAGAGATTACAATGGAAAATTTCAAGCTCATATCTGCAATTTCTGAAACAAAAGTTGCAGAATATGTATACATGTTTTCAATAGATATGGGTTTACACTGACACATATTGTACATTTTGTGGCTCTATGTCACCATGCAGCCTAGCAAGGGTGACAACCACTCTAGGAATGGAGTTCTTTGGAAGCAACCCTTCAATGTTGTTTAAGGCCAGTCCATGTAGAGGTCTTATTCAAATGTAAATATGGTGGATGTATGTCATCCTGTATCCTAGCAAGGGTGAAAACACCTTTAGATCATTATCTTTTTAGCAATGTCTTATTTACACTTTAGTATTATTTTACAACAGTATGTATAAACTGATTTAAGGAATGGTCTTTTTGGTAATTAGATTTTTTTTTAACTTATAGTGAAAATGACGGGACAGACAGTGATGTGCAGCATCTGCTCTTTACAGTTTATAGTCTGATATGCATAGTTCTTACGGGTTTTTCTTTTCCAAAATCTAAATAATTTCCCCCTCCTAGTTCAGGGATGACAAACATTTCTTTGAACTGCTTCCTGTGCTGTGCATGTTTAGGGGTCCTATAGGCAGTATAATAATCCTCTCACTGAAATAGCACGATCTAAGAACAAACAATTGTTTTTTAAGTATTGTAAAGGAAAAATAGAATGTTCACTAATAAGTAAGTTAAATATACTGTTTTGAAACCTGCATGATTCTTTTAGAAAATTATTCTTCATCTGTTGATTTTTCTAGTTTCAAGCTGATCTCAACTACAGTCATTTGTAATACACTCTAAATCCCTATTAGGTGTTGAAGTCCTTACTACACATAGACATCACTATTTATAGAGCTTTTCACTGAGAGGCTAATTCCTCACCAAAATCCATTACAAGTGTGAGCCCCGACTGTATACAATGTTTACCCTGCATAAAATCCTTCACGGAGATGCCAGTCTCTCAGTATATGGAAGCCCCATTATGCAAGTAACTCCTTACTAGATACAATGTTTCTGCCATACAATTCTCTTTATGTATACATTAGTCTCTCAGTACATACAACCTATATTATGTAGACTTTTCAAACTAAGAACAGTCTTTGATCTGTAGAGAGATATTTATACAGAGGCCAGCCGTTTACCACAGCCAAGCTCTATTACATGTGTGAATGTATACTTTGTACATTCCTCAGTAGGTCCAGACCTGTTCATAGAGCGGTCTCTCCCTTATCATGCTGAATTCCCATTAAGTGTGTACGCCCCTACTACTCAGAGACTTTGGCCTGCAAAGAGCCCTTCATGAAGACAATACTATCTCAGGGAATTCAAAGTACACTATGTGCTACTACCTACAGTCTTTGTCTTGCAGACAACGTTTCATGCAGAGGACAGTTTGTCATCACCCACATTGGGTAGGTAAGTTGCAACTACAGAGACTACACCCGTTTCAAGGCTCAGGATGCACAACCAGTTTATCACCAAACCTAAGTCTCATTATATATTTAAGGTTCTAATATGTACAACATTTGAGTTACACAGAGGTTTTCACGGGGCGACTAGCCTATCTATATCCTCAAGCTCTATTAGGTGTTCAAGCCTCTAGTATGAAGAGACTTATCCCTATGTAGAACTATTTTAGGCTAGGCCAGTCCATCACCACAGCAAAGATATGTTACGTGGGTATGGTCCTATTACATACAGTCTTTGTCTTGTAGCTAACTCTTTCTAAAGAGGCCATCCTCACTCTTGTAAAGTCTCATTATGTGGGTAAGTCCTGACTATCTACATCCATCAGACTGCACAGGGCTCTTTATAGACAAGTCAGAAACTGTTAAAACTCAAGCTGTATTATGTGAACAAGAGCCTACTGCATACTAGCTTTACTATCTAAAGAGCTCTTCACACACATTCTTGTGAATGTGGCGCTTTAGAAAATAGTGTGAAAATATAAAACATACATTTTAAATATATCTTTATAATAGTTGTATTTGATATTTATATCGCAGGGAAGACCTACTAAAAACACATCAAATACCAAACAAACCCTCAAGGTTTTAGCAATTTCATTAATCTCTAAAAAGGTGTGAAATTGGCAAAGTAACTGTCTTCTGCATGGTTGTTTTCTTTTATTGAAAATGCTGATTTCGCTCAGCACATTTTCTAGAAAAGAAATCAAAGACATTGGTAAAGAAAAAGAAAACAAATGCCACAGGGAGAATGTTTAGGTTTTTTTTCTTCTGCAGTGCACAGCAGTGTCTGTTCACCCTGCTGTGAACCATCTCCTTGATCAAGAAGTGAGAGGACTAACACTAAAGTTGCTAACTTTTTCTCAGAAAAATAAAGGACATTTGTTAACGTTTTAAAATTCTGTCTGGACCTGATAACATAAATAGAACAAAAATGTGCATATGTGTATGCCTATGAAAGTACATAAATCACAATAGTCCTGAAAGGACGCTTATGTTGGGGCTTTTATGAAGGGTGGTGAGTGGCCGGTGCACTGTGAGGTTGTATTGATTTATTTATGCATTCTTTTATACCGCAGACATTCCCCAAAGAAGCCAGAGCCCTTTGCAATAGAACTCACCCATGCCCAAGGGCCAAGAACATGGGCTTTCAGCCTTCCTGCAGCACTGTGCAGGCACTTTTAAAAACAAGCATTGGCAATTGGCAATAGTCCTCCCCAATGAATGACCTATTGGCACTGTCAATTTATTTTTTAGCCATGTTGTACATATGCGGCATGGATTAAGTACGGAAAAAAACTTCTGCGATGCATTCAGTGCTAGCTGCGTCATAGCACTTTTTTCCCTTTACTTTCAGCGATGGTACATAGCAGTCACACTACTGTACAGCATTGCTAAACTACACATTGACAAAGCCAATAGCGCTCACATCGGCAAGACCTATTGGCTTTGTCAGTGCTTTGTTTTCTAAGGGGACGGATGCCTGGGAGGGGCAAGAAACAACACAGAGTGTGAGGGGGTAAAACGATGGCAGGTAGACGGCCTGAAACACATGCATTCTTATGGAGTGCTAAAACTAAAAGAAACAAGTTGCCCATGCCTAAAACTATGAACAGGGGAAGAACACTCACTGGGCAAGGAAAAAGTACTTGGACCACCCTCTATTAGTGGGTTAAGCACAGGAAGCGGAAGTGAAGGCTGCATGTACTGAGCAAAGAGAAGCACGGAAATAAGAGTGATAATAAGGACAACCAATATTAAGCAATGGATGGGCTCTAAGCCCCCCCATAAGCTAACACAATGCCTCACATCTGCTGTCTCAGGTGAGACCTAAAAAGCAGTATGATGCAGCCAAAGCTGGCCACATCATAGCTATTTTTTCTTATTTTTGTTGGGAGTCTGGGCGGGGTGGGAGCAACACGAGGGCAGCGCGAAGGCAATACAAAGGGTGAGTGGGGTAAAAAGAGCTATAGTGAGGCTAGCAGTGTCCCTGTCATAGAGCTTTTATTTTTTTTATGGCAGGTGGGGCAGGCAACATGGACTTCAGAGAAATGGCTGATTGGTGAGAGGAGCAAACAAAATGAACAACAACAGAAGTAAGGAGACCGTGTGGAGGGGAGTAACACAAGTAAAAAAATACAGAGTTTAAATAGGCAACATGGGAAACAAAAGAAACAAAAAATAGGGGGTGAGTCGGGGCAAGCAACACTGGCAAAAAGAGAAGGAGGAAAGTGGGTGGGGCAAGCAACATGGACATTAATGGAGAGAAGAAGGGTGAGGGCAAGTACCATGGACAACAGTTGTTTGCAAGCAACACAGATTGCAATGGAGTGAGAGAGGGCAGTGGGAGGCAAGAAGATGGAGAGAAGTGGGAGTGAAATACATGAAGGAACCAGCTAAAAAAGACGCAGTCTGGTTGAGCGCTTAAACAACATGAAAAATGTAGCACCTGTAAAAGCGAGCAGTGGAAGGACACAAGTAATGCAACCATGTTCCAGGGGAGGGTCCAAACACAGAAACAGGAAAGAAGCCTATGGCAGCTGACCGCTAAGAAGCAAACAAATGAGAGTAACAATAGAGCCAACCATTGGTAATTAATTATTACCGTATGTAAAGGTCTTTGCAGAGAAGCCAGTTTGTCATCACACATCTAAGTCCCATTGTATGGGTATGTCACAACTACAGGCAGAGCACGCCCTGTACAGATATGTACACAAAAAGGGACTATAACACTCTATCTAAAATGTATTGTATGGTCAAGCACAGCCTTTATAATACACAAAGACACACACACAGCAAAAGCTGTGAAATGCTGAAAACTCTTGGAAGTGTAAGAGGTTAAAGCCTTCTGCATCTCTCAGGAGGCTATTTTTCACAATTAGAACATTCTGCACTCGTGGAGTGTAATGTTTTAATTGACATGCAGCTTCCTATAAGGGTATAGTAGCCATTAAAGGCCCATTCCATTTTAAAAGTCCCTCGCATTTGGCTTGGACCCATCGTATTGCAGAAGGCCTTTTATGGGGGCTTAGTCCACAACAGTATGCTGTAAGGGTATAGTATGCATTTTCTATTGGTTGTGCATTTAACAAGTAGAGTAAACCTAATACAAATCCTTTATACATGAACAACAAATCTTTTGTTGCAAGGGTTTGAGGTTTAGTTCCACATTTAACAATACACTTACCTTTTATTACTGGCAATAGATGACTGCTGTAGCTGACTATTATGATATAGCAAAGAAAAACGACATACACAAGATATACAACATATTTGTTTTCTATTTTTAAACCAGTTTTGATGCTCTGAAGAGTACCATTGTATTTTTGGGAGGTTTTTTTGTATTTTTCTTTTTTTCATAACTGGAGTGTAAGATAAAAAGGTCTTCCAAACTAGAAGAAAAAAAACGAGTGCTTCTTTTGGCAATTATGCTCTTAGACCCATTGGTCATGAATGCTGGTGCTCTGTTCTCCACTGAATTCCACCATGGAACATTTTCTGTAGTACAGAATCATGTCTGAATACTCTGATACTACATCGGAGTGTGCAGCAACTACACATGGGGGACAGTACCTCTGGGACCTAATGAAGGTCCTGCAGTTTAAGTAGAGGTCTGTGCTTCTTCTTGTTGTTTAAACCTAAGCAAGTCACACAGGGTCCATGGATTTCATGTTGTGCCACATACGTATGGTACCATGGCTGTATTTTATGTTGCTTGCTCTCCTTGAGAATTGTTTCTGACAAATATTTCACGTCACAAACCTGATGCACACTTTTGTCAGGCCTACATTATTGGTATTGTGAAAAGAATTACTTTGTAAGTGATTTCTTTGCAGTGTGATTCAGTGTTCTCCTCTTTCTCCTGCTCAATCTTTTCTTCTTCTTCACTGATGTCACTGTCAAGAGCTAGAAGTAGCAATGGGCAGTAGAGCTGCAGAAGATATTCTCACAGGAAGGTGCAAATTTCAAATGATGATTAAAGGGAGGGTACTTCCTGTAAGTTAAAATGTATTTTAACCAATGAGAATTCTTTGTTGTATGTGACATCACACCCTCTGGAGTGTCAGGGGTCTCATTAACTGGCCCACTGAGAAACCCTCTTTGGACAAACCTAAATAAAAAGCCACCTTTTACATTTTCATCACTCTCACAAAACTTCAGCAGGAGCATTACAGGAAGTACATCCCACTTGGAGTTTCCAATGGGTCCTTTCATTGACTGAGAAACTTCTTCAAGAGTCAAGTGGGGCCCAAGAGCTCTTGCAGGAGGAGGAAACAAGAAAATACACAATTACACTATAAAATGCACATTAGTATTAGAGGGCAAGTCCCTGCAATGCACACTCTACAGTTTGCATGAAGATTGTGCAATGAGTCCACTTTTTCAAGACTGACAAGCTCCATTATATGGGCAAGTCCCAACCATGCACAGTCTACATTCTGTGCACGGACTGGACATAGAGCTCACTCCTTCTAGACACACAAACCTCCTTAGATTGGCAAGCTCCTACTATGGTCAGTCTGGGCTCTGAGCACAGACTGTACATAGAGTTTACTCCTTCCTTTCAGACACACAAACCTCATTAGATGGGTAAGGCCCAACTTTGGTCAGTCTGTGCTCTGTGCAGAGACCTTGGGTATAACCCACTCCCTCCAGATACCCAAGTCTTATTAGGTGGGCAAACCCCTACTATGCACAATCTGTGCTCTGTGCCCAGAGTGTGTGCATAGTCCTTTCCTTCCACACATTTAAGCAACATAAGGTGGGAAGTCCCTAGTACAAGCTCAGTTTTTCATGAAGAGCCCAATTCCATCAAATAGTCAAGTTTCCTTATATAGCTAAAGCTCTAATACAGACAGTTAGATAGGGTGGTAATGTCTTACTTTACGTTTAAAAAAAACCTAGAAATTCATTAAATAAAACAAAGATGCATTTTCTTAATTTACATCCAAAATGCACAGAAATGCACTTAAACAAACAAATCTTATAAAGATGTTATAGTCAGGTAAAAATGTAATTTAAAACATACTATTTTAACCTAAACAAATGCTGAAATTCACCAGTTATGGTTTACTGAGCTAACTAAAACTTGCGACCCGCCATGCACTGCTTATGACCTCATATATTATATTACACATGACATGTTCGATGACATGATTGATGACATCACTGATTACATCATTGAAGACATCACTGATTAAATCATTGATGACACCACTGATGACATCAAAGATGGCATCATCCAATTAATGTGATACTTTGGTATTTGCTTATCATACAAAAAAGTATGCTTTTAAGCCTGTTCCTTAAATCTATTTTATATGATACACTTTCTTATGTTCCTGTCTCTTCCTCTCAGTCATTGAACGTTGCGGGTAGAAGAAGAGTGTTGCACAGTGACTAACTATAGCTACTACTACTTATAATCCCTTCTCATCCCATCTTGGCATATGCTACGTGGCTCAACTATCTTCAAGTATCTGTGATTATTGATCACCCAGGCAATAAAAATGTTTAGCTGAGTGTATCATCATGTCTACCACAACCATGTAGGATTTACCACTTGAGCCAGTAGTCTACATTACTATAAAAAAGAAATCACTGCTTTCCAGCCCACAGGAGTAGACCTCTTTGTGTCCTCTTGTCTTCCATACAGATGGATAAGCATTGGTTCTTCTCCAGGATGCTGTTGATAGGGCTTCCAGCTTTTCTTAAGAAAAGATTTAAACCTGTTAGACACAAAAATGAAACAAAAATAGTCGTAATCTAGTCTAGGACAACTGAGAAGCTTCAGAAGAATCAAAAGATGCTGGGGTACAATTACCAAAACACTAATCAAGCAATATTCCTTACATTCACCCTGAATCAAATGAGTGCCCAACCATTAAATTCAAACGTTACCTAGACTACCCTTTTAAATCCATCACATCCCATGAATGCCCTTCATTGATACACATTTCCAGTCCCATGTGCAGTGTACATCGATCTATCTATCTGTCTCTTTTCCCATGTTAGCAACATAAATAAGCTGTGAAGTAATTTGCATCTTCACTTATATGTGAGGATAGAAATGCAAGCTGTGACATTTGAAGCAGACATCCTGTTTTTTCAGCAAATGGCCTGGAGCCATCCTTTCTGAATTAGATGCCATTGATCACTCACTCCAAAGTCTATGGTTGGCCCTAAGGTCAGATTAGTTTTTTTTATCTCTGTGAACTCTCACCAATTAGTCACCAGTCCTAAATGGTTATGTGCGCCATGATTTTATATCAATTCCATGTACCCTGATCCATCTAAGTTTATTTACATTACACACAAACCAAATATAAAAATAAAACAACTGCTTTTGTATTTTGTGTGTTTGCATTTTTTTTTACAGCAGAGGTTCCTGCTGTGGTACTGTTTCTTTCTTTTAATGTAGAAAGTCAGCCTTGTCCTCAAATTCAGGGAAGTAATCTGGAGGATGATCACTCCCCACTATTCTGTTATCTGAGAAATTGCCCTCATCCATTGTTTTGTGGAGCCCTATAGTTTGTGAGTATGAAATGTTTATTCATTTCAATCACTGTCACTCTATGAATGTTTTGAGGAGAGAAACTAGCCATTCTGACAGTGAACATTTCCCCATCTGCACTAAACACCTTCTTAGAGGTTGTACTGGCTGCAGGACATGCAAGATACTTTTTTTGCTAGAATAGTGAGTTCTGCCAAGTGTTTCCCAAGCCAACATGTTAACAGCTCTTGATCTTAGAATTTTTAGACTTTTGTTTGGTCATCCAAGTAGTTTTGTACCATCTTCTTCATAGTTTTAGCTGTAGACATTGTCTGTTTTGGAGTTGCCTGCACCTGTGTGTTTCAGTTAAGTATATTTACAAACCAAACCACTGCAGATGTTGGAAGTGAAAGCGATGCTGTTGATGCTGTGGGTTTAAAGCAGGTAACTTTGCTATTGCTGGCGGGTACTGCTCCTGTAGTTGCTACATTCTTGTGGCCTCAAATTCAACATTTGCTTTGCAGAGGTTGAAAGCAGCACATCAATTCTGGCATGATATCAAAGTTGTAATTGTTGATCTTCTGCATCAGTCACTTTCCTGATGATCCAATTCCTGTAAATGTAAATATCCTCTGATCAAAAAGGAATGAAAGTGGGTATCCCCTTTTTGGTGGTGCTGTGTTCCTAATAAAGGAAAGTAATCAAATGTTTGTTGAAGGCTGACATGGAATAATCCACAATATATTGATTCAACTTATTTAATTGATTCAAGAATTTCTTCATTCAAGAATGATCGAAAAATTAATCATAACTAACTTTTATTTTATGATGTATACATTAATACAATGGATTGGATGCATCATACACAATTAGACTCATCCCAGAGCATTCCGGGCTACTGGAGCCCTTCATCAGGGGATATGCCTTCTGAAAAGAAACAATGAGGTGAAATGAGAAAAATGACTGCCATTAAATGGGAAAGTCCATCACCTTTCTTCGAGTTAGTGTGAGTGAGAAATGCAGAAGAGAGTTAGCACAAGGGAAACTATGCCATGGGTGTGTGTATGTTGACCAAGAAGGTCACAGCAGGTAAACATTGAAACAAGGATAGTAACCTAGTTCTTCAGTTTATGTGTGGTCAATAATAGTGGGATCCCAGGTGAGGAGCATCTTAGAAACAGCCCTTAATAAAGGGGCTATCACTGACAGAGATAAAAGCAATTTAATACAAGAACATCCTAAAAGTCATGTGATATATATGTTGCCAAAAATTCGCAAAGATTTAACAGGACCACCTTTCAGACCCATTGTATCGACTCGGGATCCATCCATGAGCCCAAAGGCAAATATTTGGACCACCACTTGCAACTATTCCTACAAAAGATGACCACCTATACCAAAGACACTTCTGATTTTTTACAGAAAATTCAGGAATTAACGATTGAATGTGCTCAGGAAATACTCATGTGAACCATCAATGTCAAATCGTTAAACACATCCATCCCCCAAGATTTGGGCATTGAATCTGTGGAATTATTTCTGATACACTCTGAATTGGATGAAGATTTCAAGGTGTTCTTACTTGAACTCCTACATTTATACTCAATCATAGCTACTTTTGTTGGGACAAGAAATTCATTTTACAACTCACAGGAACGTCCATGGCCCATTGTGCAGTTTCTAGCAACGCTAATTTGTTCATGCATACATTTGAGATTGATCATATCCTGACCAACCCCAGTTGGAAGAACAACCTCCTTACATTTTTAAGATACATTAATGATATCTTCTTGTTATGGAAGGGAACCAAGAATGAGCTTATGCTGTCCATCAAAGCATTTAATGAGATCAATGACCGGATTGGGTTCACCTACGAAATTAGCTACACTGGATCTCCTTTTTAGATGTGTCTTTATCAATTGTGAACAACCAGTTCTGAGGCTGACATATACAGGAAAGAAACTGATTGAAACAATCTACTACACTATAACAGTTTCCATCAAAATTCCCTCAAAAACACTTACCCTATTTGCAGTTATTAAGAGTCTTGAATGAAGAAATTCTTGAATCAATTAAATAAGTTGAATCAATATATTGTGGATTATTCCATGTCAACCTTCAATAAACATTTGATTACATTCCTTTATTAGGAACACAGCAGTGCATGTAAGGGGCGTCTTGCCCAGGGAGAGCACCACTTTTCATATACTTATCATGCTATGTATCAGAAAGCAACACCTTCCTTGCACACACTCAATTTACCTTACAAAGCATTTCTTGTTTTAATCCGAATTAATCAATTGCGTGCATGAGCCTTTCACCTTTTCCATATTCCCTTTTTATAACATCTATCCAGTATCGGATCAATTGTACAACCCACGGGACAACATTTTTGTTAAGCTGATGTAATTTGCGTAACTTGACGATTTTCATGTTACGCTTATTATGTGAAATCATCAAAATTACACTATTACATCCAATTAGCTGTAATTCACACTGGAACAACAGAACCCAAGGTTTGTTGTTCATGATGTTTTTGATTTGATAGAGACATTTAGCAGCAGATTCCGTACCTTAGAATTATCCCCAGGTGCTAGACAGGGTCTGGAAATTTTTCTACAGCCTTACATCTGCACGTCGGTAGAGGGCACCGGGTGGCTCAGTACGACATAGTCCACCGGATGTGACATCGTCAGAGTCCTTATAAGCCCTCCCCTGATACGCTGACATCAGTTTCTTCCGTTCCGTGCTTCCACACAGATCCGGAGAACGGTACCTATGCCCATTATTGACCTACCTCAATGTTGTTGACGAAACAGCGTGCTTTTTTCTGGATATCTTAGAGGTCCAATGAAAATAAAATGTCGACCCCTCATCCTATTTGCATGTGATGTCTAGGCACGCAGACTGACTCCAAGCGGTGCGGCCGTGTCTTAGGCTTCGATGGTTGCCGCTGCGAGAGTGCCATATGAGACTGATAGCCGCACAATAGTCGATGGCCCCTTGCCGGTCATGGTCATCTTCTTGCTCTGAGGAATGTTCGAGAGCCAGCTCCACAAGTCCTCCGTTCTCGCTGTCACCAGGTAACTTACGCTGTAGGCGGTTGGCACTGCATCCTTCACCAACTCTGCCGCATATGCTCAGTGTCTCTGACTTGCCTCCCATACCTCCGATATCGGAGCCGGAGTGGATATCTGTTCCATGTATTCAAGTTTTCCTGGCGCCCAGGCATTTGTGGCTCAGGTGAGGGACTACTATTGCTGTCTTCATGCTATTTTTGGCTCTCAACCTCCCTCTGGCATGCCTCTTGTCCCCGAGGAGGTCGGCGAGGCCTTGACTGACACCATGCTGGCAGGACCTCCCTCAGTGTCAGAGAGGCCCTACGAATCCATGCTTAGTGGCCGCTGTGAGTCAAAGGAAAAAACAGCATTTTATGTTAAGTATGCCGGTTGCTTCTGTATGACTAAATGAGTTCTGTTTTAAGGTTTGCTCTTCTACCCTGAGTAGCCTTGCTGTATAATATGCATTCTGGATAGTTTGCTCTCTCTTGAGATTTTACAGATTTTTTTTTTAATTGACTTTCCCCCTCAATGTGAATTGTCGGTTACTTGTTTTCTTTGCTTTTCTATGAGTTCTGGTGACGATATATTTTATGGTGCCCACGATTATCTATGAAATGTTTAATCTTATTGTTGTGGTATATGCTGTGCACTGTGTACTTTAATGGTTTTGGTTAACCGAATAAAGTGGTTTTGACTGACTGACCATGCTCTACTCTTTTTTTGCCTCCGTGCACAACCCTTTGGGGTTCCTATTTTTGACACCTATATTGGATCTGTTGGTGCTGACTTAAGAATCGTCAACACTGATCGCCTCTACTTTGTTTCTTCCTCTGTTAGGGATGGCGCTGGTGTAAGAGTGATCAGTATCAAAAGGAGATAGAGGAACAGGATTGGCTAGTTCACTTCCCCGTAGGATTATAGAAATAATCAAAAAGAGCTAGCTGTACTTTAAAGGCTCATGTTGTGTGTGTCAGAGAAACAAATTTGTTTTATATGAAGGCCCTCACCCACCAAACTAGTTGGTGGCCGCTTCATCATCGGGACCCACCCAGGACACCGAATGTGCCTCGGGTGTGCTGCGACGTCTGTTTACAGCAGAGCGGATAGTGTTCAGCGAGTGTGCAGTGATGGTGTTAAGGGTGTAGATTTAAAAACTGTCCTAAGGGTCCCAAGGTCCACAATAATTAATTAATTAATTAATTAATGTAATTTATTTGTGGGCCCTTGCCAGCGTTAAAAGCAAGGCTAGTGGATGTGATTGGAGAAAACTGTGGGCTCCCACATCCAGTGTGGTCGACTAGTTTCAGCCAGGGCCTCATGTTAAATCTGGCTTTCATCAGGACCTATGTGTGAAAGGCGAATTAAAATAGGGGTTTACAGAGTATGTATAAGCTACTAAGTGACGCACTCACTAAGGTGCGGTAAGTGTAAGAGGATGGTTTCCTCTAAGTTTGTACCTGTGGAGGTAAAAAGACAAACAAACAGAAAGACACACATAGATGAGAATCAGGCTAGGCACATTTATCTTAAGTGACTTCATTTCGCCGTGCCTTAGTGATTTAGCAGATTAATAGCGGAGGTGTATGGCGGTACATGTCGGCTCGTGATTCTGAATTGCCGAAATGAGCACTATGCGGTACCGTGCTAAATATTTAGATGGCGGAATTACAGTACATATTCTGTGACCAAGGTTATGCTCGGCTGCTCTACCTCTTCTATGCCTCTGCATGGCTTATTTTTCCTTTGCTTCTACCTTGCTCAAAGCTGTTATTGTTTTTTTTCTTTGATTGGAGATGTTTTCTTGACACTTCCGATGCCGATCCCAATGTTTTGTTACTGGACAGGCTGTTCTTGGATGTGCCTTCCACCGCTTTTGGGGAGGGGGGGAGTTTATGGCTGTTTTCCATCCTCCATTCTGCATTACATAGTCCCAAGGATCCTTCCTCTCTCTCTCTCTCTCTGTGTTTCCTCTACCTCATGTGGTATGTGGCTGTGATTGTGGTTTTGTCCTGCACTGCTTTCTTGGGCTATTGGCTGGTGCTCCATGTAATGCATTCTTCTATGACTAGGAGTTTTGGCCCAATAGTTTTAGCTATTGTCCTTAGCCTTCTGCCTCGGTCTCTTGGGCCGGTT
This sequence comes from Triturus cristatus, assembly GCF_964204655.1. Classification (NCBI taxonomy): domain Eukaryota; kingdom Metazoa; phylum Chordata; class Amphibia; order Caudata; family Salamandridae; genus Triturus; species Triturus cristatus. The sequence goes on from NC_140594.1 coordinate 778,707,834, forward strand.
CACATTCCAGGAGGCATTGTAATTGCCGGTTTCTATGGAGTGTTCTTCCCACTTGACTTATTCTTCTTCTGCCATGGTGCTGTTTCCAACGTTGTTGCAAGGCTGCGGATTCAGTTCCATGTGGGGTTCTCAACGAATTTTCTGGTGGGATGTCTTCTTCTTCTTATGCTGACCACAGGGCCTAGTTGGTGATCCTTCTAGGAATCCATTTGCAGTCCCTCCTCCTGGGACGGTATTGCTTAGGTGTCTATTGTAATGTTAGGCATCTGCGGCTAGATGCCTCTATCAGGTGAATAAGTTACTTACCTTCGGTAATGCCATATCTGGTGTCAGATTTCTTACCGACCCACCCATCCTCCCCACTCTGTGAACTGATTCTGTCTCTCTCTTTCTTCTGGATTCCTTCTATGCATCCTTGTGCCTTTTAGTTAAAAAAACAGCAACAAAAAAGGAACAGGGGGAAGAACAGGAAAAACAATCCAAACTACCAGTCATTCTTCCTATAAGAGTTTTTCTAAAAGAGGACTCTTCTGGGCACACTGTTTCCATAGCATTTTCTATACGTGGCTCTGCATTTTGGCACGAGAAGTAGACGCAGAAGAAACTGATGTCAATGCATCTGTGGAGGGTTTATATGGACTCTGACGATGTCACATCCAGTCGACAACGTCGTGCGGAGCCGCCCGGTGCCCTATACTGGCGTGTAGAGGTACTGCTGTAGAAAATATTCCTGGTCTGTTCTCAGCCCATCTGGATAATTCTAAGGTAGGGAATCTGTGACTAGATCTAGTCTCTACCAGATAAGGTGTTACTAAAAGTAAAAATTGATGCAATCACACATTTTGAGCTAAAGCACAGAGTGAAATTACTGACATACATTTTGGGTATTTACATGTAAATTTGCATACTTTTGTCATCATTTTGCATAACTGCACAAAAGCAAATTCCGCATATTTTACTACCCCTAGATACACTCTCTTTTTGAAGCCTTTGATTTGTGTTCACACTAACGATTAAAGTGCTAATTAATGCACTGATTCTTTCTTTACATTTGTGTATGTGTGTTCACCTTTTGCAAATGGTCCTGCAGCATGTGCAATAATATAATAGATTGTTTCATTATAGAATCCATCTGTCTGACTTCATTTCTCAAAATATCAAAAGGCAGTGATATTTTGATCTGGCACTCCACTAACTACCATTTGTCAGTCTCTACTGCGATGCCTTTGGCAGTGGCATGCTCTCTCTTTTGTAGTGTATAATCATTGATGGATCTATACTGCTCAAACAGACTTATTTATGTACAATGTAAAGTTCTGATGATTTGGGACCTCTTATATGAGGCCTGTTTACAGGTACTCTATTAGCATGCTGAATAATCTTCAGCTGCTGGCGGACTTTGAAGGAATGAATGAAGTTTGTGCAAATCCTGAAATGAGTGACCAGTATGTAGGTGACTACTTGTATTTTAGGATGTCCAGTACAATTAAGTAGATGCAATGAGCTAAACATAGGACTTTGAAGTATCTCTGGCAGTCATGTTTTGACAATATTGCAGTAATTGGCAGTGGAAATAAATCCACAACTGAGAACTCTGGGTTTAAGCCATTCATACACTTTGGTATTAAATTCTTCCAAATGCTGGCAGCTGTATGCAAATTCTCTATAGAGAAAATTGCAACTGTTGAATGCTGCAGGATGCCTTGAAAAGCATCAGCAATAGTGAGACCAGCAGCTAGTCTTTACTTAACTTCCTTGAAGGAGATCCAGTTTGAAGTTATACACATGTAGTGAGTGGCTTTGCAATCAGTCCAAATGACTGTCATAAGGTTGATGAGCTGAACAAATCTCTCCTATATTGCTTCGCTAAATAATCCCAGCACTAGGTAGTACAGCACTAGAATAGTAAAAGTTTGAAAATTGGTCCAGCTTGAAACCTTTTTTTTTGTACAGAGGGTCTCCACAAATTCTCTGCGTCCTCCGCGTAGTGGTCTAGCACACAGGGCTCATGATGCTTTACTCCTATTTCTCCCTTTGCACACTATTACATCATGATTGCTGTTTCCCCGCATCCTCATGATCCATGTGCCCTCAACTCCCTTATGACAAATGTTTTCCCAAGATCCCTCATAACTGATGTTCCCCAACTCCCTCATGACTGATGTTTTCCCAGCATCCCTCATAACTGATGTTGCCCCATCACCCTCATGTCTGATGCTCCACCAGTACACTCATTATTGATACTTCCCCAGCACCCTTGTGAATCCATTGCATTTGTACGTCTGCATGAGTTCCACAAGAACCTGTAATTCCCTTGCACTTGATCCCCCACCCCAAGACCCGTGCACCATAGAGCTCCTTGCACCCGTTGTTTACTAGGGCATTGATGTGTTTTTCCTTTGAGTCTTTGCAAGCTTCCCCCAGTATCCTATGAGTCAATACAGTGCCTTGCACTCGCTGTTACTAGGACTTTATGTCATTTTCAAACATGCACGTTCAAGCAAGAATGATACATTTGTTTCCTGTTGTTGGTTCCGATGTTCACATTGCACCTGCCCTTCCTGTAAGGTCATAGCGAGTGTACTAACACATGTTTTTCTCTAAGGTTTGGGAATCTTCCAGAAAGCTATATGCTCCACATGCCACTCTTGCCACATGTGACCTAGCTACTTCCTTTGAGCCTTGAAGAGGGTATATAAATCCCCAACAAAACCCTGAGTCTTTGCTTGGCCTCACTCCCTGCGGAACAAGCTTCACCCTTCTCACTCACCTGAAGAATCCTGTCGGAATGAAGAAGCACTCCAAGCTCCTTTAAGTCCAAAGTGAACTGGTGAGTCTGTGGCTCCAGCTCCCTCAATGTCTCCCTCCTGCATAGCTACTCCAGACTGCCTGCAACTCCCGAAGGTCAAGTCGCTGAGTTCTTCTTCGAACATCAGTCAAGTGGAAGAACTAGTCTAAGTACTTGATATCAGGTTACTGCACTCTAATCCCCCTATAGTAGTTTGCAGGATCGAGCACCAGCCTAGTTAAAGACTATAGATGTTTCCTCCATGCCCTTTTTGCAATTTCCTCCAGTGCTTTTTGTGTATTCCTACTACAGACCCCTCTGTTCAAATTTGACACTTTAACTGATTGTTTAGAGACTAAAGACTTAATTCTGTGTTTCTCTGAATGAAGAGTAGTTCCAAGAGAAAGCATTTCTGAGTATTTGATATTTGTATGAACCTTGTACCTAAACTTATGCACTTAGTTTAACTTTGGGAGTGCCAAAAACTCCAATCTATGCATCGAGTTTACATTTGGGGTGTTAATAACTCCAACCTATACACCAAGTTTACTTTTGGGAGTGCGGATATCTCCACCCTATGCACCGAGTTTACTTTTGGAGTGCTATTAACTCTAACCTGTGTTCCAAGTTTACTATGGGAGTGCCATTAACTCTACACCATGTTCCAAGTGTTGTCATTAGCAGTGCCTCACTCCAATCTGTGAATTTGGTCACTTTGCTTTCATACTGTGCTGCTGGCGAAACCTGTAAGTGTATGTAACTGAAGTCAGGCTATAGTCATTGCATGTTGAGACTGTTTAGTGTTTTGATGGTAATTTACTCCTTTTGTTATTTCTTTTGTATTGCATCATCACAAACCCAGACGCTCAGGTCCAGTGAGAATCTAACTCACAGACACAGAATGTCTCTGAAGTAACAAAACCCTGTTAAGCAGTATCTCCCAGCTGATGAAGACATCCAGTACCACAAGTCTCTCTTTTCTTATTTTATCCCAACCCCCTTTCCCTTCGAAAGACAGTTTGTGCTAAAATGTTTTGCTTCCTTTGGCATGTCCTGTCTTCGAGAGGGATAGGAGGTCCAGCATCGGCTTCAGTATTATCTCGGTGGTTGGGTCCAGAGGAGTGCACTCCCATTTTGACTAGCTTCCCACGTTACATATGGATTAGCTTATGGATTCAAGGATATGGCTACTCATTGTTCAAAATACCACCTCCGGAGACCTATGAGGAGCAAATTGAATGCTTTTGGGTGACTATATCTCTCTTTTCCTTGTGCTATGATGTTGCTCTGGATTATGATTTCATACTAAGAGCAACATAACTTCTGCGCATGGCAGTGAGTGACATTTTCTTCCTCACTAACACCTATTTCTATCTGATGGCTTATCTCCCTTGGCAGCAGCTATCTGTTGGACTTGGCCCTGGATGCTGGGTCACAACTTAACCTTTTACCTTCACCGCTCCCTTTTTCACAACCCATTTCTGTTGGCTTTTAGAACTCTGTGCACTTTACCATTTCTAACCAGTGCTAAGGTGCTTGTACCCTCCCCCTAAAACCTGGTACAATTGGCTTATACCATATCGATACATTTAATATACTTGAAAGTCCCTACTATATGGTACCATGGGTAACAGTGCCAGTGAATTAAATGCTACTAGTGGATATCAGGACTTATTGTGTCATCAACTAAAAGTAGCCTTTGAATTGAAAAAATGTCTCAAGTCTGCCACCGTATTTTATAGTGCAGTTTTAAACTGCCAATTCGACCTGGCTAAATAAACCTCTCGCCTGCCCTAAGCCTTCCATTAGCCACCCCTAAAGTAGTGCCTAAACAGTCCATCTGGCAGGGTGCATTGTATTTAAATGTAGGACATGTGGTTTTAGGTTTTAACATGTCCTGGTAGTGAAAAACTCCTAAATTTGTTTTTCACTGCTGTAAGGCCTACACATGTCCTGGTAGTGAAAAACTCCTAAATTTGTTTTTCACTGCTGTAAGGCCTACCTCTCCCAAAGGATATCAATGGGTTAGTTTATTACATTTAATAAGTCCTAGCATTTGATTGGGAGCACATAGAAATGTCATGTGTGGACTCAAATGAACTATAATTTAAAATCATCTGTAATGTTAAAGTTAGATTTTAGATTACAATTTTGAAAATGCCCCTTTTAAGAAGTTGCCATTTTCCTGCCCTAAACTTTCTGAGGCCTTCTAGGAGTTTACAGCTGCCTGGTCCTTTTAATTGCTCTCCCATCAGGAATGCGTATTAGGCCCAGACAGTGAACAGTAGGACCTCAGTGTACCTGGTAGAGGGCCATCCTGCCAGCATAGGCGGGGCAGAGCTTTTCTCTTCATAGGGATGCCTGTAGCACATTAACAAAGGAAGTTGATACCAGCCTTTTGGCACCCTAAACCACTAGGAGCCTAAGCAGGGGAAGAAAAGGGAAGGAAGGAACTTTCCCAAACTAGATGTGGAAGTGGACTAGAAGTTTCCACCACTTCGAAGGGTGGAAGCAAGTGTAAATATTGGACCCCCTGATTCACTCATCAGTACACTCGTGGGACCTGTGGACATTACAAAAGAAGGATTGCCTTGTTTCCAAGTGGACGGCCTTGCTGCTTTAGATCTGCCTTGTTCCCCACAGGAATCGCCTGCTGCTTGAGGCTTGTCATATTCTTCAGAGGGCTTCCCTGCAGCTACCAGAGGACTGCCTACTGTTTGAGGCTTCCCTTTTCCCCCAGACGACTGACCTGCTGCTTGAGACCTGCCTTGCTCTTCAGAGAACTACCCTACTGCTTGATGCCTGCCCTGCTTTCTGAGAAGGAAGACTGGATCTTCTCCCTTCTTCCCAAGTTAACCTGAGTGGCTCCAAGGGTTAGTTGAACCTCCTGTTTTCAGCTACAGGAATACAACAAACTGCCCAGCTGACCTGCTGTGCCTGGCCCTGTCTGGACCTACACCTGGACTTGCCTGAACCTGCAACTGGACCTGTCTGACCCCTGCTGGCCTTTGATGGAGTGAGTTCCTGATCCCTGAGAGGTGCCTCCAGAGGTCCTGGACTTTTGGCTGGCATCAATGAAGCTCCTCCTGCAAAATTTTAACGTTTTTTGACTCTGCACGCCGGGCTTTGAGAAAGTAATTTTTTCAGCTGGACTAACTGCCCCATGCTCCACCATGGTCAGCCTAAACTTGTGCCTTTGTCCTGGCCTAAAACAACCAGATACCCACAGTTAGCGCTTTGTGATTGTTGGTACTATTTTTACTTAAACATTTAAAATTGCATATCAAGGTTCTCCTGATTGGATTTTTGTAATTTCAATCTAATTATATTTACTAAATTTTACTTTCAATGTTTTCTTTTCTAAATTGGTGTAGGATATCTGTTGTGTTGTGTTTTCACTTTATTATTGTTTGTTTGATGCACAAATACATAACACTGTGCCTCTAAGTTAAACCTGACTGTTTTTGTGCCAGGATATCAGAGGGTTAAACACATGGTAGTGTATTGACTTTTGTGGTTCAACCTGACAAGGATTGTGGTTGTTACTTCAAAATGGTTTTCACTACCCTTCAATCAAAAATCAAATTTCTTACACTGTCCTTTTGATGTACTCTTTCTACAAAATTGTATTTTGTTTTCTTCAAAGGGTCAGTTGGACCCAGTACTGTAACGCCCGCCTGGCTTCTGATGGCACACTGGCTTGCAGAAAATGTAGCAATATGTGATACGGTCCTTGTGTGGTGTATGTGGAAACAAATCTTCATTTTAGAGTCAAAATCAAAAGAATGTTTTATGGTGGAGCTAGGCAGTTAATGTGTTTGCTTTTACCTACTGTTGACTGTGGTCATTTCACTCTACATAGGAACAATCACTGTTTCATCTGCCTTGCTTCTATTGTATTTTGCAACCTTCCTTTTCTCTTGTCTCGCCAGGTTGGGCTCAGGGTTCCATTCCATGGCATGGTCATCTGATGACAGGTTTGGAGAAGATGTGGAAGGGTTCTTTCTTTCCTTTGTAAGAGATAGTAAAGTCGTTGTGTCCAATAGACAAGCAGTTGCAACATCCTGCTCTGACGCAAGCTAAACTTCCTATCAGAAGTTTGGTGTGCTCTATTGTTTCCTGTGAAGATTAGGTATGCTGCTGGGACAATTCAGTTTCAGATTCACTGCCCTCAGCTATTACTCTAGTCACTATAGCACTGACAGGCATCTGCTTTGCTTTTGATGGTGGTGGTATTGTTGTTGATTCTGGCACGATGCTCCTTATGGTGTCCTCCAACTCAGAAGAGTGTATAGCATGTATGGTCTGTTAGTGGAAAATGATGAAGTCTTGATGCCACTGGTGGCAACAGAAATCTTCTCTCACTAGCAGATTTCTTGGTAGGAACCTGCTTATTTGGAGCCATCTTCTTTATTTTCTTTACTGTTGGACAGCAGCATGAACAAAAGCACTTAGCAAAGAGGTCTTCTGGACTCCGGAGAAAGCAGAGAGTATGAACTGTATTTAGAAAGTTAATTTTAGAAATGTATATATACTCATGTAAATGTACTCTTACACCTAGTAATGCTTTTACTACATTTTTCTATTCACCATTTCTGAGTGTAACATTACTCCTAGATGTTGACGTACATGTCTCCACCCCTCGGTTAAGGGAATGGAGTCTGCATAAACATAATTAAAGACATCATAGTTACTACTAGAAACCTTATAACTGTATTTCATATTTCACACACTTGACAGAGACTTTCTTAACTGAGGCAAAGACCTCCACAACTGGGGCAGAGACTTCTGTAACCTGGCAGAAGAGTTCTGCATGCAGGTGATAGAACTCTACATTGAAGGGAATAGAAGCATTATGTATACCTGAGTCAAATCTCATACAATTGACGCCAATCCCCAAAATAAATACTGACTGACCACAGAATTTGCTTTTTTCCTCTTACTCAGTACTGCACCCATGTCATTCTTCTGCAATAATGCAGATCACAATTATGAAGTGGAAATGAAATGAAATTAATGTATAAAGTGCACTAAACCTAAAGTCTGGCAATGTGCTAATCCAGACAGGGAAACACTGACTGAAAAACTAAGAGAGATTCTCAAGAGAGAGAGAAGAGCCAGGTTTGAAGATGCTCGTGAAACAGAGGGAAGGACTCCATCTCGTTTTACGAAACCTGGGAACAATCACCCTCCTGCTAAAGGAAGATCTGTGCAGTGTATTAGGAGTATACCACTGGAAGGATACTCTAAAATGCATGGGTTCTTGGTGATGAAGAGCAAGAAAGACCATACAAAGGGCTTCGTAGACTACACACTGTGTAACTGGCAACCAATGAACGGAGCAAATGCCATCCCTCATCGAAAGATGTTTAGGCATATTTAAGATGAAGCAGGCTGCTGCATTCTGAATCACTTAAAGTTTATTCAGGGAGAAATTGTTAATATTTATATGTAGAGCATTGCATTTGTCTAAAGGTGATGTTACCATGACAGTGACTACTGATACTCAACGTTCTGAGGGTTAAAAGAAAAGATTTTGTTCATAGTCCTGATAATTAAAAAAAGCACGGACTGGTGGTACGACTGACCTGTGAGTCAAAATTGAGCAAACTGTCAAAGATGATCCTCAGGTTTTTCTCTGGGGTGGGTAAAGGACCATAGGTCTCCTGCCACCATCACTCGGACCAAACTGAATGCAGAGTCCCGAACACAAGGACCTCCATTTTTTCTACATTCAGTTTTAGACAATTATCTTTCACCTTGAGGCTGATGTCATTTAGGCACTGTTTGAATTTATCAACTACCAGCAGCAGGTTGTCCAGGATAGACACAATAATCTGTGTGTCGTCCACATTAGATAGGACTTGGAAACTGAAAGATCACCCCAGCTTAGCAAGGAGGAGACGTAAAGATTAAAAAGAGTGGGGCAGAGGGAAGACCCCTGTGGCACCACACAAGGGAGCATAAATGTCTTAGCCCTGAAATCTCCACAGCTTACTGTTTTGACCCTGTTTGTTTTGGAAGGAGCAGAGGAGGTCCAAGACAGTGGCACTCAGCCCGACCTGCTCTCTAAAATACATGGCTACTTTATCACTTTGTGAATTTTCCCTTCTTTGTTGAAAAGGAGGGTTGGTGAGCTCCTTCACCACCTTAAAGTGTTCATCAGAGGAAATACTAGCTGATATGATTTATTAAGATAGAAACAGAGCTTTATGCTTTTCTTTATCAGCATGGGCCAAATTCACCCTCAATTTTAGCTCCTGCCTGCGACATTGCTATATGAGGTCTTTAAGGTCAATAGAGAACCATATCTGTGCAAATCTTTGCTTTTAAAGGTGCCACTTTATCAACCGCTGACTTGACCCATGCTACAAAAAGTCGGACAGGAAAGGGAACATCTCTGATGAAGAGACATCCCTTGCAGTTACATTTGTGGCAATACACTACAGACATCTACATGAGCAACATCCAATCACCCTTGGTGGAACACAGAAGGCATATTAAAACCAGCTGCAAGTTGATGGTAGGCAGGAGAGGAAGAAGTACTTCAGGATTCAGCTGGAGGGGCACCTGGATCTCATTTTCAACCCTCTTCCTGCACCAACGAGAAGACTGTCCTTTCCAAAATGTACATCCACTAGCAGTGGCATTCCACATGTAATTTGCTGCAGTGTAATTACGTGAGATTACAGTAAAAATACATGAGATTAAGCAGAATTACACAAGGAGTGTAATCCTTCTTTTAGCGATATGCACAATTGCATCCAATATGGGCCCAAGGATGCCTTTAGCTCTCATAAAATAGTGCTAAATGCAACAGAACACAAACAGCATCAACCAGCAGCCGCTTGTGCGCAGTTCCCGTGCTCTTGTGGTAAGCATTTTTCCTCAAATTAATCTAAATTAGGCAAGTGGATGTAATCTCATAATTTTTGGTAATTTGAAAGTCTAACAGAAAATTACTGAAATTATTTTCATTACTCCAGCCTAATTAAAAATTCGCTCAGGCCTAACTTCCACCTTCTATATGGGCAGTTTCTTTCTGACAATGGTAATGTTGTGCCAGATAAGATTCCACGGGGCATATTATCAAGGACAGCGTTACATTTTTTCGCTGGTTTAGCGACAGAAAACTGCAGCTAAAGCAGCGATAATGGGCTTGATAATATGCCCTTGAGAATTCCAATAGAAGACCATGTTCTGGTGTGAACATGGGCTTCTATTGTAATTCTCCAGGGCTTATTATCAAGCCCATTATCGCCGCTTTAGCGGCAGAAAACTGCCGCTAAACCGGCGATAATTTTAACGCCGTACTTGATAATATGTCCCTAAATGCTTCTCTGTCACTGAAAACAAACCTAAAATAACTCACCTGTATCTGTCCATCTCCCATATCTAAATTGTTAGGCACACATCACAGACATACCCTCAAAAATACCCTCTATCACATACCCTATAAATACCCAAATGTTATGATTACAATTCCTTTACTTATATTATTTTCTTACAGCCACTCTTTCAAGTAGATTGGTTGCTTCAGGTGAGTCAGGAGTTATTGTTAGTGAAGCTGTGCAACACACAGGTGAAGTCTTCAATAACACCCAACTACACACATAGGTATGACTTTAAGCTACCAACACCACTACCACAAATGGAAGTTCTATCACTTGGTTTGTTAAACTCCGGAACTATATTTTGCAATGCATTTTTTATTACTTTTAATTGTAGTCAAATCTGACCTTGACATGTATATTGCTAAACCATAATATACTCATACACTTCTTTATCTCTGTGATATGGTCTAATCCAACTTCTGCCACAACATCTAGTTCTGATCCTAATACTGGACCACAATTTGCCTAGTACCACAAACCCATAGATGGTAGAGACTGGTAAGGTAAATGTCCACTCATTTGGCTTTGGGACTAATCTCATTATTTGGAAGGGTGGCTGGGTGACTATATGGCTGGGTGTATAATATTGCACATCACTATTGACACCCTAGTCAAAATGTAATGTAGTTGTTGATTAAGTTATATTTTGACTGACAAAATTGCCCTTGGACTTGATATTGTGAGGGAAGCACCATAAGATATCTTTTAGACTTTGTCTTATATTTCAGGAGAGGAATATTTGCAGGTATAAAACTTTGTATTTGAAACAGCAACATATCATTTTCATTAATTCTAAGTCATTAATGACTTAGAATGGCTTACTCCATGCACGGGTTAGTGTGGCTCACTCCCCAATATGTGTCTTTCCCTCTCTTGTCAGCTTATGTTGCACAACAACCCTTGGTGACCATCTTGTGAATATCAGCACCAATGACATCAGGGGACATCCTAGCAGTAGCAATTACGACCTTTGCCATCCATCTGTTAGGTAAGTATGGGAACCTGATTTTTACTTCTACATCTTTTCATTAATCCTTTCACTAACCTTTTCTTTTCATGTTTATTTTATATAAAAATACAAACATGTTGTATTGGTGTTCATTAGTTTCCTTTCATGTATTTATCTCTAATGTGTTAGTATGAAAAATCATAAATATAATTATTTTTGATGTAGCTATAGGATCAGGTTATACCTTGGCAACACCAACTATGAGCAGCTGACATCAAGGGATATATCCAAAAATGAAAGCTCACTTGCTTGGGCTAGTGAGTTGACATTGTTGAGATATGTGGAGAGGTGTGGCTCACTGGTTAGAGGCGGCAGACCCGTAAGCAGAGAATCGGCCAGGGACCAGGGTTCAATTCCCGACGCGGCAGGGTCGTGGACCAGGGTCAAAACGGACTCGATAATTCTTGCCTCGGTACCTACTCTAACCAGGAACACACTCGGCAACTCTGGGCATTAAGCTTGCCTCATCTCTACAACGGCCCCCCACAGACGCCGGGGATGCCTGGTTTCACCTTGGAGATACCCAGAAAGGGACCATCTCACAGGGATAGCCAGGACGGGTTCCCCAGCGGTCTACAGCGCCGGGACGCCCCGTTGCTGGGGCAGCTGTGCGCTTTACAAGTCTACAACATTTACATTTACATATGATAGTTCTATGCAAGGACCAAGCCTTAATTTCTTTTGTTTCTTTATATGCTCATGGTGCTAACTTTAATCTATTTTTTGCACAACGCCAGTTAAAGCGCTGTGTGGAACATTAGACACAAAACTAAATTTAATGTACTTCAACTATTTACATCTTCTTCCAGGTACATGGGACATTGCCCTAGAAGATAATGCTGAACTATCAACAAGTGGAGGACAACGGGCAATCCAAGAAGAGAATCCAATCCCCTCCAAGTGACGATCTCAGCAGCCAACAATGCTCAAGAAGAAGAGGAGGAGAAGAAGAAGATTCTGGTCAATGAACAAGAGGACCTAGATGAGAAGGGAGACAATATTGACCCCAAACAAAAATATCTCCAAGAAGACCACTTCAGCCTTTAGCTAAGAAGCCATGGATTTTTGTTTGACAATGTGAGGCTCACCTCCATCTATCCCTCATCTAACAGGCACCTCTGTAAATGTCTAACATACTCCACTCATCAAGGTGCATCTCTGGTCTTCTCTCATTCATCATTTGCCCCTACAGCCCCCCAGATGGCACCCTTCTCTGTGATGGCGATGGATTGGCATGATCTAATCCTTCTCTCTGCCAAGACCATTTTATCTAACAACTGTCTTGCGGTATTGGCGATTCATGCCTTGGGAGCTACTCTACAAGTCATATCTATCTTCATTAAAGGACTCCTTCAGATGATTGACAGGTAGAGCAGTGCCATGGGTATATTGTCAAATGTAACCAAGACATGGCAAAGAAGTACAGAAACCATTTCCAAAGTTTGAGGGAAGAGAGTGCAAGGAAACATTCCGTAGCAATGAAGATTGTAGAGGCAAGGCAAAACATGCCAGCATTATTCTTCATGGCCAACGAATGCATATGAATCTACAGAGACACCTCAACCTATGACGGGCACACAACCTGCCAACCTAACACCTATACTACAACCACCTGCATCACCTCCACCTATATCATCTTCACAACTGCAAACTACACTGCCGCCAACTCAGCACCACCGTCTCAACCATCTACATGACAAGCACGCTCTCAAACAATCTCATCACTAGTATTGCATAGGAAGAGTGGTAGGATGGCCCCCCAAAACTTTGTTTTGTTACATTTCACTACTTTGTTCTTAACACAATTACTGAAAAACTTCTTGAGTGATGAAATATTGAAAATATGTTGAATGTTTGATGTTGACGTTAGCACAATGGAAAGTGTAATTTATGTTCTGTTCTTGAATCACCCTCAAAATGCATTGCATTACAAAATATGATTATGTTATTGGAAGCCTTTTCAAAAAACCAAGCAAATCTTTTGCATGAAATTTAGTTTATTTACCTGCATTTCTTTTTTTTAAAACAAGAGAAAAAAATATTTGGAATGTTTTATTTTTTATATATAACTAATTATTATTGTTTGTTTAAAAAAATAATTTGGAAAAAAACATGAACTTTTCTTGGGAAATATGAAATAAAATGAATTCTTGTTTTAGAGTGGACATGCAAACATGGGGGAAGGTGTGTAAATATTAGAAACACTCAGGAAATATCAAGGGGCAAGTGTGTTTACAAATGGGCTTAATTCAAACAAAATGTTTAAAAAGAGTCCAAATAAATCATTCTATAAAAATAATAATAAATATATTTGAAAAAGGCAATGTTTCTAAAACCAAGTCCACTATCCAAAACAATATTAAACTCATGCCTCCGAGACAGAAGAGGTGTCAGAGGCACATTCCTGACTCGGGGGAAAAAGTTTCTGATCATCCTTTGTTTCACTCTTCACCACAACAAAGATAACGTCTTCCTACAATGAGGAAGTTAAATGGCTGGCTGTAGCAAGACCACACACCCCATGGTAAGAAAGAAAAACAGGAACAGCTGGAGAAACAGGTATGACAGAAACACTGGGAGATAAGGCAACGGGAGGAGGTGGAGCCGGTTTGGTAGGAAGATGAGACAATAGACCAGCTACCAAGCAGGTCATGAGACCACATGATGTTCAAAGACCTTCAGTGGCTGACTCTCAGAGCATCCGGTCTTCTCCAAAGGACACCCAGATATCCTGAGAGATTGATTCCTAAAATCCTTTGATTGGAATCAGGACCTTCTTGAGAACAGTCAAGAAGACATAATCTGTGGAAAGGGAATGAGCTACACATGAAAGCACTAGGTTTTTCAGGGGCTAAAGTGTCCTTCAACTGCCGGTATTGTTTTAGGCAGACACTTGGAGAAGGAGACGAACACTGTGCAAGTGGTGCAACTAGAGACCCTGGTTTCATGGGGGGCCTCTTGAGTGCAGCAGGGGTGGGTGACGGCCCGAGAGTTCAACGGTGGTGCAACATGCTCTTGGAGCACCACTGATTGATCTTCCTCATGGCCAGGAGAAGTTATCTGCCTCCTCCTGGTTGGTGGTGAACGCATCTCCAGCCCCCCACAGTTGGCTCTGCAGCCTCTGGCTGGAGTCTTTTTGGTGACTAATCTTGTTTGTTTCTGGATGGGCACACTTTTCCTGTGTGCATGTGTCTCATCCACCTCACTGCTGTTTCATAGCTGTAGTGCCTGCCTTGCAGGTGAGGATCTACTTCTGTGCCCTGGGTAATGCTCCGGAGACGGTTGGCCTGCCCAGTCCACTGAAAAGGAAGGCAAAAAAAGAAAGAAATGTTACATTAATATGTTCAATACTGCATATCAAATCAACTTTATTTAACATGAATATTATATTTGTAAAGTCAATAAATTACATCGACTAGTCATTACCAAACTTTCAGCAAGCTGATGCATATTTATTAATTTGTACAAAGTTTCAAAGTGAAATAAATGTTAATATAAACAAATCATATTTTTAAAGGATGGTCATTTAAACGGAAGGTGAAAATACAGAATGTCAGCATCACATAAACAACATTGACAAACTGGAAATATTGCATATCCTGAATATTTCAATTGAAACTGTTATCACAAAATATAACATTTGAAAAGCATTACCATTATGTTATGAATAGATGATATGTTTAATCCACACACAAATACCACATTACATGTATGCTAGTATTTATAAACGTTTATTCCTTTCAAACACAAAATTTAAAAATGTAAACTATAACATGGAATGTAAAAAAAACTAGATTGCACAGATGACTGAATACCACACTCAAAATACAACCTGTCTGCTGCTCAAACTCTTCAAGCTGACTGTGAAAGGCCTGCAAGACTGCTGTCAGAACTCTTGTGGATATACCAAGAATTTGGGTGGAAGGCTACAACCAAAAGGTTCAGGACCCTAATACTGCCCAGTAATGAAGGTCCCCCAATGCTTTTAACACTCCGTCCCTCACTGGGTGGGAATACCTACTGCACTGAGTGCTGCATTGCTCAGCCAGATTTCTGTACCATTGGGGGACTTCTTCAAAAATGATCCCTAATTTGTCATCAGTGAAGGGAGGGGGAGGTGCTCCCACCATTTCTCTCACCCATGCAGGGGGCTTAGAGTTCATAAGGAGAAGCAGGATGGAGGAGGATGCACTTGTGATTAAATGATGGCTCTAAATTAACACGAAAATGACGGACTTCCTCTTCCAGTGTGTAATTTCCTGTTTTCTGTATTAGGAGGAGATCCTCACTCTTACTTCCAGGACCTCCACTTCATATGTGCACCAGAAATGTCTGCATGTAGGGCGGAGACTCTGCATGCAGGAGAGATCCCTCTGCATGTGGAAGTTAAATATCTGTATTTAAGAGGAAGACTTCTGCATGTAGAGGAACCATAAAAATATTGAGTATTCCAAAAAATTTAACATAGATTGTTTGTGTATGTCATTTATGTATCAAAGGTAAGATTTTGCAGATTTTGGTTATTGTGTTCTACAGCATGAGTTTACTATGCAAAAGCTTGTACTTGAGTGTTGTTATTGAAAAGTGTTTGAACATTATAGAAAAGGAAGTGGCAAATTATTTTAAACTAGTGCATAGTTACAACAATCTTGCACACAACGTCTGGGGAGTACACCAGCACCCCCTGTAATCAAGACATCTGAATCACGATTGAAAGATCACAAAAGTGCTTTCAATAATGGTGTGTATATGTATGTATTGCATTGTACCTCTGTGGAAGTTTTATGGTTGGATGTTTTTAAGGTGAGAGAAGATGTGAAGAGGAAGCATACCCAGCATCACCTGCAAAAAAGGCATGTGAAATTGCTTAAAACAGGCTCTATTCTAAATATAATACATCACAGTCCGGTGCCAAAGCAACTGTTTAGGAGTCAAGCCTATGATTAAGGGATACATACCCAAAAGGCATCAGGCTGCTGAAGGGCACGTTCCTACCTGTGCATGATTTCTTGTCTCTCAAGTGCACCCTTGCTGCAGAAGCAACGGTTCCTTGATATAATACATCATGTCTACCTACGTGCCCTAAGAATCAGGGAAATAATGTGCGTGCATTTTGTTGCAGTGATTAATGAGTACATTTCAGATGGCACCTCCCAGATACACATGTAGGGCCAGAGTGAGATGTTATTATTTACCATTGAGCCAAATGTCACCAAAACCTCCAGTAGCTAAGCTATGTGTAACATGTGACTGACAGTAGATGTAGCTGAAGCTTCCAGGAAAGGAAGCATACACATCAGTGAAACAGCCCCTGGCAACACAGACAGCTTGCATGTTGATGGAGTGCCAGCAGTAACTCTTGAAGAAAAAGTGTGCTGTGTATTGAGGTGCCTTAAGTGCCACATGGGTGCAGTGAATGGTACCTGCTACACAGCACAAATCAACAAAGGCATAACATTCCCTTGCCATCTTGTACCATGGTGATAAACGGGTACACTCTTCAGTTAATGTATCTCACTATCAGATGGAAGCAATGAGGCTGGCTTGTCTGTGAGGTGACTACGTTGCCAAAGCTCACCCTCTGGGAAAACCCCATGGCCATGAAATGGAATGCAGCCAACATTCTGACATGGGCAGAAATATCCTGGGAGAGGGGTGTAGATGAATCAAGTCCCTGCTTCCAGTCTTCAATCATGTGAAGGAACACTCAAGGTAAAAAGTGGTATTTGGCAATGATTCCTTCCATGGACTTTCCAAAGAGGTTGATGGAGCACCAGCATTGACTCTTGCAGAAAAGATGTGCTGTGTAGTGTATTTGCTGAAGTGCTGCATGGGTGCAGTGCCGACCGCAGTGGTCTTGGCTGTTTGTATAGGTGAAGTCCCTTGGTTTATGTTTGACAACAGGCTGGTCCCCACTTCCTGACATGCAAGATGCTGAAAACTGACAAGTTAGGGTACCCCTGAAATGCAGATGTACCCTTTTCGTCAGATGAGAGCCTTATGCCTCAGTTGGTGCATGGATTGCGTGCTAGAACAGGCAGGAAATAACACATTAAGCCCTGAGGAAGGCCCCAGACCCATTTGGGCTCTTTCTTTGTGAGGGCCAAAACATGTCAGCAAGAACCAGGGGTGATTGAGAGAATAACGCTCAATCAGAACCCTGTACAGATACCCTACTAATGCATGGTACCCTACTAATAAAGGTAGTTATGAAAGGGTATAGCTTGGGGTTATTTTAAACTCTTTTTTTCTACTTCCAGTGGATCCCTACTTTGTGCAGATACATTTTATTAAGAACTCCCATTCGTGGTTAAGTATGCCCCGATGGTATTACCCTACCAGAGTGTGGATAGGTACCGATGATGAAGCATGCCAATTTTTAGTGGATGAGCCATCAACTCCAAAATCTTTGGATTTCCCAGTAGGGTTCTAATTGGTTCCCTATTTTTCAATTTTATCTCTTTCTTTCTTTCAAAACCAGGTTACCCTTGGATGCATACTTATTTAAAACTGGCCAGACTTTCACAAAATCTACTATGCCCCATCACCCAACTGCTTCTATGTCACACCCTGTTGGAAATGGCCCTTTCTAGGGTGCTTTCACTCGTCTTTTTGCTCTTCTTCTGCCCAGTTTCCCACTGATCTGGATGCTAGCCTAAGGAATTGGAGCACGTTTGACACTAATGTGCTCGTCATATACATACTGGTGATTGGTGTATATATTATTGGCTGATTTGAGTTAGCTGTAAGTCCCATGTCAAGGGGTAGGACATATACCCGGGGCATGTATCTTAAATGTTCGTCAATGGGCCTGCTGCACTGGTTGTGCCATCCACAGAGGTAGCTCATCGATTGTGCCACAGGTTTGCCCTGGTGGGGCTTTTGTGTATAGGTTACAGTTACTCGACTTGGCATTTAAAAAAATTACGTACCAAGGTTCTGCATGTCTCTTGCTATATCAGAGTTCCACCTGGGGATAGGGTGCGGTGTTGAGAAGAGGTAGGGCATATGCATACATTATATTAAGAAAACAAGACAATCATATAAATTAGCAATTGAGAAGAGAAAAGATGAGTTAAGAAGCCTTGCATGGGATGACCTGGAGAGAGCTCTAGAGACTTCTGGGAAGTCATAAATCGCCCCCTTTTCACAAATGAGGTTAGGAACATGGAATCATTATTAACTGAAGATGTATGGGTAGTTCATTTTACAAAAATATTTAATCCTAAGGGTGTATTATTGCAAGACCAAAAAGAAGATATAGCCGTTAATCTCGCAACTGCGAACCAACCGAGTCTGTCCATTATGATTGGTGAGGTCGAAGATGCATTGCTGAAGGGTATTTCCGCAAAAGCCCCAGGGCCCGGTGGTGTCCCGTTAGACATGTTTAAAAGTAATCCCCCAATATGGGCACCATTGTTGGTGAATGTTTTTAAATCTGTAATAGTGGGCCGCATACCTGATTCATGGAAAGAAGCCGTGGCGGTCCCAATATACAAGAAGGGCAATAGGAATGATCCAATCTGCTATAGGCCTATCTCCCTAATTGACGCAACATGCAAAGTCATGGGGAGGGTGATTCTTGCCCGTCTTGAGTTCTGGGCTAATGAGTCTGGCGTGATATCTAACTCACAATACGGCTTTAGAAAGGATATGGGTACGAACGAACAATGCCTCAATCTGTCCTTAGTTATGGGTAAGTACATGAAGGCCAAGAAAGGATCGATCCACCTGGCCTTCATGGACTTATCCAGTGCATTTGACACAGTTAATAGGGGGAAGCTGTGGCTCCTTATGGAAAAGATGGGCTTTGAGGAGTCACTCATTACCCTTTTACGTAGGATGCATTCATCTACCTCCGTATCTACACGTTATGGATTGGGAGGAGAAAAATCTAGATCCATTGCATCCACAGAGGGCGTACGACAGGGATGCATTTTGGCCCCCTTTTTATTTCTTTTATATACAAACGGGGTGGAGAAATTCCTAATAGAGCAGCTCTTTGATTATCCGACTGTAGGAGGTAATGTGGTACCCTTGTTATCATACGCGGATGACACCGTACTGCTGACTTCAACGGCTAACAGCCTTCAAAAAGCCTTGATGGCTTTTACTGATTTTATGACGGATTTGGATCTTAAGGTTAATTTTAATAAGTCTTTTATTATGGTCTGTGGTCCTAAAAATACAAAAACAAGAACATTTGTGGATAATGGTAGAACAATTGAAAAGGTCCCTTCTTTTACATATTTAGGGAATGTTTTTAATAATAAATTAAAATGGGACAACACGATTTTGACTAGGGCCCAACAGACCAGTAGAACAATAGAGGGCCTGTTTCGTTTTGCGTGCAAGTTAGGACATAAGCATGGCAGAAATACTTGTTTTATAGAAATCAAAATGCCGGTCAGTCACAACTTATGGGGCAGGAATATGGGGAAGTCAAAAAACCAGCCAATTGCAAATTTTGGAAAATAAATTTATAAAAAGATTGTTAATGGTTCCCATTAGCTCTCCTACCAAATTCTGTCACTCTGAGCTGGGACTGGATTATGTTGAAGATAGAATTAAAATTGCGCTCATGATTCTGTGGGGGAAAGTGTGGTCATCGAAAGAACTATCATTTACAAGAGCAATTATAAGGGACTGTTTAAGTTCAGAAAATGCATCGTCTATTCCCTGGCTCTGTTATGTCAAAAATGCCTTAAGTAAGATTGGCTTAGGCAATTAATTTGAAAACCCCGATGGCATACCAACCAACATTAAAACAATGATTTAAAATGCTTATTTTAATGAGCTAGTGGCACCTAACCTGGACGATGAGACTCCATTCCATGGGTCGCCAAATCTTCATCAATTTTATTTATCTTTTAGTACTCACACACATTCCCGCTTCATTTTGATGAGATTTCGTCTCTGCACATTGCACTTTCTTGTGGCTTTTCCCAATCAGGTGAGTTGGTGTGAGAGACTGACTCCCTGTCCTTGTGATAACCTAGCCGAACAGAGCACAATGCACCTTATGCTGTTTTGCACTATGTATAAAGATATAAGGGCTCGTTTTATTAGGCCCATCCTTAGAGAAATTGTCCCTTGTTCACATCAGGATGGTTTTAATTATTTACGTTCTTTGTCCAATGCCGTCACATGTTGTGCTGTTTTAAATTTTATTAGAACTGTCTTGCAAATCAGAAAAAGATATGAAGTGTGATGGGGAAATTGGAAAATATGACCTTATGCAATTTTTTATTACTTATTTATTTTTACACCCTTGGATTGATATAAAGAAAATGGTAGCTTATAGAAAACCCTGCTATGAATTGTTCTATGTTGTTTTGGTTATATTTAGTATGTGCAAAATGTAATATGGAAGATTTTAAGCAATGTTTTACTACTGTAACTATGTACTTTTATGATTCACAAGAATCGAATAAAGTTTTTCAAACAAAACGCATATATGCAAGGGTTGTGAATTACACTGGGTGGTGTGTTCGGTATGAAAGGGCCTGCTTCTCACATTGAATTTCAGGGGGGGGTGTATACAAAGGTGTGACGGGCATGCAGGGACTGGTTCTTGGCAACCGTGGTTTTATTGATATGTATCATTTTTTTAATCTACTTGTAAGTCTTTTTTCGTGCAAATGTGGCCGGATCCGTGTTTCCTGTCGTGAAGAGCCTTCCGCCTGGGACGTCCCTGGTGTCCGTGGTCCTGGACCAACGATAGTTCGGGTGTTCCGATCTCCCAGGGATGTGGACGGCCCCAAAATAATGGAAAGACAAGGAACAGTGTCAGGGTACCTTTCGAGCACAATGCTACCTAATCCAGGGACCGGGAGTGAGGAGACACCCTAACCGTGTATCAGCGATCAATCCATAAGGGTTGATCGTAAGTGCGGGGATACGAGGGCTTAACCCCAAAACGTGCGGATCAAAAGAAAAAAGGGGGGGGAAACAACCCAAAAGCAAAAACAGGCGTTACAGGTGCGGTATGTTAGGGAGTCAGCTGTTCCCTTCTCCCTATCCAGCCCACTACACGGTCTCGTACCTGTCCTAGCCACGCTCCTCCCCTGGGAACGTGGCGGGGCGCTTCGTGGGGTCCCGGGCCTCCCGGCCATCCGGTGTCGGTCTCTCCGCTTCTTCCTTGCTCCTCCTCGAAGACCTTCCTTGTTTCTCCTTCCAACTCGTTGTTCGACTCCTCTCCTGCTCTCCACTCCTCTGCTCCGCTCCTCCGGGAATCGCCGTTCTCCCACTTCCTGGTCTTGCTTCCTTTTGACGCTCCCGGCGCCGTGACGTCATACAGAGGTATGTCTGAGATCATGTAGTCCCCCCAGTTAAAGGGCTCCACTCCTTCTGGTTGATACCGGGTTGTTGTGTCTGTTGCCAGCAACCATTCTTCCAGCTGTAAGGGGACAAGAGGGGGTGAGAAAGGTACATATGTCCACCAGTCCTTATTGTCCTTCTGCTTTGGCCTTCCTGCTCCGTCACACACCTCCCCCCCTGGCTTCTAACGTTCGGGGGGAGGAACAGACCGTGACAGAAAGTCTGCATTGCTGTTGTCTTTCCCTTTTCTGTGCTGCACCTCGAAAGAGAATGGCTGTAGAGATAAAAACCATCTTAACACACAAGAATTTTGGCTTTTATTTCTATACATCCACTCCAGGGGGGCATGGTCCGTGTAGAGAATGAATGGCTTGCCTTCTAGCTTTTCTATCGCCCATTTAATGGCCAAGCATTCTCTCTCGATAGTGGGATACTTGACCTCTCTGGGGAACAACTTTCGGCTAACGTACAAGATGGGATGTTCCAGCCCATCTACCCCTATTCGAGACAACACTGCCCCTATCCCTGTTTCTGAGGCGTCTGTGGCTACCAGGAATGTTTTGTCAAAATCGGGAAAGATCAACACGGGCTTTGTCGTGATCGCTGTTTTCAGGTTCTTGAATGCTTGTACTGCCTCTTCGGGGGGAGAGCGCACCCAGAGGGAGGGGCTGTCTTTTCTTAGTTGGTCCGTTAAGTGGGTGGCCACTTCTGCGAACTGAGGAATAAACCTTCGGTAATAACCTACTAGTCCTAAAAAAACACTATGCTCTTTCTTGGTGGTAGGGAAAGGTGTCGCTACCATCGCTTTTACCTTTTCGGTCTGTGGTGCAATGACCCCGTCTCCCAACACGTACCCCAGATATTTGACCCTCTGAAAGGCGGCCTTGGACTTCTTTGCATTTATATGCAGTCCTGCCTGTCTCAAGGCTTTGAGGACGATTTTCAGGTGCTGGAGATGTTCAGCCCACGTTTGACTATATACCACGATGCCGTCTAGATATGCGGAGCTGAAGGTGGGATAGGGCTGTAGGATGGTATTCATCAGCCGCTGAAAAGTAGCAGGGGCGCCATGGAGTCCGAAGGGCAACACCGTAAACTCGAATAGTCCCTGGTCTGTGGCAAAGGCTGTTTTTTTACGGTCCGCTTCTATCAAGGGCACCTGCCAGTAGCCCTTTGTTTGGTCGAATGTAGTAACGTAGGCGGCATCTCCTATTTTTCTATCAACTCGTCGACCCTTGGGATTGGGTATGTGTCGAATGTAGAGATTTCGTTAAGGGCCCTGGAATCCATACAGAAGCGTGTGGACCCATCCGGCTTCGGTATCATGACGATGGGGGACATCCATTCTCTCGTGGAGGGTCGTATTACTCCCAACTTCAACATCTCTTCTACTTCCTTTCGAATCGCCTCCCTCCTGGCGGCGGGGATCCTGTATGATTTTTGCCGGATTAGTTTACCTGGAATCGTCTCTATTCCATGTTCCCTTAGATGAGTCCTTCCTGGTAAGTCCGAAAACATCTCCGCGAAGGGCATCAGGGTATCCTTTATTTCTTTTTTCCGGGCCTCGGGGAGCTCTGTATTAACGACCAAATCTCCTATCGTGGTAGCATGTTGTTTACCGGTGGGTACCAGAAAGTGTGCAGCTTTGGGTAGGGGGCCGAACCATTTTTTTAACAAATTGATGTGATAGCTCTGTACTTTGGAGGGGGATATCTGTATCCTATAGGTTGTCTTGCCTATTGTCTCCCTCACCTGATACGGGCCCTGCCACTCGCTTTTGAACTTGCTGTTTGAGGATGGAAGAAGGACTAGCGCCCACTCGCCGACTTGTAGTCTTCGTTGTTTTTTTCCTTTGTCATAGTATTTCTTCTGTTTGTCTTGGCTCCTTTCTAGATTGGAGTAGGCTAGACTGACTGACTTCAGTTGTTGGGTGTAGTCTAACAAGGAGCAGTGGTCTTGTCTCTCTTCCGTTTCCCATGCATCCTTGGTCATTTCCAACAATGACCTCGGCTGTCTCCCATACAATAACTCAAAAGCCGAGCAACCCAAACTGCTCTGTACTTGTGATCGTAATACATATAAAGCCAGGGGAAGTAGTCGGTCCCACTCTCGTCCTTCTACCGTCAGCATTTTTTTTAACGTGCTTTTTAAGGTGCGATTGTACCTTTGAACGAGACCATCCGTCTGGGGGTGGTACACTGATGTACGCAGGTGTTGGATGTCCAGGGTGTGAAAGACTTCTTTCATTAAGCGAGATGTGAAGGGAGTACCTTGGTCCGTTACCACCTCCTTGGGAAACCCCACTCTGGAAAAAAGTTCTATCAGTTTCTCCGCCAGATTCTTGGTGGTGGGTGTTTTTAGAGGGTAGGCTTCAACGAACCGAGTGGCGTTGTCCACTATCACGAGGGCGTGTAAGTGTCCTCTTTGTGTTCGGGGAAGGGGTCCTATCAGGTCCATGCCTACTCTCTCAAAAGGGACTCCTATTATAGGCATCGGTTTGAGGGGGGCCGCTGGGGGTCTATAGGCATTTTTCTTCTGGCACGTCTCACAGGATTGGCAGTACCTTTCTATATCGCGGTATATTCCAGGCCAATAAAAACACCTTAAGACACCAGAGGTGGTTTTCTCTTTACCCGCATGCCCTGCGGTCAAGTGTGCGTGTGCGAAGAACAGGACTTTCTCTCTGAAATGCTGAGGGACTAACCGTTGGAGGGGTTCCCCCTTCCTTCCTTCTCGGTATAACAACTCGTTCTTGATTAGGAACCGGGGGTATACCTCACCTACCCTAGTCTGATTCTTGTGAGCATCCTCCCAAGCATTGAACAAAGTATGATCGTTAGATTGAGCGAACCGGAAGCTACGGTCAATGATCCAGGGATCCTGACTGAAAAGGGCAGGGGTGGGGGCGAGGGTATCCTGTTTGGCATCTCTTAATTCGTCCCGGAACAGGGACAAGAAGCCTGGGTTATCAACCCCTAGAATCACTTCCTCTGGTAATGTGTCTACTACCCCCACTCTTACGGTGTGTGTCGCCCTGTTGAGGGGAGTTATCTGGGCCAGGGGATACGGTCTCACATCCCCATGTATACACCGGATGTGGACGATTTGTTTTGTGATGTACTGTTGGGGAAGGACCAGGGTCTTTCTAACCACAGACTGCCTGCAACCTGAATCTAATAGGGCTTTTGCCACCTTGCCATTCATCTGTACACGTACATAGTAGGAGGCACCCAACTCCGCCGAATACAGGACAGTCTTTGGCAGATATCTGACTTCCATCGGCTCTTCTGTCCTTTTCCTGGGACAGAGGCGGGCAATGTGTCTCCATTCGCCACAGTCGTAACATTGCGGACCTCTCATAGACGAGAGGTCCATTTGTCCAGGTTTGGAACGCATAACCTCAGGTTGTCCCTTCACTTTCTTCTCTGTTCGCGCCATGGGAGGCGCTTTGGGAGCTTTCTCATGGTCACCTATACTGTAGCGAGGTTGTGCTCGGGCGAAGTTTGTGGCCATCTCAACAGATTGTGCCACCGATAGGTTTGTATGTTGCTTCAACCATCGTTGGGTCCCATATGGTAATGCCTCCATGAACTGCTCCAGGTAAATTCTAGCCATTATTTCTTCTTTGGTGCTACTGTCTGGTTTTAGCCACTTGTCTGCGGCCATTTTTAAGCGGAAATACAATGTCTTAGGGTTTTCTCCTAGGAGACCTCTCTCTTTTCGGAACCGTACTCGGTACGCCTCTGCATCGAGTCCGAGATGTTCCAGGATGATCTCTTTAATGACAGGATATGGAGTGGCCCCTACGGGATTGGCAACTTGGTAGGCGGACTGGGCTTCGCCCGTTAATAAAGGGGCTAAGAAAAAAGGCCATTTATCCTCCGGCCAGCAACACGCCCTTGCTGCCCATTCAAAATTGGTTAAGAAGGCCTCGAGGTCTTCTCCAGTCACATATTTCTGAAGGGCTATGCCGGTTGGATGAGGAACGTGCATTTGTTTTTCAGCGGGTACTGGCAGGGACTCTATGTGAGCAGTCATGGATTTTTTAAATAATTCTCAGTCGGCTTGGGCGGACGTCATTTGTCGTTCGACCGCCCAACTGAGCTTTTCTTGTCCCTGAATCAGATGTTGGATGAGGGCCTCCATCTCTTTACAGACAGCGTAGGATGTTGATCCCACTTCTGACACCAGTTGTAACGGGCGTGCAGGGACAGACTGAACACTGGTTCTTGGCAACCGTGGTTTTATTGATATGTATCGTTTTTTTAATCTACTTGTAAGTCTTTCTCGTGCAAATGTGGCCAGATCCGTGTTTCCTGTCGTGGAGAGCCTTCCGCCTGGGATGTCCCTGGTGTCCGAGGTCCTGGACCCACGATAGTTCGGGTCGAGTGGGAGGAAAATCAGTGGGAAGAGCTTAGCAAGGCCCTAGCGACCCAAAACCAACGTCTGTTCTGGAGGATAGTGAATGGGGGGTCGGGGCATCTTCAATCGGCAATAGAGCCCAATATTGCCCCAGGGGTGTGGCAGGCTCACTTTCAGTCTCTTTACAGTTCTGAGCCGGGAGAATCTCCTACTGTCACCGAGGTTGGTTGGCCAGGCTATGAAGGAGAGCTGATAACGCTGGGTGAGGTCACCGCTGCCATCTCAGGTCTTGCTTCTGGAAAGGCGCCAGGACTGGATGGCTTACCTGGGGATATGTTCAAACAGGAGCCCATTGTATGGGCCCCCTACCTTACTGCCCTTTTCAATGGAGTTCTAAGCGGCATGGAAATCCCTGGTACTTGGCTGGGGGCAGAGGTGGTCCCTATCTTTAAAAAGGGCTCGCCTCTCCTCCCGGCCATCTACAGACCCATCAGCTTAATCGACGTAGCACAGAAGCTGTTTGGCAGGGTTTTGCTGAATCGCCTCCAGGATTGGATGGAAGAGGTGGGTGCCCTTAGTCCCTATCAGGCGGGATTTAGGAAGGGGGTATCCACAGTGGACCAGGCTTTTAGGTTGAATCTCATCTATTGGAGGGCAGCAATATTCGAGGGCGGCAGTCTGTACACAATTTTTGTGGACTTACGGGCCGCCTTCGATCTGGTGCCCAGGGGAAAACTCTGGAGCGTCTTGGCAGAGATGGGCGTCCCCCCGGACATCCTAGTAATCTTACAGAGGCTTCACCATAATAATTATGCACGAGTGAGGTGTGGGAGGTCGGGGGAATTGACCGATAGATTCCCCGTTGACCGAGGGGTAAGGCAGGGTTGTGTGTTGGCACCGACCCTGTTCTGCCTCTTCGTCAACGGGGTAATCGCCCACCTAAATGCCACCGATTATACTGACGCCCCCAAACTTAATGGCAGCAGGGTGCCCGCAATCATGTTTGCGGACGACACCCTGCTGCTATCTAAAACCCCCATGGGGATACAGAGGATCCTTGATTCATTTGTAGCCTTCTGTACGGACAGAGGGCTAGAAATCAATGCGGCCAAAACTAAATTCATGGTTTTAAATCCGAGCCAAAAATTGCGGCCGAATCCGCAATTGGGAGTAGCACGGCTCGAGAGGGTTGTCACCTTTGAATATCTAGGTGTGACTCTTAATGAAACCATGACTTGGGGATCCCACCAGATTAGGGCAAACCTCAACCTTACACAAATTACTGGGGGTATCGCCCGGATGATGACCGGCTCCTCATACCGCCCGCTGGGGGCCCTAATTCAGATATACAAGGCCCAGGCCAGGGGAGCGATCATGTATGGGGCGGAACTGTGGGGACACACACCATGCCATAGCCTGTCATTAACAGAAAACAAGTTTATAAGACAGATAACCGCGCTTCCCCCCAGTACCCCGCTCCTCCCCTTGAGGCTTGACCTCGGTCTACGACCATTATCTGATGAAATAAGCCTGAGACCAATAGCCTTCTGGCGTAGGTTGTGGAGCAGTAATGATCTTGCAGCATACAGGGCGGAACTGGCAGAATTATTGAACCACCCAAAAGCGCTCCGTATCCCCTGGGTCAAAAACATCCAATCCACCTGCATGGAACTAGGGCTCCCCGACTTATGGACTGACCCTGCGAATGCCGCACTGAATATCTCTAAAAGGTCCCTGACTAACGTATACCACGAACGCAAATTAGCTAGGGCCCGAGTTACCCAGGCAGAAGGGTCTCTATCCTCTGTGTTTTTCCAAAGCAAGGACCTTTATAGGTTTGAGAGGGTATTGGATCCTATCTTTCCGGTACTTGCTAGGAAGCTGTTTCTCCAATGGAGATACGGCTCACTGCCCTTTCGGTCCTTTACAAGTACTTGGTCATCGCCCCCCACTACGACGCAGTGCCCGGCTTGTGATGCCTTGGAGGAAAGCGATTTACACGTGGCCTTCTTCTGCCCAGCCTACAGGGCAGCGCGGAAATACTGGCTTCTTCCCTTGATTAGGAATATGGGCGGCAGGGAATATGCCCCAATGTATAGGATTTTAAAATCTGATCTCTCTGTTCCAACTGTCCTCGCATTATCAAAATTTCTTACTAATGTTTGGCATACGCGCAACCGCATTTTAAAGGTGTTGGGTCCCCCTTAAAATTTTAGATGCACAGTTTTTATTGTATTTTTAACATATGTACTTCCAATGTTTTAATGTTTGGATTTATTGTGATTGTATATGTGC
Organism: Triturus cristatus; assembly: GCF_964204655.1. Taxonomy (NCBI): domain Eukaryota; kingdom Metazoa; phylum Chordata; class Amphibia; order Caudata; family Salamandridae; genus Triturus; species Triturus cristatus. Next base: position 778,736,002 of record NC_140594.1, read on the forward strand.
ATTGTTTTTCTTTTATGGCCAAATGGCCGAAATAAAGATTGGAAAGAAAGTTCGGGTGTTCCGATCTCCCGGGATGTGGACGGCCCCAAAATAAAGGAAAGACAAGAAACAGTGTCAGGGTACCTTTCAAGCACGATGCTACCTAATCCAGGGACCGGGAGTGAGGAGACACCCTAACCGTGTATCAGCGATCAATCCATAAGGGTTGAATTTAAGTGCGGGGATATGAGGGCTTAACCCCAAAACGTGCGGATCAAAAGAAAAAGGGGGGGGAAACAACCCAAAAGCAGAAACAGGCGTTACAGGTGCGGTACGTTAGGGAGTTGGCTGTTCCCTTCTCCCGATCCAGCCCACTACACGGTCTCGTACCTGTCCTAGCCACGCTCCTCCCCTGGGAACGTGGCGGGGCACTTTGTGGGGTCCCGGGCCTCCCGGCCGTCCGGTGTCGGTCTCTCCGCTTCTTCCTTGCTCCTCCTCGAAGACCTTCCTTGTTTCTCCTTCCAACTCGTTGTTCGACTCCTCTCCTGCTTTCCACTCCTCTGCTCCGCTCCTCCGGGAATCGCTGTTCTCCCACTTCCTGGTCTCGCTTCCTTTTGACGCTCCCGGCACCGTGACGTCAAAGAGGGGTGTGTCTGAGATCATTTAGTCCCCCCAGTTAAAGGGCTCCACTCCTTCTGGTTGATACCGGGTTGTTGTCTCTGTTGCCGGCAACCATTCTTCCTGCTGTAAGGGGAAAAGAGGGGGTGAGAAAGGTACATATGTCCACCAGTCCTTATTATCCTTCTGCTTTGGCCTTCCTGCTCCGTCACAAAAGGCTATCGACCAACATTTCCTACAGGCAAAATAGTAGCAGTATAGTGTTTGGTAAAAATTAGCTTGCAATCGTGAATCCTCTCCGGTGGTATGAGTGGGTTCGACATTACAGTGATGGAAATGTCACTTTGGGAAAGTGGGCATTTCTATGATCGTGGTTTGTGTGCTTGTTGGCCTGTCTCCTAATTCACATCTGGGTGCTAGGGGGACAGTACATCTGTGAATTCCTGATAGAAGGCCATAAACTAGGGGCTCATGGGAAACTGTGGACCTCTGACTCTGAGGGACCTCCTATTTGGACGGTTACGTATGGGTGGAATTGGCACCTGCATTCCAAGAGGGTGGGGTCTTGGCCCCCCTAAACATTGTAATCAAACCTACCTGGTAGGATCGCAGACAGGAGAAAATTTAGAGAGGGCCTGTGTATTTCAAAGGTGGCCTTTTGAACAGATTGTATCTCCAAAAGCCAATGTGGGTATCATTACTGGGGCTCTGGCCTCTGAAAGTAGAGACACTTTTAAAGTTGGAATCATAATACGCTGGTTTGTCACTGGGACATCGACATGAGGAATTATTAGGGAAGGAGGGAATGCAACTGGACTATCTGTAAACTTGTGGTGGCCTGGAGCTTGTCGTGCTCCAGGAAGGGAACTATCACTTGGTGGATTTTACCTGGACATTGCTGGACTGCAGCTAAGTGCCAACTGTAGTGGCCTGGGTACCTAAGTACTCTTCAAAGGCCTGTGAGCTGTCCTCCTATCCACAAGATCCCAGGGACACAAAGGATATCACTGTCTTCACAAGATCTTAAGGACCGCACCGGGTGCATCGGACACTGGTGGAAGTGATCATGGTTGGGACAAGGACCTTCCTGACATACACCATCATCATGTTGTGCAGAGGAGTATGTGCGTAAAGATCAGCCGACACCTGAGGTGCCATTACATGATGAGCTTGAGCAGTGCTGTAGAAGCTTGCAGAGTCTGAGGGACCCATGCTTGCTGTTAGGGGACCCATGCTACCTGGTGATCCAGAGTGTGTGGTGTCCAAGGGAAACTGGGGGAACTTGAGCCAGGAGCTGATATTGTCTTCCACCTCCAGAGAGGAGGAGGACGGTGCCTATCATTGCAGCCTCTGCCGAAAGTCGCTGGCCCCCTCTCTCTGGACCAACGTTGCAAGGTACTTTGTTGTGGAGAACACCGTGACGAGGCCTGGCGGGTTTTGTGTGCATTGTGGGCACCTGCTGCTGACTGTTGGGGGTTACAGCAGGTCACACCTCCACTTGAGGGGAAAGCATTTCTCCAGACTTGGAAGCGAGCCAGCTTTCTGGGTCACCACCTTTTGTCTATGGGGAGGATAGTGATCCTGCATTCGAGCAGGTGCCACCGGGGGCCTGGAGGTCTTGTTCTGATAGACAAAACTAAGTAACTGTTTCTTCCCAAGTTAGGTGGTTCGACTGTCTAGTCAAGGGGGCTCCAGCAGGGGCAATGTGTATCATTGGCTGGGGCGCTTGGTCACAAGGCGTAGTCAAAGATCTGTGACTATGTGACCTTTCTGCTAATGGGAAAATTGGACAATTGCATATAACTGAAAAGTGTATATACAATGTGTGTTTCGTTTTGATTTTAATGGGGAAGTTTGACAATTGAGGATAATAATAGTAATAATAATAATAATAATAATACAGACACTTGTGGAGCGCGACAGCTACCTCAAACAGAGATGTCCCGGTGCTAAAGCGATCGGCAGTACGCAGATGGAAAACCAAAAAGCCAATGCATCCCAGCCAGCCAGCCAGCCCTAAATAGCTGGGTCTATAACACCCCCACAGCGGTTATCCTTCCTATGTTCTGGGATTGCCCTATTGTCCACTCCTTTTGGGATGAGTTATTCAAGGTCCTTATCCAGACTACAAGATGCATAGACTTCACCAGCATTGAAAGTTGCCTACTAAGCCTTTAGAAATGTCAGAAGGTGGGAAGAGCGACCAGCCGCTTTAGTGAGCTGGCCTTCATATTAGCCTGCACACTATTACAATGCATTGGAAAACTTTGTCACTTCCAGGAATCTCACGTTGGCAGACCCCAGACATCCAGTGGACCACAGCAGAGAACATGGCACCGCCCTGAGAGGAAATATGGGGTGTGTGGAAACTCCCAATAGAACCGCCTAGGATGGTTTATTACCCATGTTTCAAAGAGACCCTAATGACGACACCAGATCACCAAAGCCTAGTAAACAAGCAACAACACATTCTTCCCTTACATTCCCCCCACTCCATGCTGACTGTGTTCCTCAACACATTTTTGACCCTGCTACTCACGGACACTACCTTATTATACTTCCCATTTACACTGCAAAGAATCAGACTCTTGGTTGTTTTTTTGCACTGTGACATGCTATATTTGAGTATCACCAAAGGATTGCCCATTTGCATGCAAAAGTTGTTAGCAAACTTTACTCCTGTAATACATACTGTAACTGTCTATATTGCAAAAATTCCAATAAAGATGGGTTAAAAAAAGGAAACTGTAAGAAATCATTCAAATAAACTTAAAACATGTCCCAAACAGCATTTACAGCCCTAGGCAACTGTCACCCCAAAGGAACAGACAATGGGGCAGTTTTACTAGAAACTGACACATCTGTACAGATGCATCAGTTTCCCTACACCTCCATACGAAACCCTTGCTCCACCATGGATGAGCCGTAATTACAATACGGCGCACCATGGCGCAGTATTGACAGATGCGTCAGAAATTCAGATGCATCTGTTGGCGCAAAAGTCACGCATTGCTGCAGTTGCTCATTAAAGTGATGAAACTCCAGCAATGCACCACAACAGATAGGTGAGTCCCATTAAAAAAGCCCAGCGTCATTCTTCACGACTGGACTGAGCAGGTATAGGGATTTTGATGCAGTGAAGGCATAGAGTGACGCAGTCAAATGTTGCAAATTTCATTGCGTCAGTTATACATGTTTTTTTGCGTGGGGACGCCCACCCTACATACATTATACCTGACGCAGGTATAATGTGACGCAGGGCTTTACAAGGTGACGCATTCCCCTAGGTGCGTCACGTTGTAAATTGGTCACAATGTGCCGCATTGTTTACGCTGCCGCTGCGTCACAAAAAGTGACGCTACGGCGGAGCAAAAGTGCCGCAAGGGGTAAGTTCAAAATGTGCGCAGGCCTAAATTGTAGCCTTTGCCTTGCTGATTTTAATATGGGAACACTCAAGCCCGAGCTGCCAGGCTAGGTCTTCCCTGGCCCAGAAACAAGCATCTTGATACGGGTTTCGGGGTCACACCCCTCATCAGCCAAGCTAGCTTGAATCTGGTGGCGTAGTGAGCGTAGGGACCCATGTCTGGGCATACCCTTCCCACTTAGGGCAACAAATAAAAAAAGAAAAGATGATGGACCGAATGATGAGTTAATCAAACATTCACCCCCAGTTACAGATCTGGGTTAAATCTATTGTTTGTTTACGTGCCACGCCAGTCCAGTTTAGACCCAGCCATATGCGAATCAGTCTTGACCCTGTTCCCCATGGGAACAGTCCAGCCCGAACTGCCAGGCCAGGTCTTCCCTGGACATAAATAAGAAGTCCATTTGACGAAAAATTCTATCACTGGAGCATGAGAATAGCACAATCAACACACTTGAACAATGCAATGGACCTAAGAGTAAGCACCAACAAAAATCTACTTGAAAATTCATTTGGAGTTATTTTTTATGTGAGCAGACCATTCAGGTAACTTTAGAATGTGAAATCCATCTTTTTTTTGGTGTCAGGACGAACTGCCATTAAGAGTGTAGGTGCTGTACCTACAGTATCAACTTTCTCTTCCCATCCTGAAGACTCCTCCCTGTGCTTTTTCAATCCTTGTTCATTTTGGATTTGGATGTTGGAGGGAAAGCATCATTCCCCTTTTGTCTGCAATTTCTTCTGCCTAACTTGGAATCTTTATTTCTTTAAAAAATCAAGCCAAGTTCAGTGCAGTACTGTGTGAATTGGATGTTGATTGCATGCACCACTACTTTTATTCCTTTCTTATTTCTTTGCTGCAAGGCCTGGAGTTTGTAGTGGGGATTTCAGAAAGGCTCATGTGACATTAAGGGATAATTGACATTTTTGTGTATGGTGAAGGCCTACGTTTGCTCATATGTTCTCATTTTCCCTGTCTTTTTGTAGATTTTTTTCATAATTGTCATTATACTGTGTTATTTACATTTTTGGTACCTAGTCTACTGTGTGTATTAAATGTGTTTTTCATGTGTTTTTCACATTCTCACTGATATTGTCCTAGATTTGTTTGTTACTTGAGAGTCTTGTATTCATGCCAAATGAAGGTTATGTTTTTTTATCTATCTGTACCTGTTGATAGCTACAGTAAGAGTGGTTACAGAAGTCTAAGCCCATGTCGAGAGACATTTTCCTGTCTCAGCTTGCTTATTCCCCATGTGTTTGCCTGTTATTTTGTGTGGTTGTGTAAAACGAATAAATAATTGTTTTTGTGCCAACCAGCTGTAATTAAGTTATTGGGAGGGAACCTGGTTCAATTAGCATGCAAAGCCATTAATTTTCTGATGCCAGCAGCAAAGGAAAGGTAAAAATTGAACAAGCCCCTGTGCTCGGCCCGATTGGGTCATATGGTTTGCCATACACTTCTGACTCTTCGCACCGCTGACTGTTGTATTTCCCAAACAGGGTCTTTGTTTACCGGGTTGGGTCCTGAGTTGCCTTAGTCTGGTTGTGAGTTCCATTAGTCCTTTGTGTGAATCTTTTTAAGGCCAATTTTGTTAACTGTTGCACTTTATGTCCTGGCCTTTATTGTGCCTTGCCACAAAAGGTCCTTGTGTGTCCCACGATGTGCCAAGTCTCGACAATGGGGCAGGTCCATCACGGTTAGGACCACCAAACTATGGAACGCACTACCTTGTCACCTGCGCCTGTTAGAAACAGAACTTAAATTTAGGAAGGCCTTAAAAACCTGGCTTATCAAGCAGGGGTAGCTTCATTGGCTGATCCGTCTCTTTAGTCTGATGCCAGTCTTAGCGAGGTAGCTGTGCGCTTTATAAATGGACATTGATTGATTGATTGATTGATTGATTTACAGTGTTGGGTCCTGAGTTGCCTTGGTCTGGTTGCGATTTCCACCAGGTTTTTGTGTGAATCTTTGTTTTATGCTAATTTTGTTTATCATTGCACTTTATGTCCTGACCTTCATAGTACCTTGCCCCAGCTGACTAATTTAATATGTCATTGCCTGTTGGTGAAGAACTTTAAGAAAGGTTTCAAACAGTGATATTTTTTAACAATTTTTTTTAGATGATTTTAATTACTGTGTACATCATTGCTGGTTCATTTAATACAGTGTATTTTTGTAATGTGTGTATCTTTTAAAAATCTAATAAAGATTATTATTAGTATACTAATTGTTTTTCTTCTTTTACAGTCAGTCAAAGAAAAGTGGCAATCCTTAACAGAACAACACTCTTTTCTCCAGAGGAGTTCTTCCCAGGTCCAGTAGTGTTATGATTTGGTAGATTCAAAGCCCCAATATTTATACCCAACTGGCCCTTTGAAGTGGGGGGGGGACTGCAAAGCAGCTCCTTGAAGTGCACAGGTCTCCTTTCAACCTATGAGGGGTAATCAGTCCTTTGTGTGAGGACAGGACATAGCCTATTCAGATGTAAGTGTGAGCTCCCTCTCCGTCTTCCTGCCCAGAAAAGCTATGAGAAGGCAGATGAGTCCTCTGTCACATTCACCCTTTCGGTGTTTGTGGCTGTCTAGAAGGAATGCACAAAGTGTAGTTGTCACACAGTCCACACGTGTATTGCAGACAGGCTTCAGGCACACATGTCCTGGTAGTGACACCACCCAACTTTGTTTTCACTACTTTAAGGGCTGCTCCTCTCATAGGTTAACATTGGCAATTCATTAAATACCCCTTTTGAGTGCAATTCCTCATTGCAAAGGATTGGCTGCTTTATGTTTTATATGATTGAATGGGTAATAACAAATCCTCTTTAGCGGTAAAGTTGTATCTGGTATTACTAATCTAGAAAGGCCTTTTTTAGAAAGTGGACATTTCTCTGCTCTTAGCTCTGTTGTGTATCTTTCAGCCTGTTTCCACTGCACATCTGGGGAAGGAACAAACCCAGACACAAAATAGGCAAATTATAGGCCAGCAGGAAATGAAGAGTGTTTCCCCTGACTTTTTGCTTTCTGACCTCCTGTTTTTTACTTCGTTTTTGCTGGTGTTAGGACTCTGAGCACTTTACCACTGCTGACCGATGTTTACGTGCATGTGCTTTTATCTAGAATAGGCCTGGGTGGAGTTCGCAGAAAAAGTGTCCCAATAACACTGCTGCACTACGCGGGGTTCCGCAAGCAGTGGAGTGTATTAGGTCGCGCTGTTTGTGATTTTAGCGCTGGGTGTTTGTCCCATGCTAGAAAATCTGTGCAAATGACACCATGCACAGAGCAAGAGAGTGCTGCTTCTTTCTGCCACTCGGGTAGATGTTGTACTGAATGGCAGCATCCTCAACTCGAATCGAAGGTTTCCCAACACGAGCGGTAGCGGCCATCCGTGACCGCCCGAGTTTAGAAATGTCACCGGGAGGTGCTCTGAAGTAAGATTTTCCTTCCTCGCGCATGCCAAATTAGTGTTGGAGAGTGCGTGCCAGGAAAAAACTTCACTCCAGTCCACACACGCTATACGGAGCACGGAGTGGGAAGAACTCTGCAAGCAGAGCGGAATTTCACACCGATGCTTAATCTAGAATGTGATAACAATTGGTTTATTTATGACTGGTATATTTGGTTCACTTATAAGTCCCTAGTAAAGTGGTATACCATGTACCCAGGGCCTGTAAACCAAATGCTACTAGTGGGCCTACATCACTGATTCTGCCACCCACAGTAATAGCCTTTCAAACCTGACTCAGGTCCTGTGGATACAGTTTAATGCCTTCTCAACGTAGCATTTCCAACCACATGCCAACCGTAAACTCCCCTTTTATTACATATCCGTCACCCCTAAGGTAGGCCCTAGGTAGCCCTAAGGCAGGGTGCTGTTTACGTAAAAGTCAGGACATGTACCTTTGTGTCAGGACATGTACCATTTTGTTTTACATGTCCTGGTAGTAACACCACCCAAGTTTGTTTTAACTACTTTAAGGCCTGCTCCTCTCATCAGTTAACATGGGGAATTCCTTAAATACCCCTTTTAAGTGCAATTCCTAATTACAGAGGATTAGCTGCTTTATGTTTTATATCATTGAATTGGTAATAACAAATCCTCTTTAGTGGTAAAGTTAGAGCTGGTATTACTAATCTAGAAATGCCACTTTAAGCAAGTGGACATTTCTCTGCTCTTAGCTCTCTGGTGTATCATTCAGCCTGTCTCCACAACATATCTGGGGAGGGGTGGCAGCCATACTTTGTGCATATCCTCCAGACAGCCACAAGTGCAGGACACTCAGCTGCATCTGCATTCATCTGCATACTGATGGTTCTTTCTTGACAAGAGGGAGGGGAGGAGGTGACACGTACACCTGAATAGGTAGTGGCCTGGCCTCACAAAAAAACATTGCTTTACACCTCACAGATAGGCTGGCAGACAGCTGGGCTGAAAGGAGACTTGTGCACCACAAAGGCTTTACTTTGCAGTCACCTCCACTTCAAGGATACATTTGGCTGTAAGTATTGGGTCTATGACACCCTCTCACTAGTTCGCTTTGGGGTCCTAAGGAGACTCTGCCAAGAAGAGGAGCTGCGCTACAAGAGGGACTGACGGTTTTCTAACTGCACTGATGTGTTGGCCTGCTGCCTCTGACTTAGGCGGTGAGAAGAACTGGATCTGTTCTATGCAACCTTTTGCAACCGAAGTAACTCCAAGTCTTGCACCCTGTTCAGGAAATCTCAGGGACATCAAAGATTTCATTCACACAAACGACCACTGTTAGGCTCTGCTAATCCAGAGTCTGGCTCCATCTGACTTGCCAGCAACCAGTCCTGGGCATTTGCATTGTGTCGGCAGCCGCTTTTGGGCACCCACTCGCCTCAGCACTATACACCGATCAAGAACTGCCATGTCTACCTGCTCGTGTGCCGACCATCGTGTTTGTCGACTTCATTGAAGTCTCAGCACACGAAGGCAGTCCAACGTGACCTGGCACACTCTGTATGCATCAAGGAAAGATGGATGTTGGCCCTTCGTGACTCCAATTACCGCATTGTTTCCAGCAAGGGGAAACTCCAGCAATGAGGGTCCTGATGCCGAGTCTGACGACACCACTACAATCCCTTGAGAAAGGTACTGTGCACTCCGGGACTTACAAGGTCCATGCTGCCCTCCAGTGCTCTTGCGGGCATCCTCAAACAGAGGGAGTAGATCAGTCTCCCACAAACTTAACATTGAATTCTAATTGTAATTACTTTGGAAGCATTGCTTCGCACCAACCCGTTGAGAAAGTCTGTTGCCATCCATGGTGTGGATCAGTGTCATTTCCCCAGCGTAAATAGCCTGGTGTCATTATGTTGCTGTATCCCTGTATTCACAACTGCTTTACACATTGCCTCTTATGCTAAACCTGACTGCTCTGTGCCAAGCTACCAGAGGGTGAGCATGGTTGATTTAAGTGTGTGACTGACTTACCCTGAACTGTGATCCAAACTTGGACAGGGTGTCTAAGTCTGCGAACTAGAAACCAGTTTTCTAACATGGAGACATCTGGCTTCCAAACCCATAATATTTTTGGCTGCTGCTGCAATTGGCACAACTTCACTATTTCATGCCCTCCACACTGGAGCAATCGGCATGGGTCTCAATCGAAGATGCAATGTTGGGTAAAAGGGGTGGTACGTGTGCTTTATATTCAACGGATAAATGGAAACTGGTTAAATCTCATCTGATTTTGCAGGCCACATAATATGAATGGCACAAAAGCACATTGTTTGCTACACTCAGATGAACAGCTGCACGTAGTCATCTACATGTAAGGGCCTCGTTGTGTGTCAATGCTAAAATTAGGATTACTGGTGGGGAACCCATTTGGATGGACTTCATTTAGAAACGGTTGACCGAAACTCACCCCAAAAACAAGATATCGCCACACTTATAATGGAGGTTTCTTCAATTGGTAAACTGCCTTACAGCAACCATAGGGCCATTTCCCATTGCCTTGTCGAAGTCTCCATTGTGATCTTATATCCAAACATGGGGAACCAACAAGGCAATGGCCTGTAGGTTGTATAAACTCTTAATTGATGCGGCCATCTCATTCAAGTCACTGACTGAGCTACAAGATTGGTGGTCTGAAAATCTACATCTTGACTTTACCAGTGAGTACTGGGTAGACCTCTTACTGCATAATGATAAACATTTACGATATGTCAGACTGAAGCTAGAACGTTATAAAACACTGAACAGGTGGCACTGGTCTCCACGCAGACTAGTGCAGGCAGGGATCTCAGGCGACTCCAAATGCTGCCGATGCCAATCCTCTGACACTGACATAGTCATTTAGTGGGAATTCCAGAAGTTGAATCGCAGTGCAGCTGGAAGACTTCAGTGCTGCCTGGTAACACCTCCCCTTATCCAGAGATCACTCCTCAAGTTAGATTGTGGCTATCAGACTCCAGCTCTGACTGTTGTCAAACTGTGTATTCTCCGTTCCTGGAAAATGGACATTATTCCCACACTGGAACAATGGCCCAGGTAAAAGATTCTTAATGGCATCCTACAAGAAAACTAAATATAAACTGGAAGACCGACTACCTGTCTTTGAAAATATTTGGGGGGAGATTTACTGAGATTTTGCGCTGTGTTTTCATCACAAAAGTGACGCAAAAGGCGCACATTTCTTTTCCTAATTAACTTTCCAGCGCTAAACTTGTTTAGCGCTGTAAATAACGTAAAAGTAACACAAAGCAGCGCATTGCACTGCTCCACATTACTTTGCACCATGGGGGGTTGCCAAGGGTGGTGCATGGGTGTTCTCCCATGCAACCACCCAAGCTTTCTCACGCTAAACCCAATTTACTAAAAACAGTAGATTGAGTTTAGCGTGAGAAAACTGCGCCCTTTTCAACTAGGCGCAAAGGAAGGAGAAATGCTTTCATTTCTCCTTCCTTTTCCGACTTTGCATGCGTGCTGCACTGTGTATCACACATACAAAGGGGAAGATGTAAGGAAAACGGGCTGCATCAACAAACAAAAAAACGCTGCTTCATTGAAAAACAGTCCCAGACATGGAGGTCAGCTGAGCCCAGCAGGCCAACATACCTGGGAGGGCCAGCCATTCCTAATGGGATCGCAATGCAAATTGCGAGTGCCTTATGAATATTGATAAGGCATTCAATTTGCGACCCCATTGAGAATCGCAAACAGTGTCTCTGACACTGTTGTATATGGCATTTAGCGACTCGCAATTGAGCGCAATTTGTGAGTCGCTATTTTCCCTGGTCGTACATCTGGCCCTGAAGCCTTTACTGTAAGTGTCACGGAGGGTGTTGCAATACCATTAGGATCAGAATTTAGTGGGTGTTACAAAGCGCACAAAATTGAATATACTGAGTAAACTTTGGTGCTTTGTGCATCAAAATCTGTATGTTCTGAAAATGACTGGGGCTTTTACCCCCATATTAAATTGAGCAGGTTTGACCAACGAAATTTATCCTATTGGTGTGAAATCCATGACGTGATATAATTACCTCGTGTGGTGAACTTTGTTCGCACCACTGGTAATTCCAACCTCTGCACTAACAGAAGTTTGTGTGGGAAGAGAGATGATATTTGTATGGTATCATGATGTTCCTGCAATGCCTTTTACAACTATATTCTTATTAGGGGTGGGCGGAATTTGCGGAATTAACCTTCGCAAATTATCGCGAGAATGTTTAAAATTATCGCAAACAAGCAGAAATATCGCGAAGATGCGGAAGTTTTTTTCCGGCATGTTCGCGCGATTTTCTGCATGGTTGCGGGTCGCCAACTTACCCATGTGGCTGCTTGCGGGCGCGGCCATCTTGTTTTGAGTTGTTCTCGCGGTGCATGATCGCGAGAAGAAAGACGTGATCGCGCGACGCATGACGTCACTGCGGGCGCGAACTGTCGCGAGACAGCGCAAATGGCTAAAAACAATACAACATCTCATGGAGAACGCGACCGGATCAAGAAAACTTGTCGGCGAACGCAGGGATTCAGGTAAGGCGATCGCGCGCGCGCGAGAATGTATCATTTTACAGCGCGAGCAAGAAACAAATTATCGCCAAGCTGCGGAAACCGGAATTTTTGACATTTTCGCGCTCTCCGCGGAACGCAAAAATGTCAAATTATCGCAATTTCCGCGAACGGAACGAAATTTTTGCCCAGGCCTAATTCTTATCCATAGAGTATGACAAGTTGGAAAGGGCGGAATGCGAAAATACAAAAAGTGGACGATCAATTTGAAGAAATATGCTACAGACATCATTAAAAATGAGAAATTGAATCCCCAAATTACTGGAACTCTCCCTAACCCTATTGCTGTATAACACATTTTAAGATGAATTGGCCTAAAATTGATACATTTTGATGCAGTGCTTATGACAATTTCTCTCAATGGATGAACCTTATAGCACCCTCCGGGAGGATCAGACTTGTCTGGCACAAAAATAAACTATGGCAATGTATCATGAATTGCCCATCAAAAGTACAACTATTTTCTGTTATTTCCAACGTATTTGAAAAGTGTTCTTTAAACATTTACAATAAAAAGTGGAACACAGGAAACCCCACATGGAACCCCCGGCATCAGTGGGAAAGTAGTCAAAGAAGTCTCAATAGGAAATCTTTTATTTTGTATTATTTACTTTGCATTGATACAGAATAACATTTAAATTTGTAATTGTTTTGCTAAAATATTTCAAAGGGCTAGGATTTCCCAATTCTCTCCAAAAAATGGCTCTGGTGATAACCACCGTGGGCCTGCTTAGGCAGGGTTTCGTTCGCTCACTTAGCTCACGCTGTACCATTTATAATTAGTTACAAAATGGGGGTCGAGGTGGTAGTTTATTTTTCCTTCTATACCCTTTAGCTAGAAATGCTAAAATCGAAAAACGAGAAACTGTTTCTTAGCAACAATAGGGTCGGGTCCTCTTGATGTATTTCTGAGGAGTAGTGCCTCAGACGTGCTGAGCATCTCTTTTTATTTACCATAAGGTGTGGCAGGTTAAATTGGGCCAGAAATGTGCCATGTCACCTAGGGAAGTGTGCCTCTTTAGGGGCACGCTTGGCCTTCTGGCCACAACTTCCAGGCTCGCGACTGGTTTTCTCTTTAGGCGTGCCAGTTCCCAGCTTGCCAGAGACTTCGATTGGTCAAGGCCTCCCATTCCCTATTCTTTATGTCCATGTTCTGACTTATATTTTGTATTCTGGTGACTAATGTTTACATAACAGAATGCAATGTTCAAAATGATGCATAATCTCTACATCGATGTTGTGTGTATGCGTATTTTGTTTATTAATTTGTACCTTTGTTTTCAAATTAACTCTATTTATTTGCTATAGTATATAAATGTCACTAGCCGTTTAAAAGCATCTGATGAGAACTCGGTGGTGGATGGGGGGGCGGAATGGCCCGCTGATCCATTTGTGAGCAATATATATTTAAGAGTTAGACATTGCAGTGTAGATTTCCCCAGCAAATGCACGACATTCACTTTAGATCTAAATACGTGCATAATGTAAGGGCAGGTTTGCCTTTCAAACTGTCAAGTCCTGTCCCCTGCTAATCGACAACTAACTCCCTGAACAATGGTGGGAGCTTTCCTTTTTGATGAATCACTCTGGGTGGAACAGGCCTCAAACAATAAGGCTTCGAGCAAACTGGATGAGCGGCAGTTTCTCCTTTAAAATGTCACTCAGGCCCCACATAAAATGCTTGGTCAAATGCCCAGCCTCTCAATTGTGGGCGCAAGGCACAACTATATTTCGACATCATTCTAAACTTTCAGTTAACATTATTTTTAGGATTCACACTTAAGCAATTACCTAAGTCCGAGGCTCGTGGGCTAATAGTTTCCTTTTCTTATCTGCATTTGTTATTAAATTGGCTTTCGTGTGGTACAAAATTCCCGGTAATAATGGCCTGAGATTTCTGTTCTTAATGGCTCACTCTCGAGCAGGGCTGAAACAAGCAGTATTCTGGGGGAGCAGTACTTCTTCCTTCCAAAAATATATGTCAGCAGCTCCCATGTAAGATTTGTTGCCTCTAAATTGTTCACCTGAAAAAACAATGGGGCAGATTTACGAGTTCTGGCGCATCTCTGCAAATCAGCAGGGATGCGCCAGAGAAGATGCGACACGCAATTCCCGCCCTGCGCCACCACAAATGAGGCGCATCGTGGCGAAAGGATAGGGCGATGCGTGTCACATCTGATGGCGTAAGGGTGGCACATTGCTGGAGTCGTCTCGCAAGTGCAACGCGGCTCCAGCAATGCTCAGGGGTGCCCTGTGCCTAACATGCTGCGTCAGTCCTTACGCCTGCTTCAAGCAGGCGCAGGGTTTTGACGCAGCAGGGATGGAAAAGTGACTCAGTGAAATCTTGTAAATTTCACTGCGTCACTTTTACGAGGCGTTCCTGCGACAGAACGCCCACCCTGCGCAGGAACGCCCACATGAAACCTAACGCAGGTTTCATGTGGCACAGGGCTTTACAACGTGACGCATCTCCCTAGATGCGTCACGTTGTAAATAAGGCGCAACGTGGTGCATGGTGTACGCTGCTGCTGCATCACAGAAGTGACGCAACGGCGGCATAAAAGTGTCGCAAGGGGCTTGTAAATCTGCCCCAATGTTTTGACATGATTCAAAATTTTCAGTTGAATTTTTTTCTCAAATTTACATTACATTTTACCTCAGCAATGAAGCACGGAATTTCAAACAAGGCATGGAACCCAGCGCAGCAGCCAAAAATCGTGCTGCTGCTATGCTGACAGGAAGGAAGCAGGAGAGGCCATATCTACAGAGATATTTCTCTCTCCTCCCCTCTTCCTAGCGCCAGCACTGATTTCCTCTGCTGTGCGCCACGCATACACCTTAGCGCCATAGCGCTAGGTTGTCTGTCTATATCTAAACAGTAGCAGCTGGCAGTGACTGGCGGTGGAGGGGCGGGGCTGGTGGTGGGGAGTCAAAATAAAAATTACCACTTACCTTTTCGCCCCCAGCCGCCTCTCCTCCGTCCTGTTCAGCTTTCTTCTTCCTGCAGTCCTGGCAGCAGGAAGCACCAGGGCTCCCCTGAGCTAATCACTGCAATGCAGTGTTCTGATTGGTCTGAGCACCGTGGTTAGGCGCTCAGACGGGGAGAGGGAGGCATTGCATGTTCCTCACCAGGCTGTGTAATGCAAGAGGGCCAGCCAAACAGTCATGTTCACTTAGGGAGTTTACAAACCACTCCTCCCCTGATGCCGCCAGTCCTGCCCTACCTAACCCGGCCCTGCAGCTAAAAACAAAATGATAATAACGACATTATTACCATTTTACTTTTGCTGCTCTGCCCTGACAACAGTGGGGCGACCCCTATATGTAACACACGTTTTGGTACAGAAAGGGTACCCTTCCTGTACAAAACACTATGCTTAGGCACACTTTAGAACTTTTCCTACTTTGTATGTGTGCTGCACAGTGCAACACGCTTGTTCCTGCGCAATACCAATGGATTTTGGCACTGCTCTAGACTTACTTAAACGCGTAAACCTGGGGCAGCGCCAAACCTTACTTCTCCCCAGAGCAGGCGTAATGACGAGAAATACTTTTATTTCTCCTCGTTTTTTTCCCTCTTTCCATGTGTGCCACATTCTGCAGCACACACAGAAAGAGGAAAATCCCACTCTGGATTGTTTTTGTGCAGGAAGGTGCACGTTCCTGCACAAAAACCTTCCTGCATGCAACGCAGACACCCTTGCACCGTGGCACAAGGGGGCCTGCACTGGCGCTAGGCAGCAAATTGTGTGCGTCATGACGGGGAAAGGACAGGAATGCACCATATTTCATATGAGGGTGGGATGACATAATTTCCCATATACGCATTTATTATTGAATTATTATTTGTGCAGGACCATATACCATACGAAAGTTGAAACACAGCCTCTCCCTTCTTATCTGGTACCCTCGCACAGTTTTAAGATTGTTTTATTTTTCTGTTCTCTCTTCAGTGATGGCAGACGCATCCTTCCTTCGGCTGAGAGGGGTGGGGAAGGAGGAGTCCCCACTGATCAATACGCTCGTCAATATTTCATATGTTTCTAACGAGCCTCTCATTTTGTTAAACGCATTCACGGCATCGCTGGGGCCGTGGGGAGGAGGAAGCTGTGTGTATTTAATGAAAGCAATTTGATATTTAAATGCACCGCGATTCCATTGATTTCAGTGCTAAACATGCGCCTTAACAAAACCCGCTGCTAGTGAGCCGTCGCGAGAGGATGTGTGCCCCGCGACCCAGAGATAGCTGGAATTCGGAAGCTCTTAAAGATGTATTAATAATTACCACAGCCTCGTTCCTTTCCTCCGGGGAAATATTCATCAGAAGCCTTTGGTATTTGCGTTTTCCTTGAAATGTTTATTGCGTTTCAGGCTTAACGCCTTATATACCAGCTCGGGGAGAATGAACAGATGCGCGCCGATTTTATAGGACGGGGTGGGGGAGGGGGCTACAAGGGAAGCGTTGGGCTAGCACACCTGCTCTTGGCGAGGTACTGTCAGTAGTGGGCTGAGAGTTTACTCCGGCTACGAGAGCATTTATTTACGGGGTCAGTGAGGTCTCAACGCTATAAAAAGGCTCTGGACGAAGAGGGTCCTATAAAGGTAGGGACAGGGCTTTAAGTGGGATGACAAAACTGAGGGGGGGGGGGTCTCTTAAAGGGGCCAATGTAATTAAGGGTGTGGCTTAAAAACACGTAGGTGAAAATCTGTGCTTAGCATATAGTGTGCGCCCAACTGGTATTTTGCTGTTTCTGTCTTTGCATACAGATATATAATACAACAAGTAACATTATAACTACAAGAAGTCAGGACTTTTGGCTTTGTCAGTGGTTGTTAGTTGCATAAGATAAAAAAGCAGCAACTATGGCTTGTATATAGTATTGAAAAAGCTTCCACTTAAAGCCCTGGTGACACCACGACAATGTTGCTGCTCCTGAGTTTCAAAAAGAGAAGGGAAATCCAGAGAGAAAATAACTCTCTTTAAAGGATTTCTCTCCCCCTAAACGCTCACCTGGAATGACGTCATGCCGTAACTTCTCCACTAGTGAGTAGTGAGCAGTGTGAGCAGCGCACATGATGTGCCTGCTGTCACTGCAGTCTGGAAAAAAACGGACCACCTGTGCCGGGGCACAAAACAGACCCCGATAGAGACCCGTTTCGAGGCCCCTTTAAAAAACTGCTGGTGCTCCGACCTGGTGAGACTCGGCCCACTTAAAGCCCTGGGTAGGGGGTTGGTAAGGGGGAGGCGGAAGCAGTGGCCAACGACCAGTTGTTGTGTATTGGACCAGACCCCATCCCAAATAAATCCCTTCTCTAAATTCACACTCTGCTTGGAATGGGAGCATACTTTGGGGGTAGTGGGACACATGACCCTCGACCTCCTCACAACTCTGGACCTCGGTGCCATGTATCCTGCTGCATAAATTATAGCTAAGCACCAGTCTGTGTCACATCCCTGAGTTGGGCCAGGGCATAAAACAGAGTCCAACACATGAAGCGATGCAATTCTTATAAAGACCATATGTTAGACCTGTCATCCTTAGGGTCGTCTTCCTCCAGCTTTTTGCCTGCTCACCTCCAATTTTTGCTTTATCTTTTTGTTGGCCTTAGGACTCTGAGCACTCTACCACTGCTAACCAGTAAGTAAGTATGTAAGTAAGTACATTTATTATGTACGATTAATAGAAACCGTTGCATATACATGGCACATATAATTAACATCATTTATGCAAAATTATAAATAAAGTTAAAATTCTTGTTTTGTTCTATCTTGATTTCGGTGTTGTTGTGGTGGCAAGAAAAAACTTCAGGATTGCAATATAGACCTGGGTATAATAGCAATGCTTCAATTAATAATATATCTTGTGCAAGTTACCACTGTGCAAATTAAACTTTTGAAAGCATATTTCCGAGTTTGCACCACGGGCAGTCTTGCTCCCCCAGTCCTTGTCCATTTGACAGGAGATTTGCAGTATAGCTCCTTTTACTGTGGCAGTGGATAATGTTGTTATATTGTTATATTTTGTGCAAATTTCCGATGTGCAAAGCTGGCAAAATTGCGCAATAAAAAGTCGCTGGGTTGGCATACTTGTCAAGTTTGTCAAAATCCATTATTCGTTGTTCGTGCTGGTTGTCACGAGTTGTAGTATCTTTTATGTTGTCGGATTTGGCTGGTATATGTGTATTGATTCTGTATTTTTAGGTCTCGCCTGACCAAGCGCATGCGCTGGTCTGGCGAGACTTTTTGAGAGGGCTCCAAAAAGTGCTACCAGGCCAGCCTAGAGCTACAGTGCATGTGCGCGGGCACGCGCGCCGCGCTTGACTGCGATTATTTTCACATTCGCGGCCGCATGTCGCTTTGATGTTTGATCACGATCGCGATCACTTTTGCAGCCGCACGGCCGCTTGGCATAGCCAATAGGTCTCGCTTTTGGGACCTTATAAGTATTTAATTATGCAACTGTTGCATGGCTAAACACTTATAAGGTCCCAAAGGCGAGACCTATTGGCTATGCCAATGCTTGTTTGCATCGTTACGGATGATCTTCTGTTTGCTATAATATATTGAGAAGTTATGGTTTGTCCGTTTTATTGTGTTACTCAGCTGTTTTAGCTTTACTGAGTGAATATGCAAGCAATCTCCTGCCTGCTATATTCAGGACATTTGTGAATCAGCAGATTAGTTTTGTGATAGCGAAATTAAAGCAGGCCAACACTGCCTGTCTGCAAGAGCAGATTCCTTTTTGGTTAAAGAAGGGACGAAGAATTGAGCATCTTCTTTCAATAGGCTTGTGCAAATGCAAATTATGTGGGCAAGATCTTTTCCGTCCGCGGCCGCATAGGCGACAGCTGTTATCTCCAGATCTTCTCTTCCATGGCAGTAGGTGGGGTAGAATCAGCATTATGCCAGCTGATGTCTTAAGAATTTCTCTTTTAGTAGAATTTTAAATCCAGTGCTTAGATACTTTTGTGGTTTGGCTGTGATATAGTCGTTGAGTACAAGCTAACCATGTGCCCTTTACGCTAGTGCGGACTTATCTTCTGCATTGACTTCACTTTGATGGATTTAGAGACCTCTTTTTTTAGACTAGTGTGGGTCACTGATGGCTCCCATAGGCTATTCAAACCTAGTTGGCATATGGAATCTCTAAGATACACTCCAGCCGGGTAGTTCGCTCGTAGTGACAATTCAGCCCAGAGATGCCAGTTTAATGAATCTTGTTCTGCTTCTCTGATCTTATGCGACCACTTTATAAATGCACCCCTTCTAGCCAGAGTGTGTTTCTGCAGTCCAAACTCTAACCTTATTTGCATGGGGGAGGCATCATTTGGAAGATGAAAGATCATTCTGTATGACGTAATAATTATTTTATCAAGGGTAATTGAATCTCTTACACACATTGACTCACACCCATAGCATTAACTAATTGACTACTGCTTGAGACTCCACTTCTGATGCCTACATTAGTTGCAAATATCTCCCTGAGAGTGATAGCAAAGTTCTCCCATATAATTAAGGAATTCCTTGCTTGATTGAGATCTTCAAGAAGGATAGTTTTGGCTTATTCTAGGAGTTTCTCCACTGAGTCGAGATTGCACTTTTTGTTGATAGAGGTATATTCTGTAGCAATTGCTTTGACTCCTGTAAGTAGCGGAGGAGCGATGCCTTTAAAAGTGACTTCTTGAGGTAAATGATCACTCAGATCAGATCCCTCCTAGATGGTAGGAAGATATTTCGTGGGACAATAAATGTGTTGCAAATGTGTAGTCGATGTGTGAGGTGGCATATGTCGAATAATACGTGGAACATGGCGGATTGTCTTCCTGGAAGTGTCTGTTCAGGGCTCTGAAGTTGAGGTGTTCAGGTTCCCTTAGGAGAGGGATACCTAATCCAGTCTGTTTGTTTAGGGTGCATTTCCCTTGCGTTGGAATTTTCTGCTCTCCGTTTAGGTCGTGTAGCAGATCATCATTGGTTAGAGTTCCCAGGAGGTGAAGTTTAAAGTCCCCTGCTACTATGATATTATCAGTCTCATCCTCCTCAATAATTCTCAGCAGCTCAGTGATTAGTTGTTTAACCCTCTTAGTTTTGTGCCTAGGATGTAGGCAGACATTTACAATTACAGTCAGACATTTGTCTTTGTTGGATCTATTTGTTCTTATTGCTAGTAGTTCATTGGGGGCTGGTATAGCTGCCTTCTGGAGTTTGACTGGTCTCATTGTTGCGATTGATGCGTAAGTTGACAAGCCTCCTTTCGGATGGCCATATCTAGCTTTTTTCTAAGCGTGGACATGTTGGGAATTATGCACCTGCAGGTGTATTGATCGTTTGGCCCAGGTTTCTTGAAGGAGTACGAGTTCAAAGGATTGGAGGTAGGTCAGTAACTGTGGGTCAGTTACTTTGTTTGCCAGACCACTGCTAACCAGTACTAAAGTGCGTGTACGTCTCTCTGAAAACATGGTGACATTGGTATATTCCCGGATGGCATATTTAGTTTGTTAGTTCCTTGTAAAATGGTATTCCAAATACCTAGGGCCTTTAACCTCAATGATTTAATCTCAAAGAGATAATTCCTACAGCCTTATGTATATTTGTAAATTATTGGGCAGCATTGCGTAGTGTGTGTGTTTAATTAATGTACTTTTACTTTTCTAAAGAAAAGGCACGCACTGGACAATTACTTATTGAAGGATAGCAAATGGTGTTCACTAGCCCACGCCACCTTCCCTGAGTAGGCCTTGGACTGCTCTGCTTTGCTACCCTGAGAGAGTCAAGCGCTACAATTGGATGTTCAGTTCCCATTGGAGGGTGAATGTGGACCCATTACTTGTGCATGCCACGCAACTAATGGCTCATTTTCTCACAGTGTTGAAAACCAGATCAGGGCTTCTCTTTGTTGCCAGTGATTGGGAAGGTGGTTTCTGGTTTCTCTCCTGCAATGGCATATTAGCAGATGCTTGCTCAGTTCAGACCCCGACAGTACTGGTCAGCCACCAGGTCACATACAGCCCCAACGTAGCGCCTGCTAGGAACAGCACACGCTCATCCTGCCACTGACACTGTTCACCTCCCTGGCAGCTGGCGCTCGGGTGCTGCCACTGTGGAATGATGTAGCCCCCTTGTAAAATGCCAAAAAGGATGCAGTGCAGACAGCCTAGGATAGAGCCATGCAAAATTGCAGCCATTTCCCTCGGGGTTGGTTCCGCCCCTCCCTTATACATGTTCACCCTCTCCCTACATTTCTTCTATAGTTTTTTTCCTTTCTCAATTTCTTCTGTTTTTATTACTACCTTCCTTCCATCCTTCATTCATCATGTTTTCCTTTCCTGGGCCTTTAATCTTTTTTACTGCCTTCCTTCCTGTTTACTTCCCTTTTCCTTCTGCCCTTCCTTCCTTATTTTCTAGCTCTTTCATTCTTCTCTCCTTTCAGTTCCTCCTTTTCTCTTTCTCTTTCTTCCTTCTGTTCATCCTTCATTTATCGAGCCCAATTCTCCCTTCCCTCTTGCTTTCATGTTTTCTTTTCTTTTTGCGTTGAGCCTCCCTCCCTCCCTTCCTACATTCTTCCGTCCTGTTCTTTCCTCTGATACTCTGATATTACCCCCTAAACACGACTAAGCTCTAGAGTCATCTAATTAAGTTTGTAAGTTTAGAATAAGGATGGTTTCTGGAGTGGGTTTCAAGGAAAATCAGAAATAGGAGAAAGTGTCAGCATAGTGAAGCCTCCAGTAGAAGGTGTCCACAATAGGAATACATGTTTAGCCTGAAGCTTCACATTTGCAAGAATGAACAGAAGCAGGGAGGTCTGTACACATTCAAGTCCAAGGCAACCTGCTCGCCCTCCTAACAATGTGAACAATAATTACACAAATACAGAGACTTCAGCAACAGTTGTATCTCTTTCCACCTCTCCAGGAGCCAATCATCTCCAACCTAACATTGTACATTTTCAATGTTACCAGACTTTTCTATGCCACAGAACTTGAACAGTTGCTGTAACCTTGAACATCCCTTTGTTCATGATACATGATGAATAGGAGGCTTCATCTGCTCATTAGGTCTTTACATTCTTGCCAAGATTTCTCTTTTCTGGCCTTACTTTTAAGAAACTAGTACAGATAACAATACTCCTTTTCTCTAGCTAATGAAACCTTGAGAAGGCACATGCAAAAGGAAGAACTGCCGAGCAAAATACACTTCAAATTAAGGCCTTAATCAGGCTAACTTTAAATAAGCATTTAATGTGCACTTCAATTTCGTACTTATAAATGCACATGTGTAAACTTAAAACAAATGCAGTATGTGAGCAAAACATACATGATTACACTTTTGAAGTAACTTTCAGGATATACGCAAATATAACAAAGTATAACTGTAAAACATGAGTAAAGAACACATGATTCATGCTATGTTGAACATTAGTGCAAACGTTTAAAAATCTCTAAGTTCTACAGTGATTACTTTTCAATAATGTCTTTGAATGTGTCACACACGTTAATTTTATTAAGGCACACGATAAATATGAAGTCGGGTGCATGTACATATTTGCACTCATTGTAACACAAAAGGGTGGAGCCTAAATTACGCTGTTCCAGTCCCCGTCGGATGGCGAAATTAGCCATCACAATAAAACACTTATGAACCCATTTCAGGTGAGATCAAGTCAATACCTTCGAGTTTTCAACAATTCTTGTTTTGTATTTTCCAGATGTTTTATCTCATCATAAAATCTACACTGACCTTCCTCCATTTCTACATCCACTCTCTGTCTCTTTATTTCCCTTTATTCTTATAGCTCTCTTTTTGCTTTCACATATTTGTACCCCTTAAAGATTACTAACTGAAATATGGCACAAAGGGCAATTATCTCAAGGGGTCTGAAAATGGAAAGAAGTATTACACTTCCAAGGTTTACAAACCACCGGCCTACTGTAGCAAATCCTTTCCCTTTATAGCTTCTAACTGCTTCAGTAATATTCTTAATGTACTTCTTTACGTCCTTACTCTTTTTTCAGGAATATAGGTATATGTTTGCTGAACCTTTAACAACCAACAGACCCCGCCCTCCTTTGTGAGAAGGATATCTAACGCAAGAGGGTCTGTAAAACCATAGATCTCATAGCTACCATTTCAGTATGAATAGACAACAGGGACCTTTCTGTACTTGTGGACAATTTATCTACAATAGTGGACAATTTTTTAATCTTGAAATCATTTAAGATTTCCCATACCGATGGAAATATTGCACCAAAAGTATCACCAGCAGTTCAATACCACTACTATCTTGTTTAGTTCTGGGTTTCGTCTCCAATACAGAATCATTTGAATATTCCACATGATAAATATTTGGGAAAACTGAACCTAATTAACATGTACCATACCATCCCTTGGGCAATCTGAAATATGCATACTTCCCACAAATAAAATAAACTCCAGGAATAATGGGATATTGTCCCTGCAACAACAGAAGTCAAACTCCTATTTACTGGAAAATGTGATCACAATCACTTTTACCCATGTAAATGGTGTTAAGAGAAGATTTATCCCTACCCACACATAACTTCCCTTTTTGTTGCCAATCTAAAGTAATGCAAGCATAACTTCTAAATCTCTATGTTGTGCTTCTTCGGCATCCCACTGTACTTTATATTTCTGATCCCCGCCCGTTTTTCCCATTTCATTTGTTGCTTTTCTGTCTGCTGTTAAATCCCAAATTTTCTTCTAAACTTTAGTTAAAGAACACGTCAAAATGTGTCTATGAGCAGAAGCCGTGTCCAGTGTCTCTTTTGGCCTAAGTAGACTGTAAACACTCTCCACTGTCTTGGCATTATAATGTTTATTCAAATGCTTGAGCAAAGGGACTTCCTAAAGTACCAAATCATTATTTGAATATTAATATTGGAAATGTCCTTTTCAATTAACAAGACTTAAAAGAAGGTAACACGTGACACCATACATAAGAGGAATATGGTGATAAGTAATTTCCTCTTATGCAGGTAACTGCACACATTATAAACAAAAAAGAGGGGAGATGGAGGTAGACGTTCGGTTCATCCTCCAGACTGTGTATAGTTATTAAAAAATGACAGATCAGAGAACCTAACCAAAGGGAAAATTCTCTTCTTGAGTCCCCTCACTCACCAAGGGTTGCCCCTAGGTGACATGCTTCATCATTGGGGCCATCCCAGACAGCTACTGTCTGGGGCGTGCTGCAACTTGCTGAACTACGTAGGAGCACTTTTTGTGAAAAAATATGTAGTGCAGTGTATGGGGGAGGGTGATGATGCTGAAAATACCTAGCTAGTGAGTGATTAATGTATTCCTGCTCCTAGTTGGTATGGATAAAAAGGGGTTAATAGAAGGGAGGCAGTGTAACTGTTATGTGTATACTGTCCCTAGTATTTGGTAATTTTGGAATTTTCTCTTCTTAGATTTGGGGCGTTGTTTCGCACATTTAGCGGAAGCCCTTCCCTTTGGTTAGGTTCTCTGATCTGTCATTTACAGATTTGTTAATAACTGGTAACTTCACACAGACATAATAGACTCTTGCATTCATAGTGTCAATGTATTAGTAAAACAACTTAAAATAGGCATTTGAAGCATAATCCCCTGTAGATGCATATACATGAAAAGCTTCATAATAATGTGTGTGCAAACTATTGTCAGTAGGATTCGGGGTTTTAGGGGCACCACTGAGCTTAAGCTTGTCTACTGTGGAAACTGTAGGTGAAGCAACCCTAGAAGAAGGATAATTAAAACTACGGTCACAACTATTAACACTCCTGCTAATATGAACCTACCAGTGTTGTGTTTGTCAGTTTCCATGACTTCTCTAAAATCATATCATATCATGTGATCACAAAGTTGTAGCATGCAGATTTCTTCAGTGAGCTTTTTTCATATGCAGATGACAAACAAAATCCATAAATCATGTGAGAAAAGTATTTACAAAGTCTTCATGAGTCTTCATTAGCCCTATACCGTTTTCTTCTAAATGACACCCTTACACTCCTTCAGCAGCCTTGGGTCTATGTAATCTTCTTACTTAAAATCAAGCTAATGGCAATTTGTGTAATTTTGTTCCGTGGTAAAGTAAAATGAAAACACACTTCAGCCACAGTTATATATTCATGGAGGTTTATCTGGAGTTAAAGTTTGACTCTCCAAATCCCAAAGTTCTCTATCTCCATCCAGCAAATTATGTCATTTCAGGGTATGAGTACCTCTGATAGGGTACTCTGGTTCTTTTTGTTCTCCTGAGTATAGGTTGTTCACTTTCACTGTCACTCAAGCCACAATCCTTAGTATCCTCCGGGACAGTACTTACTTCTTGCTCTGCAGGCATTTTTACTCTTGCTCCTTCTTACCTGCTTAGCCAATGGTCCTCAGTTAATAATTGGCATGACGCAGTACTAGGCCCTTTGTCAGGGTATGAGCCTGGCATATTAGCAGTTCGGGCCAAGACTCTTCAATGATCAGTTCATCAAGATCCACTCTTGCCGAGTCTCAATGCTCCGTGAACCCTCTTCTTGTGGTTTATCATTCGTGGGTTGCACTTCAGGGAGAGGTGTTGTCACATCATCAAGAGAACACTCCACTCTTCGGGTATGTGTAGCATGGATCCAGTTGGGAAAGCCTCCACATTTTACAGCAGTATTCATCACTAGGATGACTTGGTAGGCTCCCCACCATATGGGCTCCAAACACGTCTTCCATACATGTTTCTTCATCAAGACCAGTTGCCGGGCCTGAGGTCATGGCATTGCTCCAGACTTGTAGAGGAAGCAACAGCTTTAACCTGGAAGGCCACAGAATGGACCATGTCAGTTAATCTCTTGCAATAGACTTGAACCATGAAATCTGTCTTGTATCCAATAACTCCTCTAATGATTGCAGAGTTGGTGACCTGCCTAGTCTGGAACTCCTTGCATAGATATTAACAATATCTAAGGACTTTCTTTGGGGGCCTTTGAGTCTGACCCGGAAGATGTCGCTGTTGTTAGTGTGAAGCTCCTCTGTTTCATAATTTAGTGCGATTTGGATCAGAGTGAGTAGCCCTCCAGAGGGGTGGTCGTGTTTGAAGGGAATTGTTGGTTTATAAAACGTGGCAAACCCTGGGATATAAACAGGTGTCAAACTCCAGGTTTCTTGCATGATACAAATATTGTGCTGGTTAATTACCTCATGCCAGTGGGGGAGACCTAGTTTCCCCCTTATTCCTGGCATATTCCACAAAGCTATTTTAAGTTTTGTTGTCTCTACCAAGTGCATTGGGCTGGAGGGCGGCAATGCTGGAGCTAGATCACCATATCGGAGTTCAAGTGGGTATGTGTGGTTTCGTCCCCATCCTGGTCATTATCTCCTGGTTGGAAGGGAGTTTCAGCGGGTAGGGTGGGGCCTTAATGTCTCTGCCTCATGCTCCAGGAGACCACCCTCCGAACCCTTGTCCATCGGTATGAGAATTAAATTCGAATCAGTACTGGAATTACACTCATTATTTGGAGGGGCATCTGGGGATAGTCAGTCAATCTGTGATAAGGTGGAAGAGGGTAAATCCCTTTGGGGCACCACTACATACTTGCAGTTGGCTTATGGTGAGGGGATATTAAGCTTCAATTGGATATTGGTGCTAAGAGGGGGCAGGATCTTGCTTCCAGGGCGACTAAATCATGCACTAGATTTTCGTTTATCATGGTTAGTTCTATTGCATCAACTGGACTATTTTTCAGGACACATCTCCTAGCCCTCAAGATGTCATCCCTTATCACAGATTGACAGCCGTTTACCTGCCTAATCCAATGGATGGCTTCATTTTTTAGGGCTTCGCCATATTCCGATTTGCTGCTACATTCAAGCTCTGGTACATTTATCATGAAGATAATAGACTGGGGAATGGCTTTGGGAATTGGACGTGGCCTTGAAAAGGGGCCTTGCAACGGCCTTCAGTTCGAGGGAATGGGTCATTCGCCGTGGCAGTGTAGGACCCGGTCAGACCCCTATGATATTCTTTGGGGCCTTCTCGTGAAATATCGTGATTAAGTTATTTGCAATGATGTTCCCCCTTGCAGCCACCTCGATTATCAATTAGGGGTGCAGGAATAGTAATAAAAGTGTTAGGTATCGTTTGTGTACTATGGGTAGTGGGGTGATTCGATTTAGCTATCGTGCATGTGCTCGGGGGACTGATAGGTAATGGTATCTTGGGTGTATTGCGGTCTTCTATTATAAGAAATAGTTTTGAGATAAGTGTAGATAAAGTCCCTATTGTTTCTTTAAGGGCCAGGATTTCACTCTGTAGGTCAGCATTAGTTGTTGTTAAATCAGTGTCCTGGATCCTACGGCTCCCTTTGTCAGAAATTGTGTGCCTCCCACACACCTCTGTGGTACTGGGGCCCCTACCCTCCTTGTGTGTGTGGGTGTCAAGCGTAACTGAGTCTTCCACAAGGGGTGCAAATATATTACTCAAAAATGGGTCAGATTGAGTCCTGCCCTTGGCTTTCCTGGCAGAGGGTGCTTCCGTTTCTTCAGGGGCTTCTGTAATCCGTTTCTTACTCGCTGCCTTTTTAAATAGGCTGGGCCCGTGCTTGGCCGGGGCTTTGCCACGGGGGGAGAGGCAGCACTTTAGGGCACGATGGAAGCACCTCCCCCTCAGCTGTGGTGGCCGGAGAAGCACACGTTGCACCCTGGGACTTGCAGTCGAACCAGGGTGAGGGAGGACCAAGCTAGGCAGGAGGAGGAAGGAAGGTGTAGCACCCTGGGATTAGGATCCCACCAGGATGTGATTCAACAATAGTTTGTGCCCCCGACAGTGGCCCAGCCGAGGCCCGCAGACAAACAGTGTCCTACGCCACGGGGGGAGAGGCGGCACGATGGAAGCACGTCCCCCTCAGCTGTGGCGGCCGGAGAAGCACGCGTTGCACCCTGGGACTTGCAGTCACACCAGGGTGAGAGATGATCCAGAGAGGAAGGATGATGAGGGAAGGTGTAGCACCCTGGGATTAGCATCCTACCTGGGTGTGATACAGCAATAGTTTGTGCCCCCAACAGTGGCCCAGCCGAGCCCCACAGAAAAACAGCATCAGGTTGAGTCATCCCAAGTTCCACCTCTCCCATATGCACCAAATGACCTTTGATTTGAGCCAAATGCATTACTTCTGTATCGGAAATGGCAGGAAACTTCTCCAGAAGTTTGAGGTCATCAAATTCTTTCATATGATTTTCTTTAGTGATAGGCACAAAACAGACCCCGATAGAGACCCGTTTCGAGGCCCCCTTTAAAAAACTGCTGGTGCTCCGACCTGGTGAGACTCGGCCCACTTAAAGCCCTGGGTATGGGGTTGGTAAGGGGGAGGCGGAAGCAGGGGCCAACGACCAGTTGTTGTGTATTGGACCAGACCCCATCCCAAATAAATCCCTTCTCTAAATTCACACTCTGCTTGGAATGGGAGCATACTTTGGGGGTAGTGGGACAGTCATGACCCTCGACCTCCTCACAACTCTGGACCTCGGTGCCATGTATCCTGCTGCATAAATTATAGCTAAGCACCAGTCTGTCTCACATCCCTGAGTTGGGCCAGGGCATAAAACAGAGTCCAACACATGAAGCGATGCAATTCTTATAAAGACCATATGTTAGACCTGTCATCCTTAGGGTCGTCTTCCTCCAGCTTTTTGCCTGCTCACCTCCAATTTTTGCTTTATCTTTTTGTTGGCCTTAGGACTCTGAGCACTCTACCACTGCTAACCAGTAAGTAAGTATGTAAGTAAGTACATTTATTATGTACGATTAATAGAAACCGTTGCATATACATGGCACATATAATTAACATCATTTATGCAAAATTATAAATAAAGTTAAAATTCTTGTTTTGTTCTATCTTGATTTCGGTGTTGTTGTGGTGGCAAGAAAAAACTTCAGGATTGCAATATAGACCTGGGTATAATAGCAATGCTTCAATTAATAATATATCTTGTGCAAGTTACCACTGTGCAAATTAAACTTTTGAAAGCATATTTCCGAGTTTGCACCACGGGCAGTCTTGCTCCCCCAGTCCTTGTCCATTTGACAGGAGATTTGCAGTATAGCTCCTTTTACTGTGGCAGTGGATAATGTTGTTATATTGTTATATTTTGTGCAAATTTCCGATGTGCAAAGCTGGCAAAATTGCGCAATAAAAAGTCGCTGGGTTGGCATACTTGTCAAGTTTGTCAAAATCCATTATTCGTTGTTCGTGCTGGTTGTCACGAGTTGTAGTATCTTTTATGTTGTCGGATTTGGCTGGTATATGTGTATTGATTCTGTATTTTTAGGTCTCGCCTGACCAAGCGCATGCGCTGGTCTGGCGAGACTTTTTGAGAGGGCTCCAAAAAGTGCTACCAGGCCAGCCTAGAGCTACAGTGCATGTGCGCGGGCACGCGCGCCGCGCTTGACTGCGATTATTTTCACATTCGCGGCCGCACGTCGCTTTGATGTTTGATCACGATCGCGATCACTTTTGCAGCCGCACGGCCGCTTGGCATAGCCAATAGGTCTCGCTTTTGGGACCTTATAAGTATTTAATTATGCAACTGTTGCATGGCTAAACACTTATAAGGTCCCAAAGGCGAGACCTATTGGCTATGCCAATGCTTGTTTGCATCGTTACGGATGATCTTCTGTTTGCTATAATATATTGAGAAGTTATGGTTTGTCCGTTTTATTGTGTTACTCAGCTGTTTTAGCTTTACTGAGTGAATATGCAAGCAATCTCCTGCCTGCTATATTCAGGACATTTGTGAATCAGCAGATTAGTTTTGTGATAGCGAAATTAAAGCAGGCCAACACTGCCTGTCTGCAAGAGCAGATTCCTTTTTGGTTAAAGAAGGGACGAAGAATTGAGCATCTTCTTTCAATAGGCTTGTGCAAATGCAAATTATGTGGGCAAGATCTTTTCCGTCCGCGGCCGCATAGGCGACAGCTGTTATCTCCAGATCTTCTCTTCCATGGCAGTAGGTGGGGTAGAATCAGCATTATGCCAGCTGATGTCTTAAGAATTTCTCTTTTAGTAGAATTTTAAATCCAGTGCTTAGATACTTTTGTGGTTTGGCTGTGATATAGTCGTTGAGTACAAGCTAACCATGTGCCCTTTACGCTAGTGCGGACTTATCTTCTGCATTGACTTCACTTTGATGGATTTAGAGACCTCTTTTTTTAGACTAGTGTGGGTCACTGATGGCTCCCATAGGCTATTCAAACCTAGTTGGCATATGGAATCTCTAAGATACACTCCAGCCGGGTAGTTCGCTCGTAGTGACAATTCAGCCCAGAGATGCCAGTTTAATGAATCTTGTTCTGCTTCTCTGATCTTATGCGACCACTTTATAAATGCACCCCTTCTAGCCAGAGTGTGTTTCTGAAGTCCAAACTCTAACCTTATTTGCATGGGGGAGGCATCATTTGGAAGATGAAAGATCATTCTGTATGACGTAATAATTATTTTATCAAGGGTAATTGAATCTCTTACACACATTGACTCACACCCATAGCATTAACTAATTGACTACTGCTTGAGACTCCACTTCTGATGCCTACATTAGTTGCAAATATCTCCCTGAGAGTGATAGCAAAGTTCTCCCATATAATTAAGGAATTCCTTGCTTGATTGAGATCTTCAAGAAGGATAGTTTTGGCTTATTCTAGGAGTTTCTCCACTGAGTCGAGATTGCACTTTTTGTTGATAGAGGTATATTCTGTAGCAATTGCTTTGACTCCTGTAAGTAGCGGAGGAGCGATGCCTTTAAAAGTGACTTCTTGAGGTAAATGATCACTCAGATCAGATCCCTCCTAGATGGTAGGAAGATATTTCGTGGGACAATAAATGTGTTGCAAATGTGTAGTCGATGTGTGAGGTGGCATATGTCGAATAATACGTGGGACATGGCGGATTGTCTTCCTGGAAGTGTCTGTTCAGGGCTCTGAAGTTGAGGTGTTCAGGTTCCCTTAGGAGAGGGATACCTAATCCAGTCTGTTTGTTTAGGGTGCATTTCCCTTGCGTTGGAATTTTCTGCTCTCCGTTTAGGTCGTGTAGCAGATCATCATTGGTTAGAGTTCCCAGGAGGTGAAGTTTAAAGTCCCCTGCTACTATGATATTATCAGTCTCATCCTCCTCAATAATTCTCAGCAGCTCAGTGATTAGTTGTTTAACCCTCTTAGTTTTGTGCCTAGGATGTAGGCAGACATTTACAATTACAGTCAGACATTTGTCTTTGTTGGATCTATTTGTTCTTATTGCTAGTAGTTCATTGGGGGCTGGTATAGCTGCCTTCTGGAGTTTGACTGGTCTCATTGTTGCGATTGATGCGTAAGTTGACAAGCCTCCTTTCGGATGGCCATATCTAGCTTTTTTCTAAGCGTGGACATGTTGGGAATTATGCACCTGCAGGTGTATTGATCGTTTGGCCCAGGTTTCTTGAAGGAGTACGAGTTCAAAGGATTGGAGGTAGGTCAGTAACTGTGGGTCAGTTACTTTGTTTGCCAGACCACTGCTAACCAGTACTAAAGTGCGTGTACGTCTCTCTGAAAACATGGTGACATTGGTATATTCCCGGATGGCATATTTAGTTTGTTAGTTCCTTGTAAAATGGTATTCCAAATACCTAGGGCCTTTAACCTCAATGATTTAATCTCAAAGAGATAATTCCTACAGCCTTATGTATATTTGTAAATTATTGGGCAGCATTGCGTAGTGTGTGTGTTTAATTAATGTACTTTTACTTTTCTAAAGAAAAGGCACGCACTGGACAATTACTTATTGAAGGATAGCAAATGGTGTTCACTAGCCCACGCCACCTTCCCTGAGTAGGCCTTGGACTGCTCTGCTTTGCTACCCTGAGAGAGTCAAGCGCTACAATTGGATGTTCAGTTCCCATTGGAGGGTGAATGTGGACCCATTACTTGTGCATGCCACGCAACTAATGGCTCATTTTCTCACAGTGTTGAAAACCAGATCAGGGCTTCTCTTTGTTGCCAGTGATTGGGAAGGTGGTTTCTGGTTTCTCTCCTGCAATGGCATATTAGCAGATGCTTGCTCAGTTCAGACCCCGACAGTACTGGTCAGCCACCAGGTCACATACAGCCCCAACGTAGCGCCTGCTAGGAACAGCACACGCTCATCCTGCCACTGACACTGTTCACCTCCCTGGCAGCTGGCGCTCGGGTGCTGCCACTGTGGAATGATGTAGCCCCCTTGTAAAATGCCAAAAAGGATGCAGTGCAGACAGCCTAGGACAGAGCCATACAAAATTGCAGCCATTTCCCTCGGGGTTGGTTCCGCCCCTCCCTTATACATGTTCACCCTCTCCCTACATTTCTTCTATAGTTTTTTTCCTTTCTCAATTTCTTCTGTTTTTATTACTACCTTCCTTCCATCCTTCATTCATCATGTTTTCCTTTCCTGGGCCTTTAATCTTTTTTACTGCCTTCCTTCCTGTTTACTTCCCTTTTCCTTCTGCCCTTCCTTCCTTATTTTCTAGCTCTTTCATTCTTCTCTCCTTTCAGTTCCTCCTTTTCTCTTTCTCTTTCTTCCTTCTGTTCATCCTTCATTCATCGAGCCCAATTCTCCCTTCCCTCTTGCTTTCATGTTTTCTTTTCTTTTTGTGTTGAGCCTCCCTCCCTCCCTTCCTACATTCTTCCGTCCTGTTCTTTCCTCTGATACTCTGATATTACCCCCTAAACACGACTAAGCTCTAGAGTCATCTAATTAAGTTTGTAAGTTTAGAATAAGGATGGTTTCTGGAGTGGGTTTCAAGGAAAATCAGAAATAGGAGAAAGTGTCAGCATAGTGAAGCCTCCAGTAGAAAGTGTCCACAATAGGAATACATGTTTAGCCTGAAGCTTCACATTTGCAAGAATGAACAGAAGCAGGGAGGTCTGTACACATTCAAGTCCAAGGCAACCTGCTCTCCCTCCTAACAATGTGAACAATAATTACACAAATACAGAGACTTCAGCAACAGTTGTATCTCTTTCCACCTCTCCAGGAGCCAATCATCTCCAACCTAACATTGTACATTTTCAATGTTACCAGACTTTTCTATGCCACAGAACTTGAACAGTTGCTGTAACCTTGAACATCCCTTTGTTCATGATACATGATGAATAGGCTTCATCTGCTCATTAGTTCTTTACATTCTTGCCAAGATTTCTCTTTTCTGGCCTTACTTTTAAGAAACTAGTACAGATAACAATACTCCTTTTCTCTAGCTAATGAAACCTTGAGAAGGCACATGCAAAAGGAAGAACTGCCGAGCAAAATACACTTCAAATTAAGGCCTTAATCAGGCTAACTTTAAATAAGCATTTAATGTGCACTTCAATTTCGTACTTATAAATGCACATGTGTAAACTTAAAACAAATGCAGTATGTGAGCAAAACATACATGATTACACTTTTGAAGTAACTTTCAGGATATACGCAAATATAACAAAGAAAAACTGTAAAACATGAGTAAAGAACACATGATTCATGCTATGTTGAACATTAGTGCAAACGTTTAAAAATCTCTAAGTTCTACAGTGATTACTTTTCAATAATGTCTTTGAATGTGTCACACACGTTAATTTTATTAAGGCACACGATAAATATGAAGTCGGGTGCATGTACATATTTGCACTCATTGTAACACAAAAGGGTGGAGCCTAAATTACGCTGTTCCAGTCCCCGTCGGATGGCGAAATTAGCCATCACAATAAAACACTTATGAACCCATTTCAGGTGAGATCAAGTCAATACCTTCGAGTTTTCAACAATTCTTGTTTTGTATTTTCCAGATGTTTTATCTCATCATAAAATCTACACTGACCTTCCTCCATTTCTACATCCACTCTCTGTCTCTTTATTTCCCTTTATTCTTATAGCTCTCTTTTTGCTTTCACATATTTGTACCCCTTAAAGATTACTAACTGAAATATGGCACAAAGGGCAATTATCTCAAGGGGTCTGAAAATGGAAAGAAGTATTACACTTCCAAGGTTTACAAACCACCGGCCTACTGTAGCAAATCCTTTCCCTTTATAGCTTCTAACTGCTTCAGTAATATTCTTAATGTACTTCTTTACGTCCTTACTCTTTTTTCAGGAATATAGGTATATGTTTGCTGAACCTTTAACAACCAACAGACCCCGCCCTCCTTTGTGAGAAGGATATCTAACGCAAGAGGGTCTGCAAAACCATAGATCTCATAGCTACCATTTCAGTATGAATAGACAACAGGGACCTTTCTGTACTTGTGGACAATTTATCTACAATAGTGGACAATTTTTTAATCTTGAAATCATTTAAGATTTCCCATACCGATGGAAATATTGCACCAAAAGTATCACCAGCAGTTCAATACCACTACTATCTTGTTTAGTTCTGGGTTTCGTCTCCAATACAGAATCATTTGAATATTCCACATGATAAATATTTGGGAAAACTGAACCTAATTAACATGTACCATACCATCCCTTGGGCAATCTGAAATATGCATACTTCCCACAAATAAAATAAACTCCAGGAATAATG
Source organism: Triturus cristatus (assembly GCF_964204655.1). Taxonomy (NCBI): domain Eukaryota; kingdom Metazoa; phylum Chordata; class Amphibia; order Caudata; family Salamandridae; genus Triturus; species Triturus cristatus. The sequence goes on from NC_140594.1 coordinate 778,770,606, forward strand.
GGATATTGTCCCTGCAACAACAGAAGTCAAACTCCTATTTACTGGAAAATGTGATCACAATCACTTTTACCCATGTAAATGGTGTTAAGAGAAGATTTATCCCTACCCACACATAACTTCCCTTTTTGTTGCCAATCTAAAGTAATGCAAGCATAACTTCTAAATCTCTATGTTGTGCTTCTTCGGCATCCCACTGTACTTTATATTTCTGATCCCCGCCCGTTTTTCCCATTTCATTTGTTGCTTTTCTGTCTGCTGTTAAATCCCAAATTTTCTTCTAAACTTTAGTTCAAGAACACGTCAAAATGTGTCTATGAGCAGAAGCCGTGTCCAGTGTCTCTTTTGGCCTAAGTAGACTGTAAACACTCTCCACTGTCTTGGCATTATAATGTTTATTCAAATGCTTGAGCAAAGGGACTTCCTAAAGTACCAAATCATTATTTGAATATTAATATTGGAAATGTCCTTTTCAATTAACAAGACTTAAAAGAAGGTAACACGTGACACCATACATAAGAGGAATATGGTGATAAGTAATTTCCTCTTATGCAGGTAACTGCACACATTATAAACAAAAAAGAGGGGAGATGGAGGTAGACGTTCGGTTCATCCTCCAGACTGTGTATAGTTATTAAAAAATCTGTAAATGACAGATCAGAGAACCTAACCAAAGGGAAAATTCTCTTCTTGAGTCCCCTCACTCACCAAGGGTTGCCCCTAGGTGACATGCTTCATCATTGGGGCCATCCCAGACAGCTACTGTCTGGGGCGTGCTGCAACTTGCTGAACTACGTAGGAGCACTTTTTGTGAAAAAATATGTAGTGCAGTGTATGGGGGAGGGTGATGATGCTGAAAATACCTAGCTAGTGAGTGATTAATTTATTCCTGCTCCTAGTTGGTATGGATAAAAAGGGGTTAATAGAAGGGAGGAAGTGTAACTGTTATGTGTATACTGTCCCTAGTATTTGGTAATTTTGGAATTTTCTCTTCTTAGATTTGGGGCGTTGTTTCGCACATTTAGCGGAAGCCCTTCCCTTTGGTTAGGTTCTCTGATCTGTCATTTACAGATTTGTTAATAACTGGTAACTTCACACAGACATAACAGACTCTTGCATTCATAGTGTCAATGTATTAGTAAAACAACTTAAAATAGGCATTTGAAGCATAATCCCCTGTAGATGCATATACATGAAAAGCTTCATAATAATGTGTGTGCAAACTATTGTCAGTAGGATTCGGGGTTTTAGGGGCACCACTGAGCTTAAGCTTGTCTACTGTGGAAACTGTAGGTGAAGCAACCCTAGAAGAAGGATAATTAAAACTACGGTCACAACTATTAACACTCCTGCTAATATGAACCTACCAGTGTTGTGTTTGTCAGTTTCCATGACTTCTCTAAAATCATATCATATCATGTGATCACAAAGTTGTAGCATGCAGATTTCTTCAGTGAGCTTTTTTCATATGCAGATGACAAACAAAATCCATAAATCATGTGAGAAAAGTATTTACAAAGTCTTCATGAGTCTTCATTAGCCCTATACCGTTTTCTTCTAAATGACACCCTTACACTCCTTCAGCAGCCTTGGGTCTATGTAATCTTCTTACTTAAAATCAAGCTAATGGCAATTTGTGTAATTTTGTTCCGTGGTAAAGTAAAATGAAAACACACTTCAGCCACAGTTATATATTCATGGAGGTTTATCTGGAGTTAAAGTTTGACTCTCCAAATCCCAAAGTTCTCTATCTCCATCCAGTAAATTATGTCATTTCAGGGTATGAGTACCTCTGATAGGGTACTCTGGTTCTTTTTGTTCTCCTGAGTATAGGTTGTTCACTTTCACTGTCACTCAAGCCACAATCCTTAGTTTCCTCCGGGACAGTACTTACTTCTTGCTCTGCAGGCATTTTTACTCTTGCTCCTTCTTACCTGCTTAGCCAATGGTCCTCAGTTAATAATTGGCATGACGCAGTACTAGGCCCTTTGTCAGGGTATGAGCCTGGCATATTAGCAGTTCGGGCCAAGACTCTTCAATGATCAGTTCATCAAGATCCACTCTTGCCGAGTCTCAATGCTCCGTGAACCCTCTTCTTGTGGTTTATCATTCGTGGGTTGCACTTCAGGGAGAGGTGTTGTCACATCATCAAGAGAACACTCCACTCTTCGGGTATGTGTAGCATGGATCCAGTTGGGAAAGCCTCCACATTTTACAGCAGTATTCATCACTAGGATGACTTGGTAGGCTCCCCACCATATGGGCTCCAAACACGTCTTCCATACATGTTTCTTCATCAAGACCAGTTGCCGGGCCTGAGGTCATGGCATTGCTCCAGACTTGTAGAGGAAGCAACAGCTTTAACCTGGAGGGCCACAGAATGGACCATGTCAGTTAATCTCTTGCAATAGACTTGAACCATGAAATCTGTCTTGTATCCAATAACTCCTCTAATGATTGCAGAGTTGGTGACCTGCCTAGTCTGGAACTCCTTGCATAGATATTAACAATATCTAAGGACTTTCTTTGGGGGCCTTTGAGTCTGACCCGGAAGATGTCGCTGTTGTTAGTGTGAAGCTCCTCTGTTTCATAATTTAGTGCGATTTGGATCAGAGTGAGTAGCCCTCCAGAGGGGCGGTCGTGTTTGAAGGGAATTGTTGGTTTATAAAACGTGGCAAACCCTGGGATATAAACAGGTGTCAAACTCCAGGTTTCTTGCATGATACAAATATTGTGCTGGTTAATTACCTCATGCCAGTGGGGGAGACCTAGTTTCCCCCTTATTCCTGGCATATTCCACAAAGCTATTTTAAGTTTTGTTGTCTCTACCAAGTGCATTGGGCTGGAGGGCGGCAATGCTGGAGCTAGATCACCATATCGGAGTTCAAGTGGGTATGTGTGGTTTCGTCCCCATCCTGGTCATTATCTCCTGGTTGGAAGGGAGTTTCAGCGGGTAGGGTGGGGCCTTAATGTCTCTGCCTCATGCTCCAGGAGACCACCCTCCGAACCCTTGTCCATCGGTATGAGAATTAAATTCGAATCAGTACTGGAATTACACTCATTATTTGGAGGGGCATCTGGGGATAGTCAGTCAATCTGTGATAAGGTGGAAGAGGGTAAATCCCTTTGGGGCACCACTACATACTTGCAGTTGGCTTCTGGTGAGGGGATATTAAGCTTCAATTGGATATTGGTGCTAAGAGGGGCAGGATCTTGCTTCCAGGGCGACTAAATCATGCACTAGATTTTCGTTTATCATGGTTAGTTCTATTGCATCAACTGGACTATTTTTCAGGACACATCTCCTAGCCCTCAAGATGTCATCCCTTATCACAGATTGACAGCCGTTTACCTGCCTAATCCAATGGATGGCTTCATTTTTTAGGGCTTCGCCATATTCCGATTTGCTGCTACATTCAAGCTCTGGTACATTTATCATGAAGATAATAGACTGGGGAATGGCTTTGGGAATTGGACGTGGCCTTGAAAAGGGGCCTTGCAACGGCCTTCAGTTCGAGGGAATGGGTCATTCGCCGTGGCAGTGTAGGACCCGGTCAGACCGCTATGATATTCTTTGGGGCCTTCTCGTGAAATATCGTGATTAAGTTATTTGCAATGATGTTCCCCCTTGCAGCCACCTCGATTATCAATTAGGGGTGCAGGAATAGTACTAAAAGTGTTAGGTATCGTTTGTGTACTATGGGTAGTGGGGTGATTCGATTTAGCTATCGTGCATGTGCTCGGGGGACTGATAGGTAATGGTATCTTGGGTGTATTGCGGTCTTCTATTATAAGAAATAGTTTTGAGATAAGTGTAGATAAAGTCCCTATTGTTTCTTTAAGGGCCAGGATTTCACTTGTAGGTCAGCATTAGTTGTTGTTAAATCAGTGTCCTGGATCCTACGGCTCCCTTTGTCAGAAATTGTGTGCCTCCCACACGCCTCTGTGGTACTGGGGCCCCTACCCTCCTTGTGTGTGTGGGTGTCAAGCGTAACTGAGTCTTCCACAAGGGGTGCAAATATATTACTCAAAAATGGGTCAGATTGAGTCCTGCCCTTGGCTTTCCTGGCAGAGGGTGCTTCCGTTTCTTCAGGGGCTTCTGTAATCCGTTTCTTACTCGCTGCCTTTTTAAATAGGCTGGGCCCGCGCTTGGCCGGGGCTTTGCCACGGGGGGAGAGGCAGCACTTTAGGGCACGATGGAAGCACCTCCCCCTCAGCTGTGGTGGCCGGAGAAGCACACGTTGCACCCTGGGACTTGCAGTCGAACCAGGGTGAGGGAGGACCAAGCTAGGCAGGAGGAGGAAGGAAGGTGTAGCACCCTGGGATTAGGATCCCACCAGGATGTGATTCAACAATAGTTTGTGCCCCCGACAGTGGCCCAGCCGAGGCCCGCAGACAAACAGTGTCCTGCGCCACGGGGGGAGAGGCGGCGCGATGGAAGCACGTCCCCCTCAGCTGTGGCGGCCGGAGAAGCACGCGTTGCACCCTGGGACTTGCAGTCACACCAGGGTGAGAGATGATCCAGAGAGGAAGGATGATGAGGGAAGGTGTAGCACCCTGGGATTAGCATCCCACCTGGGTGTGATACAGCAATAGTTTGTGCCCCCAACAGTGGCCCAGCCGAGCCCCACAGAAAAACAGCATCAGGTTGAGTCATCCCAAGTTCCACCTCTCCCATATGCACCAAATGACCTTTGATTTGAGCCAAATGCATTACTTCTGTATCGGAAATGGCAGGAAACTTCTCCAGAAGTTTGAGGTCATCAAATTCTTTCATATGATTTTCTTTAGTGATCAGTATTCGGGCCGGATCTAGTAGGTCATACTAGAAGTTGAGGCATTTCAGTCGTAGAAAGAGGCAGCTCTTCCATTTGCACATAGTTTCCTGGTAGAAGTCTTGGCTCTCATGTATTTTATGTTCCTCTAGAAAGAAGGACCCATGGTTTTGTCAGTTGGATCAATACTCTCGATTGTTGGTGCCGTAGAAAGCGAGCAATCACCTGGCAGGGGCCATCTGTACCTCTGATGTTTCTTTTTTTGATCCTGTGGTCTCTCTGTAGCGCCAACGGCGGTTGAAAGTCCAGCTGAATTTTAGATGAAATTAAGTTGATCATAAAGGCCACAATGTTATCCTCTTCCTGCATCTCTGATTTTTGCTGCTTTTCTACTAGAAAAGTGACGGTTTTCTCTCCCATTTCTGTTCTCCAGCTTGGATAACCTTTCCTGTATATATCAATGTTCCTGTTCCTATTCAATTGCTGTAGTGAGCACCTGTTCCACTGGCGGTATTTGAGCTTCGGAAGTAGCGAGTTGTACATTAAATGCTGTAGGATTTGCCCTAAGCGAAGAGAGGTCCAGAAATATTTTAGAGCAACCAAAGGGCCTGAGAGCTGCAAGTTCTTTAAGAATTGTATCTAATGCTAAGCCCTGTGCCATACTGCCTTGTTCTTTTTGAGGCTTTGATGCCATCCCTGTGATAACCTCTGTAAGGAGGAGCTGGTGAGCCATTTTAGACATGTTTGGGAAGTGATTGTTAGACAGCCTTGAACTGGGTTGGCACGTTGGAATTATAAACCCTTTCTCAATGCCCCGGTTATAGACAAGATACATGTATCACGGTCATGAAGGGCACACTACAACTAGGAGGAGGGTGGTTAGATTCCAGCAACATACATACATCAAAGAAATCATGTCGACCTGCAGAGAAATCAACCTCAAATGTCTCATCTCCTCGCGTGCTTGAAAGCATAAGGTCATCGCCATGCCAGAAGCCCTTGTCTTTGTGGGGGTGGGGTGTGGTGAATGGACACTCTCAGTATCAAGGTAAGCCAGTTGGATTTGCTGTGTAGTCACCCCTTACTTTGAGGGTAATAAGTGAGTCCCTGGAGGCCTTGACTCAGCAGTGGTACATGTGACAAGGTCTGGATTTCAGAACTCCTTGGCAGTTGTGGTTTCACCCAATGTTGCTCTCTGTTGTTTCAATGCAGTTAGTGCAACAGCCAGGAAGGGCTTCCCATCAATATATTCCATTGCAAGATGGCCGCTGTTTGCTAGCAGCAGTAGTCCTCTTTCTATGGCCACCAATCAAAGACTCTGGCCTTATTGCTGCTGCTGTGAAGAACAAAGTGTTGGTGCTTGTAAGGCAATGGGCTCCGCCCATCAAATCCGCCTCGAGTTTTCACATTTTGATCAGCTGATTTTTTACCTTTTTACTGTGGGTGCGCCTCACAACTTGTGACTCATCCACAATAAGCGTTACAACAAACAAATGATGGACGGAATGCTGACAATGCAGACATTCTCCCCCAGTCAAGAGATCTGGGTTAAATCCATCGTTCTTTTGCCCACTACGCCACCCCAGTTTAGACATGGCCATATGCAAATCAGTCTTGACCCTGTGCCTCATGGGAACAGTCCAGACCGAACTGCCAAGCCATGTCTTCCCTGGACCGGAATCAAGCATCCTAGGACCGGTTTCTGGTTATCAGCCGTCATCAGCCAGGATAGCTTGACTCCAGTGGCGTAGTGAGCACGGGTCCCACGTCTGGGAATACCCATCCCACTTAGGGCGAAAAGCGTTACAACAAACAAATGATGGACGGAATGCTGACAATGCAGACATTCTCCCCCAGTCAAGAGATCTGGGTTAAATCCATCGTTCTTTTGCCCACTACGCCACCCCAGTTTAGACATGGCCATATGCAAATCAGTCTTGACCCTGTGCCTCATGGGAACAGTCCAGACCGAACTGCCAAGCCATGTCTTCCCTGGACCGGAATCAAGCATCCTAGGACCGGTTTCTGGTTATCAGCCGTCATCAGCCAGGATAGCTTGACTCCAGTGGCGTAGTGAGCACGGGTCCCACGTCTGGGAATACCCATCCCACTTAGGGCGAAAAGCGTTACAACAAACAAATGATGGACGGAATGCTGACAATGCAGACATTCTCCCCCAGTCAAGAGATCTGGGTTAAATCCATCGTTCTTTTGCCCACTACGCCACCCCAGTTTAGACATGGCCATATGCAAATCAGTCTTGACCCTGTGCCTCATGGGAACAGTCCAGACCGAACTGCCAAGCCATGTCTTCCCTGGACCGGAATCAAGCATCCTAGGACCGGTTTCTGGTTATCAGCCGTCATCAGCCAGGATAGCTTGACTCCAGTGGCGTAGTGAGCACGGGTCCCACGTCTGGGAATACCCATCCCACTTAGGGCGAAAAGCGTTACAACAAACAAATGATGGACGGAATGCTGACAATGCAGACATTCTCCCCCAGTCAAGAGATCTGGGTTAAATCCATCGTTCTTTTGCCCACTACGCCACCCCAGTTTAGACATGGCCATATGCAAATCAGTCTTGACCCTGTGCCTCATGGGAACAGTCCAGACCGAACTGCCAAGCCATGTCTTCCCTGGACCGGAATCAAGCATCCTAGGACCGGTTTCTGGTTATCAGCCGTCATCAGCCAGGATAGCTTGACTCCAGTGGCGTAGTGAGCACGGGTCCCACGTCTGGGAATACCCATCCCACTTAGGGCGAAAAGCGTTACAACAAACAAATGATGGACGGAATGCTGACAATGCAGACATTCTCCCCCAGTCAAGAGATCTGGGTTAAATCCATCGTTCTTTTGCCCACTACGCCACCCCAGTTTAGACATGGCCATATGCAAATCAGTCTTGACCCTGTGCCTCATGGGAACAGTCCAGACCGAACTGCCAAGCCATGTCTTCCCTGGACCGGAATCAAGCATCCTAGGACCGGTTTCTGGTTATCAGCCGTCATCAGCCAGGATAGCTTGACTCCATCCACAATAAGAACACAATAAATGGACTGTGCTTGTTTATTGCCAGTATCAGTGGTTTAAGATAAGGCCACTGCAATGCAGCAAGGGTGGGAGGGACTTGGTTGATCACACTTTAACACATGTGCAAACGTGTGTGTACATGTGTGCGAACATGTGTGTACACATGTGAGAGCTGAGCGTGCAAGATACCTGTTGTGCGCAGCCCAGCAGCCTGGTGCAGACTAGAGGGGACCCTACAGGGTTGGATATTGACTTGGGGTAGGCCTCATAAAGTTAGTGTACACTCATAGAAAAAACTGATGTTTACTGCTTTGTCTGCAGTGACACTCCATTATACCACTATGGAGAATACTGTCTTAGAGTGCACTTTCGCTTGCCTTTAGCCTACAGAGACCAGTGACGTATCAAAGTGAGCTTGATCCTCTATTTCAAACCCCAATCTGAGAGTTCCAAAACAATATCTGTAAATTTTATGGGTCATCCAAGATTGTGATATTTCTCTGGCTCAGCTCAAGGTCAGAGCCCAGGCCTTTTGTCTCCCTGCTGTGCCAAGTTAATTAAATTTCTCCGCAGCAGCAACATAGACCCCACCACCCAAAGAGAGCAATTAACAGTGCTTCACTCAGCCCCTGAGAATGAACATGGTGGGGATGAAGGATCTTCATCCATCACTTAGCTGTCATTCTTTACCAGGGATTGGCCAGACCAAGTGCACTGAACAAGGGAGGGAGTCAAGACCGTTCGAGCCAATACAGGAGTGTGCTTCTATTTGAAAATGTGGTGGGTAAAGCCTGAGCAGTGATATCAGCGAGGGCTGGAGCTGATTCCCCTAGTGTAGATGTGATCAGTGGCTCATGGGTGACTCCATTTTGAATTGTCCCAACATGCTATACAGGAGGGTTCAGACAGGGGCAGAGAGGTGATAGGCCAGAGGCGCCTGCCTCCTAGAAATCTCAATCCCCATTTAAAAGGTCACCACAATGGGGAGAACTCTCTCTTGATTGTGTTTGCTTTCTGGACACTGGGACTGGAGGCAGCAGCAATGGACAACTGGAAGGAGGAACCCATGATATACATCTGGACTTAGAACTCTGACTACAATTGCCCTCAGGACCAGTGGTGCTCTCCCCAGTACCAGGTAAGCTGGTTGCCTCACGCCAACTGAGGACTAGTTGGGGGAAGATCTGGACTTCTGCACCAAATAGGCGAGAAGTACCAAAGAATAAAGAGGAGGAAGGCTGGCATAGGGAGCATATAAAACCAGCTATCTGCAAAGTGAACTGCTGTAGAGGCCAGAAGGCCTTCGACAAATGCACCAGTTGACTAGGGCTCACCAACTGAAGAAAAATAAGCCTAAAATGGCGAGAAATGGTCCACCAGAACCCCAAGTTATGGCTGTACAGATGATTTGACCATGGACCCCCCCCCCCCAGCATAGTCTCGGATTGATGTAACTCTGCTGCTGGAAGATTTCATAATCCTTGGGTGTTCCGGGCCCTGGGGTCACCACAAGGAGGATTTTCCTTTACTAGTGCTGAAAAGGGGTGTGAATGGAGCCCCCTCCACAGAGTTCCAAGTGCCCGGGGATCTCAACTCTTGACCAGATTTCATTCACAGGGGCTCAGAACCCCCAACTCTGGGTTCCCACAACCAGGCAGACTGCAGGAAGGTCTGTCGCGCCTCCAGAGGATCATGCGAGCAGCCCAGGATCCCCACCCGGTCCCAAGAAACAGAAGGAGGAAGGGGATTGGCACCACACTTCCCACATCTGTGGTGGGCCTCATCCACTCCCCATGCCCGTGTCTGGGGGAGCAGGTGACCACCGCAAATGAAAGGATAAGAGAGCTGCATGCTTGTGCAGCAGTGGAACAGAGGCTGCCATGCAGGAGCCGGTAGGGCAGCCAGGGGTGAACTCTCAGGGCTGCCCCTCACGTGGGAAACATACGGGTTGCCTGGGTAAGACCGGGCACATTGAGATAAAAATTATAGAAAGAGATATGTTGCGCTGTACGAGGCCACGCGGCACAGCAAAAATAAGAGGCCAGAACTGCTGAGTATTATTCACTTTTCCCGACTGAGAGCCTATAATGCTGGGTGGGTCATTAAATGGAGAAAGCTATTTTTGCTGTTGTGGTGGCCCTAGGATGATGGGGCCACCACCTGTAATTGCCAGAATGATGGCAAGCTGGAGAAGCACCACAGCTCCCCACAAGGACACCCAACAAATCTATCCTAGACGGTGATCCTAGGTTTAAAGGGTCAAGGAGGAAAAGGCCATCCTCAGCCCTGCCCAAGATTTTCAAGTACTCTCCTGGCTGAAGTTTCAGCTATACAGCTTAGAGTGCAGTTCCCTCTAGGTGCTGATTTTATGGCTGCAAGCTATGTGGCAGGAGAGTGCTAAAACAATGACACAGCCACATGGTTGGACTTTGAAAATGCTTATTTAAAAGTATTATTCATGATGATTTGGCAATGCCTTATTTAAGTGTTATTCACAATTATTTTAAGTAATGCTTCATCGAAAGATTTATAATGCTTTCTTCAAAGATTTGTATTTACTGATAGTAATATGCATTCCTGGAAGGGTGCACTGCTCTTTCAATGATAATGTAAGCACATGATTGCATTGCTTGATTATTCACAATAAGTGTAGAGGAAATTATGGTTTCTGAAGCCCATGGAGGGATGAGGTTTTATAAGGACATGTGATACTAGTCTTTAAGTGTGGCGACTTGACCTGATGTAAACTGACACCCCCATATATAGTTACGTGAGACATTGTACATGAATGGGGGTGTACTGTGAATTTTGAGGGCATGACCCTTTAGGGCTCAGATGAAATGATGCCAGAGATAATTCCTCCAGCCTTATGTATATTTGTAAATTATTAGGCAGCACTGCGTAGTGTGTTTTTAATTAATGTACTTTTACTTTTCTAAAGAAAAAGCACGCACTGGACAATTACTTATTGATGGAAAACAAATGGTGTTTACTAGCCCACACCACCTCCCCTGAGTAGGTCTTGGACTGCTCTGCTTTGCTACCCTGGCAGAGTTAAGCGCTACAATGGGATGTTCACTTCCCAGTGGAGGGTGAATGTGGACCCATTACTTGTGCAGTCCACACAACCAATGGCTAATTTCCTCACAGTGTTGAAAACCAGCTCAGGGCTTCTCTTTGTTGCCAGTGAGTGGTAAGGTGGTTTTTGGTTTCTCTTCTGCAATGACATATTAGCAGACGCTCGCTCAGTTCAGACCCACACAGTGCTGGTCAGCCACCAGGTCAACACATCCCCAAGGTAGTGCCTGCTAGGAACATCACACTCTCATCCTGCTACTGATACTGCTCACCTCCCTGGCAGCTGGCACTCGAGTGCTGCCACTGTGGAGTGATGTAGCCCCCTAGTAAAATGCCAAAAAGGATGCAGTGCCGACAGCCCAGAACAGAGCTCTACAAAATAGTAGCCATTTCCCTTGGGGCTGGCTCTGCCCCCCCCCCCCACCTTATATATGCTCAAACTCTTCCTCCATTTCTTCTTATTTCCTTTCTTAATTTCTTCTGCTTTTTTACTACCTTCCTTTCTTCCTTCATTCATCATGTTTTCCTTTCCTGGGACTTTAATCTGTTTTACTGCCTTCCTTCCTGTTCACTTCCCTTTTTCCTTCCGCCCTTCCTTCCTTATTTTCTCGCTCTTTCATCCTTCTCTCCTTTCACTTTCTTCCTTCTTTTCAACCTTCCTTCCTTCATTCTTCGAGCCCAATTCTCCCTTCCCTCTTGATTTCATTTTTTCTTTTCTGCTTTGAGCCTCCCTCCTTCCATCACTCCCTTCATCCCTTTCTTCCTACATTCTTCCGTCCTGTTCTTCCCTCCCCTTGAGAGCATGCAGGAGTGGGATTTAAAATCTTTATTCTGATGGATCTTTTTAAGTTGACTGAGACAAAAAGGGGAGTTAACAACCATACAACAATTCAATCCATATGAAGACCATTTGGCCGCACAATAAGGACCAGGAACAGGTGATTGAAGTTGTGTGGTTTATTGTAAATTAAAGATTAATCCAAAATATACGAATATCAAGTGAATATTAAAACGATATAGGATTACAATTGAAAAAATGAAATCTTGCAGTAGGTTCAGTCCCAGAAGGATAAGGTACGAAATAATCACAGCCATGACAATACAGAAAAAAAGAAATGGAAATAGGTGTTCCATAAAGATACTCTGATATTACCCCCTAAACACGACTAAGCTCTAGATTCATCTAATCAAGTTTCTTCTCGAAGGTGTCACCATAGCGAAGCCTCCAGTAGATGCTTTCCAGAATGAGAATAAGGGTTTAGCCTGAAACTTCACATCGGCAAGAATAAACAGAAGCAGAGTGGTCTGTACACATTGAAGTCCAAGGGAACCTGCTCTCCCTCCTAACGATGTGAACAATAATAACACAAATACAGAGACTTCAGCAACAGTTGTATCTCTTTCCACCTCTCCAGGAGCCAATTATCTCTAACTTAACATTGTACATTTACAACATTACCAGTCTTTCCCATTCCACAGAAATTGAACAGTTGCTGTAACCTTGAACATCCCTTTGTTCCTGATACATGATGAATAGGAGGCTTCATCTGCTCATTAGGTCTTTACATTCTTGCCAAGATTTCTCTTCTCAGGCCTTACTATCAAGAAACTAGTACAGATAACAATGCTTACTTTCTCTAGCGAATGAAACCTTGAGAATGCACCTGCAAAAGGATGAACTGACAGGGCAAAATACACTTCAAATTAAGGCCTTTAATGAGGAACTTTAAATAAGCATTTAATGTGCACTTCAATTTGGTGGTTATAAATGCGCACGTGTAACCTTAAAACAAATGCAATATGTGAGCAAAACATACATGATTACACTTTTAAAGTAACTTTCAGGATATACGCAAATATAACAAAGTATTAATGTAAAACATGAGTAAAGAACACATGATTCATGCTATGTTGAACATTAGTGCACACGTTAAAAAATCTCTAAGTTCTACAGTGATTACTTTTCAATAACGTGTTTGAATGTTTCGCACACGTTAATTTTATTAAGGCACATGATAAATATGATGTCAGGTGCTCGAACATATTTGCACTCCTTGTAACACAAAAGGATGGAGCCTAAATGACACTGTTCTAATCCCCCTCTGATGGCGAAGTTAGCCATCACAATAACACACATATGAACCCATATCAAGTGAGATCAGGTCAATACCTTAGAGTTTTCAACAATTCTTGTCTTGTATTTTCCAGATGTTTTATCTCATCATACAATCTACACTGAACTTCCCCCATTTCTATATTCACTTTCTGTCTCCTTATTCCCCTCTATTCTTATAGCTCTCTTTTTGCTTTCACATACTTGTACCCCTTAAAGATTACCAACAGAAATATGGCACAAAGGGAAATTATCTCAAGGGGCCTCAAAATGGAAACAAGTATCACGCTTCCAAGGTTTCCAAAGCACCGGCCTACTGTAGCAAATGCTTGCACTCTATAGCTTCTGCATCAGTAATATTCTTAATGTACTTCTTTACGTTCTTACTCTATTCAGAAAATAGGTATAGGTTTGCTGAACCTTTAACAATCAACAAACTCCGCCCTCCTTTGTGAGAAGGATATCTAACGCAAGAGGGTTCTGCAAAACCATAGATCTCATGGCTACCATTTCAGTATGCACAGACTGTACTTGTGGACAATTTATCTACAATAGTGGACAATTTTTTAAATCTTGAGATCATTCAAGATTTCCCCTACAGATGGAAATATTGCACCAATAGTATCTCCAGCAGTTCAACACCACTACTACCTTGTTTAGTTCTGGGTTTCGTCTCCAATACAGATTCATTCAAATATTCCACATGATAAATCTTTGGGAAAACTACACCTAATTGACATGTACAATACCATCCCTTGGGCAATCTGAACTATGCATACTCCCCACAAATAAAATGAACTCCAGGAATATTGGGATATTGTCCCTGCAAGAACAGAAGCCAAACTCCTGTTTACTCAAAAATATGATCACAATCACTTTTACCCATGTAAATGATGTTAGGAAAAGATGTATCCCTACCCACACATAACTTCCCTTTGTGTTGCCAATCTAAAGTAATGCAAGCATAACTTCTAAATCTCTATGTTGTGCTTCTTCGGCATCCCACTGTACTTTATATTTCTGATCCCCTCCCGTTTTTCCTATTTCCATTGTTGCTCTATTCCTGTCTTCTGTTAAATCCCCAATTTTCCTAAACTTCAGTTAATGAACACGTCAAAATGTGTCTATAAGCAGAAGCCCTGTCCAGTGTCACTTTTGGCCTAAGTAGACTGTAAACTGTCTCCACTATCTTGGCGTTATAATGTGTATTCAAATGCTTGAGCAAAGTGACTTCCGAAAGTACCAAATCATTATATGAATAATAATATTGGAAATGTCCTGTTCAATTAACAAGACGTAAAAGAAGGTTACACGTGACACCATACATAAGAGGAACATAGTGATAAGTAATTTCCTCTGATGCAGGTAACTGCATGCAGACATAACAGACTCTTGCATTCATAGTGTCAATGTATTAGTAAAACAACTTAAAATAGGCATTTGAAGCATAATCCCCTGTAGATGCATATGCATGAAAAGCTTTATAATAATGTGCGTGCAAACTATTGTCAGTAGGATTCGGGGTTTTAGGGGCACCACTGAGCTTAAGCTTGGCTACTGTGGGAACTGTAGGCGAAGACAACCCTAGAAGAAGGATAATTAAAACTACGGTCACGACTATGAACACTCCTACTAATATGAACATACTAGTGTTGTGTTTATCAGTTTCTATTACTTCTCTAAAATCAGATCAGATCATGTGATCAAAAAGTTGTACCAAGCAGATTTCTTCAGTGGGCTTTTTTCATATGCAGATGCCAAACAAAATCCATAAATCATGTGAGAAAAGTATTTACAAAGTCTTCATGAGTCTTCCTTAGCCCTATACCGTGTTCTTCTAAATGACACCCTTACACTCCTTCAGCAGCCTTGGCTCTATGTAATCTTCTTACTTAAAATCAAGCTAATGGCAATTTGTGTAATTCTGTTCCGTGGTAAAGTAAAATCAAAACACACTTCAGCCACAAGTAGATATTCACGGAGGTTTAGCTGGAGTTAAAGTTTTATTCTCCAAATCCCAAAGTTCTCTATCTCCTTCCAGCAAATTATATCATGTCAGGGAATGAGTACCTCTGATAGGGTACGCTGGTTCTTTTTGTTCTCCTGAGTATAGGTTGTTCACTTTCACTGTCACTCAAGCCAGAATCCTCAGTATCCTCAGGGATAGTACTCAGTTCCTGCTCCGCAGGCATTATTACTCTTGTTCCTTCATGCCTGCTTAGCCAATGGTCCTCAGTTATTAATTGGCATGACACAGTACTAGGCCCTTCATCAGGGTTTGAGTCTGGCACAGTAGCAGTTCAGGCCAAGACTCTTCAATGGTCAGTTCATCAAGACACACTCTTGCCGAGTCTCAATGTTCTGTGCACCCTCTTCTTGTGGTTTATCAGTCGTGGGTTGCCCTTCAGGGAGAGGTGTTGTCACATCATCAAGAGGACACTCCACTCTTCGGGTATGTGTAGCGTGCATCCAGCAATATTCATCACTAGGATGACTTTGTACGGTCCCCGCCATATGAGCTCCAAACACGTCTTCCATACATGTTTCTTCATCAAGACCAGTTGCCGGGCCTGAGGTCATGGCATTGCTCCAGACTTGGAGAGGAAGCAACAGCTTTAACCTGGAGGTCCACATAATGGACCATGTCAGTTAATCTCTTGCAATAGTCTTGAACCATGTCATCTGTAATGTTCACAATCAGGCACTGTGGGTAATCTCATTGCTCTCCCTGTGATTATCTTTTGTGGGGCTAATCCATTTTTTTCTGTCAGGAACACTGCAGAGACTCATTAGCACAAGAGGCAAAGCATCTCGCCATTTCAAAGATGTTGATGCACACACTTTTGTCAATCTGGTTTTCAATGTGCCATTGACCTGTTCTACAATGCCAGAAGCCTCTGGGCAATATCTGCAATGCAATCTCTTCTCTACATGCAAAGCTGAACACAACATTTTCAGGACATCATTATTGAAATGTGTCCCTCGGCCTGACTCCAGCAAAGTCACTAAACCGAACCTTGGTCTGAGCTCCCTCAACAGCAGTTTGGCCACTGTGAGAATTCTCCTATAATTTCTTCTGGTCAGGTAGGCTTCAACCCAACGTGAGAAGATTCACCCAATGACAAGGACATATCTCTTAAATGTACACAAGTACGACCTGCCCTTGTTTACTTAAAGGTGCTCCCCAATGAATTTGTTTTGTGTTTGTGATATCTTTTTTTTGACCAGCTGTATTAATGTCTAGGGGGTCAAGACCTGATTGATTTTAGGATTGCTATGAATGTACTGTTGATATTCTGTTTTTTATTGTAAACCTGGATCTTAAACAGTGTTTTGTTGCATGTTTGTTAACATGTTATTTAGGGAGGTTTTTATGTTCTATTTATTGTATTCTTTGGTTGCTGCTGTCAACCGAATAAAGATTTTATGACTGGCTGACCAGGACATATCTCAAACAGTTGCACACAGGCATCTCAAAAAAGTCCATCTGCATTCTGTGAATGGCCCTCCTATATGACTCAATGTCACTGGAGTTCTTTACCCTAAATTCATCTGTTGACACACAACACATCTGTAGCACTATTCTTCAGTCACCAATCTAAATCATTGATTGAACCAATGCTGTTTTAACAACCGTCCCTTGGCATCTCTCCAAATATGTGCGGGTCCATGGAAATGTCTTGCCATTGGGGACAACATGCTGTCTGGCAACACTGGTATGCATCTATAGAAATCCATATATCACATATCCTGCTTTGATCCAACTCTGCTGTACTGCTTCTGAAACTTCCTCTTGTAATCTCCTTACTTTCTACCAGGTATCGGTTTTTGACAACAAAAGGTGATAGTGGGTCTCACCTTCGTGTTCATTGTCATATTCACCATTTAATATTCATAACCTATGTACACAGTATTGTGCAACCTCATCAGTGTTGCGGTTGCTCACTGTTACATAATCTTCACCACTGCGATGAGTAGGATAATTCATAACTGCTGTTTTTGCAGACAGCTGTAGTGTTTCAAGCAGTCTCATTCCGATATCCCCATTATGAATCCGTGATCCAGATGATGTCATAAATCCTCTTTGCGAAAATAGTGGTCCAAAGTCATGATTGACACCAAAATCCATACTGGCTATCGCTAACTATAGACACTCTCATCTGTTCAGAGACACAACAAGCTCTAGGAAGAGCTATGAGTTCAACCACTTGTGCAGTGAAAACCCCTTGAAGCCAGGAGGCTTCACCTACTCTTGAGACTGTGCAGAATTGTGTACTTATTTTCTACCAGTGCTCATCTCATACACCTGGTCTTGGATTGGTGTATAGTTCAGTGACATCGAGACAATCATGCTCAATTTTACTCTCATAATTTTCTTACTCTGCGAAAGGCATTAATGTGCCAGGATTCAAAGTAGCACATCGTTTGAGGGGTAAGTTTTCAGCTGCCAAGACGATCTGTTCATATTTGATCAAGAGGCTGTTTTGTAAGTGCTGGGCACTTGTACATGACAACAATATTTCAACTGAGAAGGGCACAAGAACAGTTAGGGGAAGTCCCATCACAATACTTTCACACCTTTCTATGCTGACACTAGCTGCTGCCATGGCTTTAAGGCATTCAGGCAGCCCTGCGGCTACAGGATCAAGAGCAGCAGAGAGAAGTATGCCACAAGTCGTCTTGCATTTACATACATCTGTGCAAGCACTGATAGAGCACAGCCCTCTCTCTCACTGCAGAAAACAGTAACATTTTTATTGTTATCAGGCATTCCCAGTGGCGGGGCATGACAGAGACATTCTCCCAGCTATAGGAAGGCAATTAAGCAGCTGTTATCCCATGGTATTGGATCAGACACATCCTTAAGTGTCAGCCTGTGTAAAAGCTTGGCCAATAAGGAAAAGTTGGGTATCCACTGGCGACAGCAGCCACCATTCCCGAAAACATCCAGACTTCTCTTTCGGTGGTTGGTGGATCCATTTTAAGAATTGCCGAGATTCTCTCACGTGACACCTTTCTTGCTGATTTCTCAATGTGATGTCGGAGGTACCGCACTTCTTTCTGAAAATATTGCAACTTACTTTACGTCCATTCTTAGCTAAGTGGGTCAACAATGCGATGGTATCTTGTTTACAAGTTTCTTGTGTATCTGATGCAACACACAAATCATCTATGTAATGGGCGAGGAATGAGTTACAGGGCATGTGCAGAGTTTCAAGATTCTTTTTGAGTATCTGATTGAGAATTAAGGGGCTCTCTGTATACCCTTGTGTCACTTGGCACCATGCCAAAACATGGTTCTAGAACAGGAAGGCGAAGAGGTACTGGCTGTCCTCATACAAGGGTACAGAAAAGAAGGCCCAACACAAATCAATGACAGTGAACCACTCAGCCTCACATGGAATTTGAAACAAAATCATAGTTAGATTTGGTACCACAGGACAACAAGGAACAACTATGCTGTTAATTCTCCTCAGGTCTTGCACTGTGCAGTACTTGCCCGTAGGCTTCTGCAATCCCATAATGAGTGAGTTTCATGGACTCTTCATTATCTCTTCAAAATGCCCTTCTGTATCATTAAGTCAATCACTTGAGTAATCCCAGCAATGGCTTCAGTGGTCAGATTATACTGCAGGATTCTTTTTATTTAGCATTTAGTTAAACATTTATTCAGGCAGGGTTAAAAACAATTATGAGAAAAATGTATTTTTCTGAATAATCCTAACCTCAGACTTCACGATTACTCTGAGATCCTTTGGTAAATCATTATTCATCATCAAAGGGTACAATCCAATTGTTGAAGTTTGACTCGCCAATTTAAAGGCAACATCTTCCCCATGGGTTTGAAATTCCACTTCTTTCGGAGTACAATAGATAGTGCAGTTTAATTTGCATAAGAGATCATGCCCTAATAAGCTCACTGGACTTGAATCACACACCACAAACTGGTGATTCTTCTCAAAGTACCCGATTTTAACACATATTTCTTCTGTTACAGGCTTTGTCATTTGTTTAGTTGAGACTTCTACAACTTTTTTTTTTCCTAGATGGGTAGGTTTGGAATTTCCACTGTTGTAAAAGTAGAACAGACATCACAAGTATTGATCAAAAAAATATGGGTGGTTATTCACCTCAACTTCTATGAATGGACCACTCTGGCCTATCTACAAGACTGTGCCAAGCACACAATCTTCCTCCCCCTCAGGCACCATCCTTGGACCTGGTCAGAGCCGCAGCCCTCAAATGTCTCAAACCTAGGAAATTGCTGAAACACATTTTGATCTTATGCTATTGACTCAGCCAAATGCATGTTTTAAGCCACACATTTATGGCCATAGAATGGCATGGAATGTCTTCAGGGAGGTGCTTCTTCTCCCTCTTGAACAAGTATTCTCACATCACCTCTAATCAGATATTGTCAAGCCTTAAACAATTTCATTTTCCAACAATAATGTCAACGATCATAGAGTTTAACTTCTAACAGAAAATAATTAATTTTTGCCCACAATTCTGATTCGAGGTTAATTGGCAGTCACAACACGGCACAAACGCCAACTGTCCAATCTCACAAATGGTATAATTATGAGAGACGGTTTAGACTGAGCATGTCAAAGAGCATTGCAGAGCAGAAAAAGGAAGACTCTTGGTCATTGATTTTTGGGAAGTGCACAAGGCATCATATATTTTAAACACAATCAAGTACAGTTGTATCAGCACTGTAGGCAAGGAAATGCATAAAAACAACCCGACATTGCACTTGGTGCTAAAAAGTGCAAGTGGCAAGGCAAGTGGCGATGCAAGTGGCAATGTGTGTTACAGCGAGAAAGGTGCAAGGTGAAAAAATATATACAGTGAAGGATGGTTCAGATATTGCTTTCAACAAATTTTACAATCATTTAGTGGAACCATGGTAAACAATGCGCTGTAATGTGGCGCTGAATGGTCGACGGCGATTCAATCCTTTAGATCAGGATCATCTTCAGGACCGGGTTGTTGTTTTGGAACGGTGCTGTATGGGGGAGAGAAGGAAGGATGTCAGGGGGGGAAAAGGGAGAGTGTCGAGTGTGGCGAACAAGAATGGTGAAAACAGAGAAAGGAAAGAAAGGAAGGGGAGGGGGGTAAAAAGGAAGGGGGGAAAAAAAGGGAAGGAAAGGGGGAAGGGGAGGAGTATGTTTGGTGTAATCACAAGTGGTTGACAGTGAAGTAGGAGTAACCAGGAAGGGAACACGGCGAAGTGCGCGTTGTGCGCAAGGATTACCTGGTGGTGTAAAATTCCATGAGGTATGGTAAGAGCCGTGGGGGTCATCTAAGTGATGACTGGTAAGTAGTCCGTTTGTCAGTTATAGCAGGAATGCCAGGGGGAACTGGGGAAGCAAGGGGAGTACAGGAAGTCAAGGAGGAATGTAGCCGGGAGAGCGTGAGGTAAAGAAGGAGCAGGAGTTACCTGAGCAAATCGGATATGAATCTCGAGTCTATGGCTCACAGAAGCCGGAGTGGGTCCAACACGGTTCGAAGTTCCGGCGGAAAGACGCTGAGGAAATGGCAGCCGGTATCGGGCGGGTTGAAGAGAGCGCGACGGAGTGGGACTTACTTGGTATGAAATTTGAATTCAGTCGAGGGCAGGGGTGCCGGAGCTGGTGACTCGCCGTGGCAATAAATGCCACCATTCTCCATGCTCTCAGCCTTCATGGAGAACATTCCCATGCCCCCAGTTCCCATCTGAGTGCGGAGCCACGGCACTCAGATCAAAAACAATGCTGCACTGCAGAGTTGTGATTAGTCAGGGGAGCCTGTGAACTTACCAATCACAACGCTATTGGTCAGGGTTGCTTGGTAGTGCTTCCTGGTTCAGCTGAGTCAGATGGAGGAGAGACACGGGACGCGGCGATACAGTAAGTGGTTTTATTTTGTTTTTTATTTTTTTACACCCCCTGCCCGACTACCCCCAATACCTGCCGGCCACCACTGCCATTCCCTCTACGCATTTTAAATTTCCTGTTCCACTTGGGAGAGCAGCTTACAAAAGACCAATAAATAATGCAATGGTGCCCCCATACTTTATTTATCTTTTTTATCAACATCTCCATTGTCCTCCTCCTCAGACCCTAATTTAATAACAACTTCTTGACAGAGATGTCTCAGTATGAGCAGCTGTGAAATGGTGTGCCTTGTTCCTGTACCCAAAGCCGCCTATGACTTTGCAACAGGTAGGCACCCAGACACTAGAACAAGTGCAAGTGCAACCTTGTGCCAGGTGAAACCAGTTGTGGCACAGTAATATGACGCATTTGTTGCAAAAAACTGGCTGTAGCGATGGCTGCTGAAGGCTAGTAGATGAATGCAGTAGAATGGCTTGTGAAGGTTGGTAATGAGCTGGAGCGGTAAGGGATGAAACAATTGATTGGTAGCTGCAGTGATAATAATTGGAAGAAATAGAAATAGGAATTGTGAGCATTTTATGAAGTGGGATGACAGAATGAACAAAAACAGTTAAGGAGCAAGACAAGAGAAAGCAGCGAAGGTTCAGTGGAATCCAACAAGACAAGGGATCTTTAATACTGAAGAAAAGTAGCTGGGAAGCATTGCTGAAAACTGCAATTTAAGTTATATATTGCCAGTACTGGAACTTACCTCATCAGCAATGTTCCGAGTAGAATGCATGCACACTTATTACCTCATTATTTTTCCCAAACAGATATACCGAGAGAAAAGCTTCAACTTACTTGAAAAACCAAAACTACCCTGAAACTTCCATTCAAGACTTACAGCTTGAAAATGTAAGTAGTCAAGTCAAAATTCTTTATTCGAAATGTAAAAACATTATCATAAAAGTACAGTAAAATCATATTAAGACATCATAAATGACATAAAAGTTTAAAAGGAATAATAATAAACATAGTTTTAGTGTTGAAACAACCCTTATCAGATTCGTTTAATGGAGGGAAAAGATACATGACGTAGAAGAGGGCATTCATCATCTATGTCTGCATAGAAGCCCTTGTTATTACAATCTTTTTCAGATAGAGAGAGACCACTGCGATAGTTAATGGGCTATCTAGTGCTTTCATTTTAAGATAAGCTGCCCTACAGGAACGTAATCCCCAGGATTTAAGCAATGGTTTCAAATAAATAACCCTTTGCAATTGGTAGAACTTACAAAATAAAATGCAATGAATATTAGTTTGTGATGACAGACCATCACATGGGCATTTCTCCAAGTTTCTTGACCAACTATTCTGATTAGGGAATGTCAACAGTCTGAAAAAGGTATCGGTACGAAAGCGAGTCACAAGCATACGGGAAAATGGGGAGGGAATTAAAGATAGATATTGTTGCATCCCTTCAACAGTGGTGGAAAGTTGGTACTCCAACACGGTATGCTTAGAGTTTTCAATGAGCCAACGACGATTAGCCAGATGATTAGCGACTAATCGTTTTAAGCTAACTCTAGGAATATTATTTAGTGTAGAGGGGTCAGTAAAAAATTCTGGGTGCCCTATATCACGTGACAAGTTTCTGACATAATTCAACCATTTGAGGCTATCAGCCTCACTCAAGCTGAGACAATCCATGATAATTTCCCCATTAAAGTGTGTTTCAGGAGTGGTCCAAACTTTATGCCATAAAATAATAGGAGCAGATTTGATAGTATCCGTGATATATGTCAAACCAAGTTCATGGTGCATTACAAAAACAGAAGTACCACGTGGGGTGGCCAGGAGGTAGCGCAAGAATAAATTCTCGGAGCGCTGTATATGAACTGCCGGATCAATTCCCCAAATCCCAGATCTGTATGTGCCAGTCGAAACACACTTGGCGCGATAAATCTGTGATAAGGGGTTGATTGGGCGTCCCCCCAGTTTTTTTGAGAAGTTAAGCAGGGCTCCTATAGCTTTAGAAAATGCAGCTCCTCTAGCTTGGGCAGCAGCCCGCCAGGAGACCTTCTTCTCAAAAGTAATGCCCAGGTAGGGAAACCTATCAACACTTTCAAGCTTATTGCCGTTTATAAAAACGGAGCATTGTCTTTTCCCTATTCCTAGGCCACAAGACATGGTAAAAGTTTTTGACGCATTGATTTTTAAGCCTCGCTGTGACATGAACTCAGTGAAATCATTTACTGCTCTTTGAAGGCCCATGCGGGTCTGTGACATAATTGCTGCGTCGTCCGCGTAGAGTAGTATGGGTATGGGTTTCCCATTTATAGTGGGGTAGTCGTGATAATTTCTATTAAGATACTTGCCGACAGAATTTATGTAGAGAGTGAAGAGTAAGGGGGCTAAAATACATCCCTGCCTAACACCTCTTTTAATATAAAATCTATCCGAACACTCTCCCTGTCTGCCATATCTGACACGTGCTGATGCTCCCCTATAAAGCTCTTTAATAAATGCGAGGATAGGGGGCTCTATGCCAATCTCGACAAGGGATTCCCAAAGAAGCTCATGGTCGACGCAGTCAAATGCAGAACTAAGGTCTACAAAGGTGACAAAGAGGTTCCCCTTTTTTGCTTGGGAATATTTAGCAATAATAAGGGTCAAATTCAAACCTTGCTCAATAGTGCCTCTGCCTTGTCTAAAACCATATTGTAATTTTGAAATAATGTCATGTTCACCCAGCCAAGCATGAATCCGATTTAAAATGATTCGCCCTGCGACTTTCATAAGAGAGTCAAGCAATGAAATTGGGCGATAATTAGAAGGGTTGTTCCTATCACCTTTCTTAAAAATCGGCACAACAACCGCTTCAGGCCATGTGTCAATAAAACCTGTTTTATTTAAAGAATTTAAGACATTAGTAAGTAAAGGAGCCCACAGGTCCAACTGTGATTTAAAAACATCAATAGGTACACAGTCAGGGCCAGGAGCCTTCCCAGAGGGACTTTCTTTCAGGGCCATAAGCACCTCAGCGCAATCAAAAGTGAGATCTAAAGGAAAAAGGGTAGGGTCATTCAGCTCTTTATGATGGTTATGGTAAAGATCCAGACTATCTGTAGTATGTAATCTGTTGGATCGTATAGTATGCCAAAGTGGCTGACCCAAGTTTCAGCAGTTATGGCCATCTCAATCTTCACGGCCCGTGTACACTGCAGGAAGGGAGCATTGACCGCTTTCCAGAAGGCGGTATTGTCCCTGCTATTAGAGGCTTCCTGTAAAGCTAGCCAGGCCTCTGCTTTTATCTGTTTTGTTCTTACCACCCGTGCTTCACGGTATTTTTGTCTGGCCTGCCGTATTTCCAGCTGGTTTCTAGGTTTGGTTTTTAAGGTAGTTTTTAGGTGTTTCAAAGCTTTTGAACAGGACCTATCAAACCAACCTGTGCTGCCTTGTGAGGTTCTCCTCGGTGCTCTAGCAAGTAAGTTCTTAATCTCCGCCGAGATAACAGAAAAGGCATGCCTGATTGCCTGAGGGCTCTCTAGAGTGGACAGGCATATCTGTATATGCTCGTATGTGTTGTTAATCAAAGAGTTAAGAAACACTGAGTGAACTACTTTGTCCCATTTAAGGTAAAGCCCCATCGTTGTTCCCAAAGTGAGTGGCGGTGTGTGAAACGAGTTTACCCTTAGATCGTCATCAGCGGTTGTAGTTAGTTTTAAAGTCACTGCTAATGGATAGTGGTCACTAATAGCACAGTCCAGTGTCTCCCAATTTGACATAATCTCTGGGTACCTGGAGGATATCAAGGTATAGTCAATTATAGAGTTGCAACCTCTCCCATTAAAAGTAGGTTTAAAACACTTCGGTGGATTGCACAGCTCATTCATAAAGGATAAATTGAAATGGGATATTATGCCGTTTAGAAGGTCACCTAATTTAGTATGCAGAAAATGGGAAGTGGTGGCACCTCTAATAGAATCCAGACCACAGGTACCTCCATTGCTCAGTGAGCACAAAGAGCAATTAAAATCGCCTACCCAAATGAGCAGCATATCGGTTTGGAGGTGGGACTCAACTTTAATTAAGTCTTCCTTTAAGCCATTAAGGACCCGGTCGTGGCGGGAACTGGAAATGTTATTATAAAAGTTTACCAGAATGATGTTCTTACAACGACTGCCTTTTAAGGAAATAATCTGGTAAATTTCCGTCCCAATGAAATTGGTATGTGATATTCCAGATTCTACGGATATATAGGTCACTAATCCACCCCTGTTCCTGCCATGTGAACTAGAGAGTGCTGGGGTATGTAGGGTCTTATATCCTAAAAGGTGGAGTTCGTTAATATTCCATGTTTCCTGCAAACAGATGACACTGAAAGGGGAAACAACTTGAACCCATAGGGGGTTCGTCAGCTTGTCGAGGAGACCTGCCACGTTCCAAGACAATAGGCATTTGGCCAATGGGCTTTTTTTAATGCCGATGTTACCGCTCATAGCACCCTTGGGATACTCAGTGGTATCCAGTGACTGGCAAGAAACTGAAGAAACTAAAGAGCATAAGGTATCATCAATCTGGTGTTGGTTCAGAGATGGGTTAGAAATTAAACCATCACTTGGTGAACTATGCTCAAGGTTTAAGGAGTGTAAATCAGTGGATATTTTTGTCTTTGTTTCAAGTTTACAGGGACTCGTAAGGTTGATCTTATGATGTAAAGGATCAATATCCAAAAGGATTTGAGGAGGACTCCAGGTGACAATATTGCTGGTCTCATTTACCGCATTTGGGAGGCAATCTAAATCGTCCAGACCGGAAAGAATGGCATATCTGTTTGAGGTTAGAAGGGACGAATAAAGAGGTTCTGCATTGGCCGTGAATAGTGAATGTGGTTTTGGTGGGTTTAACAAGAGAGAGCGAGGGTAAAAATAACTTAGGGCATGTGTCGAAATGCCTGCACCATTGGATGGAGTATACCAATCTACAATATGGCGCAGTACCCTACGATCTCTAAAGTTTATAATGATCGCATCTCCTTTAATGTCCTTTGGTCTATAACCCACCCATCCCAATCTCCTTACATGGAGTATTTCACCATTGATGTCATTGGAAAGTGGCCTATTTTTACTCAGCCAATGGACCACCCTATTTTTAAGCTCCTGATGTCCCTCTATTTTACCCATGGCCAATTCAGGAACGCCTGTAAGTATCACCACATATGGGGCTGCTTCTGGGGGCAGATCAATATGATCAGTCTTTCCTTCCTTACCAAGCTCGGGTGACTGTATGTTAACATTATCACGATGAAAATCTGCAGGTCTGTGCGTTTGCGTGACTCTGGAATATTTTTTGCCAGGAACACTACTCTCCAATATGGGCATGACGGCAGAAGAATTTGCCGTTCTAGATGATAATATTGGCTGACTGGCATTTTGATCTGATGAAATATGCCCAGTGTTTAAGGAATGAATGGGATTTTTTAAGAGACTGATGTTTGAGTCCCTATTGGATGCAGTGAGTAAGGCAATAGATGTTTTCAGGGACGTTAGCTGAATGGCAATGTTTTTGATTCTCTCCACTAATGGTGAAAGTAATGATTTCACCAGGTGCTCAATATCAATTAATAAATTGGGAGAGTGTAACGTACGTGTCTGAGTGTATTCTTGCAGAGATTCTGCAGGTATTGAAGTCACCTCAGTTTGGAAAGTAGACTTGGAGGACGGTAAATGAGAGATTTTCCTCCGTTTAGTTGTTTGCAATGTTGGATTAGCAGGAATTTAGACAATGGTAGGTTTACTCCTAGGGCCCTTTTTCTTAGTTTTCCTTACGCTTTTAATTGGAATCTGATCCTCAATTGAGTTATCAGTTATATATTGAGTATCTGGGGTGTACCTAGTATTAACCTTGGCAACAAGAGATGTATCTGTTGCATCATGGGGCTGCGAAATAGAGTTCATGTCAAGTGCAGAGTCCATGGCTGGAATAGAGATCGTGGTGGGTGAGGGAGCGTTCTCAATAAGGCCTAAAGACGAACGTTTTTGGAAGAGTGGATCCAAAGACAAACGGCTTCAGTTATAGCTATGTCCTGCTCTAAAACGGTAGCAGCCCTGGTGATAAAATGGTCTAAGGTCCCCCTGACTGAGCCCCCCACCACGGATTTCCTAATTTGGCTTGGACGAGTAGTCATGGTATAACAGTGATAAGCAAAACAATATCACACTATAAGGTAATACAATACAGCAAGATATCAGCACTCAACAGACAAGTCTTACTTATGTGTTTCACAACCAATGAACAAGAGGGATAGCCCAGCCCGGCCTCTGTCGGCCTTGGACGGCCGTAGATGGCCCGCCCTTTGCCCGGGCTTAGCCCGGCGCGTCCCGCGAGGTGGGAGGCGCGAGTTGCTCTTAAGTCTGCTGCCGGAGGGAGGGAGGGTCTGCTGCTGGTGTCACTCTGCCCCCGAGGTCTGCTGGTACAGGTAGTTTCCACGGCTCTACGACCAAAGTCAAACAGCACTCCGTGCGCTGCGCGTCCCGCGAAGCGGGAGGCGCGAGGTGCTCTTAAGTCTGCTGCCGGAGGGAGGGAGGGGCTGCTGCTGGTGTCACTCTGCCCCCGAGGTCTGCTGGTACAGGTAGTTTCCACGGCTCTACGACCAAAGTCAAACAGCACTCCGTGCGCTGCGCGTCCCCAATTAAGTGTTCTTCAACATCTGGAACTAATGTAGACAGGGAATTATCGCTCTAGTAGTCGTCTCAGCTGTAGAATCGTCCAGGACGCTGAGAAAACTTGAGCATTCCTTAAAGTACGAATCCTGCATTCTGAAAATGTAAGTATATGGAAGTGTAACACATGTTTTTATTACAATTAAACAAAAGGAAATGTGAAATATTCAAAATAATTTAATTTAATAGTAGAATGTTTTTTCTATTACTTATATCATTCACACTCCACAAAATGTCAAACCAACCAGGAAACACATCACAAAAGGGAAATTCCTATTAACCTACCTGGGGTGACATATTCAAAGTAAAACACTAAAAATATGTGCACCCATTGAACATTCACTAAAATATTACTCCAGCGGATTCTTTGGTGTAATAAATGACAACATCCTACCTCAAGTTGTTCGACAAATGTCAACATTCGAAGAGACAATTCATAATAGCACCGAAACCCATCTAAAATTGACATTCCATGAATTCAGCAATACTGTTAAGGTAGGAATGCCACCCACTTGCTACACAGAATTGTCCCCCTGAGTGCCCCAACCATATGTATCTGATATCCAAGCATATTACTTTTTGTTCTGGCATCATGTCATTTTAAGCTTGTGTGCAGGGGGCTAGGCCTTTCTCTGACTATGTCCTGGACTTGTCCTGTGACCTGGAGCAACGCAACTAGAGTGCCATTACTGTTGACAACTAACTACTGTGCCTGTCATGAGTTTAGCATATTGGGCAGTGGTGGCTCCACACAGTGTTTAAAGAATTGAAAGTGTGACCAGACCTTTTTATCTAGGTTACTGGGTTGAGGCCTACTGGCCTACCTGCGGAAAGGTACACTACTGTGTGCTTACCCAGACATAGGTTTGTCATCCAAAGTATGTGTTTAGCAGGGTTTTGTGCAGCCAACATAGCAAATGGATATCATGTAAGCAAAAACTGTAATGGAGGTGATGGGCTCCAATTTAGATACACCTGGCATGCCCTACCTTAGGATGGAGGACGAGGACTTTGCTGCAAGACTGTAGAAGTATATTGCTTACACTCCTGCAACTGGAAGGAGGACATCTTGATGCTGAAGTGAGGGGGTACAGAGTGGGCTCCTTTAGCTTCTCCGTAAGGCCTTTTGGTTGGCAAGGAGCTTCTAACTAGTCTCTCTGAGCACCGCAATATGGTGAATGGGTATGGGGTGAGGGGTAGGTGTGCTGGCATTGCTGTGAAAGATAGGGAAGTCTCTAGGTGAGGCCCACCCTTTTGTCTTTTCCTGAATACTCCTTCAGCTGGATTGATGACAGAAATTACAGAAACCTCATACCTATTTGTGCCTCTGTTGTGGGTGATACAGGAAGGAGACAGCCCCAGTGCTGCCTGCTATGAGTAACCTCACTGCACAAAGAGTATTTTCATTGGTACATCCTTAGATGGACACTTGAAAAAACTGCCACAGACTGGTCCTGCAGTTTGAGGCAGTGGATCCGTATCTCCTGTTCCGGAGTTGTGTATAAAAGTGAGACCCTAGCCTTTATAATTTGCTCCAGTTCCAAGTTCTCTGAAACCAAGGAAGGGAGTGTTTTGCAGAGTATACAGAGGGCTGCTCTGCCACCAGAGCTTCTGTCTGCCTCTCAGTAGATTTCCCATAGATGAGAAGGGTAGACATTACCCGAAGACTGAATTTCCTGCTGGAGAAGCTATGTATGTGTCTACCATGAAGTGCCTAGAAGCACATTAAAATTTTGATTGAAACAAATATATAACAAACATACCAAGTATACTTTTTTCTTTGCTAGCTACATCTTTTAACGAAGATAATAACTACATAGTGCAGCAGACAACAAACAATATTATATTAGATGTTAAGCTTAACCCAACCAACAATATTTCCAAATAAAATAATTAAAAGAAATACTAACATTTCGATAGCAGTGGTAAATACTTTGGAAGAAGTCCGTCTGCAGTGCAGATAATCCAAAATATGATCCCCCAATAATGCAAAAATATAACTTTAAAAAAAACTCCAAGCAACATGTGACATATTACATTTTTTTAATACCTTAAAAACGTTTACATGATTATTAAAATGTGTTAATTAAACCTGAAAAAAAAAAGAAAAGGAACACGATAACATGGCTGGAATGTCAAACAATCCAACACATTTTCCTTTAATGGAAGGAAAAGGAAAAAGTTAACACAACTCGTGAGGTCCAAAAAAAAAACCATAGTGCAATCCACTCACGCCTGAAAATTCTCACATATTAGCTACATGCAACAAATACAATCCATGGACAGTTCTAAACTTCTACACCACTTTATTAACTAAATACTAGCTATACATTCCCACACTTGGCCCACATTTGAAATTTACATGTGTGCAAGAAAATAATAACAACCTTAACCGATGAATCAATTCAGAAGCAAGCACACTTAATATTATTAAAGTAATCTCTCCCAGCCTGTTATTATTAAAAAGAAATAATGTGTAATTGTCCTTAATTGTCCTGAAGAACAGGGAAACTGCTTCCGCCATCCTCGAAGTCCACTGCTGGAAAATTAGACTTTACAATAGACTTTAGGCTACTACAGGGTGGCAGCAAATTAGAAATGAAAAATACACTATAGTCAAATTGAAATAAATTGAAAAATAATAAGTATTTTTGTACAGAACATTATATAAATGTACAGTGTTATAATAACTACCATCAATCGCACCTACAGACGAGTCCATTATTCCAGCTGGGGGAGAGCCAATTATCAGCAACATACAATCTGGCACACAGGGCTTAGGTGGTCTACTCCCCCTTTCATGGAATATTGCGGGTATCTGCAAGAAATTGGGTAATGTGAACTGGTTGGAAATTGAAAAGTCTTGCGACATTGTATGCTGCCAAGAGAAGATTCTCTTATTAATTGTTTTCATTCCCGTGTTGCAGCTACACCCTCGACGTCTGGACGCCCAAAGAATGACTTAGGAACGTTTGTTTCCTTAAAACGTAGTAATGTACAAATTGTCATGGTGGTGTGTATTCACTGTTGTCATATTTTACATTTGATTCTTCCTGGTTCTTCTATGTTTTTGTGGATACATTTGGATTGCACATTTTTGTTAATCAACCAGTATAACCAATTCAGGAAATAAATATTTTTACTTCAGATTTTATTGGAAAGTGTCATCATGTGGTTGGGGGACTTTGATACTACAACATGCCCCTTATTGGGAGACTGTGTATGTGGTCTAACAGATTGGTAGGTGGGAAATAAAACACATTTATTTCATAACCTTCATGGGGACACATAAAACTAGATCATCTCCAAACATAACCTGCTGTTTAATTCAGATATTTTCAATGATGGTGATGTACATTATCTAACCTTCACATTAAAGGCAGAGGGCCTACTATTGATTTCATTTTGCTATCTTATTATCTGGCCACATTAGTACTTGACTTGAATATTCTACCAAAGCAAACTAAAGGAGATAATGGACGGAGAGCGGAACTTTCAAACACTCACCCCCAGTCACAGATCTGGGTTTTATTAGGGTGGCGAAGTGAGCTAAAGAACAATGATGGATTCAATCCAGATCCCTGACTGGGGGTGAGTGTCTGTAAAGTTTCAGCGCTCTGTCCATCATCTTCTTGTGTTTGCTTTGTTTACCCTAAGTTGGCAGAGTATGCCCAGATGTGGGTCCCTAGCTCACTTTGCCACTGGATTCAAGCTAGCCTGGCTGATGAGGGGTGTTACCCTGAAACCGGTCCCAGGTAGCTTGTTTCCGGTCCAGGGAAGACCTGGCTTGGCAGTTCGGGCTGGACTGTTCCCATGAGGCACAGGGTCAAGACTGATTTGCATATAGCTGGATCTGAACTGGGGTGGTGAAATGAGCTAAAGAACGATAATGAATTCAATGCAGATCTGTGACTGGGGGTAAGTATCTGAAAAGTTTCATTGCTCCGTCCATCAGCCTCTTGTGTTTGCTTTGAATATTCTACCCTCTGGTATTAGCGACCATAACCCAGTCACAATTTGCCTACCTTTCCCTGTTATTAAAACCCCAAAACCTGTTTGTTGTCCTGATCTGCATTTTTGCCCAAATAAGGGTATTTAGAATTGGAAAACCGGGACCAATTTTGAGGATCTAATTACAAGAACAAAGGAAGAGGTAATGTGCTGCATATCAGAGGAAACAAACACAAATACAGTTTAGCAAGTTTTGAAGACCTTTGTCAAATGGTAGCCAGCATGATGTTTTCTAAGAAAACCCAACTGAACCCATTATGTGTAGGTGGTTCAATCGTACTTGCTCCACTCCTTCTGAAAACCTAAAACTGGCAACTAAGGGCCCTATTAAGGTCTTAGCAGATGCAATAGTCTGTCACAAATGATACCGATATCCCATCCGCTGTATTACATGCACCATAGGATATGATGGAATTGTAATTTGGTGGACGGGCTATACATCACGTTTGTGACAAAGTAACCCTGTCCGCCAAGATCATAATCAGGCCCTTAGTCTTTACCTGGTAATGTATAGGCTATTAAATGAGCAAAGCAAATCCACAAGGATACATTGGAGGAGAGGAAAAGAGAAATAAGAGAGAAGGTCTGGGAGGACCTACAAGTACTTGTAGTACTTAGGGAGCCTAAGGCTTTCTGGGAGGATGTCAATCAGCCTTTCTTTTCAGAAGATTGGGTCCCTAAAATAGAATGTCATGTTCCCCCTGAAGACTGGGTAGCTCAGTTTTCAAGTATATTTTACAGGGAGACTTTTTACTTACCATCTGTGACCGTCCTCCACATTGCTTCAGACAGTGTGCATTCCATCGCAAATTCCATTGGTGTAAGTGATGTAGCTTTGGCTATTTCAAAGAACCCTGCCAGTAAGGCACCTGGCCCTAATGGAGTTCTGCTAGATGTCTTCAGATAACACCCAACATTCTAGGCCTCTCTACTTACAAATGTGTTCCGTGTCCTAATTTGAGACAAAGTTCCAAGTTCCTGGAAATAATGCACTATTGTCCCTATTTTTAAAAAGGATGACTGAAGGCAACTGACATGCTACAGCCTAATCTACCTTTTGGACTCCTCTACTAAACTCTTAGGGAGGATCATACTAGAAAAGTGGAAGACTGGGTGGAAGAGAGAGGATTTTTTTCAGAAGTACAATATGGCTTCTGACCATGTGTAGGCACAGTTGAACAGTCCTTGAACTTGCTCACGCTCACCAGAAAGTATGTTAAAGCCACTGGAGGTTCACTGTACATGGTTTTCATGGACCTCTCCAGAGGTTCCAGTCTGGTGGACGGGGCAAGGGGCAATTTGTGGGACATGATGAGCAAGGCAGGGGTTGAAGCCCCCTTGGTAATAATAATAATAATAATACAGATGCTTGTAGAGCGCGAACAGCTACCTCAGGTGAGGTGTCCCGGCGCTAGCGAGTCCTACAGCCAAGAGCGAGTAGTCAGGGGGAAGATCAAGATTATTGCATAAAGAGCCAAGTTTTTAGGAGCTTCCTAAAGCTAGCTTCTGTAGTGGCAGATTGGATGGCAGGGGGCAAGGTATTCCATAGTTTAGCCGTGCCGGCAGAGAAGGACCTGCCTCCAAGTCTAGCTTTCCTCACACGCGGAGTAGTTAGCTTGAGCAAGGAGTTTGAGCGCAGCTCTCGTTTTTGGTGGTAACGGGGAAGTCGAAGTTTTAGATAGTTGGGACACGTGCCTTTTAGTGCTCTGAAAGCCAAGGTAAGCACCTTGAACTTAATTCTGCTTGCCACTGGCAACCAGTGCAGCTCGTGCAGATGCGGAGATATATGCTGCCTGAAAGAGACACGTTTTATCAATCTCGCAGCCGCATTCTGCACGATCTGTAAGCGTTGCACCGCATATTTGGGCAGACTAAGAAAGAGGCCATTAGAATAGTCAAGTCGGGATGTGATTGTTGCATGAACAACCGTTTTTCAACACTCGACTGGTAGCAGGGGCAGAAATTTTCGCAAATTTCTGAGTTTGTGCAGGCAGCCAGCGGTAAGCTGTTGTATATGCGGCAAGAAGGACAAATTCTCATCCCATCTTACTCCTAGATTTTTTGCATGGGTTCCGGGAGAGGGGGCAGGGCCCATTTCCGTTGGCCACCACAGGTCCGGAGGGGGGTGTTTGAGATTTCCAAAGAATAACACCTCTGTTTTGCTCGCATTCATTTTGAGTTTATTAGTGTTCATCCATTTGGCCACGTCTCGTGGTAGAACTTCTTAAATGCATTTACTGGGATACCGTTTCTCAAGTTCAATATCTCCAAGATGACGAATGCACACCGCCCTTTAAGGCAAATCATGGGGTTAGACAGGGTGCATGCTGGCCCCTTTTTTATTTCTTTTACCTATTAATCTCCTTGATCGAGTGCTGATGGCCAGAGGAAAGGAATCTCCAATCGTGACTGGCCGTCCTCCCTATGTGGATGACGAGGTGCTTATCACTCGCATTGCCAATAAGCAACAATTGTTACTCAATTCATTCAATGACTTTATGGAGGATTTAAAACTAAAAGTCAACCAGCATAAATATTTTATG
Source organism: Triturus cristatus (assembly GCF_964204655.1). Lineage (NCBI taxonomy): Eukaryota > Metazoa > Chordata > Amphibia > Caudata > Salamandridae > Triturus > Triturus cristatus. The sequence goes on from NC_140594.1 coordinate 778,804,744, forward strand.
ATGACCTGTAGGCCAAATAATTCATGCTCTCATAGTTTCAACATTGGTGAGACTTCCATTATCAAGGTCTCAAACTTTAACCACGCCAATCTAAAATGAGATAAGCTCCTGTCCCATAGGGCTTTCAAAACAGAAGGGGCAGTAGATGATATTTTAAAATTTGCCAGGTAAGTTAAGGAACTAATTAATTTATACAAAGCTAAATGTCTTTCTTTGGGCACATGCTGGGCTGGGGCCTGGGGACTTGCAGATTCATGGTATTTGCAAACTGTCGAAAACAAATGTTTTAGTAGTCCCACAGAGCACTGCAACTTTGATTATCCGCACAGAAGCTGGTATTTCTTATATTAATAATGTTGCACCGCTTCTCATCTGGCTAAAGATCTTGCATTCTTGACGTACTAAATGTTCACACTCTAGGACCTCGTTTACGAGGCCCTAGCAGCACTTTTGCACCGCCGGAGCAACACTTTTTTGTCGCTCTGGTGGCGCAATGTGCCGCAGCATATTTACACGGCCACACAAAGCCACTTTACATGGCTTTTCATGGCCTTGTAAATATGTGCCCCTTTAACGCAGGACACAGCGTGAAAGGGGCTTTCCATTGGTGTTTCTGTGGGTGTTCCCATGTGCCTGCATTGGCTTGTGGCAGCCCATTGTATGACAGTGCAGGGGAAAAGGACAGGAATGTGCCGTATCTCATAAATAAGGTGCATTCCTGCCCTTTTCTTTTTAATACACCAAAACTTTGTAAATGAGGCTCCAAGTTCTTGCAGACAGTGCCAAACTAGATTTTAGGGATTACATCCCTTGGTTAGCTTATAATAAAAGAACATTCACCAAACTTGGTGTTCCTAATTTATTTCATTCCCCAAATTAAATTGACAATATGGTGTAATCTCTTTTTTTATAACCATAGCAGGCATATCAGAACCACCAATACTCAGGCACTGGACACAGTCAGATGCTATAATGAGATCATGACCACTAAAGGGACAGGACCCTATTTGTTTTGGATCCCTAATTTTCAACATATATTTTATTTAACATGTTTTAGATTGAGCACAGTTCACTTCCTGGCAACTTTTCCTAAGCAGGGCACTTGTTTTTTCATCCTGCCCAACTCTACCTGTGCTAATCCTACCCAGCAATCCCTAATCCATTTTATGTTTTTCTGCTGTTTCTATATTACACCTAGGGTGCATTCTTTACATACGTCCTTTACTGCGTGCTAAAAATATCCGTTTGCCTAGGTTAAGCCTTCATTTCTTACAGTGTTTCGACTCAAAGCTTATTTGTCATGTAGTTACTAGTTTTGTCCGAAATGCACTAAGGATCAGAAGCAACGAATGGTCTGGCTTTGTAAGCTCCTATGTTTTACTATAGAAGATTTCCTGCTACTGTGTTTGATTAATCTGCTAAGTAGAGTGCTTACTTTCCCTTAGTGAAATGCCATGCATGTTTTCCTTTGTATATAAATCTTATTCTTCTACTATGCATTTTAAAAATAGCTTTATATCTGTATTAACTTATGTGGGTACTGGAATAGGTACACAAAGAATTGTAAGTATATTTTGTTCTGTATTTTGTAAAATATGTTAATATATGTGCTGGCCTTTTTAGTCAAATAAAAGTACTTTGACTGACTAATTGACTGTCTTGTCTACAATCAGTAATATGGGAGGAAAACAGAGCGGGAAAAAATGAAAACATTATTCAAAAGGAAAGGAAAGATTGAGCAGTAATGGTAAAGAAGTAAGGTCACATCATATGTATCTTTAATACAAACCAGAGTCAACAGTTGAGAATGGACGCTCAGACAGTGCTTCTGTTGAATCGTAGTCGGGCAATTAACCAGAGTTGGAGTGAGAAGGAGACTGAATCTGAATAACTCTGTATGTCTGCGGAGTTTGAACCCAATGCCCCAGGCAATCCTCCACAGAGACGGAAACGGTGGATATCAAAATAGGGGGGCAAGCAGAGCCCACGACAGAGGTTGCAACAAGTCAAATAAGGCAAAAAGAATACCCTTTATTTGTGAAGCAACCACAATTCTGTGTGGGCATGACAATGGCACTGTCGGAATCCACAATGGAAGTAGTAGTGCAAAACTCAGAGTTAGGAGCACAGCCAATATTCGTGCCAGCAACTGAGACTCATCCTCTTAGCAGACGTTTGCACCATCAGATATCGGGCCAGTCTCAGGGTCCTTCCATAACGCCCCAGAGGTGTCCTTGCCCAATCTCATTCAATCTAGGAATGAACGAGGGGGTGGCGCCCGCGGAGAAGTAGCCACCAGGACTCCTGAGACTATACTGTTCGAGATTAGAGAGTTTAAGCTGTCACAGGTACAAGGGATTCCAGCTCTACTTGAATGATTATCTAAAATAGAGGAGAATATGTCACAACTGCCAGTTAGAATAAAAGAGGCAGAACCTAGGATATCAGATCTCGAGGATAAGATGGAATCTATACAGCAAGGGATGCTCAATTTGGAAAAGACTAAAAGAATATCTGGAGATTGAGATTGAAGAACGGGAGAATTATACAAGAAGTTTCAATTTGCAAATAGTAGGCATTCCGGAGGGAAGCAACAGCCAGAATGTGCCTCAGTGGGTGGGTTCCTTGATCAAAGCCCATGTGCTGCCTGATTTTTCAGATGACCTGTCCATATTGAGGGCTCATCGTGTACCAGCTCAACGTGCACTTAACTTGAAATATCAACGCACCATCTTGGTGAACTTTTCTGATTACCACATTAAAGAACAGATTTTTGCTGAAGCAATTGAGAGGAAAGGCTTCTCCAACTCTGAAAATTCCAGATCAGTATCTTTTTAGCATTTCAGCTGCTGTAGACAAAAATGGTTTGTAAGGATTGCAGGCTTGTTTAGAACTGAGGGTGCCCAGGCATCTGTGGTGCAACAGCCGAAGCTGAAGTGCTAAAATAAAGGGACAGTTGCATCTCTTTATGAATATAGAGGAGGCTCAGGACTTTTTGTCTAAAATTTCTGTTCAAATGTTTATATTATTTGTTGATTTCTTTTTCTCTCTGTGTTTTCTTTCTCTTTTTTTCAAAGGTAAAGGAACTGAATAATTAAATAATGTAATGGATTAAGGGATATGAGTTGGGGAGCAGGGGGCACCTTTGGGGGCCACGAGTGATGCTAGGTGCAGCAAAATGGCACTCAAAGAACTAGTGGAAGGCAAGGGGTATGATGGGCAATTCCCCTCCCCATGGGTTCTGGGGGTCAGAGGATCACAGGGTTTTTGAAGATGGGGTTCAGGGTGGGGTGGGAGCTTGTTTGGCAAAATGATCAGGTCTAAATTGGGCATTAATGAAAATATCTGGAGTAGGAGACGTGGAGGGAAAAGAGTGCATGCACGAAGTATAACAGAATTAATAATTAATGCATATAAGTGTTATCATGCAAATCCAATAGCGTTTTAAAGAAATGCAAATATGGAGGCTTGGTGAGATGGTTTTCCTCATTCAGTCGGAAGTAATTTTCTGTTCTTGAAGAGACCCATCTCAAAAGTAATAATCCTAAACCTTACATCCCGAAGAAATATTCCGATGCATATTTTGCCTCTATTACAATGCATGGTGTGGAAATCTATTTGGAAAGTGATATCGATTGGGAGGTGAGAAGGTTGCCAAATGAAGATGGCTTTAGTTGAAAGTCTCAGTCCAGAGTGCCCCTCAAAATTTAGTGAACTATTGCGGACCTGCTAGTGATGAGATAGACCCATTTATATAGCAACATAATTTCACTATGGGGGCCAAAGGGCCTTTGATTTTTAGGGGAGATTTTAATTTTATCCAACAAGATTTTACACTAGACACTCCGAACTGAGCAAAAAAACTGCTAAGGCCAATAACCAAAAAAGCTCTCACCACTATAAAGCAAGATTTTCAATGTGTAGACCTCTGGCGAGTAGACCATCCATTTGCTCCTCAGTACACTTGCTTTTCACACCAATTTAACACGGTATCACATTTAGGCTTTCTTTCTATATCCCAGGAAATTAGGTGTGTGGAATCTGATATTTGGGCAAATGCATTTTCTGATCATTCATTCATATCCATTCTGTTAGACCTGGAAATTACCATTAGAGAGAGGACCAGGTGGCAGTTCGATGGAGCTCTTTTGACAAATCAGAACTGGCTGGCAGAGATCAGATACATTTTTTTTTTAAAGTTTAGAATGCTTTATTGAGATAGTATACATAGTAAAACATCGGTATAAAGTACACAAACAAAGTTCAAGCAGTACCGAAAACTCTAATTTAAATAAAATAACAATAAAATAACAAGAAGAAACCCAAACGGGTATGTACAATATTAGGAAGTATAAAATCAAGACCAATTTGAACCTTCTAAATCTATACATAAGAATAGGCAATTTAGCATTTTAAAATAATAATAAGAGGGGGGACGGAAAAAAAGGGAAAATAATAAAAAGCAGCTGAACAATAATGCATAAATATCAATAACAACTAAATTGAACATAATGTCACTGAAAAGGTACATGATGTTTACATACGAAGTAAGTCAAACAGCCATCCTGTATGGAATGTCGTGAGTGAAGACCAAAGTAAATCTGTTTTAATCAATACGGGTATAGAAGTGGCATGTGCACAATCTAGTCTATGATGATGGCATAACAGGTTCCACCAGGCTTGGTATGAGATTTTAGCAGTGTCCTTCCAATTTGTGGTAATGATCTGAAAAGTAATAGCTATAAACAAGTCAACAAATTTACCCATGCTTCCCTGGGAACCCCAAGAAGGAGAGGAGCCTCCCAAAAAAACATGTATAATATCAAATGGAACATTGGTAGATAAGATTTCATTCCATTTCTTCCAAATAAGTGACCAAAAGCTCTTAACCAAAGGACAGAAAAAGAACATATGAAGTAGATCACTATTTTCATGAGTACAACACCAACATGTCGTGACATCCAACAACCTGAACCTATGGAGATCTGTAGGGGTGAGAAAGATCCTATTATAAAAATAATATAGGGGTTGTGTTGTACTTGCAGATCGTGAGGAGGAGTGAATTTTTGCCCAAATGGAGCGTCAGGTCTGAAACTAGAATTCTTGCACCAAATCTTTTTCCCACAAAGTTTCTAGACTGGAATTAGTTCTCATATCAGTCGGAAAAGAAAATATCTTGTAAATAGCTGATGCCTTGAACTAAGTAGAGAAATCCAGAGAGAGTGTCGGTTTATGATTGTGTGAATCCAACGAGGAGATTTGGGACTGGATTTGAATTATAGATGTTCTGATATGGGAAAAATGAGAAGCATGTAGAGGGGATAAATCGTACTTCTCTTGAATCTCCGTAAAGTCCATTATAGGCCCAGCAGTCATCAGGTGCTCAAATGTAATAATACCTTTATCGATACATTCTATCCAGAATATAGCTTTGTTTGTAATCTTTAATTGTTTGTTGTACCAAACAGGTGTAAGTGTAAAGTTATCCGAGTGAGAAAGATGGGCGGAGATAAACAAGCAGCCGTAGTAAAAGAAAATGGAGCATATTGGGATTGTTCCAGTGAGAAGCAGACTGTTAATGGCGTATGTGAGGAATCGGAGAGGAAGGTCTAAACTTGTTTCACGGTAAATGCAGAATGATGATGTCTAAGATTAGGAAAACTAACCCCTCCTAGGTCTTTGGGCTGCTGAAGTTGAATAAGTGAATTTCTGGTCTTGCGAGTATTCCACAGGAATTTGGTCAAGGAGCGGTTAATAGATTTAAAGAAAGAAAGTGGGAGAGTAATGGGGAGCATGGAGAGATAAAAATTGATAATCAGAAGCAGCATAATTTTTATTGTAGCTAATCTACCCCACCAAGACAAAAGTAATGGAGATCAACTATCAATGAGTGCTGAACGTTTTTTAAGTATATCTGAAAGGTTAATTTTATGTTTCTCTGATACTATTAGTATAAAGGATACCTAGACATTTAATACTTTTTGGTTATATTTGAACCCCATATCTTTAAACATAGCAGAGAAGAAATGATTGTTTAATGGCAGAACTTCAGATTTGTCAATGTTAAGTTTGTATCCAGAGACTTAAGAATATTCCTTTAGCAAAATAAGAAAATCCGGCAAAGAGGTAGTGGGATTGGAGATGTATAATAAATGTCGTCCGGGTATACAGTAAATTTAATATTGATATGTTTAAATTTGAATACTGTAAACAGTGGAGAACGGCAAAGTTTTTCCAAAAAAGGTTCTAAGGCAAGTATAAATAGAAGGTGGGATAAAGGACACCCTTGTCTAGTTCCTCTGTGGAGTGGAAAGTATTTGGATTAATATCCATTCACCCAAATGGGAGTGGAGGGTGCAGAGTATAGCAACTGGATGTATCAAAAAATTGGGGGGATAAAGCCATGCCATTTTAATGCTCCGAAGATGAATTTCCAATTTACTTGATCAAAGGCCTTTTCAGCTTCTAACGTAATTACAGCAACTGGAGAATCAATCTTGGAGGCTAAGTGAATCATGTTTAAGAAGGTTCTGGAATTATCTGTAATCGACCGTCCTTTAACAAACCCTGATTGATGTATATTAGTTAGGTCCGGGATGACCTGATTGATATGGAGGACTAATAGTTTGGCAAAGCTCTTACAAATTATATTAATAAGGGAGATGGGACTGTAATTCTTACAATACGAGGGGTCTTTGTCTTTTTTAGGGATCAAACAAAGCATCGCTTGAGTGACGGAACCTTGCGTTTTACCTGAGGAGAGGAAATGATCTATGAGGATTAATAACTGAGGGACCAGAAACTGTTTGAAATGAAGGAAGAAACGTACAGTAAAACCATCTGGACCAGGAGTTTTGTCTTTGGGATGTTGATTAATCGCATTTGTGATTTCTTATTCTAATACTGGGCCATGAGATCAAAGTGTTATCAGGGGGTTTGGGGATGTCTTGAAAAAATAAATCAATTTGGTCAGCTGAGGGGGTAGACTCATGAGTATAGAGAGAAGTATAATATTCAGTGAAACATTCAAGGATCTTAGTGTCTGTGATATGTCTGATACCTGTGCTATCTTTAATGGCAATGATTTTGGATCTTTTTTTTAATTTTAAGATAATTGGCTAGGGATTTGCCAGCTTTGTTATGGCCGCCATACATTTTAGCATTAAATTTAAGGAGCTTGCTGCAGGCGTTATCCCAGGATTGTTTGTTATTTTGCATTTTATCTTGAGTGAGGTTGGACAAAGTGTTCGAGCAGTTTGAGGTAAAAAACTCATGCTCTAGGGCCTTGATTTGTTTTAAAAATAATGTTGTATCATTAAGTGCCTTTTTTTTCCAGGAAACAAAATCTATTATAAATCCTCTGGCAGTAGCTTTGAAAGCCTCCTAAATAAAGTTGAACTGTGAGTCGGAGGAGAGATTATTACTGAAAAATTCATCTATAAATTATGTAAATTGTTCAACAAATTGAGTGTCTAATAAAAGGGCATTGTTGAAATGGCATTGGCATGAAATGGGAGTGGATGTAGGGTAATCCATGTCTCGAATAACAGGGGCGTGATCAGAGATGAGAATGAAGCCAATTTCCATGTTTGTCATGATTTGAAGAGTAGATTGTGTGAGAAATATATAATCAATTCGGGAATGTGATCTGTGAGAAGAAGGAAAATTCCAAGATATTGGGATGAGAAATTCTCCATTCATCCACCAATCCTCTTGATGTGATTGCTTTGTGGAAAGTTTTTGCATTCTATTGGGGATGTATTTGGTTTGGGATTTACGATCTAAAAAAGGGTCCATAAGTTGATTGCAGTTGCCTCCCAAAATCAAGTTTTCTGAACCATGAGAAGAAAGGAGAGTAGAAAAATAATTCCAAAATACTAAATCAGTACCATTAGGGCCATATACATTACAGATAGAGAATTGAGTATTGTTAACATTAGCATCAATAAAAGTCATCTACCATTATTATCTTTAACCTCATTTTGCAAAAGAACATTTAGTGATTTGTGAAACAGGATTACTACACCATTCTTCTTGTTAACTGCTAGGTAACAAAAAACATATCCACCCCATAATTTGCGCAAAGAAAGCAAATCTTGCTTCTTAAGATGCGTTTCCTGCATTAAAGCAACTTGGCATTTCAGTTTAGCAAGATGGGATAATACACATTGTTTTTTAACTGGATTACGGATACTCTTAACATTCCAAGAAACTATACGTAATCCACTCATCGAAAAAACCTCTTTAAATTTAGGCACAGAAATTGATGAAACTTAAAATAAATAAAATACATGAGTTGCGAAAGTGAGAATGTCATAAAGCAGTGCAGGTCTTGGGGAAAAGATAATGTAAAGAAGAGAGAGACAGAAATAGGCCAGAGAATAAAAAAAAATAAGGATTTGGAAATAGGAAAAATTAAGTGACAAATGGTAAAGAGCCACGCGAACAGAAGCATAAAGAGAAAAAGGAGCTGCAAGAAAATAGGGGGCACAGAAGAAAGGAAAAGAAGGAAGGAAAGGAAAGAAAAGAAAATAGGGGGAGAGGCAGGAAAAACAAAGGGAGAACACAGTCTCCCTCTAAATGTAACCGAAGAGAAGATGACAGAAAGCCAAAAGACTTTTATCATAATAGACACAGACAAAAAAAACATTGATGTGGGGGGCCGAGAAGGACAGAGACCACCCCAAAGAGGGACACCGAGAGAGAACGAATTCAAAGAAAACAAAAGAGTCAGAATTTGTAATCATGAAACGAAAACAAAAGCAACTCCGTGGAAGGGAACTTACCAAACATTGAGAGAGACAACGCAACGGATTGAAGCATAGACAACAGAGGGATGGACAATGCGGATAAGGACATCAGCACCGAACAAGATACGTAAGGGAAACCTGTGGGACAAAAGAAAGAACATGTGAGAAAATGATTAAGTTTTGCTTAGTTCCATAGCTTCTCCCATGGGAACATGGATACATTTTATTAAGCTCCGCAGGATCTTCAAAAGTGAAAGTTCTGTCTTTGTAGGTTGCTTTGAAAAACCAGGGATGGATAAGGCCATAACGGGCATTCATAGATCGCAGCATTGGTCTGAGGTCTAGAAATTCTTTTCGGCAAATGGCAGTGGGTTTGGAGACATCTTGGCTGAAGAAGATTTTTTGACCAGACCAGAGCATCTGTTTATGTTGTTTAGCAGCGTTGAGAATCACCATGAGATCAGAGTATAATAGGAAATATGCACTGATTCCCTGAGGATTATTTGAGGATGATGACACATTCTGGGGGGCAATCCTGTGTGCCCTTTGAATGTTGAGATCAGTAGATTTTGGCAAACCAACTATCTGAGGAATGTGAATCTTCAAAAAGGAGATCATGTCCAAACCTTCTGAACCTTCCGGAATTCCAAAAACATGTAGGTTATTAGGCCTATTTCGATTTTCCAAATCTTCTGTAATTTTCTTAAGTTGGGCAACCTCACGAGAAAGAATGTCCACCTTGGCAACAAGATCTTGTGCATCATCAATCTTTTGTTCTACATCCCAAAGCCTTGAGTCCAAACCAGACCACTTCTCCTCAATCCGCTGAAGTGTTGCAGTGGTGTCCGTCATAAAAGGATGAATATTACTCAGTTTGTCCATAAAGCCCTCTAAGAACAGAGGAAGAGGTGATTTTGCTGGAGGAGATGGATCTTTTTTGACTCGTTTGATGGTGTTGGTGTTGCCGACTGAGTCTTTGCGACCACTGGTATTAGAGCCAGCAGCTCCTTGAGGCTTATTTGGCTGTGTGGAATCCATGTTAGAGACAATATAATTCTACATGGCTAAATAAATATCTCTCTCAACACCGCTATATGGCTAAAAATTGCATTAATATTTCAGCTGAGGACCATGAGAGTAGATGCCTGCATAAGTAGCCTTAGTTACTTATGAGGTGAAAGTAAATGCTTGCAGTGAAGAGAGAAATATATCCATTCTTATTTAAATATTTCTAATGCGAAGTAACATTGGCAGTGGTAAAACAAGCCCAATTGGAAAAAAAACACCAACAAGAACGGCATTTCTGCCGCGTTGTCCTCTGAGGAAAATGCGAGTGTGTAAACTCACAAAATGGCTGCAGTGCGAGGAGTTACCGAGGCAGAAGAAAAAGGAAAAAGAAATGTCTAAATAGACCGTTTACAGGTCTGCAAAACTTGCCTCAGTGCTCCACACTGCTTCCAACAAAGGAATCCATAAATTAATCAACACTCTGTTGCCGGTAAGAAAGCCCTTCAGCTCCGGCCGTTACTCAGTGCCGCAGAGCGGCTCTAGGGACCGGCCATCTTTTCTCGCCACCGCGTGCCTCAATGAGATCAGCTGGAGAAGGCTAATCAGAATCTCTGGGATTTTTTTTATATTCAAGGGAATAAATATTTGTAGATCGTTTTGGCAACGGATCTAGGGAGAAAGTCAACAGATAGAGAAATTCCTTGCCAGGCCTACTTGAATAAACAGGATAAACAATTAGTTAATGAAACTGAGAACCCTGATACTCACATGTTAGCAACTGAAATAAAGAAGTTACTCAGGTCTCCTTGCAACATTATAGAAGTCTTTTGGAGGATACCTAATCAGTCTCACTCTCCAGTATAGAACAGTATTACAGTTCAATACAATTACATCAAATACCAAGAATACAAAACAGATGCACTTTTGGTGAAAATAACAGTCTCAGAGGTGGCAGAAGTGCTCCAAAAGATGTCCAATGCAAAAGCATGTGGAAATGATAGAATATCATCAGAATTCTATTGCGCATTTACAAAAGATCTGATCCCAATTTTAGTAGATCTATTCAATTCAATAAGGGAAGATGTGGAGATTCCTACACCTTTTATAATCCACCATACTTAGTATACCAAAAAATGATAAATGCCCAACAAATGTTAATTCAGATGGCCTGATAAGTCAGCTTAACGCTGAATATAAACTGTTAACAAAAGTTTGAGCAGTTCGTATCATCACTGAAAGTCAAATTTTAATTCATAAAGATCAGAGCTGATTAGTATCTAAGAGGCTTATGGTGCAAGTACAATTTTTTTAATCCAGGCGGTAGATTATTTTTCAAGCAATCAAACTAATGCAGTGATGCTAACAATGGACGCTGAGAAGGCATTTGACCTGGTCAATTGGGATGCCCTGTTCTGTAGTCTGAGTAAATTTGGGTTCCCTGATAAATTTATAATTATGCTCAGAAATCTATATCAGGGTGTGAAGGCAGATTATTATTAATTCAAAGGTAGGGAGTTCTGTGAAAATTAATTGAGGCACCTGACAAGGGTGCCCTATGTCCCAAATTCTTTTCACCTTTTTTATTGAGCCTTTAGCAGACAAGATCAGGAGTATAGAGTAGATTTGTTCACCAATAGATGGGATGCCCAAAATAAAAATATTTGCAAACAATATTATTTTATATCTAAATGCTGATAGGGCTAATATGCAGGGAGTACTTGATGTATGTCCTATATAGGTGGATACAAGGTCAATCAATGCAAAATGCAGCTGCTTCTATTTAACACACCTTCTAGCGATCTTCCACAAGCTTTGCAGCATCAGGGTAGTTCTCAGTGCCCAATCCGGTATTTAGGGGTCTATGTTAACAATAGATATTCCAAATTATTTCAATTGAACTACATGACAATGCTTAGGAAAGTTCAGGATTTATTAGACTGATGGTCTCTTCTTACATTGACACTGATTGATTGGGTAGCTGTCATTAAAATGTCTATATTACCATTATTTTTTATTTCTTTTTACTAATATACCCTGAAAAATTAACAGCTTATATTTAGGAACTGGATTCCCTCATTAGAAGTTTTGTATGGATTAGGAAAGCCCCTAGGGTGAAATTTTCAATTCTCCGGCTGGATAAAACCAAGGGTGGTTTCGCACTCCCCAATTTTCGGACCTACTACCAGGTGGCATTACTTGATATCATTGCAAGTCTAATTAAAGAGACTGGAGTGCTAGATGATTTTTCTATTCAACAATAGGGTGCAATAAACAGCAATTTATCTGCCAGCCTTCACAAAATCTGCAAAGTTACCAAAGAAGACTAGATATAAGGCATTGCAGGAGATAGGAACTCAAATCTGTGCTTTGTTTAGATCACGTCAGATCCCAGCCTGTCATAGGTATATGAAGCTAAAGGATTGTACATTTTTTGGTCTAAATGTATCTAGGACAACATTAGGATTTTGGAATTTTAAAGATTTTAGAGAGTTCTGAGACTTTTTTATAAGACATAATCAGATCAAATGGGAAGAGCTCATCTTGCGGTATGGGACGCAGTGTCATGAGTTTATTTTAACCTTTATACAGATAACTAGCTTTTTAGCAGCCAATGCTCAGGAAACAAGGGAAGAAGCTCAGAATGTCATTTGCTCCTTAGTTAAGAGCAAGCTTTCAGGAATTGGGAATTGGTATAGGGTGTTGCAGAAACATTAGGCACAGGATTTAATCACTGATTTTCTTGCAAAAATCTATGAGAAAACTAATTTCAGGCTATCGGAATGTGAATATAAAAAAGAATGTCCTTTCTGTCCTCATGGACGTCATACTATATTTCACAAGCTCTGCATAAAATATTCCAGTCAGTTCCAGATCAATGTTTTTGCTGTCAACAGGACGGAATGGGTGACTGGCTTCATATATTTTAGGCATGTCAAAAACTCTATCAAATTTGGAAAACGTTTTTCTTTGGCATCAGCAAAGGTGTACAGTCAAGGATTACATCAAAAGCGAGATTAGTGTTATTTGGCATCTATTGTTTTAATGGTAGCACACTCTTTTATATTCCAATATTGGAGAATTCTAAATGTTCCAAATTTCCAGGGCTGGCATGAGAAAATGTCAAGGACAAATAACTTTGAAGACGCATATGCGCGACGAGCCCGGTATGGTACAAGCTTTACAGCTATTTGAAAATCATTTGACTCTCTTGAAAGCAATGCAGTGTAGGGTTTTTAGGTGGTTTATAGGCTCGGTATTGGTACACTTTTCAGATAAAAATGCAACTTTTTGATCCAGGGACATCAGAAGCACTATGTAAGCACTTTATCCAGTAAGGGGCTATTGGAATGTTGCATTTTTTATTAAAAACGTACATTTGAGTGGAACAGCTGTTTTATGCACTCCCCTACTCTTTTGCGGTTGATCAAACAAATCAGTATGCAGTATTACATCTATACAAATATGGAAGAGTGCAAATTGTTTTGAACGAAGACTGAAGGCTATCTAATTATTGCATCTTGATGGAGCAAACACACTGGCACTTTAGGTTTTCATTCTTTTAGGGGGCAAAGCGTATATATTAATGCATTGTATTTCTACCCACTCTATGGGCCCGATTACGATGTTGGTCTGACCGCAACCTACTGACCGCCGGTTGCGGTCTGTCCAACATCTGCCATTGCGATCCGCCTGCCGCATTACGATGCAGCGGGCAGTGGCATCAGGCGGAATGAGTCTCCACCACACATCCGACGGGCTCAATTATCTTGTCGGAGCATCGGAAACACACATAATCCCATAATGAAGGATGAGCCAGCCTCTGCTCTACCGCCTGGATTATGTCACTTTCCGACAGCCTTTCCCTGACGTCCTTTCCTACTTGGAGAGGCTGTTGGAAAGTGACTTTAGGAGCCCCTAGCAGGGCCCCCATACTTCTGCAGCCTCTGCCATGAGGCCTGGGGGCACCTTTGGTGTCTCCCTAAACATCCCTGCACCTTGTGGCAGACACCATGAGGTGCCTGCCACACTTTACAGGGATGTTTAAAAACATCAATTTTACAATGGCAGCTTGTGTTGCAGGCCTTTTCTGCCTGCCGCACAAACTGCCATTGTAAAATGGATGTTTCCGACCGCCCATAGGGTGGTCGCATCCAAATTCTGTGGTCGAAACCACCGACCTATGGTCGGGCGGTTCCAGTCCGCTACAGTCCACCAGACATCATAATGATGCCTTGTACATTTTGCACAATCAAGTACTGTATTTTCCATTGAATTCTTGGAGTATCTATTGTGGCTTTTGCCCATTCCATATCATTTTCATTGTGTATTTTTTTGTATTTGTATTTTAGAATTCTAGGCAGGAGATAGGTCATTAGTATTTAATGTTACCATCATTAGGGGCCTTTAGGTCAAAGAACTGGTTATGTAAAGAAATGATAAGCCAATATAATATACACAAAATCCAGTTCCCCTCCCTTTTAAGGGTCTTTTTTGGAATTGTATTGCTGCACTGTTTTACTTCTAGACTTCTTTGTTATTACTGATAGGTCAAAGTACTGTAGATTCTTTCTAGTACTGATGCATGCCCTGATTTTAATTGTATATTCTCCTTTTCTTGAGCTCGGTTATGCATTGCTCCATTTAACTTTTGACCCTTGAAGGTCTATTGCTGCTAATTATATGATGAGATACTGCTAATCTCTATATGGGGATTGATTGTTTTGTTTACTATTTGCACTCTCTGTATTTTTGTATCATGAGGTTTTATGCTGTTATTTAAATTATGAAGTAATTGAAACTTCGGTATTGGTGCTAGGTTTGTTTTTTCTATCGCATACAATATCATATTCTCTTTATATAGGGTTATATTATGATTCGTTCTATGCACTCTGTCACTTTAAGAGTCGCTATCTCCTGAGATATGGAAAAGAATTTGAATGCTTCAATGTGTTCCAAGCCTGTTTTGTATATCTTTTCAATAGAAACATCATATATATATTCGCCTTGAACCAGACGTGAGGACCGTTGTATTGGGAGAATGCTGGAATCCCTTATCAGGGGGATTGATCTCCTACCATACACCTTGACTAGATGCATGCATGGAAGTGATTGAAAAATATTTAACCCAGGCTACTACTTAATATTAATTTTGCGGAACCTGTGGAAGGTGCAGTTGTAAATCACAAATAGGAATTATTGGAAAAGTGTTCAACCATCACTCCTTTGATATAGGAAGGATACTAATACAGATACAACAGACTGAAGATTTGACCTAATTGGGAAGATTCAGCTCATTGAACCACAATAATTAACTTGAGAGCACTGAAGAAGTGCTAGTGTGCGTGAAACACGTGTTGGCTGTAGTACTTGGCTGTATTGCTGTATTACCTCACTAATCGAAAGAATAAAAATAAAGTGAGACACATGGAATCAGTACATGAATTTGTATTGTTTGTTGTTGATAAACTTCTCAGTAAAGTTATTCATATATATATATGCCCTTACTGGCAAGACAGAGAAAATACACAAATTCATTACTGCAACAGTGATCATGTGGTGTATGTTTTGGTGTGTTGTTGTGGCTTATACTATGTGGGTAGCACTATTTTCCAGTAAAAAAGAGGATTTTAGAACATCTTCGTGTGATCAGGAATAAAGACATGACTTATATGATTGCTAAACACTGTGAACACATACATGGGAATGTCACAGATATATGGTCTAAAATCTCGTTGTTTGTTATTGACAGGATCCCAGCACATACAAGAGGGGAGACAGAGAACGACAGTTGAGGCCAATGGAGTCTGAGTATATCATACGACTCAGCAGCAGACGCCTTGGTGGCCTCTACCACGATGAGGAGCTCCACGTGCACCTAGGATAGTCTTTATTTGGAATACCCAATGCGGGTTTCTATGTATTTGAATATACTTTTGATTAATGTGCTAGAATGTATGACAGGGTAGAAAAGCGCACAGAGTAGACCTTTTGTTTTGTTTTATTTTTTATTTTCTATTTGGATTAATTTCTTATTTTCACTCTTTCTAAAGAATTCACAGTTTTCAGAACTCTGGAACACGGTCAGTGATATGTAGTGCGCTGCGAGGGAGGGACCAAGCCACTTGGCGCAATTTGAATAACAGTGTATTTCACTGTGTGTACCTTGAGTCTGCCACTTGGCATGTATTCTGGAGATGCCACTTTAAACATGAGAGCCATGCATTGTTTAATGTGTGAATTTAAATATACTTTTAAGTAAGTTGAGATATGTATGAATTATAATATGGACATGACAGAATGATATATGTGTTTTTTCACACATCTAACAATGACGACAGTGGGCTGTGTTTCTTCCCTCGAAACAAGAGAATATACTGTGTTTCATTTGAGTGTGTTTACATGCTCTATGACTGTTTACTCATTTTTCTTCTGTAGAAAATAGAGCACTTCCGGGTGTGGAAAGTGATTCTGGGAAAGACCGATCCTGTCAAAACGTGTCATTCAATAAAACTTAAAATCTCCTTGATCCTGGAGTGCGGTTACTTCTTTGTACGACAGCGCGAGGGCTCTCTGCTACATATATATAAAAGTTTCGAGTGAAAACTAACCTCTGGTGTGCCAGTTTATTCCTTGGAAAAGAGGAATTTGCAATTTTATTTTGATGACCCACTGTCACAGTGCTGGGCCTTATTAAATTGGATGTTCAAAGGGTTTACCACTTGCAAATGCTATTTTTGTTAACAATGTTATGTTGATACAGCTGGCAAGGTCATTTCACTCCCTTTTCCTGGCTTTTATTAAGTATTGAAAAAACAAAAACGTGCTTAGCAGTTCTGCTGAAACTAAAGTTACAGTAGTAGGATCCGAATACCAAATGCAGGGAGTAATAGTTATTGATCACATAAACTGAGACATTTTTAGTCATTGGGATTATTATTGAATCGGGCTTTAGTCCAGTGGAGCCTGAGAACTGCAGGTAGTTTAAAACTCCAGGAGATTAACCAAGCCTTCAGGTGCCATAATCACATTTTGAAGGAAATTTTCGGCACCCCTTGAGATGTATTCAGATAAATCAACAGAGACCTCCCTTTAGGAGGCTTAAATTTGTGGTGTTTAAGTCTGTAACTCTTTAGGGGCAAGAGAGAATGATTTCACGCTAAAAAATGTTATATTAAAGTTCTTGGACCCGTATGTTTCTTCTCACATTGAACTTAACCTTTATACTTGGGCAAGACAAAGTTGCTGATAGGCATAGCTGAAGGGAGGTTTGCACCCTGGGAAGCACCCTTTGTTTTACATGGTTCATAAAGTGAATAATACTAGTGGGAAAGCTCTGTCTAAGGTATATGTGGGAGATACCAGAGCCTCTCTTGTCGCACAATAATTTGACTCTGAAAGAGACCAACCCGAAGTAGATCCAAGGAAAAACTACATCCCAGGTTAGGGATAGCTTACTGGGGAAGCAACTTTTAGAAGCCAGATTCTAAACGTGTAAACAGACTTCCATCAGGGAAAAATATTACCTAACGCTGAGTAGACTATACATTTTGCAAGGGTTGGGGACTTTGCCACATGCTTTCAGGCAAGCTGGCTGGTCAGGCTGTAATGCTCAGCCATTTAGAAAGTGTGATGATTGTAGTCATGAGACTATTAACTATTGTATTGTCCACTTTATGAGTATGTAATCCTAATCTTGGGATAATACCTGTTCAGGTAGCCTCCTTGATTGTGTCTATCCCTCTCACACACACATACACACACACAGTAAATTCATTCAACTTACTGTCACAAAATTTCTTTTAAAAGCATGGGCCGTCACAGCATATTGGGGCAGTATTGTAAACATCTCCATGGTGCGATTGGCAAAGGCTCATCCTTGCCTTTTCTTGTACACTTTTATTATTTTTCATAATTAATTTAAACATTTTCCTGCCACAGGTAGCATTGTTAGTCATATGATGGCTGCTGCAAAACTCGATATGCATCTTTTATCTTTGATTCCTACATTTTTTTTGCAAATTGTGATTAACTGCAGAGTACAATTATTTTAACTGACAGGCCTTTTACATGTTATTGTAAATGATAGTAAAATTATTGTATATGTTTGTGAAATTGATTGAGCTGTTATGCTTTTTTGTAAAACCCGAATAAAGATATTTCTACAACTACTAACTACAGAGTACTGATGAATTATAACATTTGAGTTTTTGTATTATAACTTGTACCATTGGATTATGCTGCATTTTATTTTTAGGAGTTTTTGTTGGTTTGGACAGATAAATCTATTGACTGATAACATTTATTCTGGTTGTAGGTGTGGAAGACATGCAACATTACCTTCTGGTTATTACTAGGCTCCAACCACTGTTGGCCTTCTGCAATCTCAAGTCATAGTAATATTCTGGTGTTAGGACAAGTTAAATGGCTTGATTCGTTACTATTAAACCATAACCTTTGTTTGTGTAGAGATCACTATTATAAGTGGTGCAATGTTTATTGCACCAGATATTTACTAGATGCGACAAAGGTTGCACCCTCTGTTAAATTTGAGGAGATCAAACCAGATTTTATTGGGTGATAAAAGACACATAGATTTCGATCATTGAGCACCAAAATCTGCATTGTATTTCCCATTTACTAAGAAATCTCTTGATGTTGGATTTTCGTTTGTTTAAATACCACCTATCCTTCCAGGGCACGCGTAATCAGGCCCAGACTGTTGTAAATTTGAACCATTCTTTTATTGACGGCCAATGGAGAAACATTCATTTTCGTGTGATGTTGTCGGATCTTATCAAGCTTAGAATGAGTAGTGCAGTGAAATGTTACGGTCCACAAGATTTTCATTGTCTTTACTTGAAGCAATCTGTACAGCAGTTGACACGTGTAGTAACGACAGTGTGATTCGGTCTCAATTCTGCAGTAAAGGCAGAGGAGAAGGAGAACGTTCTTATGATGCTCTAATTACTTGTAAAATGTATTGCATATTTTAGGAAAAGATCGCTCCAAGATTCCTGTATAAATTAGAGGGTGCAAGGATGGTGTGATGTGGCTTGGTTCTAGGTTCCAATGTGGAGCGTGGAGCATGTGGGGTTCTACCTGTGTCAGTTGGCTCTGGTCTACTTTGGATGGGGTCGATTTATTAAACCTCTCTTACCAAGAAGTTATACCAGTGTTGTGACCTTTATTACACTGGCGACGATTGCGTGACTGTTGAAAGGTGATCGACCCCAACACTGGGAGACGCGGAGGAAGCAGTGCCTATTACTGAAAGAAGGAGGATCGTGAAATTAGGTGCAATGGCGGTGCCTAGAACTGAACTTTATTTACCTGTGAGGCAGATCGCTGTAGGAAAAGTCCGATCCGAAAATAAGGAGAGACAGGAGTGTGAGGAGCAGTGACTGTTGGAATGCAGAGCGTGCGTGTGTTTCATCTCGGCAGAAGTCTCCATTGCAGCGTGAGTACTGTGCCCTATATGCCAAAGAAAGAAGGCCGAGTGTGCGTGTAAGCGTCACCTGCGATACAAGGTCAACTTCCTTCAGAAGTCCTGCTAGTCAAAGAGGGTTAAATGAATATGAACTTTGTATCAAACAACTGGATCTGCATTTTCTGCCAAAAGTTAGTACTATTATGGAGCGTTAATATTTTGGATTAAGAGAGCAAGGGAAGAATGAAACGGTGGAAGAGTTTGTGACTGCTCTCAGAAAATTAGCTTCTAGTTGTAAACTTGGAGAACTAGTGGAAGAGAGAATACGTGACCAGTTTGTGTTAAAATGTGGTAGTGATAAAATAAGAGAGGAACTCTGGTTTAAAGATGAACCTCCTTTAAATGAAGTTATGATAATTGCAAAACGAGTTGAACACATGTTAAAATGTGCGAGTGAATTGAGCAAAGTAGGAAAATCTACCATTAGTCAAGAAAAAGTAGAAGAGGTTGTGTGTCATGCTGTACATAAGTCTGACACAGATAGTAAAAAGAGTGGGGAAGAAGTGAAAAATATGAAGAGGAGAAAAAAAAGAGTGTGGAAGAAGAAATAAATGTTATGTCATTTCAAGGA
Source organism: Triturus cristatus (assembly GCF_964204655.1). Taxonomy (NCBI): domain Eukaryota; kingdom Metazoa; phylum Chordata; class Amphibia; order Caudata; family Salamandridae; genus Triturus; species Triturus cristatus. The sequence continues at coordinate 778,824,560 of NC_140594.1, forward strand.
ACTTGTTATTGCTGTGGAAGGGTTGGTCACAAGGCAAATGCCACTTTGTGTCCTGCTCTCAATGTAATTTGTAACTTTTGTGGGAAGAAGGGACACTTTTCTAAGAATTGTCGTTTACGCAACAAAAAAGATGTTAGTAAAAGTAGAAAGTTATCAGGTACATGAGGTGTGCGATTTGGAACATCCTTCAAAATGGGTCAAGATAGGAGATGTTAAGATAAAAATGAAGTTTGACTCTTGTTCACATCTTACGTTCAAATCTAAAGATGTCTTTGAGAGTAATTTCAAAAACAGAGTGAAATTATTAAAAACAGATGTAAGACCAACTGGTTATGGGGGAATTCCTATTAGAATGTTGGGTTACGTTCAGTCTTGTGTGGAGTACAAAGAAAGAATAACTGATGCTAAGATTTATGTGGCAGAAAAAGGTGGTAACTTATTGAGTTGGACACTTCAAGCACGCCTTGGCATTATTCTAAATCCTAATGGAAATCCACCTGTACAGGTACAATCTTTAGAGAATGATGGAGACAAATATGTTCAGAAGTTTGGTGACTTGTTCAAGAGTGAGTTGGGACGCCTGAAGGGATACAGTCACAGAATTAAATTGAAAGTTGGTGCAAAACCTGTTGCAGCAAAAGTCAGAAGGATTCCTCTAATTGTACAAGAGTCCATACAAAAACAAATTGATAGACTGCTTAGTGCAGGTGTGATTGAGCCTGTGGAAGCAACAGAGTGGTTGGCTCCCATTGTTGTGGCAAGAAAAAGTAACAATGAGATTCATTTATGTGTGGATTTACGCGCGCTGAATAAAGAGGTCGTGTTGGACAAATTTCCGCTACCTAATATAGATGAAATGGTGTCAACGCTGGATGGTGCTTGTTATTTTAGACCGCTGGACTTAGCTTCAGCGTATCACCAAGTTCCCTTAGATAAAAATTCACAGGATCTAACTGCTTTCATTACCCCTATGGGTGCATTTACGTTTTTAAGGCTGTCTTTCGGGTTAGTTTCAGCTGCCTCTGTGTTTCAAAGAATTATGAGTTATGTAGTAAAGGGAATTAAGGGTGTCAGGTGTTATCAGGATGATCTTTTGATTTATGGGAAGTGTATTGAGGAACGTGATTGGAGGGTGGAGAAGGTTTTAGAAAGACTGACTAAAGCTGGTCTAACATTACGTTTTGACAAATGTAGATTTGGAGTGACTGCTGCAGATTATCTTGGCCACCATATATCTGGGAGTGCTGTCAAACCGAAGAAGGAGTTAGTGGATACCATTGCTAACCTTAAGGAACCATGTTCAAAGGAAGAGCTGGCATCATTTCTGCGTATGGCTGAATTTTATAGTAAATTCATAAAACAAATTGCGGATAAAACTGGCCATCTAAGAAGTTTGCTGTGCAAGAAAAATGAGTTTGTGTGGGATCATGCGTGCAAAAGTGAATTTGAAAAGGTAAAGATGGACCTCAAAAGTGCCACGGATTTACAGGCTTTTATACCAGGGGATTTGACATACATTGTAACAGATGCTAGTAAGAAGGGGCTGGGTGCATTGCTGATCCAGAAGAGGGATGCTCAAGAGTGTTTGGTCGCTTGTGCCTCAAGATGTCTAAGAGGTGCTGAAATTAATTACTCAGTCATTGAGAAAGAGGCGCTTGCCATTTTTTGGGCATTGAATAAATGTAAGAAGTTTGTTTGGGGTACAACATTTATTGTGAGGTCTGATAATAAACCTCTTAAAGAGATATTTGAGAAGAAGGGTCTGGATGCTATTTCTTCTATGATCAGGAGATGGGTGATTTCACTACAAGAATTTGATTTTGTTATGGAATATATTCCTGGAGCAACTAATGTTTCCGCTGATTATTTCTCTCGTTTGGTAGACAGTGTGGAAGGAGAAGATGAAAAGGGAGAATATGATCTGGTGGATGAGTTGGATGTAAAAGTGTGTGAAATCACTTTGGGTGTCATTAACCCCTTCAGTGCCCGCCCCTTTCCCCGCCCTGTGCCGGCCGTTTCATTAGCGGGCGGGGTTTATGACGAGCTGGTCTCGTCATGGGCACAGCGCAACCGCGGCCCATGACGAGACCAGCTCGTCACGGGCATTGAAGAGGTTAAAGAACAGGAATGGACGGATGAAATAAAAGATGATAATGAAATGTTGAGGGTGATGGATTTGATTGAGCAAGATAAAAGTAACAAGCTTGAGAAACCATGGTCGTTGGTATGTGATGAATTGGCCAACAATAATGGCATTCTTACAAGAGGGACAAGGTTAGTTCCTCCTGTTGGTCTGAGGAACAACATTGTAAAAATGGCTCATGACGGACACATGGGTATTTGTAAAACTAAAGTGAATTAGGCAAGACTTTTGGTGGCCTGGTCTGGATCTCATGGTGGAACGTGTGGTACGAGATTGTATTCCCTGCTCTTTGAGTGACAAGATTCTTAAGACCAGACAATCTCCTATGGTTTGTAGGACATTACCAATGTGTCCTTGGGTTGAAATACCCATTGATATTGTTGGACATCTTCATGGTGAACATCAAACTCCATATTTGATTGTTTTATTAGATCTATACTCACCTTGGATTGAAGTGAGTTCTGTGCGTGACATCACTACTCAGTCCACAATTAAGTTTCTTGATGCAATTTTTAAACGAGAACGTTTTCCAGGCTCTTTGTTACCGGACAATGGTCCTCAATTTTGTTCTTGTGAAATGGAGGAATATTTGGCAAAGTGTGGAATTCAACATAAGAAGACTTCTCTTTAGCACCCTGAGTGTAACGGTGCAGTAGAAAGGTTAAACAAAACTTTGAAAGAAAACATACAGCTGGCAAGGGTCAGCAATCTGAATTGCAGGGATGAGTTGCAAAATAGAATTACAGTGTACAGGTTCACACCTCACTCCTCAACAGGGAAGACTCATTTTGAATTATTTAAAGGAAGATCTGCTAACACTATCCTCTGTCCTGGCTGGATGATTTTGGATAAAGGACTTAAGGATAACCAAATTGGCGAGTGGAGAAAAAAAGAAATGGATCTGCAAAGCAAAAGGAAGATTTATGTGGACTATCATAAATTCGCAAAGTCAGTTGAACTTAAAGTGGGAGACAGAGTTAAGATCAAAGCGCCAGTAGGCTGTTTAAACTGGTCTAAGTTCACAGATGTAAAGACTGTGGTGAAGTTATTCAAATGTGCTGTGAAAACAAATGATGGGCGCATTTGGAATCATAGCTGTGTAGTTCAAGTTGAGACAAGAGGTGGTGTTACTGATGGAGAAGAAAGTTCAAGTGGATCTTCATTGGATAAAGAAGCATCGGTGCTCATTCGCAAAAGCATCAGATCTCGCAAGACACCAGCTCATCTCAAAGATTTTGTAAAGAGTTAGTTTTGTTGTTTAGTTGGGAGGAAAGCTTGAAAACTCTATTTTTATGTATTTCATATGCTCTTGATAATCTTTAGGTTATTTCCTCTGTATTTATATTTTAAATTACAAAGAGGAAGAAGTGTGATGTGGCTTGGTTCTAGGTTCCAATGTGGAGCGTGGAGCGTGTGGGGTTCTACCTGTGTCAGTTGGCTCAGGTCTATTTTGGATGAGGTCGATTTATTAAACCTCTCTTACCAAGAAGTTATACCAGTGTTGTGACCTTTTTTACAGATGGTACCCAGGCTAAAGGAAGCACAATCCGATCTCCAGGCCTAAAGAGCAATACATCAGATTTGTCTCCTTCCTAGAAAAGACATTTGAGTGTCATTCATTCTGATATGTAGGAGAAGAAACCAATGACTGTGTAATGTGCTACAGAGCCTTAAGGTGTTCACTCTAATCTGTTTAACAAAGCTAGCAGAGCCTTGGGTACAACTGCTGAGGTGGCCCATTGGTTACAATGTGACCAGTTCACCTGCCTACTGCTTCATCGGGTGCAAACAGCTTTTCACATAGCGTTTTACCTCAAAGTAACTGTCTTAAATTAGTAATGTGTTGAGAGCGACCTTGGGTGACCTTGGTAATATTAGCCAGTATTCACACTCAGGTATCAGTGGGCCTTTGTCCTTGCTACAAGCACAATTAGAACACTCTTTTGTCTGCATTGCGAGCCAGGGGTTGAATTAATTCTGAGTTTTGGTTACATGGTCAGCTAGATAAAGCTGTCCCACCAAATTCGCTGGTTGGGACAACTATAAGAAAATGACTGTATTCAGCTCTTTATTACAATGGAAGTATAGACTCAAGTGTTTGGTCTCAAACTATTCTCCGTTTCAGTAAGCCAATCATAGTTCAGACTGCAATTAGTGACAGCTATCCTGGTAATCCTTAAAAGGAAAGACAGGTAACCATTTGCCCAACAAACTGAACGTGAGGTTCTCAGTGGCAAGCATGAAAGAGTACGTAAAAAGCCCTACAGGAGTACTACTTGACGTACTCCGAAGTGCCTTTGTGGAGAGGATCCTTGCTATTGTTTGCATCTTTCTATTTGGCAGGGGTGGCGCACTCTTCAACTATGTGCCTATGCACCTGCTCCAACTAATAATGTCCCATCTCAGCAGAGTAGATTCCTGGAAGCTGTGAGCTAGGGCGGTGCAAGACTGTTGAGTGAACTATAGGACATTCCTTAACAATAACCCAACCACCCCAATTTCAAATGCCACTGAGAGTGGTAGTATTGTGCACAGCCACCTAGCTGTTTCCTGTTTCCAAGGTAGAGCCAGAAGTAAAAGCACACAGAGCTCGATCATGGTCTGCATCAATATTCAGGGTAAACCACATCTGGTTTCAAACTCAAGTGTCATAAATTCAATCGCCCCTCCTTCCATCCTGCCCCACCGCCCGCTCATTTGCGGGTGAAAAGAGAGCTCTTCCTTACGTCGCAGTCCGCACCACGCACATCTCTCTGGCTGCTATGCATCCTGACAGGGGCCATCCTTCGCATCAGTTGAGATCCACTGTGTGGTTATTTGAATCAGCCATGCACTAAACAGAAGATTTCTGGACAAAATGGCATATTTGTTATGTATTCCTTACTGCAGTGATGTAATAACTGATAGAACAATCAGTCAGCTGGGAAAGAGATGAGAGAACCAACGAGAATGGCTGCGAGTCGGAAAGAGGAACGGGTATACCGGACATGAAAAATAAGTAGGTCATATTTTAGAACGATGGAATGAACTTGGGCTTTACCCACTGTCATTCATTGAAAGGACACATTTCTCAGACACATGAAGTCATCAGACAATTTCACAGTGCCATGTCATCGGAGAAAGAGGATAAAAGAATGTTGTTTTCCCCACAGATAAAGAACCGTGCCCAGAGATTAATTTGTTGTGAAATATGTGCAGGACTCATAGTTGTTCTTAAGACACAGAAGGGTTAAAGCTCCCTAAAGGGCTGGGGGTCCCCTGCACCACAAATGGATGCAGGGGAATGTGTTAAGCCCCTGCCCGCATTGGCTCTTTCCTTCTCTCACTTCAAAGCCCAATTAGGCGACTTGTCCCTTTCCCTTTCTATCTTTCCCACGGAGAGTCTTGGAAGTCACAGATATGGCTGCCCCTTGTTTGACTGTTGTACTGTATTCAGATCCCTGTAGAGCCCTGCTAAAAAGTCTCCAATACATCTTCAATGCACCAATGCGGCTCCTGATACAATAGGACAAAGAGAGCGCATGTTCAGGATAATGCACCATTCCTCATACATAGACATTTTCATTCTTTTGGCTTTTCCATTTTTTCATTTCATAATTCACCTGTTAGAGGCCAACATGGTCTCACGGGTACTTCAAAAGATCAATGCCTTGTGGTGTCCTACTTATGCTAGTTGAGCAAGGGTAGATTTTTCACTGTCATTTAGAGGTTGGTGGAGTTGGTAAATGCTAGAAATTGGGTCTGTAATTGGCAGAGGTTTGCACCCTGTCCAAGTAGGGACGACAAGCCTTGCCCGAGTAAATCAGTTACACAACCTAAATTAGCCTCTTCTCACCCTGCAGTAGCTTGGCACAGGGCAGACAGGCTTAACCTAAGAGGCAATGTGCAAAGTATTTGTCAAAACATAAATTACAGTAACACATTGAAAACACCACAAAGAGACTCAAAACTAATTTAGAACAATAGAGAATATTTATCTGAATAAAACATGACTAAAATTACAAAAATCCAATCAGAAGAACTTGAGACATGATTTTTTTAAAATTGAATCCACAAACAGTGTTTAAAAGTCAATTGCACTTAGGGGTTACTTGAGGTCGCGCTAGATCAGGGTATATCCAAAGTTTCAGGTTGACTGCAATGGAAGGCAGGCCAGCTACAGGACCTATGGAGGACACGCTGTAAAAATACCTTGGATGGAGTAAGCGTTTGTGTCAAAGACTCGATATGTCAGTTCTGATTCACATGGTCAGGTAAATGCATCGAAGTTGAGCCTCGCAGTGGGGTCCCGTGTCCTCCTTGAACCCCTTAGGATGCAGATACGATGTTGTCATTGAGCCTCACAGTCGTATCTTCGGATCAGTGCTGCAGTGCCTCTCAGTCAAGGCCCATGATGTCATCAAGTCACGCAGGGCTGTCAAGAGACATCGAACTCCAAATCTCTATCTTTTCCCAATAGGAAATTATACTTAAAAGATGTTTTAAGCCAATCTCAATGTTACCCTATGGGACAGATAGGCCTTGCTGTAGTGAAAAAACAAATGTAGCAGTTTTTCATTACCAGGACGTGCAAAACTGAAAATTACATGTCCTATCTTTTAAACAGGGCAGGCTCTAGGGTGGTGCGACCGGTGCCATTGCACCAGGTGCTGGATTCCTGGGGGCGCCATGTTTGCAAATTTATTATGCTTTTAAAGCACCTGCTGCCGTGTTCCTTTCCTCCTGCAATTATGGGGCCTCAAAAAAATTTCAAGATAACTCCTGTGATTAATGTTCTTCCAGGAGAGAGATCAGAGTTTTGTGTAGTTGAGGTTTTTGACTTATGTGAAGGTAGCACAGAGGGTTAATATGCCTACTGCAAAGAACGTGTACCAAGCAGATTACAGAGTGCAATAAATGTAAATAGATCAGCAGGTTGTTGCTTTTAAAAGAGCAATCCTTTTGTTACATGCAATTTATAACTTAAAGACCTAATATAGAATAGTGAGGTATTAATTAACTTTCATCATAGAACTGCATACACTCTGCAAAGGATAGAACATTGATTAATGTTGTAAAAAGGGTTAATTTGGGTAGGAATGGATTCTTATTATTAAAGAAAACTCCCAACAATGCTGTTTTTTTCCGACTCTGAGTTTGTGCTTCTCCACACCAAGCACTCCTAAACTATAGTGCCTACCAGTCTGGATGACATGTGACTCCTACACTTTAAGTCCTTTGGCTTATGTAACATTTCCTATACACTGATTTTAACAAGTATGATTGATTGTCTGTGTAATGTGTGTGTAATGCAAAGTGCTCTGACATACTTTACTGGTATGAGTAGCGCTATATAACAAATTCAATGGATCTGAGAGAGAGTGGTTATGGAGACTTGGTCACTGTTAAATGGTGCTAGTGAGAGAATCCGTGGTGGAGGTGGTCATTGGGGGAGCCAACTAACATTGTCCCACTGGGCGCCACCAGCGCTAAAGCTGCCCCTGCTTTTAAATACACTGCACCCGGTCCATATTGTTGCTTAGAGCCTACCTTAGGGGTGACTTATATGTAATAAATTGAAAGTATTGGGTAACTTGCAAGGTCGAAATGGCAGTTTAAAACTGCACACACAGGCAATGCAGTGGCAGGCCTAAGACATGTTTAAAGGGCTAGTGAAGTGGGTGGCACAAACAGTGCTGCAGGCCCACTATAGCATTTAATTTACAGACCCTTGGCACCTATAGTGCACTTTACTGAGGACTTATAAGTACATTAAATACACCAATTGTGGATAAGCCAATGTTACCATGTTTTGAGTACAGGGCATACGAACTTTAGTACTGGTTAGCAATAGTTAAGAGCCCAGAATCCTAAAGCCAGCAGAAATTAAGTCAGGAAAACAGAAGGTCAGAAGGCAAAAAGTCAGGGGAAACCACGCCAGAGATGCCAATGTCTAACAATAAGCTTTATCAGTCTGACCGTTTACTTGAACCACCAAACTGACAATTGCGGTGCTCCACTTAAAAATGGGGAAACCACAGGATTTCCACCGGAGGAGTCTCAATTAGCTCTCCAGTTGGAAACAGTAGACCCTGTGGCCCCTTTGATCCTGGGCCATCCGATCATGGTAGGGTGTTTCTACCTTCTCTAAATTCCCATGCAAAGAAACGCTGTGAAAATCATGGCAGTCTGAGTAGGGACATACACTAAGTGGCCTACCTAATGCAGAGGGAGAAAATGGGCATTGAGTGCTTTGGTTTTCAGTAACAAACTCTCACTGGGGGAGTTTAGTATTTTTAAAAAGTTTGCGAAGAGTGGAAATCAGAAATGGCACATGATCAGCAAAGTTCTCTGCCTTCCTAACAATGCATGCACAAGTGGTTGTTGTGAAGTCGTTAGCGATCCCAGTGAGGTAAGCAGGAATCTTTAAATGTGACTGGTGGTTCTAAGGAGAGTCGACCAGGGCCATCGCTCACCTGGCGACAGGTGAACCACCAGCCAGGGTCTAAATTACCCATGTCAAATGTCAATATAAGTAGCCAAACATGGAATTTTCACTCCTCAGGATGTCCAAAATTTGCAGAGAAATCAAAATGGGGTTCTTCAAACTTAAGTGTCTTACCCCAGTGTTTATAACCTGTTTTTTTAAAAAAAGGATGTTTCTTGCCACCTCCAGATCACTTCTGAATATGCGCATATCATGCAATAACATTTTCTATCACATTTAACATTAAAAAGAGCTCATTTAATTTGAAAAACATATTGTTCATGTCGATGAAAAATGGAAAACCTAGCCATGAACCTGTCACCCTTTACATGATTGAAAAGGTGGTGAGATTGATTTGAGAGTTTTTTTTCGAGCCAACTCGCAATTTTATGTGTCCGTATTGCAGCCTTTTTTGTTTGTTTGAAGCCTGGAGTTAATATAACATGAGATATTGATGTAATTTGTAAGTGAAGTAGTGCAGCACCCAAAAGGTCTACTGGGCTGTGACTAATGTCCCTGTCTGAGTCGTTTCCCGCCTATTGTAAATGTGTTCCCTTTATTGCTGATGGCATGGTCTGATTTTTTGTCAGCTAGAAAGTGAACGCACCGATGTATAATAAACGTACGGGTTTCCTCCGTCTCAATATGACTTGCGGAACAAGCGAAACGCAACATCAACACAACATTAAAAAGTGCCATTGGACACTTTCATTTGTCTATTGATAAAGTCACTTGTACCTGGGTACATTACCTTGCTGGGGTCCTAAACAGAACTGAGATACAAGCAAGGTTTGATTTGCCTTTTCCTTGGTTAGCATGGAGGGATTTCGATAAACTTGATTTGCCTCAACTCTTTTGGCCTTTTCAATGGTGGAGCGCGTGGGCTGTTATTGTTCACTCAGTATCAGTATATTTTATTTTATTAGGGCTGACATAAAGATCGCATTAGCTGTCTCACCAGCCACATGTGCTAAAAAAAAATCATGAAAAACCTACATTTTTCCATTGGAGTCAGTACTCCTCATCCATTGCTCTGTCCAGTTGCCTCAGGTTTAGTGGGCACTGTGGTCCAGAACGAAAGCAGATGAATAACTAGTGAAATCAGATGCCAACCGGGGGCGAGTATTTGAGGATATTTGGCGTAAAGCAATGTAAAGGCAGAAATCACTGCTTATAGTGAGAACGTTGCAATTTTTTGACATCGTGATAATGCCCATAGTCCATCTTCAATGTTCATGGATTGTGAAACTTTAAAAAAAACAGTCAACTGCTCACATCAGGTGCTGCATATGATTAAGGCTCAGTTAGAGTTGAAACGCGTTATGCTTGAAAGAACTTTCACCAATAAAGAGATTTTTCTACTAAACCGGCTGGAGGGGCTCGTCTTACCTCTGTATTGAGAGGTTTGTTCTTTTGAAATATATATATATATATATATATATATATATATATATATATATATATATATATATATATATATATATATATACATATATTCACTGAAAAAACCATGGGTTTCACACACGTTATAGTTAGGAATTAGCATTTAAAAAACCTTAGAAATTCAATGAAAAAACCAAAGGTTTCACACATGTTATAGTTAGCTGGACATTTCACTCGTAAAAAACCAATGAAATTTCCCCGTTATAGTTAGTTCAGCTAACTATAACTCGCGCGCCCGCAATGCACTGCTGATGACGTCACATATTACATCACTCATGACATGGTCACTGACATCACTCATGACATCACTGATGACATCTCAAATGACATCACTGATGACATCACTGATGCCATCATCCTTGTGATAGAGTGGCAGACCTCCTCTCACCCTAATATAACCTTTGATACACACATACAAAAATAGAAACTAAAATTTTCAAAAAAATGTACATACCAATATCAGTTACAACAACCTATTTAGTAATTCTTAGAACCACATACACATCCACTCATTCACCAACAGTCCTATACAGTCATTCATACATGCACTCACTCTTCATATGTACTCATACACCTATACATCCTGTGACACAATGCCACTCATCCATAGAGTTACTCACACATAGTCACTCATGCTAATAAAGAAACAAACATACATTTATTAGCTTATTACCGCCACACTTACTTCTACGGAAACTTACACATAGTTAGTCTAAAAAACAAACACTTATAGAAACACATACTTATTCATACAGGAACTCTTTCAATCTCTCACTGTCACATATACTCACTTATATACACCAATATTCACATATACTAGTTTAATAGTTCTGTAGTTACTCATAAAGACACTATTGAGACAGTCATTCATTCACTAACACACCCATACACACACTCATCCACCCATACAGTCCTGCACACATGTTGTCTTCAACACATACAAAGAGTGAATCACTCATTCATGCACCAATGCACTACATAATACCCCCCACCGAACCATACAGACACTCAGACTGATACTTAAAAAAAGAACTATTTACCTATATAGATACCCATGAAGCTACTCACCAACCCATGCAGCCACTTATACACAAAGTGAGAGACTGATACAGATATTTTCATATTTAAACATTACTCAGTAAGTCATGTATTCACTATAATACCCTTAATCAGTCAGTTACACAACATTTTTTTCAAAAAAGCATCCATTTAAACAATTATATACCCATTTATTCTTCCATTAACCTTGAGATATACATAAATATAAAACATATTTAATTTTCAGAAAAACACACATTCACTGGATGATGGCATCAGTGATGTCATCAGTGATGTCATTTGAGATGTCATCAGTGATGTCATGAGTGATGTCAGTGACCATGTCATGAGTGATGTAATATGTGACGTCATCAGCAGTGCATTGTGGGCGCGCGAGTTATAGTTAGCTGAACTAACTATAACGGGGAAATTTCATTGGTTTTTTACAAGTGAAATGTCCAGCTAACTATAACATGTGTGAAACCTTTGGTTTTTTCATTGAATTTGTAAGGTTTTTTAAATGCTAATTCCTAACTATAACGTGTGTGAAACCCATGGTTTTTTCAGTGAATTTGCAAGGTTTTTTAAATGCTAATTGTTATATTTACCTTTTTTTTTTTTTTTCCAATTTTTTTTACATATTTTTATTTTAATTTTCTATCCTTTTTTAAAGACTATGGTTAAATTTCAAAAATTCTACAATATATTTTTTATTTTTTCCATTTTTTAAAACTAAACAGGTAAGATTTATTAGTATAACATGGTGTTTTTTTTTTCCCATTTTTAATTATTTTTTTTAACGTGCGCGTACGGTAAGCGCACGTCTTGCTTTCATAACGTTAGATTTCTACGCTGTTTGCGTTCATTTACGCAATTTGCGTAGACGTACGTCACGCGCGGGCAGCGCGTAACGCGTACGCTGCACGCGCATGTTACGCGGAAGTGAAGGGGCGTGCCTGTTTTGCGCATGCAGTGCCGAGTCCATCTTCGGCAGGTCAGCTGAGCCCTTCATCTGTGGGGGGAGCATCTCCTTTTTCTCGTCCTCTGGAAATCAACCATCGGTTTTCGAGGGTTTTAGTTCGTTGCGCCACTTGTCATGATCTAATTGCTCATAGGGAGACCAGTGTTGCCCTAGTGAACAATTTAATAGATCAGCACATTTGTCGTAGAGACTAATATTCCCACTCTTTCTTTCCTCTGTCCCTGCATGAACACAACGGCTCTTTTAAGAGCCAACCTTACCTTTTAACTTTTTTAAATATATTTTTTAAAACTTTTTTTTATTTTTTTTTACCGTACGCGTACGGTACGCGTAATTTTTTTTTTTTTTTTAAAAACACTAAAAATCAATTATCACATTACAAGGTCCTTGAGAGACTACAATGATAAACTGAAAATGTGATTGTGGAGAAGTGGAAAAAAGGGAACATGAAATTGTTGACTTACCATACCCACTCAAAAAATTATTTATTAATTAAAATTTAATTTTTATTGCTTTAAAAATGGTTCAAGTTTTCGAAAATTTTCTATCTCAATCTGAAAAAAAAGAAAAAAGTATTAATATTTAATAAAACATTTTATAATACAGTACACATATTTACATATTTTCCCCAAAAATTTTTATGCCTTTTTTTTTGCTGTTTTCAGAATATATTGCATTTCACTATAAATTGTGAAAGCAATTGCATTCATCATTTAACAGCGGGCAAAAAAAAAATAACAATCTCAAAGATTGTTTTAAAAAAGCCCAGAATCTCTTTTAACTTAAACATAACATTATATAAATGCATAATATTCTTAAAAAATATCATCTAATATCAATACTTATTTCTTTAAAATACCGTCTGACATTTTTGTTTCAGAAGTATAATCCCAAAAATATTATATCTCAAATAACTCCACAATACATCTGGTTCCATTTCCTTTAGGCCAAATAGTAATTTTAAAATTCTTTTTTGATTAAATTTCCAATGGTAATCCAATAAAATTCTAAAGTTTAAATTGTACAGATCTCACCGATTCTCTGTAACATTTTGGTTTCCGAAAGATTAAATAATAATTAAATAAGTCCACAATACAATTGTTTACTTTTCCTCATGGCCAAATAGTAATTTTAAAAATCTTTTTTGAATAAATTTCCAATGGCAATCCAATAACATTCCAAAATTTAAATTGTGCAGATGTTACCGATTTTGTCTAAATTTTTGGTTTTCCAATGTTTCATTAAAAATTTAAAAAGTCCACATTACAATTGGTTACCTTTCCATTAGGCCAAATGATAATTTGAAAAATCATTTTTTTTGAAAATTCCAATGGTAATCCAATAAAATGGTAAAATTGTTTTGTACACATCTTGCCAAGTCTCTCTAAAATGTATGTTTCAGGAAGATTAGATAGGAATTTGCTAAATCAAAAGGCAAACGTTGCTTGAAAATCAATTGGGAATCATTACACAGTGTCCAGCCTTTTTCACATTTAAGATAAACTGTGTAATGTCCAGAAGTAACAGTAGGTCCTTCATGGAAAATTATTGCAACTGTTACAAAAGTTTTTCCTGAAATTGATAATTGCTGTCCTGTAAACTTCTTTATTAAAGTATCCAATTTTGAACCATCAGCTCTACATCGTTGCATCATTAAAATTACATATTGTCCGTATTCCTTTAAAATTAACGTTGAAAACATTTCAGATTTACACTCACTGCATTCCATGCTATGATTAGCATCTTTAACTAATTTAGCAAAAGTGACTGTTTTACTTTCTGGCAATGTTAAATAAATAAACCTTTCAGAATCAACATTAGAGCCACATATATTGTAACAGTTTTCACAACTATGTTTCCATTTATAAGAGAGACCAAACAAATTATCAATGGCAACCCCTTCTTCTTCCAGTACCTGAAGAAAAAACATCAAGAATTCCTGTGCGTCTTGCTGTACATTTTGAGAAAACTGTGTTTGTCCTGAACATACATCTAAAAGTTTTCTAATTTCAGTAGCACTTTCTATTTGAGTTTTATCATTACTCAGCTTTTGAAAAAGGAGACTCAACTCAGAACAGAATCTTTTTCCCTGATTTACTATTATCTGCTCTTGCACACTTTCCAGATAAAAAGCAACATTCAGCACTACATTAGCGTAGCAGTTGACACCAGAGCTATTTTCAAAATGACATCCTACAACCTGTTCTTCATTTTCCTTTTTCTTTTTGCTTGCAATTACATCACTCCTCTTTTTTTTCCTCCTCTCTACATCTTCATTACAGATATTCTCATTTCTCCTTTTATGAGAAACTACACGTTTCTCCAACACAGGATACTGACCTAAATGAGGAGCATAGCTTCTTCTTAATCTATTATACTCCTTTACACAATTTGTATCAGCACTAACTTTTGAGTCATCAAAGTCTATCATGAATAAACCAGATAATGTTTTCACTCGTGACAAAGCTACATAAGCCATACCTTCTTTGAACACAGTTGAACCAATGTTCACAAAAGCACAATCTACAGTCAATCCTTGAGACTTGTGAATAGTTACAGCATATGCTAGAGAAAACGGAAACTGCTTCCTATGTACATATAAGTCTTTCACAAGCATGAAACGAACTGAACAACGACAAATATCTTTAACTTCTATCTGATCAAATTTTATTTTTAAACATTCAATTCCATCTTTTTTCTGATAATTAATAAAACCCACAACTCTTCCCATAGCTCCATTAACTAAACCCTTTTCAACATCCAAATTTCTCCTTAAAAATACTCTACAGTTCATGCAAACATATAGATTTTTTTCTAATCCAGCTGTTTTGGAAATGTTCTTCTCTAGTGAATCCAATTTATTTTTCAGTGTGCCTGTTAATGTGATAGTAATTCTTCCATCTTCAATTTTGTCCACTGCTTCCAATTTCCTGATATCTTCCTTTTCCAATTTTAAAAGCTCCTCATTGAATATTGAGCATTTACGTAGAGTTGGCATTAAGCAGATGACACTTTTCTTTTCTGCAATGTTCTTGTATATCTTCTCTGCAACTATTTCTTCTTTTGGAAATAAATTATGTAGCAGCCGACTCTGTAATGCTTTTTTGCCAACTTCTGTGAGTAGTCCAATCCTGATATCTTTCAGAATACTTCCATATTCTTCATCGTTTGCTTGCCTCATATTAGTAGTAAGTTCCTTGTACTCAAAGAAGGACCAAATATTTGCATTACCAATGCTTCCCAATGACTTCTTTGTGTCTTCATGTGTCACAGTATTAAACACTGGTTGTCCTTTAACTGGAGTAAGCTGTAGAAGATCCCCAAATACAATGACATGTTTTCCACCAAATAACACGTCATAGTCTGTCCTTAGAATTTGCTGCATTCTTAAATGCACAAAGGCAAGCATTAAGTTTGATACCATGCTCACCTCATCAATAATGAGAACTTGCATCTTCTTCAATACTCTTGAAACTTCCAAGCATGCTTCTCCAGTTAGCTTGTTGTATTGTATTTTGTTCTCATGCTCCACTGGTAACATTAGCAAACGATGTAAGGTGATTCCTTTTATGTTATATGCTGCTAACCCAGTTGGAGCAGTAACCACACAAGACAAAGTAGAATCCGTTTTTTGCTGTAGGTAGCTTCTGATGACTTTTATTAGGAAACTTTTTCCAGTTCCAGCTTGTCCGCTTACATACATCCTGATTGGATGAAATGATGTGCATGAGCACTCTTTTTTTTCATGTAGAAATCCGTGATCAATTTTGTTTCTGATCTCTTCATAAATTTGTTGCTGCTCTTCGTTCAGTTGTCTTTCCAAATTTTGTAAGTCTATAAATTCTTCTTGAGCTTGATTCATAGCCGTTTCCACTTCATTCATGGCTATTGATGCTTCATTTTCAACGATTGGTTGTCCTAGGGGATCTTGACTGAGTGTTCCTGAACTTTGGCTGTCCTGAGAACTGTCTCTAGCTACTTCTGCTGCAATTGTAGTTTCCTGTTCAATTTCTTCATTTAACATTTGCAGATAAGTTGTGAATGTATTGCATTGTATGCTGTCTTTGCAAGCATTAAATGAATCTTCATAGCTTTGAAATTCTCCCAGTAGTTCATCCTCTGTACGCCATAGTTTAAACAGCTGTAAAAGAGCCAAGTAGTAAAATTCCTTTTTGTCAGTAGTGTCGCAACTCAGCTTCCGGTGATTTATCAAACTTCCTTTTGTTTGCTTCACCAAACATCCTTCCTCACCAATGACTTTATATTTTCCATTTTTGATGTCTTCTGCGGCTTTCCGTGAATAAATGTAGTTCTGCAGCACTTCATAGAGACACATGTTCTCCAGATGTTGACTTCTCTTGGGATAATATGTGTCCAACATGTTTGATTTCAAAATATCTGTACTTTCTGGGTCATTCTCGGCCAAATATTCAATTTCTCCAACAGATTTCAGTACCCGATTTCTCATTGCTGCAAGGCCTAAACTTGCCCAAATTATTCTTCTTGATTTCGAGCAGAGACTTGCAGAAGATAACCTATCTGAACATTCGTAGGATCCAATTTCTCGATGCGATAACATCTTTAAACTGAAACTGTACAGCTTCTTACTGACAGTCTTCTCGTGAGAAATCTCTTCCCACATTTCCTTCAATTCCGTTTTCTCAGATTTAGTAATGTAAGACGTTACATATCGAGCAACAGCAATGGAATTGTCAGCTACATACTGTATATCCATGTTAGCATTCCACATGGATAAAATGACTGGGTTGTAGTCATTTATATTTTTTGATTCTTCTTTTCTTTTTAGGTTGTAGGTATTCTTAGGTGATTTTCTTGTAATAGTATGTCTCACAGATGACATAAAACTGTTTACTCTTCCATTTGAAAGAACAGGTCTAGGAAATCCAAATCGACATTTAGTGTAGTATTTTTCTTTGCTCTTGTATTTCCGTCAACAGTATTTTCCACACCGATGACTTTGGAAATGTAAAACTTGCTCCTTTAACTTTTTCTCTTCTGTGCTTTTTGGTATAGCACATGTTGCATATTCTTCAATGTAAGATAACACTGCTTCATCAGTATCTGTTCCAAACTTTGGGGCATCCTTGATCCACAACAGCATATGAATATGAGGAGCACCTCTTGCCTGGTACTCTTTTCTCCAAAAGAAATCCACTACTTCTCCAAGAGGTGGATTTTTTTTATTGCAGATGAAGGACATCATAGCCTCAAATCTATGATTGAAATATCTGCAAACATTAACCGGATCCAATGAGCACAGTTCTCCTGCTGTCTTGTATTCGATGTTTTTAATGTTTGAATTTGCCTCTCGTAGAAAATCCAGTAAATCATCCCAAGCGTACTCGGCACAGCTTAGGGTAAGGAACCATGTTGGTGTTCCTAAATTCCGTAACATGCATTTTAATTCACCATGGCGTCGGTACCAATATTCATTTGTCCCACGCTGACAAGCCATCAGATTGATCAGTTGTGTTTCCAAATGATCATCTCGGTGCTGCACTTTCTCCATAAAATCCTTAGCAGACACATTTTGTAAATGTACTCCACTTTTTAAAATGTGATTTACTGCATATGATAATGCAGACAAGTCGCTTTCAAATAAAAGATGGAACAAATAAGGAATACTTTGTCGAAATCTGGGATCTTCTGCATATAGTCTTGTAGTCCGATACTCAGAAGCTGGAATCTGTTCTGGACGTTCATCGTATCGTCCTCCTTTTCCTTTAGGAAATAGCTGGGGAAAACATTGAGCTTCCAAGCTCTCCTCCCATACACTCACGGGAGTTCCTTTTGCTTTCTTCATCTGAAACAGATCAATATTGTCTCCCATAGCTTCTTTTGAATGTAGAGGATGTATGCTAAAATGTTCATAAATTTCTTCTTCCTTTGACTTGTCCACTTTTTCAATTTGTCCAGTTGGTGTTTCTGTGTCTTCTTGTAAATCTTCTTCTTCTTCTTCTATATAAATTGATTCATACCATTTGTTATTCCTTTTCAAATACAAATTTGCTCTTTGTACTTTCCGTACATCTACCAGCTCCTGCCAAATCTTCTTATTCTTTGTAGGTACACCATTAACCAGAATAACTAATGGTTCAGTTTCCAAAGTATCTGCATCAATAGTTTCCATATTTTTTTTCAAATCCAAGGGCAAATACACCACTCTACCTTTTAAACCTCTCAGTAAATCTGAAGGAGGTAATTTACCAGTTTTGGGCTCCATACGTACTATGGTCTGGAACGGATGAACACATTGAATAAGTATAGACTCATATGTATTTAATTCAGAAAGTTCGGCAGGAATAACATCCAATTCTAAATTATTATGTACAGCTCTGGTCGGCATTCTATTTTCCTCTAACTTGTTGTAACAGTATTTACAAATACGCTGATCTTCACCCAATTCAAAACAATTTTCTAGAAATATGTATGTGACAAAATCTTTCCACTTATAATTATCTTCATTTTCACTCTTTGTGTAGAGATCAACATTCCTAGTTTGTTTTCTATAATGAGTTCTGCGGCAACAAATACAAGTAATATTTGGCCTTTCATTAGAGATTTTTTCAAATTTTGTTATGTGATCATTAAATGTCTTACTTACAGAGGGTTCTACATTCTCTTCCACTTCTTCCTCATTTACTGTGTCCTTTTCTGCACTGTTTGGTTCAGGACCAAAGTAACAAAACTGAATTTCATCAACAACCTTCTCTACATCTGATACCGATCCACGGAACAGAGCCCTATTCAATTCATCTAACTTTATTGCTGGACTTTTTGCAAAATACAACCGTCTCACAAACTTTCTCATTTCAGTATGATGAACAGCCAGCATCCTAAAATGATGGAAAACACTATTACACACTTTTCTAGATAGACAAGCCAGAGAATGACCCTGCAAACCAGTATTCTCTCTCAATCTGCATGGATCTAGACTTTGAAGCACCTTAATCTTCTGTTTTACACTTTTTTTACTATATTCTCTTAGAAACTCACGAAATTTATCAATAGATTCCTGACGCACAGTGCAAATACTACTACAATTCCAAGTGTACACTGGGGCTTTAGGACGTCTCCCCATAGCCTCATCCGCCATCACTTGTACCTCATCTCTTGGAACCATTATCTCCTTCTCCATTATGCAACCATTTTTCACTTCATAAGCACGACCTCTGGTGTCAACTGCATGCAGCAAACTATTACTTTGAAAATAACTCTCTTCATTAAAAAAAGGTTCACTACTTGAACTATGCATCCATTTTCCTAAAAACACTTTACAAAAGTTTGTTCTGTTCACTACTCTTTTCCTTTTGCTTTGTGATTTCAGTACATTAACCATTTTATCTAATGTACGCATCCTATTCAAAATTAAAATGAATAGTTTCCTTTTTAATTCTAATGCCTTTGCTGCAATGGCTTCAATTTCTTTTTTTCTCTTGTAATATTTTGCCTTTTGCTTATATTTCTTCACATCCTTTATCAAATTGGACATAACTCTTCTCTGAAACATTTTAAACGCTGTTTTTCTGTTTAAGTTAATCTTTGTTGTTGCAGAAGGTATATTTGCATTAACTAAATTCTCAATTTTTTCCTGTTTTTTTCTATTGAAAACATTCTTTCCAGTACAGACATTTTATACATTTTTCCTTTTTTTGAAGATGTTCTTTAAAAAATCTTTTGTCTGCTTACCAGAAGACTTGTTCTTTTTCCCAACATGAGCATCTCCAACTAACTTAGGTCCTCCAGTTGTCTTCAAATATAGGTTTTTTTTGTGGTCTTTCTTTAGTCTGGATTTTGTAGGCATCTTAAATTTTGTTCACTGCTCTTCAGCAATACCTGAAAAAAACTAAAAATAAAATTCCTTTATTTTATTTAAATATATTACTACATTTTTATGATCTTTTCAAATCTTAAAATACTATGTACCCCTTTCCTACAAGTGGAAATCACAATAACACCATCACAAATTAAATACCTAAAAACAATTCCTGTGTGCACACAGAGTCATGGTTTGAAATTAGGCAGAAAACGAAATTTCTTTGCCAATTGCAAAGCATACTTTCTACTACTTTTTTGGCAAGTGATAAGTACTTTTACAGTCTGACACATTTTAAATCCACTTTTCAGATTCTTAAAACATCACATGTCCAAACTGCTTTTTCAGACCAGCACCATGTGTAACCTGGGTGACTGACTACACTCCAGCAAGGGCAACCAGCCTTAGTGATGCTGAATGTATTTGCATTACTGACTGAAACCTCAAACCCCACTCGGTTGTGAATACTGTGCATGATTCCACAGGATAAGCAGCTGGCTGTGTGCTAAGAGTCTGCTTCTGCATACAAAAAAATGGCTCCCCCTTTCCATCTAATGCAAATGTAAAATCACCAGAGCAATACGTAATAAATCTCTGCCTGTAACTCCTATTTGCACACAGTCATGTTTTCACATTAGTCACAAAATGAAATTTCTTTGCCAATTTGAAAGCACACTTACTACTCTTTTTTTTGGCAAGTGATAAACACTTTTACAGACTGACACATTATGAATCCACTTTTCAGATTCTGATAAAAGCACATGTCCAAACTGCTTTTTTCAGACCAGCACCATGTGTAACCTGGGTGACTGACTACACTCCAGCAAGGGCAACCAGCCTTAGCGTTGCTGAATGTATTTGCATTACTGACTGAAACCTCAAACCCCACTCGGTTGTGAATACTGTGCATGATTCCACAGGATAAGCAGCTGGGTGTGTGCTAAGAGTCTGCTTCTGCATACAAAAAAATGGCTCCCCCTTTCCATCTAATGCAAATGTAAAATCACCAGAGCAATACGTAATAAATCTCTGCCTGTAACTCCTATTTGCACACAGTCATGTTTTCACATTAGTCACAAAATGAAATTTCTTTGCCAATTTGAAAGCACACTTACTACTCTTTTTTTTGGCAAGTGATAAACACTTTTACAGACTGACACATTATGAATCCACTTTTCAGATTCTGATAAAAGCACATGTCCAAACTGCTTTTTTCAGACCAGCACCATGTGTAACCTGGGTGACTGACTACACTCCAGCAAGGGCAACCAGCCTTAGCGTTGCTGAATGTATTTGCATTACTGACTGAAACCTCAAACCCCACTCGGTTGTGAATACTGTGCATGATTCCACAGGATAAGCAGCTGGGTGTGTGCTAAGAGTCTGCTTCTGCATACAAAAAAATGGCTCCCCCTTTCCATCTAATGCAAATGTAAAATCACCAGAGCAATAAGCAATAAATCTCTGCCTGTAATTCCTATTTGCACACAGAGTCATGTTTTCACATTAGTCACAAAACGAAATTTCTTTGCCAATTTGAAAGCACACTTACTACTCTTTTTTTTGGCAAGTGATAAACACTTTTACAGACTGACACATTATGAATCCACTTTTCAGATTCTGATAAAAGCACATGTCCAAACTGCTTTTTTCAGACCAGCACCATGTGTAACCTGGGTGACTGACTACACTCCAGCAAGGGCAACCAGCCTTAGTGTTGCTGAATGTATTTGCATTACTGACTGAAACCTCAAACCCCACTCGGTTGTGAATACTGTGCATGATTCCACAGGATAAGCAGCTGGGTGTGTGCTAAGAGTCTGCTTCTGCATACAAAAAAATGGCTCCCCCTTTCCTACTAATGCAAATGTAAAATCACCAGAGCAATACGCAATAAATCTCTGCCTGTAATTCCTATTTGCACACAGAGTCATGTTTTCACAATAGTCACAAAACGAAATTTCTTTGCCAATTTGAAAGCACACTTACTACTCTTTTTTTTGGCAAGTGATAAACACTTTTACAGACTGACACATTATGAATCCACTTTTCAGATTCTGATAAAAGCACATGTCCAAACTGCTTTTTTCAGACCAGCACCATGTGTAACCTGGGTGACTGACTACACTCCAGCAAGGGCAACCAGCCTTAGTGATGCTGAATGTATTTGCATTACTGACTGAAACCTCAAACCCCACTCGGTTGTGAATACTGTGCATGATTCCACAGGATAAGCAGCTGGCTGTGTGCTAAGAGTCTGCTTTTGCATACAAAAAAATGGCTCCCCCTTTCCATCTAATGCAAATGTAAAATCACCAGAGCAATACGCAATACATCTCTGCCTGTAATTCCTATTTGCACACAGAGTCATGTTTTCACATTAGTCACAAAACGAAATTTCTTTGCCAATTTGAAAGCACACTTACTACTCTTTTTTTTGGCAAGTGATAAACACTTTTACAGACTGACACATTATGAATCCACTTTTCAGATTCTGATAAAAGCACATGTCCAAACTGCTTTTTTCAGACCAGCACCATGTGTAACCTGGGTGACTGACTACACTCCAGCAAGGGCAACCAGCCTTAGTGTTGCTGAATGTATTTGCATTACTGACTGAAACCTCAAACCCCACTCGGTTGTGAATACTGTGCATGATTCCACAGGATAAGCAGCTGGGTGTGTGCTAAGAGTCTGCTTCTGCATACAAAAAAATGGCTCCCCCTTTCCTACTAATGCAAATGTAAAATCACCAGAGCAATACGCAATAAATCTCTGCCTGTAATTCCTATTTGCACACAGAGTCATGTTTTCACAATAGTCACAAAACGAAATTTCTTTGCCAATTTGAAAGCACACTTACTACTCTTTTTTTTGGCAAGTGATAAACACTTTTACAGACTGACACATTATGAATCCACTTTTCAGATTCTGATAAAAGCACATGTCCAAACTGCTTTTTTCAGACCAGCACCATGTGTAACCTGGGTGACTGACTACACTCCAGCAAGGGCAACCAGCCTTAGTGATGCTGAATGTATTTGCATTACTGACTGAAACCTCAAACCCCACTCGGTTGTGAATACTGTGCATGATTCCACAGGATAAGCAGCTGGCTGTGTGCTAAGAGTCTGCTTCTGCATACAAAAAAATGGCTCCCCCTTTCCATCTAATACAAATGTAAAATCACCAGAGCAATACGCAATAAATCTCTGCCTGTAATTCCTATTTGCACACAGAGTCATGTTTTCACATTAGTCACAAAACGAAATTTCTTTGCCAATTTGAAAGCACACTTACTACTCTTTTTTTTGGCAAGTGATAAACACTTTTACAGACTGACACATTATGAATCCACTTTTCAGATTCTGATAAAAGCACATGTCCAAACTGCTTTTTTCAGACCAGCACCATGTGTAACCTGGGTGACTGACTACACTCCAGCAAGGGCAACCAGCCTTAGTGTTGCTGAATGTATTTGCATTACTGACTGAAACCTCAAACCCCACTCGGTTGTGAATACTGTGCATGATTCCACAGGATAAGCAGCTGGGTGTGTGCTAAGAGTCTGCTTCTGCATACAAAAAAATGGCTCCCCCTTTCCTACTAATGCAAATGTAAAATCACCAGAGCAATACGCAATAAATCTCTGCCTGTAATTCCTATTTGCACACAGAGTCATGTTTTCACAATAGTCACAAAACGAAATTTCTTTGCCAATTTGAAAGCACACTTACTACTCTTTTTTTTGGCAAGTGATAAACACTTTTACAGACTGACACATTATGAATCCACTTTTCAGATTCTGATAAAAGCACATGTCCAAACTGCTTTTTTCAGACCAGCACCATGTGTAACCTGGGTGACTGACTACACTCCAGCAAGGGCAACCAGCCTTAGTGATGCTGAATGTATTTGCATTACTGACTGAAACCTCAAACCCCACTCGGTTGTGAATACTGTGCATGATTCCACAGGATAAGCAGCTGGCTGTGTGCTAAGAGTCTGCTTTTGCATACAAAAAAATGGCTCCCCCTTTCCATCTAATGCAAATGTAAAATCACCAGAGCAATACGCAATACATCTCTGCCTGTAATTCCTATTTGCACACAGAGTCATGTTTTCACATTAGTCACAAAACGAAATTTCTTTGCCAATTTGAAAGCACACTTACTACTCTTTTTTTTGGCAAGTGATAAACACTTTTACAGACTGACACATTATGAATCCACTTTTCAGATTCTGATAAAAGCACATGTCCAAACTGCTTTTTTCAGACCAGCACCATGTGTAACCTGGGTGACTGACTACACTCCAGCAAGGGCAACCAGCCTTAGTGTTGCTGAATGTATTTGCATTACTGACTGAAACCTCAAACCCCACTCGGTTGTGAATACTGTGCATGATTCCACAGGATAAGCAGCTGGGTGTGTGCTAAGAGTCTGCTTCTGCATACAAAAAAATGGCTCCCCCTTTCCTACTAATGCAAATGTAAAATCACCAGAGCAATACGCAATAAATCTCTGCCTGTAATTCCTATTTGCACACAGAGTCATGTTTTCACAATAGTCACAAAACGAAATTTCTTTGCCAATTTGAAAGCACACTTACTACTCTTTTTTTTGGCAAGTGATAAACACTTTTACAGACTGACACATTATGAATCCACTTTTCAGATTCTGATAAAAGCACATGTCCAAACTGCTTTTTTCAGACCAGCACCATGTGTAACCTGGGTGACTGACTACACTCCAGCAAGGGCAACCAGCCTTAGTGATGCTGAATGTATTTGCATTACTGACTGAAACCTCAAACCCCACTCGGTTGTGAATACTGTGCATGATTCCACAGGATAAGCAGCTGGCTGTGTGCTAAGAGTCTGCTTCTGCATACAAAAAAATGGCTCCCCCTTTCCATCTAATACAAATGTAAAATCACCAGAGCAATACGCAATAAATCTCTGCCTGTAATTCCTATTTGCACACAGAGTCATGTTTTCACATTAGTCACAAAACGAAATTTCTTTGCCAATTTGAAAGCACACTTACTACTCTTTTTTTTGGCAAGTAATAAACACTTTTACAGACTGACACATTATGAATCCTCTTTTCAGATTCTGATAAAAGCACATGTCCAAACTGCTTTTTTCAGACCAGCACCATGTGTAACCTGGGTGACTGACTACACTCCAGCAAGGGCAACCAGCCTTAGTGTTGCTGAATGTATTTGCATTACTGACTGAAACCTCAAACCCCACTCGGTTGTGAATACTGTGCATGATTCCACAGGATAAGCAGCTGGGTGTGTGCTAAGAGTCTGCTTCTGCATACAAAAAAATGGCTCCCCCTTTCCATCTAATGCAAATGTAAAATCACCAGAGCAATACGCAATAAATCTCTGCCTGTAATTCCTATTTGCACACAGAGTCATTTTTTCACATTAGTCACAAAACGAAATTTCTTTGCCAATTTGAAAGCACACTTACTACTCTTTTTTTTGGCAAGTGATAAACACTTTTACAGACTGACACATTATGAATCCACTTTTCAGATTCTGATAAAAGCACATGTCCAAACTGCTTTTTTCAGACCAGCACCATGTGTAACCTGGGTGACTGACTACACTCCAGCAAGGGCAACCAGCCTTAGTGATGCTGAATGTATTTGCATTACTGACTGAAACCTCAAACCCCACTCGGTTGTGAATACTGTGCATGAGAGTCTGCTTCTGCATACAAAAAAATGGCTCCCCCTTTCCATCTAATACAAATGTAAAATCACCAGAGCAATACGCAATAAATCTCTACCTGTAATTCTTATTTGCACACAGAGTCATGTTTTCACATTAGTCACAAAACAAAATTTCTTTGCCAATTTGAAAGCACACTTACTACTCTTTTTTTTGGCAAGTGATAAACACTTTTACAGACTGACACATTATGAATCCACTTTTCAGATTCTGATAAAAGCACATGTCCAAACTGCTTTTTTCAGACCAGCACCATGTGTAACCTCACATTTAAATTTCTCCCAAAACAGGAAATAATAAACACAACTTCAACAAAAGGAATTCCAATTCTATTATTCATTTCTTAATTTACCATATACATCCCCTCTCAAACTCTAAACTCACCTTTAAAATTAGTTAGTTGTGAAAGAAATGTGGCACTCAACCAGCAGATTATCAGAGCCAGGATCTCTCTTCTGTACACCTCTCTCCTCTAAGCAGAACCAGATAATGGCAAACTTTCCCTCTCTTTTTCCTCACATATACATGTTAATTTCAAATCTCAGTGCTTCCCCCTTTTTTTTCAAATGTAATCACACATTTCTATTGGTTGAAAACCAACCCTTTCCCAAAAGTACCCTTCCCCCAACTTGACTTCTGCCTAGTACCCTTCCCCCAACTTGACTTCTGCCTGCTACCATAGCAACAGCTCTTGAAACACTGCTGTGCAGAGTTAGGTCAGAAGTTCACCAAACAATGTTTCAATTCCAAAGAGCAGGAGTGCTTGACTTTTCAAACCTAACAGCAAATCCATAGTACTGTTCTTTAGTAACACATTTTTCTGTACCAATACAAAACATGCTTCTATAAATTTACACATACAGCCTAGTTTTTATTCTAGAATGGTATGAAACAGCCAATCAGTTCTTTTTTTTATAAAAAAAAAATATGTATGCCTCCATTTCCAAACTGTCTTTCATTTCTTTTTACCATTCTACTGAATTACACCTCCTGAGTGCATCCAGTTCTCCTTTGAAGATGTTCACAGTGTGGATTGTAGGGCACAGCTATGTCTTCTGGAGTGAAAAGTATGCAGAGAAAACAGATATGGTGAGAGACCTTGCTTTGCCAAATGTAGACATTAAATGGATTGGTCAGAGAGGGTTAAAGTGGCACCAATTGATGCCATTGGTGAAATCCTTCATGCAAATCCAACACCCTGACCTCATAATAGTGCACTGTGGTGGCAATGACCTAGGCACTTTGACTGGGGTAGGTCTGGAAATGCTTATGAAGGACACCTTTGCACAACTGTTTTCACTTTTCCCTAAAACTGCCTTTGTGTTTTCTAACATATGCCAAAGGCAAAAAGGGAACTGGTCCAATCATTTTTGTCCGCAGATTGACAAAGCAAGAAAGCACGTCAACAAATCTGTTTCTGCTTTCCTCCGTGACTATGGTATGGGTTCCATTTACCACAAAAACTTGCGTTACGACATGCAAGACATTTATAGAGGAGATGGTGTACACTTCACTGATGAAGGGAACAGAGTCTTCCTCTTGAACCTTAGACTCTGCATCGGTACTTACTTGTAGGTACCAATAAAAAATCACTTCATAAACACAACGGCTCTTTTTAGAGCCCCCTAATATCTAAACACTTAAATCTGCATTTCATTTCTTTTTTTAAATTTTTTTTTACCGTACGCGTACGGTGAGCTTACCGTACGTGTACCCCGCGATTTTTTTTTAAATCAATAAATGTTTTCTTTGTACTTTTCTGCCCTTCTTTGACCCCCTTACAAATGTTAGGGGGTCTGTAACTCTCTTCCTTGCCCCCTTTTCAAGATATCACCCTTTTTTACCGGAGTGAAATACACAAAATGGCGGCCGCCGCTTCCTGGTTTCGACCGATTCGAATGTTTACTAAGATCTAAGAGCCAATCAGAATCGCGCTCGCGCACGTCACCGTACGCGTACGGTAAGCGCACCGTAAGCGCACCGTATGCTGGCTCAGATATATATATTGATTTAAAGGCTATTTTCTCAGAATCTACTGAACAGATTTACACCTAACCTACAAAAGGCACTTCCTTGACCTGAGGACTACCTCTCTGCCAAATTTCATTAAATTCTGTTTAGCCGTTCGGGCTGTAGCTGTGTCTAAAGGTCCTATTGAAAAATGCATGGGAAAAACGTGTTTTGGGACCCCCCTTTTATCTCAGCCCCCGCTTGACGAATCCCCCCGAGACTTTCAGGGTAGGAGCAGAGCGTAGCGCCCCACTTATTTTGAAAAATTCGCGAGGATTCGTCGACCGGCGCCAAAGTTATTCAAAATAGAATGTTGCGGATTTCCTATGGAAACGTGGTCCTAACTATAACTACCTACTGGCGACCGCCAGTAGGTAATATATATATATATATATATATATATATATATATATATATATATATATATATATATATATATTCTAAAGCCAACAGATAAAGTGTAGGAAACAGCAAACTACATCAAATCCCAAAACGAGAAGCTATTATTAAATTTAAGATGCTATAGATAGTAAGGAGAGCACCACTAATTGGAATAGAAACTAGAAACAAACCAAAATTATTCAAATGCATGCTATGAGAGGGCTACTAATAGAAGGGATATAGTTGAATGTGTTAGGGAATGTAACCCTCCCACTAATAATATGATAAGAGAAACCAGAAATATTTTACAGGACCTAAAAGAGGCCAGTACAAACTCACAGTAGCCAATAGGAACGAGACTTCAAAATGTTATACCCAGCGTTACTGACCAACCAAAAGGCCAACTCCCTGGCATACCTGCCCTAAAAAGATTAATTGCCAGAACACGTAGAAGCTAGGGAATAATTAAATATATGAAGATATAGACATACACTTAGAATTACTAATCATGCATAAAAAGACCAATTTTTTCAATTTACAACATTATTAACAATAAAAAAATACCAGTTGTGGTACCAATAACAAATTATTAACCTTAATTCAATGTAACACACATATGATGAATGGCACAATTAAGTCATGACCTCTACCGTTCAGTCAAATATACGCAATATCAGAATACAAACATTCCATAAGTGCATGCACTTTTGCCTAACAAAGTGCAACTTACTGTGAAATGCTATGTATTTGTTTCCTGGCCCTGTCTTTGGCACTTGTTCATCTTCAGCGCCCTGTTGCTGCTCCTAGCTGCTTGTTTTCATTCTATCTGTCTTTGTCGCGTAGATCTCTGACTCCTCAACCATGCTACATGTTCCCCTCTCTCGTCAATTTGTTTTTATACCGCTGCTATGTTATTTCAGTATATCACATATCAGGAGTACGCTGTGGCCACAGTAAACGGGTGGGCCTGAACCTTCGAAAGCGTCCAGATTTTCCTAGCATGGTTTCTCCAAGACAGATCTGTACAGCAACGAATTGCATTTTTTTTGCCCTTGATTGGCTGGTGTTTATAGAAATGTGTGTATAATGTATGGGTCCGGTTTGACAGTGAAAACGGTGGGAGGGTGAATAAGTTTTATTTTTAAATACACTTCCCCGCAGGCCGGCCGACTGCCGCCTCTCATCCTCTCTGGCTCCTTGGTCAACAGCAGGAAGCAGGAACCAGGAAGCACACAGGCTTCCAGACTCACCTGGCGAATCACAACTCTGCCTTACAGCAGCTTTATGATTGGTCTGAGCACTGTGGTTCAGCGCTCAGAGAGGGACTCGTAGGCTGTGCATGTTTTCCACCCAAGCTGTGCATTATAGCAGGTAGAAAACATGCAAAGTGTGCATGACTATTTAGCTGGCCAACGACTGCCCACCAAACTGTCATGTGCACTTTAGAGTGTGCTCACAGCTCATCCCACTGGCCCCTGCTCTGGCCAGCCCTGTCCTGCCTGCACTTAAGCAAAAGAACACAAAAATAAAATTATAACATAGGTTATTATCATTTTAGTTTTCCTTTTTAAACTGCTCGCAGAGCAGTGGGGCGATGCTCCTCCGCCTTAGCAGAGGAGCCACCGCTTGTCAGACATGTGCTGTGCCTCGAACGCCAGGCGGGGCAGTGGGGCTCTCAATCCCCACTTAGCCCGGTGTACCTCACTATGCTGCTGCACGCTCCCTTGGCAGGGGTGAAGCCATCCCACCTCTCAGCTTTAACCTCTTCAGCGCTGCGCGGATTCCCGCGCAGTGCTGAAAGATCTGAGCGCGGGCGGGGCCATGACGGAACGGTTCCGTCATAAGCACAGCCCAACCGGCGTGCATGACGGAACCGTTCCGTCATCGGCATCGAAGAGGTTAAGAGTGCAACTATGTGAGATGTTGGCACTCCACCAATAAATATCTGCTTTTGTTTGCATTTGCGTTTCAGCACAGCAGCACGAAAGGCATGCTGTTACGTGCATAGCGATGACTGCGGAGGCTGCTTGGGCAAGTGTGTGCTTATGTGCAAAATGCATGGCGATCAGGCAGTTCCGGGCCTGGAACACAACTGTTTTCTTGGTAGAGTTGGAAGGATACAGCTAGCCCAAGCTTAACCCCTTGTGTGCCCATGACGAGCTGGACTCGTCATGGGCCGCGGTTGCGCTGTGCCCATGACGAGTCCAGCTCGTCATGAACCCCGCCCGCTAATGCAACGCCCGGCACAGGGGGGGGAAAGGGCGTGGCACACAAGGGGTTAAGGTAAAGGAAAGGTATAAATTCAATCCGTGGACCACTCAAGTGGTTTGATGTTCACAAAAGTATTTATTTTCCTTGTGTATACTGTGCATCTTTCACGTAGGTTGAAACTGTAACTTGCATAATCGGCAATGTGCCCGGGTGCAAAACGAATTTGCAGTTTGATAGAAAAAGGGGATCACTTTGAATTGTTTTGAAAATATTGTGAAACTACCTTTCAGGCCTGCACCGGTTTGTAGTGCAACATGAAATCTTAACATGTTTGTAGAATGCTCAGAGCAGTGGGCCTTAACATTTTAGCTTCAGCGGACCCAAAGTGAATTAATACTTGAATTGCAAATTAAAGTACAAAAATCGAGATTTTAATTTCGGTGGGAAGATTGGAACTGAATACATGTTGTTTTATTTCAAAACAGAAATGTTATGCTTGCCTCTAACATCTTTATCTTTATTCCTAATAAGTGCTCTCCTTTTGTCATTGCATTCCAGTGCTTCAATTCAGACCGTGACTCATCCATACCAGTTTGTTAGCTGTACTTGTGCACAAATCAAGTTAGAGACAAACTACATTTTTACTTTCAATTGCTTTTCAATCGAAACGGGCACAGCTGGCTGCATTTGCATTTTTTATTGTTGCATTCCTGTACATTTTGAATAGTTGTTTTGTGGCTCAAAGCAGAAGTAGCAACTGTGACACATTTTTGGGCAAAATGTGGATGTGAGGCATGCCCTGTGCGTGTCTAGGCTATGTGTGGGTCGTTTTTGGCCACACTTGAGGCTTGGACAGTTGTCTGCAGAACAGTAGCTCTGTTTGTTCCACAGTGCCGCCTCCTAGCTTCAACTTTCTCCTCTGATGGGCGAATCTTATGTCCCTACCCTTCCATTCGCGGCAGCTTTTATCTCTTGGGCAGCTAACCGAACACTAAAATGATGAAAGATCTAATTACCCCAAGAGTGGTAACTTTAATCTCCTTAGTCGTTTTAGAGAAAATAATAAATATACAGTTCGCTTATTGCCAATGTTCTGGTTAAAATTATAAATTAGCTTACTCAACGTCAGCTGTACAGATGGTGGCAACTGAGTCATGTATGCCCTGGCAAAATCCCTGGTAGTCAAACTAACTGTCACACTTCAATTTCTAGTCAGGGGCGGCCCCTCCACCAGGGCAGAGGAGCACCGCCCCACCAGAGGAGCACCGCCCCACTGCTTTTTCGCAGTGCGAGTGGCAGAAACATAAAATGGTATTAACTTTCAGTTATTACCATTTTATGTTTGGGTGCAGGCGGGTGGGCGGCACTGCTCTACGAGCAGGGCTGGGGAGGAGTGGTGTGCCTGCCCACTCCAGAGTGCGCAAAGAATGTTTGGTCCGCCCGCTCGGGCCGCTCAAACCAGTAATGCAAACTCTGCCCTTCTCCATGCATGCTGCATTGCAGTCTGAATGGAGAACATGGCTTCCACAGAAGCTGCTGGCTGGCCGGCATCCCGACCAATCACAACGCTGCTTGCAGAATTGTGATTGGCTTAGGGGAGGGAGCCTGGCTGCCTGCTTCTGCCTCCTGTTTCTGTGAGCAGGAGAGCAGGAGCAGAGAAGATGCTGGACCCGGCCATCAGAAAGGTAAGTTCAATTATTATTAAATGAAACTCCCCACGTGATATCCCCATGCGACCCCCCTCCCCGCGCGACACCCCCCCCCCCGCCCAGGAGCCAACCCGGCCGCAACAGTTTCTAGTCACTATTTTCCCACTCTAACCAGCTCTCCATTTCATCAATCCTTAAACCCGCCAATTACTTTTATTTAGCAAAAGCACATTTAGGGTCATGGTCCATGAAAATCCTTTCCTTTGGGCTCTACTCTGTAAAGGATGACTAAACCTGAGAGTTTCCAAGTCATTACTGCTGTTGGTGAAATAAAACCAATGCCAAAAGATGCTGCCTTGCGCTCTACAAACGCAGCATGTAATGTGAGGTTTCTTAACAATATATACTGCAAGTAGACAGTGCAATACCACCTCAGCACCACGTCAGCACCATCTCAGCACCACAGCAGCACCAACTCAGTATCAGCACAGCACCAGTCACCATCACTCAGCACCACTAGCTGCACCACCAAAGCACCAAGTGAGCATCACTCAGCAGTACCTGAGCACCACCACAACACCATCACAGCACCAGCACAACACCACCTCAGCATCACAAAGCCCCAGCGCAGCACCACCTCAGCCCCAGTGCAGCACCACCTCAATACCAGCACGGCACCACCTCACCATCAGCGCAGCTCCACCTGAGCACCACCACAGCAACACCTCAGCATCAGCACAGCAACACCTCAGCACCAGCACAGCACCACCTCAGCATTCACGCATCATCATCTCAGCACTCCACCAAATCAGCATGACTCAGCAACACCTGAGCACCAGCTCAGCACCACCTGAGTACTAGCACGGCACCAGCACCTCAGCATGACTCAGCACCACCTCGGCATGACTCAGCACCACCTCAGCATTACTCAGCACAACCTCAGCATCACTCACCTCCACCTCAGTATCACTCAGCATCACATGTGCACCACCATAGCACCACATCAGCATCAGCACAGCACCATCTCAACATCTGTACAGCATCATCTCAGCAGCAACTCCACATCAGTGCACCACCACCAGCACAGCCCCACCTCAGTACCAGCACCAGCACAGCCCCACCTCAGCACTGGCACAGCCCCACCTCAGCACTGGCACAGCCCCACCTCAGCAGCAAGTCAACACCAATGCAGCACCAATTCAGCATCAGCGCAGCACCATCTGAGCACCAGTGCAGCATCACCTCAGCACAGCATCAACTCAGCATCAATCAGCACCACTTGATCACCAGTGCAACATAACCACATCAGCATGACTCAGCACTACAGCATCACTCAGCACCACCTCAGTATCACTCAGCACCACCTGAGCATCAGCAAACCATTACCTCAGCACCACCCCAGCATCACTCAGCACCACCTGAGTATCATTCAGCATTACCTGAGCATCACCTCCGCACCAGCACAGCACCACCTCAACACACCTCAGTGGTACAGAGCATCACCTCAGTCTGCCCTCGGAATCTGGCATCTGTTGATTCTCCCCTAGTGTCCATCCACTGCTCATGTTGTAATTCAGGTATTATTTCCCAACCTCCACCCTCTCGTCATTTATGTCCTCCCCCGTAAGAAAAACAAAGCTATAACAAACAAGCATTAGGACAGGCAGGAAGAAGTTTCCAGCATTGCAAGGAAGAAAAAACTAGAAGACATTTGTTATGTTAATTCATGTTTTACTAGGGTCGTTCAGTTGTACATAATGTCTTCTTGGTTATATAATGTAACACAAATGCTTATAACACATTTTTTAGTATATCTTTTCAACATGCCACACAGCAGCCACAATGCTCTACAAACATTGCTTAAAGACATTGGCAAAGCAAATAGCTCTGGCTAAATGCTTGTAAGGTCCCAAAGGCGAGACCTATTGGCTTTGCCAAAGCTGGTTTTTCTCTCTGCCATTCCATCGAGGCACATACCATTTTTTAAGCCTAAGCAGTGGTTCCTGTGACCACTGCCTGCTCTAATAAATATTTGCATATGTTCACAAAGGGGAAGGTAGCCCCTGGGTTCCCCTTCCCTTTTGCGTCTGGCTTACCACCTACGTGTAGTAGGTGGTAACTGCGAATGCCTTCTGACCGCATTTGCAGTTGCAAAACAATCGTACATACCAGTGCGATTCGCTATTAGGAAAGGACGCTCTTGGCACGCCCTTCCTGATAGTGACTTGCTAACCCATTTTGCGAGTCAGTAATAGGTTACTGACTCGTAAAATAGGGTTTGTGCATACCACAACCATTTTTAGTGGTTGCAAATGGGCCAATTTTCCGTTTGTGACCGCTAAAAAGAGCTGTGCATCTGGCCCCATATGCATAAAAAAACAATTTGCACTTTGGTAAAAAATTCTTTCTCTGAATTATCTCTTTCTGCTTTTGACCAATCTATCTAATTTTATTAAATTACTAAATGCGACAGTAACAATCAAGTATATTGTTTACATCCAGTCTCATGAATGTAATCCATTTGCATGCATTTAACTTCAAGCATTACACCTGTACTCTGTTTGTAAAAACCTTGCTTCATTGCAGTGGTCTATTTGTGCTCCTGCTTCGTTAGCTAATTATTGTCACTACTTTGCCCTTGCAAACATGTATTGTCACAATTTGCTTTAAGATTTCTCAGCTCATGGTTTGCTGACAGTGACTCATTATTCTTGCAATTTCACATATAACTTATATACACACATAAAAGCACAACTATCAATAAAGGAGCGTCCTTCTTTAAGTCATCAAATGGCTCTAATTGTAAGTAAGGCTCCCTGTTTTCGGTTTTTACAGATTTTTACAGGTCAATACAGACAGAAAATAATGTGTTTTCTGTTTGCATGTATTTTGCCATGTGGATAAATACAGAAAATGGTGCTTCTTTAAGTGAACCTCTGTTCTGTCCTTCATTAATTCTAGCCCAACAGCCGAACAGCTGGAAAACATGGGAAATGAAAAAAAAATATTTACCAGTGGATGTGTTTTTATGTAATATTTGGCAGCTTAAATAGCTAAAACACGACAGACATCACAGTATGAGTGCGCATCGATCAGGTAAATAAATATGGACATTTACAGTTTAACAACGTAATTTTTACACTAAACACTGAATAAATATGGATAAATATAGATAAAATGGCCTGAATATAAATATGGATAAATACAGACTGAAATGTTAAAAAAATAAATACCATGATACCGGGAGCCTAATTATAAGTACATTTCTTGTCTGATCTTAAATCATGCCTGTGGTGGCTGAATAAAAGTGAAACTATGCACGTAGTTTGTGCAGGCCCCCCAAAATTGTGTAAAAATAAATCTTCTTATTTTTTTAATTGAAGAGGAAGGCCATGGTTTATTGATATTCACACAATGGAATTGATTTGGAGCAAATAAACCATACAACATTCTCTAGAAACGTAGGGCCTTATTTACTAAAATTTTGATGCACGGCAGCACAGCAACCCTTCCTGCTGCCCTGCTATGCGTCAAAAGAGCAGGAATGCGCCATATCTTCAAGATACGCTGCATTCCTGTCCTTCTCCCCTACGCTGGCACACAAATATCAGACGTGCGCCAGCGCAGACACCCTTGCGTTATTTTCCAGGGGAGCCTGCGCTGAGGAGATGATTGGTTTTGGGCAGGAAGGGACACCTTTGTGCATAAAAGCGATTATTAAAGGCATTTTCCTCTTTCTGACGCATAAAAAGAGGAAAAACCGAGGAGAAATAAAAGTATTTTTGCTCGTAGCACTTCCGGGAGGCGTAGGATTCTGACGCATTCCCAGGTCTACAAAATGTTATGAATCTGGGAATGCGTCAAGTTCCAAGGATGTTGCGCGCAAATTGAATTGGGATCAATTCGATGCTCTTCTCTGTACAAACATTCCCAGTCTGTCTGTTGACCCAGAGGATGCTAATATAGCGCTATGGGACTGGATTGTCCAGCTCCTGGATACACTTATTCCTGCCAAGTGGTTTAAGAATCATAATTCTAAATCTAACCCTTGGTATAATGACAAGTTGACAACCTTGCGCAAGGCATTTAAAAGGCTGTAGCGGGCTTGGAGACGGGACTATGACCCGGTTGCAAAGGGGTGTTATCAGACGGCTAATAAAAACTACCATACGTCTATTCAATAAGAACGGTGAACAACCTTTACAACGCAACTGTTACAACGCACTACACTTACAATGAAATTTTTACAACGCAACATCCATTACAACGCATTCCATTACATAGCATGACACTACAACGCATGTTTAAAAACTACCTTTACAACGCATTCCATTACATCGCATACTACCTTTACAACGCATACCATTACAACGCAATCCAACACTTACTCTACTGTTGCACCCCCTGGAGTTAGAATAGTAATTTTTACCCCTATACTATGCGTTGTAATGGTATGCGTTGTAAAGGTAGTATGCGATGTAATGGAATGCGTTGTAAAGGTAGTTTTTAAACATGCGTTGTAGTGTCATGCTATGTAATGGAATGCGTTGTAGTGGATGTTGCGTTGTAAAAGTGTGCGTTGTAACGACATACATCCAATCAGAACGGGCTGCTTTCTATGCAATAGAAATAAGGGAGAGCTGTATTCCAGACAAAAGTATTTTTTCAATACTTAAAAACCTTACATCACGGAAGACTTCAACAGCCCCTCTGATCACCTCCAGTCAGCAGTGTGAGGACCTCGCCACCTGTTCTGTTTGGAAGGTGGAAGACATCTATCTGTCCTTCCTGCCGGTCCCAGCATATTTAAGTACAGCACCAAGACCTTCTATTACCGGTACCCTGGCGGTTTTTCCACCTATCTCTCAGGATCAGTTGCACTTGCTTTGCAATAAAATTAAATCCGGCTCCCCTGCTGATCCTCTCAAGCCCGACCAATTTAGGAAAATGTTGCCGGTGCTCCTGGCACCTTTGTGTCAGGTGATCAATGGGTACCTCTCCATGGCGGTTGTTCCTAGTGCGTGGAAGCACGCAAAGGGTGGTCCCTCTGCTTAAAAAATCTACTCTGGATGCAGCTAAACCAGAGAACTTCTGCCCTATTTATCTCCTGCCTTGGGCGTCCAAAATCACTGAGGCCTATATTAACTCCCTCTTAACTGAATTCCTGTATCGCATGTATCGCATGTGAAGTAAACGTTGTTTACCTGTTTCAGGTGACAGCCCCCCCATTCACCTCTGGAGTTCACACCATTTAACAGGGTGTGCCACAGGGCTCATCTCTGAGCCCACTGTTATTTAATCTATAAGTTCTACCTCTGGCCTCCATTGCTAGGAACAGAGGGCTGACCATTGTCTCCTATGCCGACGACACACAGTTGTTAGTGGCACTCTCGGCCGACTCTACGAAGGACGCTCCCAAGTTTCAGAGAGACCTTGCAGCTGTCGCTGAGTGGATGACTGCCAACTGTTACCAGCTTAACGCAAGCAAGTCGGAGGGGCTGTTGCTCAGGAAAGACGCTGGATTATGGGTTGAGCGGTGGTGGCCTGTTGCCCTCGGTAGCGCCCCCCCCCCCCCCAAACAGGTGGTAAAAAATCTGGGGTTATGGATGGACTCGGCCCTTAGTTTTCAAGTCCAAACTAAAAAGGTGGCAGGGACATGTTTCGGGCTACTGCGGAGTCTTAGTCCTTTATTGGGTTTCTTTGACCCGTCAACCTGCCAAGTTATCGTCCAGTCCGCAATTCTTTCGAGACTGGACTACGCCAGCTCACTCTATCTGGGGACAAATAAGGCAGAAATTCTGAGACTACAAAGGGTCCAAAATTCGGCTGCCAGGACCCTTCTCGGCCTCCCTAGAGCCTGCCCGGCGGCTGATGCCATCCGCCGGCTTCACTGTTTCCCAGTGGCCATGTGAATAGAGTTTAAAGCTCTTTGCATGGCCTTTAAGATTCCGAAACCTGCCTCCCCAGGGATCCTGGCTAACCTGCTTTTGCCCTATGTACCTACCCGCCAACTCCGCTCTTTGGTGCAGCACCTATTGGTAGTCCCCCGGGTGAGGAAGATACTCGCTGGGGGATGCTCCTTTCGCACCATGGTGGCAAAACCTTGGAATTCTCTCCTGTTACAGATCCGCAGCTTGAGCAATTAGCAAACATTCCGGAAGGCAATTAAAACATACCTCTTTCCTTTGCCATCGGCTCTATTTTCTATCTGGGCCTTTGTTCTTTCACTGCTGTCAGAGCCGGGATGCCTCTTTGCTGGGGCAGCTGTGCGCTATACAAAAATGTATAACATAACATTGCACTGGAATACGCTCAGCAACACTCATGGAATGCCCCTTTCATGCAGGGTTATGCGTGAAAGGGAAACACATTTACAAGGCAATGAAAAGTCATGCAGGCTGACTTTATAGGGCCTTGTAAATATGGGGCGCTGCTGTTACGTCAATAAAAGTGACGTACCAGCGGCGCAATGTGCTTATAAATGAACCCCTTCTTCTCTGTAGCTCCCTCTGGAAGCAGCCAATCAGGTGGCACTGTCTTCTGGGTGCAGGTAGACTCCCTAATGTTCCATTCCCGGACAAAGGCGTACACAGCTGCACAAACTTCTAGACATCTACTAACCGGCCCGCCTGGTACAGAAGGCTCCTTCTCATCTTTACACCAGTGCTTAATTTGATCCGGTGTTTTGTTGCTCAGCACTGGCACTTAATTGTCAAGACTGGCACTTATGACAGCTGCCACATTGTGGAGCTGTTTGTATAATTTAGAGATGAGCAGAGCAGCAATTGTTTATTCATTCAGTATGCACTCAAAACAACTAATACCTGCCGCCCAAGCTATTTTTATAGCTTTGGGGGCCTTTAATAGGCTGAATTGACACACTTGTAGGAGTGTGCTGTTTAGTAGTTGTGTAGGTACCGCCAATGGCAGCGCTGGCAGGGGCAATGTGTGGTGCAAGCTGCAGAGGCCTCCTGACTGGAACCCTGGCATTTTTTTTTTTTTTACAAATTAAGCACTGCTTTACACAATGCATAAAGCATAAAAGCAGGATTTCTTCTAAGGAACGCGGATAAGGCACCTGCAAGGAAAGGGAAAGATGTGTGGCAACAAACAGGACATTTCATTATAAAAATATTTCCAGAGGCTCTGGCCTACTTGCACTTAGGTCAACATCAGGAAAGCCTCTGTTAAATTAATTTAGCAATACATTGGTTATATTTTGATTGCAGAAATGTGTTTTGTGGATATCGGAATACTGCCACATGTTAACACACAGATTAACATATGAGTAGTAATTTAAGGAACAGTAACAGTATGCAGCTCTGATAATGATCTGTGAAAATCTGCTGCACTGCATTATGCAATTAATGTAAATTTCCGTAGCTCCAGATTTTATAACACATGGAAAATCCAGCAATGTGTCGCACGTGACTTGTACTCGAGGTACAGCTCAAGTAGGCATTTGAATGCTATGACAATCGGTAGTGGATAAACTGCATACAATTTCACATAATTTGCAAGACTATCATACGATTTTCCCCTTGCCTGGATCTATTTCATTTGGGGCTAGGTCTAGTTCTGTGTTAGTGAGGTGTTTTCACTCTGTCTGGGCCTGTTACACATCATTTGTATACAGTAACAGACGGTTGGGACTCCACGATGGGAAGTGTTTTCAAACCTCCCTCTTGTTAACTTTAGGCACTGAAACACATTTGCACCAGAAGGTTAATTGACCTTCTCAGTTCGGCTGTTTTGCATCATAAAGCGCCACTTAGCTTTTCATTTCACGAGCACCCGAGCAAAATAATAGTTCAACTAGTTTGAATTTTTCTAATGCCTATGTTTAATTAATTAAATGTCTTTCGTACCATAAATGTCAAAGATTGACGTTGTTCATTGTGTCGCCCAGTGCCATTGTGGAAAAGTTCTTTATTCTTTTTAAGAAGATCAAAAAGTGTGTTCCTTGATGAAGTCTTAGAGATAATAGGGAAACTTACAGAAAATAATCCTTTTTGTTATTTAAAACAGAAATTCACTGGCAGCTTGCAGGAGAATAATTTGAATCAACAATTTTTGTATTTCTTTCCTAAGGGACGTTTATTGAGAAAAGCATTCCATGCTATATAGAATAATGTACAGATGTAACCTTTTACCACTTCCCCTCATGTTTATATTCTATTGAAATGTAAATTACATCCTATTTCACACATTCTATCGAATTTCTTCTATTCTTATTCCTGGATGCTGATATGTTTGTACTTGTGCTTCATTTTATATTCTGAATGTATCCTGTGCTAAAAAGAGTGGGGAGTTTATTTACTGGAGGCCTGCACTGTTGGAGCATCATTTTCTTTGATGCTCCGGTGGTGCAGGCCTCTCAATCATATCTATGAGGCGATGCAAAGACACCCTGCATGGCTTTGCATGGCCTCATAGATATGGAATATGGAATAAGGCAAGGCAGCACAAACTGCTGCCTTGCCTTACTCTGCGCCAAGGAGGCTTTCCATGGGCTTTGCGGTGGGTGTTCCCATGCAACACCCATGGATTTTGACACTGCCCTAGATTTACAAAATCGCGTAAACCCAGGCAACGCCAAAACCTCATGCCTCTCCAGAGCAGATGCAATAAGGAGAAATGTATTCATTTCTCCTTGTTTTTTCCTCTGTCCATGTGTGCTGCATTCTGCACCACACATAGATTGAGCAAAAAGCCTCCATGAACTGTTTTTGTGCAGGAAAGTGTCCCTTGGGAGATCATGACTGGTTTTGGGACTCTTCCTCTTAGAACCCCTTCTCCAATACCCACTGAACATGGATGGGTCCCTCCTTTGGGAGGTGTCCACCCATCCAACCTCCCATATCGGGAATTTAAACCCAATTGGTCGCACACTGCTACACCTACCAGTCGTGTTCCCCCAATGAAAATGGTCCCTGAAGGTCAGCGTCGGCGGATACACCTATGCTCGAGTATGAATGCAAGTATGCGTGGCGTGTGCCATCCCTGGACACGTGTTTCGAGGTAGTTGCCTCTCGTCAGCAGGGAGCAGGAGAATGAGTGTGGGGTTGCTGTGTAAGCTGCTAAAATCGTTATCAGGTCTAGTACCTCTCGTAGCGCGCAGGTGCGTAACCAAAGTCCGTCGACTCCACCGGCTCAAGAGAGCCTGAATATAAAGTTAAACCCAATTGGTCGCACACTGCTACACCTACCAGTCGTGTTCCCCCAATGAAAATGGTCCCTGAAGGTCAGCGTCGGCGGATACACCTATGCTCGAGTATGAATGCAAGTATGCGTGGCGTGTGCCATCCCTGGACACGTGTTTCGAGGTAGTTGCCTCTCGTCAGCAGGGAGCAGGAGAATGAGTGTGGGGTTGCTGTGTAAGCTGCTAAAATCGTTATCAGGTCTAGTACCTCTCGTAGCGCGCAGGTGCGTAACCAAAGTCCGTCGACTCCACCGGCTCAAGAGAGCCTGAATATAAAGTTAAACCCAATTGGTCGCACACTGCTACACCTACCAGTCGTGTTCCCCCAATGAAAATGGTCCCTGAAGGTCAGCGTCGGCGGATACACCTATGCTCGAGTATGAATGCAAGTATGCGTGGCGTGTGCCATCCCTGGACACGTGTTTCGAGGTAGTTGCCTCTCGTCAGCAGGGAGCAGGAGAATGAGTGTGGGGTTGCTGTGTAAGCTGCTAAAATCGTTATCAGGTCTAGTACCTCTCGTAGTTATTTAGTGGCTCTTTGAGCCAGGGAGTCGACGGGCTCAGGTTACGCACCTGCGTTGCTACGAGAGGTACATACCTGATAATGATTTTAGCAGCCTACACAGCAACCCTGCACTCTTTCCTACTCCCTGCTGACGAGAGGCAACAACCTCGAAACACGTGTCCAGGGATGGCTAACGCTATTCACACTTGCACTCACGACACGAGCATAGGTGTATCCGCCGACGCTGACTACAGGGACCACAGTTCTTTGGGGTAACACGCAGGTAGGTCAGCAGTGTGCGACCATTTGGATTTAGTTATTTAGTGGCTCTTTGAGCCAGGGAGTCGACGGGCTCAGGTTACGCACCTGCGTTGCTACGAGAGGTACATACCTGATAATGATTTTAGCAGCCTACACAGCAACCCTGCACTCTTTCCTACTCCCTGCTGACGAGAGGCAACAACCTCGAAACACGTGTCCAGGGATGGCTAACGCTATTCACACTTGCACTCACGACACGAGCATAGGTGTATCCGCCGACGCTGACTACAGAGACCACAGTTCTTTGGGGTAACACGCAGGTAGGTCAGCAGTGTGCGACCATTTGGATTTAGTTATTTAGTGGCTCTTTGAGCCAGGGAGTCGACGGGCTCAGGTTACGCACCTGCGTTGCTACGAGAGGTACATACCTGATAATGATTTTAGCAGCCTACACAGCAACCCTGCACTCTTTCCTACTCCCTGCTGACGAGAGGCAACAACCTCGAAACACGTGTCCAGGGATGGCTAACGCTATTCACACTTGCACTCACGACACGAGCATAGGTGTATCCGCCGACGCTGACTACAGGGACCACAGTTCTTTGGGGTAACACGCAGGTAGGTCAGCAGTGTGCGACCATTTGGATTTAGTTATTTAGTGGCTCTTTGAGCCAGGGAGTCGACGGGCTCAGGTTACGCACCTGCGTTGCTACGAGAGGTACATACCTGATAATGATTTTAGCAGCCTACACAGCAACCCTGCACTCTTTCCTACTCCCTGCTGACGAGAGGCAACAACCTCGAAACACGTGTCCAGGGATGGCTAACGCTAT
Organism: Triturus cristatus; assembly: GCF_964204655.1. NCBI lineage: Eukaryota > Metazoa > Chordata > Amphibia > Caudata > Salamandridae > Triturus > Triturus cristatus. Next base: position 778,867,268 of record NC_140594.1, read on the forward strand.
TCACACTTGCACTCACGACACGAGCATAGGTGTATCCGCCGACGCTGACTACAGGGACCACAGTTCTTTGGGGTAACACGCAGGTAGGTCAGCAGTGTGCGACCATTTGGATTTAGTTATTTAGTGGCTCTTTGAGCCAGGGAGTCGACGGGCTCAGGTTACGCACCTGCGTTGCTACGAGAGGTACATACCTGATAATGATTTTAGCAGCCTACACAGCAACCCTGCACTCTTTCCTACTCCCTGCTGACGAGAGGCAACAACCTCGAAACACGTGTCCAGGGATGGCTAACGCTATTCACACTTGCACTCACGACACGAGCATAGGTGTATCCGCCGACGCTGACTACAGGGACCACAGTTCTTTGGGGTAACACGCAGGTAGGTCAGCAGTGTGCGACCATTTGGATTTAGTCTCCCATATCGGGAATGCCTGTCCAGGGGGCCCATCTGCCTGCTAGGATACCAACCTCTGGCACCCCCTATGCCTATATTCCTGCCCAAGGGCTTTTTCTAGCTGCACCCACAGCTCAGGCTCCTTGTGAAGAAGAGCCAGGGTGCCATCGAGTAAGTGTCGAGGCTCACCCCGTGGTTGTCACCGCTCGTTATAGCCCCGAAGCCCAAGCTGCCAGGGGGGCGTCCGGCTGAGTGTCGACATGAGGCTCCCCAATCAGGCCATCCGGAGAGAAAGACAAGTGACCCCGACAATGGATCACATAGTGGCTGACCTAAACGGCGCCCAGTGCTTCTCCAAACTGGACTTGAATTTGGGGTAATGCCAACTGGAGCTAGCACCAGAAAGTCTGTTCTTCTGCCACATAACAACATTTTTGACACATGTGGGCCTCCAGAGACACACTCAACTCAACATCGGGGTATCCTCCGCTGCCAAGGTGTTTCAGAATGCCATCAAGGAGACCCTCTCAGGTCTGGTTGGTGTGATAAATCTCAGGAATTACATTTTAATATACTCCCAGAGCCTGGAGGAGCACCACGTCTGGCTACAAGCCACGCTGCAGTGCCTTGTGGATTACGGCCTCATGCTGCATGAGAAAAAGTGCTCATTCTATCAAGGTTCGATTGAGTTCTTTGGATATGTGTTTTCACGGGAAGGGCTTCGCATAGATCCATGCAAAGTGGAGGCCATCAAGAATGCCTTGTGCCCCAGAACCTGACAGAAGTTTGGAGCTTCCTTGGCATGGTGACATACTGTGGGAGGATCATCCCCAGCCTGGCCACATTGTTGGAACAGCTGCGACAGCTCACGAAGTCCAACGTGCTATGGGAATGGGCTCCCAAAGAGAAGGCGGCATTCAACAACATCAAGGAGGCTCTACTGGACCAGACAACCATGGGGTATTTCCATCCCAAGAAGAAAACAGAACTAGTTGTGGACTCCAGCCCTGTAGGGCTCAGAGCACTCCTCCTGCAAGACAACCACAAAGGGACATGTGTCCCGGTCACCTACGTCAGCCGGGTGCTGTCACAGACTGAGACCAGCTATATAGAGCGAGAAGTCTTGGCCATCCGGTGGGCGTGCAATCATTTCCATCTGTACCTTTGCAGGCATCTGTTCTGTGTTGTAATGGACACAAACTCTACTACCCCTGTTTAGCGGGTTGCCTCGCCTAGCAACGCCAAGGATAGAGCAATGGGCCATCGAGCTCCAGGCCTACTCCTTCCAGTGGATCTACAGACCAGGGGAGGACAACCGAGCAGACTTCCTGTCAAACCATCCACCACCAGACAGCGCAGGGGACTCAGTAGCAGAGGACGAGCTTACCGAATGCTTTGTAAACATGGTGGAAGCTAACGCATGCCCAATTGCCATAACGAGAGCAGATCTCCGGATCGCCACGGACACCAATGATAACCTCGGGAAAGTGAAGGAAATGCTGGCCAGCGGAAAATGGCCTTGATTTCTCGTCGGCTCCAAGACACCCGTGGCAGAAGAACAGCATGCCCGGCACTAGCTCTGGAGGGTGTGGCATGAGCTAAGCATCAGTGGGTTTGCTTTGGTGCTACGAGAGCAAAGGATTGTCGCCCTGAGAAACCTCCACAGTCATATGGTCACACTTGCCCATCAAGGACACCAAGGCGCCCCGAAGACAAAAGCCAGGCTCCGCGCGTAAGTGTGGTTCCACAGCATGGACGACATGGTGGATGAGGAAGTCAGACGCTGCCACCCCTGCACAATAGCCAGGAAAGGAACCCGCTCCGGCACCTGTACTGATGGAAGAGCCATGTTTGACTCACTGGACGAAAGTCAGCATCGACTTTGTAAGTTTCCCGGATGGGAGACACACCGAGGTGATAATGGACTCGTTCTCAAAATTCCCCATTGTAGAATTTGTGCCAACCACAGAATTCACCCATGTCCAGCCTATCCTGAAAAAGACATTTGCACTGTTTAGGCTCCCCCGAGAGGTCAAGTCAGACAAAGGGCCGCCCTTCCAGGGGGCAAGACTTCCAAGATTTCTGGTGCATAGAGCCATCAAACACCATCGGATCACTCCACAATGGCCCCAAGCCAATGGGAAAGTAGAGCGGTTCATGAGGACTCTAAACAAAGCCCTCAGGATCGATGTAGATCAGCAACAAGACCCCGAAGTGTGTCTGCACCAGTTCCTGCTGGCGTACCGTTAAACACCACATTCCACGACCGGGTGTGCGCATGCTTCAATGCTGCTCAAGCAGGACGTCATCCCAGAAGACCCAGTGTGGTCCGCCCCCAGCCTGGACATGGAGAGGACCCAACAAAGGTGGAAAACAACTAATGAAAAGACGACCAAGGATCGGGGAGCGAAGACTCCGACACTGTGTAGGTGCCTGGGTGGTGCTAAGGGACCGCCATCCTGGATGGAAGTTTTGCACCCCTTAAGAGCCCGAAGTGTGGGCAGTGGCCCGAGTGGACGGCACCATGATTACAGCCCAGCACGGTCAGCACACCGTAGTAAGAAATGTGTCCTGGTTCAAGGCTTTGCAAGGCGAGGCTACTCCTGTGAATCACCCACACAGGATGTTGCATGGGCCTGAAAGTGATGACGGCGTGCCACCCACAGCCGATGGTCAGAGCTCTACACACTCCTCCCTGGTGACGGCGGCAGCCGACTCACCCGAAAGCACAAAAAGGGGGTCACCTTCAGTGGCGTCGACCGGGCTCTTAGAGAACACACCTGGTGCCAGTCCAGTGCAAGAACTGAGGAGTCAGCGCTACCTGTTACGGCCTAACCCTGCTCCGATCCAGAAATTAAGAGACTTCGGGCCATATTCTCAAGGAGCTATCACCGAGATAACGGCACTTTAAAAGTCGCGATAAACTTATCACCCCATTCACAAACTGGTGCTAACAGCCCATAACACCAGTTTACCCGCGATAGCAGTCACAAAAATCATTGCCACAGATGATCCCGGCAACTATCGCTAATGAGATGCAGAATGGGTGTTCCCGAGCAAACAGCATCGACAACACCACTCCACAACATTCTCAACGACCAGCCAGATCAGCAAAAAGACCACGAAGCATGCGATAAGGCGCGTAAGCTGCAGGAAATTAACACATGCTCCAACCTGGTGCAAAGTCGGACGGCAGCCTGCACCACAAAAGGTAGCCCAGCCATAGCCACACCTGAAGAACAACAGATGCCATGGAGCCACTGAACATGCGGGCTGGACACCCAAGAGGGCCACAAAACCCACCGCCAACACCCCATGACCACCCCACCCCCCCACATACCCACCGCCCCCTGACCAACACTGAGGCAGCGCAGACAAAGACAGTGACCCTCCAAAAATGCACCAACCTCACAGACCCAAAACCAGAGAATGTCATTGCCCACTACATGCTCAAAGGGACAATCCTCCTCCTCATTCTGACCACCATTGCTCACAGTCTGACGGTACCAGCACAGTGGACAATCAGCATCCCACCTCAGACAAAGCTGATGGCCATGCTGCACCTGCTGGCCTAAGGTACCCTCCAACCAACATCCACCTGAGACAGAGGAGTCACACAGCCAGGCTAATCCAAGTCCCCCACAACAGCCATGGATGACACCATCAGCTTGTTATCACACCATCTATACTTCGCACACACTGCGCAGGAACAGACGGAGACCAAGCAAGGCGTGTACACCACAGCTGGCTGCCTGCAGGGGGCAATTGACTGCACACATGTTCCACTAGTGGCCCCTGGCAACACTAAGCGCAACAGAAAGCGCACGTATCCCACCAAGGTGCAGGCAATAGTGGACCACCGGGGAATCCCGTCCACTCCAATAAGTGTGAGCAGAGTGGGCTGGCTCGGTGTATGCCAGGCCAGCTTAGGGGTGTGAATAAAAGACACGTAACTCTGGGTGTGGTCCTCTTTTGGAATGCCCAATGTCTCTGCCAGGGTGGCACCTCTCACCCCGCCATGAGGGTGATGCCGTGAGCGGTGTTGCCAGCGATCCTTGCGCCTGCTGCACCCTGGGAAGCTGGTCCCCGAACCAGTCCTGCCCGCCCCTGCGCACCCAGGCCTCAATGCCCACCTGCCGACACCGGCTTGTTTCAAAGAGGACCCACCACGTGCCGGTGCAAACTCCAAGACCGAGGCCCCCGACTTTGGCAGAGTCCTCAAATTTCATCACGGCCTCTGCGACACAGGCCCGCAGAACTCCTTTATCGTTGACGTACTCCACCAGCATACACAGGGGACAAGTAGGACACACATTTAGAACTGAGTCTTGATCATACATTGTCCGAGTACACACATTAATGCAGAGTTTACTTCACTGTTCTCCCTTCAATGTGGTGACACCAAGTATGTGCCTGGCATCCCAACCACACGTGTCTGTGGGTCCTTGATGACTATGCCGTCGGCCTACAGTGCAGCACAGCAGGCCTCAAGCCAATCCATTCCAGTTCGTACCAGGCAGGACACATCATCGTTGCTGGCTGAACACCCGCACAGCTCTGGTGCCACTACTTGTCAGCCACAAATGTAATACAAATGCCATTCCAAAGTTGTGTGTGAGAGATCCAGGAGGAGTTCGCTGAACCGCATCTGGGCCGCACTGACCACTGCCTCCGTCCCACACTGCGGCCACCTAGGTCACACATTTGGAACTGAGTCTTGCTTACACCATGGCAGAGCACATTATTTACGGCTGAGTGTTTGTCACTATACACCCTTCGATGTGGTGCCACCAGGACTTAGTGGAACATCACAGCCACAAGATTCTGTGGGCCCACGCGAACTACTGCTCTCGGCCTATGCTGCACTCGAGTAGGTCACAGAATTGGAACTGGACATCGATCATTCAAAGGTAGAGTACATATCATTGCACGCAAGGAGAGGTGTAAAAGGATGACGCGTTTCAGTCCGGAGGGTAAAAGGATCATCTTTACGTAGGTGATCTAACACTACCGACAACTGCCCTGGTGACACTAACTCTGTGCATCGCAAGACAACGACATGTGGCTGTGGGCCCTTGCTGACAGCTGCCTCCGGCCTACACTGCGGGTGAGTAGGTCACACTATTCAAATTCAGTCTTGATTTATTTATAGAACCAGGTGGAGGGCAAACCCAATATACCCTTGAGAGCTTAGGCAGATAAATTGATAAGGTGAAGGTGCCGACAAGGGATTTTGTTCATGACAAAGTAGTTATTTGGTTCAATTTCTTAACAGATTACTTTGTAGGTGTATTTAAATCAATTTTACACCAGCTGTAAATTTATCATTAAGAACAATCAACAGATATAAAGAGTACACACACGGGAATTCTTTTTTTGTGAAATAGACACAAATCTTTTTATATATGAATCAGAATAAAAAGGAGTACATAGGAACCATTGGTTTGAGCAATAAATCATGAAAGGCGGGTTACATCAGATCCACATTTCATCAAAAAAACATCTATTTCAGTACAAATTTAACAGAGACCAAACACAGACCAATCTCATTATTGAGAAAATAATCAACTGTATATTTCAAATATGACTCCATCATCTATTTTCGCTATATTTGAAATATACAGTTGATTATTTTCTCAATAATGAGATTGGTCTCTGTTAAATTTGTACTGAAATAGATGTTTTTTTGATGAAATGTGGATCTGATGTAACCCGCCTTTCATGATTTATTGCTCAAACCAATGGTTCCTATGTACTCCTTTTTATTCTGATTCATATATAAAAAGATTTGTGTCTATTTCACAAAAAAAGAATTCCCGTGTGTGTACTCTTTATATCTGTTGATTGTTCTTAATGATAAATTTACAGCTGGTGTAAAATTGATTTAAATACACCTACAAAGTAATCTGTTAAGAAATTGAACCAAATAACTACTTTGTCATGAACAAAATCCCTTGTCGGCACCTTCACCTTATTGATTTATTTATGACTGACTTGATGTCATTGTACAGGCCTCAACGCAGACTGCATCCCCTTTCAGCCCCGATGCCACTAAGTCTCTTCCCGGAGACCCATGGACACTTTCTGGTTGAACTTTGGTGGCAACTGTGTCCATGGACTTGGGGTTGTCGTCGCCATCATGTCGGTGATACTGACCTTGTGGCTAAAACGATTCCCTGGCATTCCACTCCTCCGTTTGCTGCTTCAGGACAGCTTCCACCCTCTGCATCATGCCCTGGAGGACACCTTTCACTGTCCCCTGCAACCCTCCACCACAGGCACCTCGGACATTGATGAGTACCCGCTCAGCTCTTGTGGCCCATCTGACTGCACCGCAAGTCACTGTCCCATTGCGGAGTGCCTGTGCCGGCCGCAGGGCATCCGGGGCTACTAACTCTGTGCTGGTCAGGCCAGGGACACCTTCTTCTGAGATATTGGATGGGTTCGGAGGCGATGGCCTTGGGGTCATCAACGCTATGTGAATGTGGCCCTGCGCTGTCCGCTGCCTCCGGCCCCAAACTGCGGCCCGCCAGGGCTCACACATCCAATCGAGTCCTGACCGGCCCAGAAGTCGCATCACAGCAGGAGGCACACGCCACCATCGCCAGGGCCAAGTCCAACTGCCAAATGCCAGAGTCGGAAAGGTCGTACTTGAGGACTGACGGAGTTGCTCACGCCTGTCGTGGATGCCATCTTCTGCCTGATCCCCTGCTCAGCATTCAAGGTGCCACTAGCTCTGTGCACCATGAATCATCGCCCATTACTGTTTTGGTTATGTGCTGTGGAGAGCTCACGCAGCAATGTCACCTCGGGCAGTGTGGGAGACCTGGGACAACGATGAGGAGGATGATGCAGGTATCACAACCCCCCCCCACTGCAGCTGCATCTGGAATGTCCAGAAGTGACACAATCATAGACATTTTCTTCACATGAGCACGCTCCGCTCTGGGGCCCCAACCTCAGTGCACTGAAACTCAGGGAAACTTCTGTTTGTATGTTGGGTGACCTCTGTACTTACTCCGGATCCCTCCATGTTGCTCAGCAGTTGACTTTGTTATGCAGGTGTTTTCTGTTTCCAATGCACTGGTGTTCACTGTTCAAGTTGTTGTGGCCCTGCCAATAAATGGGCAGGGCACACGTGCCTGTAGCCATTTCAACATGATCTCTGCGTGTGTCCCTGTGGTCTTGTATGCATGAGGGCCATGGGCATTACATTGTGCTGTGTACAATGGATGCAGACATGTCACTGCAGGCAGCGGGTTAGAGCTTGGACCTGTAGCTTTGTCGTCACCCACTCAATTCATAAGGGGAGTGGACATGGGCCGTCGTACGCAGAGCCAACATGGGTGTGTGACTGATATGTGCGTGCCCCTGGGCGTGGTTCTGTACTGGGAATGTGCATCTGCATGTGTCTCTATGGCAGTGTGGGTCTCCTTTGTGGGGTGTAGGTGGTCCCTGAAGGGCAATAGACACCCACGTATGTGATCTAGTTCGCCTTCCATGGATTCGGACCACACCAGCTCCTGTTCGGCCTCCTCCTTTTGGCGTTCTGACACCTGGCTTTGGGGTGCAATGTGTGGGTCTGTGAAGTGTTGTGAGCCTGCCGTGCTTGCAGGTGCTTCATGCTGTGTGGTCTGTTGCAGGGGCTGGGTTCTCCTCTAAGTAGCTTGGCTGCCGTGGTTCTGGTGGTGGGTTGCGTGGTATGTCCATGGGCTTGTTGTAGGGCATTGGTGTCAAAGGTGTGGTAGTCGTCTCTGGCATCACTGATGGATTGTCTGGCCTGACCTGCTGGAGGTGTTGTTTGTCCCTCTGCAATGTGAAGGGGAGATGCATGTTGACATTGTGTTGACATTTATGTTTGCGCATTGTTCTTGTAGACATGCAGACTGTGTGCCAATGTACATTGTGACTGTTTGGGCTGTGCTGGCAATTTGAGGGGGGACAGTGGACATTTGGACTACATGAGTGATGTGACGTTGTACCCGTACATATGCATCTCACAGTTCCCTGCTCTGTCACATGTGATTGGCCTGTTTCTGCGCATGGGCGGACACAGTTGTGTCCCCTGTTCATCAGTGTCGGTGTTGCACTTTGTGCCACATTGTCATGGTATGTGCTGTGATTGCTATGTGTGTGTGCTGCAGTGTCCCACGGGGATGGGGGCATGACCCTGGGTAATTGTGGGTGTGCAGTGTGCTACACATCGTTGTGCATGTGTGCCATTGTGCCCATCTCCTGCATCCCCCCAGTCCCTGTTCGTTCCTCGCCCTATTGTTGTTGTGTCAGGTCCTCTCGAGCTGTGTCTGTACTTCCACCTCCTTGCACAGTCGCCACACTGATGACAGGCCTCTATTTCCTCCAGCTCCTCCTGTGGCACAGTACTCCCACCTCCTGTCGCCATTGCTGCCTTCCTGTTGGCAGCGGCTTTGAGCTTGGTTTAGGTTTTCACGTCATACCAGCACCTCTTGGCCTCCTCCATTGGCCTCCTCGACACTCCGGCTGCATTCAATGTGGTCTGATTTTGTGTCAGTTGCTGGTTGTGTTCTGTCACCTCCATGACGCTGGTCTGGGTTTCCTGCAGACTGCACCCCGCCTTCCTCTCCCTCTTCTGCTTGGCCTTCCCCGAGCCCGTTGTTCCTTGCTGGTGGTCTGTGGGGCTTGTGGGGTTCGCATTGGCCTCTGCGCTCGGTCATGGTGCATCCATGTTGCTACGCACTTTGGATTGTTTCTGGTGTGTTGTTTTTGTAGCTTTTACAGTGCATTTTCCCGCAAGACGCATGGGATTTGCAGGCCTTCCGCTGGTTTTCGCTGCTTTTTGTATCGCGATTGGCCTCATGGCAGCTTTTTTTGCGTTAGTGTTTTGCATTTTTGCGGTGTGGCGTTGTTTTTAACGCGGCCATTTGACGGGTTGTCTGGTGACTATCGCATGGTACCGCAGTGTTGTGAATACTTAGTTCACACGGCGTAAAGTAACTTTTGCGATGGTTATCACACGTTCTTGAGAATATGCCCCTTCATGTGCTGATATGTCTATGCATACTCTGTATGGTTATTCCAGTTTCTCGTTGTTCTTGTTTTGTTCTTCCCTCACCTGCTGCTTTCTTTTCTGTTGTCAAACTAAAATAAGGGAGGGATGTAGAGAGCCACCCAGCAGCTCCTTCAAAATTTTACCGTACATGCACCCCTGGTGGCCGGGCTTGGTCCGAGGGTATAAATAAATGAGCCACAGTCGCACGTGACAACTGGCTGAGCGAGACTAGAGGTGGCCACTGCAGAACATGCTCCACAGTGTTTCATATGTACCCTTGAAGTTTGAAACGCGAAACGAATGTGGTCTTAACTCTCCAAGGACTTTCACTCTCTGACGGGCCAGTCCCCTGCGCTCCCTTAAACTGCCCTCCCACTTCATAAGCCTCAGAAAAGCTCTAAACCGAAATAACAATGTATTACTTGCTCCCTCTCACCATAGCATAGATTATCCACCCAGCCCCAAAATGCTTCGCGGATGCTGCTGACCTTAAAACTCCTCTTTCTTACCCTTGCCATGCTGCATTGTGGCCATCAATTTGGACCGTCTAGTAAAGCACAGTTATAGTGGAAACATGCTAAATAACAGCAAAAGAAGGCTCATACACCCTATAAAAGTGCCAATATACATGCCCAAGTTATCAATGAAAGGGCCAGACAAATTAAAAAAATTAAAAATTAAAAATTACAGAATTACAGAATAATAATAAGGTAGCTGGGCATATACGAACCTTGAGTTGCTATACTCAACAATCGCTGCTTCTTACATCTCTGCTGCTCATGAACACAGTTACAGGAGAGCGTTTGGCAGTAGGTACTTAAGCAAACAACAGTTCAAGTATAAGGTGTTCAGCTGCTCCAGGAGGCATGCAATTATAAGTTCATGCCATTAGCCCAGTGGTCGAAGTGGGCGGGATCGGGAGGGCACGGCGTGCCCCTACTTCTATAATTCAGTAGCTCCCGTCCCCCTACTTTTTTCATTTTAATAATGCATCCCAGAATGGCAGAAATAGCCAAGGCCTGCAGAGAAGGCTCGGAGAGCCTCGGGGACGGGAGGGACCAGAGAAGGAAAAGGACTCTTGGGCAGATTTATGTTCCCTGGCGCATCCCTGCAAATCAGCATGGATGCGCCAGGGAAGATGCGTCACAAAAGTTTACCCTTGCGCCACAATAGATAGATGCGCCGCATTTACAATGCAGCGCATCGTGGCGCAAGGATAAACAGATGCGTGATGCATCTGATGACGGAAGGTTGGCGCATTGCTGGAGTTGCGTCGCAAGCACGACGCAGCTCCAGCAAGGCTCGGGGGTGCCCTATCGTTACAATGCTGCGTCAATCCTTACGCCTGCTTCAAGCAGGCGCAGGGTTTTGACGCAGCATGGCCAGAAAAGTGACTGAGTGAAATCTTTTCGGAGGTGTTCCTGCACCGGAACATCCCCCCCCCCTGTGCAGGTACGCCCACATGTGGCGCAAGCTTTACAACGTGACACATCTCCCTAGATGCGTCACGTTGTAAATGGGGCGCAACATGGTGCAGGGTTTACGCCGCCGCTGCGTCACAAAAGTGACGCAACGGCGGCGTAAAAGTGGCGCAAGTCCGTTATAAATCTGCCCCTCCGTATTTTCCTTCTTGCGCCAGAGAAGACAAGGACAGTGCCCACTTCTGCTCTGTCACTGGCAGCTGCTCCCCCTCTCTTTCTTTCTCTTGCTTCCTCTTCCTGTCTTGCTCCTCCTCACTGAAAACCGTGACTTCAAGAAACTGTTCTCACCCTCTCTTACCTCCTTTCGTTTATTTGTTCCCCTGTGAAATGGATCCAAAAAAGAAAAATACTTTTGATACACATATTGTATTTTTCTGACATTATTCTATTCCAAAGTACCTCAGGACGGAGAAAAATAAAAGGTGCAACTATGAAAAATAAATAAATAACTTAATAAAGCAAGACAGTGTTCACAAAGCAGTCAGATAGATTTTATTCACACCCAAGCACATTAGCGCCACTATACAGAGTTTGCCAGTGAAGCGCTACTTTTGTTTTATCTTTACTTTGAACAGCATTGTTTTCCCTAAATGAGTAACTGCACCATTACTGAAGATACCGCAATGCCGGATTGATGGGTGGATTGGAAAACAAAATGCGTACCGCAGCTCGGTGTTCATGGTGTGGTCTTTTTAAACCATACTGCTTGCATTTTGTAAGGATATGAGCAATGGACATTAAAGCGGGTCCCTTCCGGGCCCTGGAGTCATGTCTTTAACTTTTCATGCAAAACTCACTGATTTATGAATAGTGAGTGTAAATGCATTAAGTTAACCATGTTGTTCCTGCTTACATTTCACAAGCTTAAATTAATCTTACATTCCCTTTGCTTTTTTCAGGATGTTGTTACGTTTTTTTAGGCAGCGTATTGCTCTTGTCTAGTGCGTAATTTGAACTGAGTCACATCCAGGTATTTATAGCGGGGCACAATTGGGTTGTAGTTGAAGACCCTGCGAGTTTCTCTCAGTGGGGCAGTATGGTGTTAAGTGAAGGAGAGGATGTGGCACGACGGTCAGAGCTGCTGAATTTGGACCTGGGGAACCAGGTTCAGCCTTCATGACCAGTACCCTAGACCACTCTCCTGAGGGAGCACATTCCCATGCTAGGCCTAAAAAGGCCCTGCAAGACCACTGAAGCCATGGAGTCTTAGCACCAGCAGGTTTACCCTAGTGGGGGCAAGTGTGGGTTAACCTTGGAGGCCAGTCCACCACAATCCATACTGAAGTTCACCTCTAGTCTTACGGGCTGGCTTATGAAGCAGCACACCCTAGAGCAACAGTGACTCTGTCACTGAGGTCACAGGACACTTGAGAAGTGCCAGCCCTAGGGTAGTGCGACCGGTGTGTTCGCACCGGGTGCTGACTTTGGGTGGCAAGTATATTATGGTTTTAAAGTGCTTGCTGCTTCCTTCTTGGCCTCCAGCAATTTTCGGCAACAATAAAAATGTTATGATAACTCCGATGATTAATGTTATTACTAGAGAGAGATAGGGGTTTGGCTAGTGGAAGTTTTGATTCATGGAAAAGTTGCTCAGAGGGTGATTGTGCCTGCTGCAAAGAACATGTACCATGCAGATCACAAAGTGCACATAATGCAAATAGGTCAGTGGGTTACTGCTTTTCTCAGACAGATCTTTGGTTACTTGCAGTTTAGAAATCAAAATCCTAACATAGAACAGTAAGCTATTGTCATCTAAAAGCTGCATGCAAACTGCAAGGTGCAAATTAGAGCGTTATCGTTCCCCCCCCCAGTCTTTGATTATCCTAGTGTTGCAAAAAATTTTCATTTGGATAGGAATTAATTCTGATTATTAAAGAGAACCCCCAACCATGGAATTAGGTTTTATATTCTGAGTTTATGTTTGTGCAGACCAATCACTATTAAATTATACTGCCACTAGTATGGTTGTCATGTGACTTCTACACCTTTTAGTCCTTTGTCTTATGAAAAAGTGATTTACACATGTACAAATTGATTGTCTCTGTGTAGTGTGTGATGTAAAGTGCTCTAAAACCATACACTGGTAGGAGTGGCACTGTAAATCAAATTAAATGCATCTGAGAAAGAGTGTGGTTATGGAGACTTGAGGGGCACTGTTAAAGGGTGGAATTGAGGGAATCCGTGGCGGAGGTGGTCATTGGGGGGCACCAACAAACATTGTTGCACAGGGCGCCACCAGCACTAAAGCTGGCCCTGCCCTTGAGGCGAGTCCGCCTGACCCATTGGTACCTCCATTGGCCTTGTTTCAGCAGTAGGAGTGCAACTCACCAGCGATTGACAATGCGGGATTTGCACGCACACCAAACTAAGTTTGCAAACTTCACATTCTCTCTGCTTCATGCACAAGCACTTTTAAGATGTGCTGCCTGCTTTAGGGCCACTGGAATTATGCAGCAAAAGAAGACAAAATTACGCCGCAGTGTTGACTAAATTATGCAGCAAAAAAAGGCTGCAACGTAATGCAGTATATTTTTTGACACTTTATTATTTTGACATTTTACACTGGAAATATTTTGCCTTATTAGTACCAGTGTAACATACAAATGCAGCAGTGGGACCAGTCAACCTTTGCAAAGGGCTGTCCACTTCGCAGCAACACAAGTCACATTTTTTTAGTAACTTTTGATCTGTTTGAGCTACAAACAATGTATTAGTTAAAATTGTCAGATTATGTAGCAGCTGTTGGATTATGTGGCAAATATGACAGAGCCATAATTATATAGAAAACTTTCACTAGAATATTTTTTTCCATTCATGTTTGAACTGCTCTTGTGGAAAAAGGGAGAAGTGCTGATTACAGAAACTCCATGATTCAGAGACAAATGGCTTGTGATTCCACTTTTAAGCGTATTTGGGACATTCTGTGATTGGAAACAAATCCCACTTTGTGATTGTATTTTAATGTCAATAACTCATATTAACCGTAAATAATTATGTGTATGCATTGATTGAATTAACCCCTTGTGTGCCCATGACGAGCTGGACTCGTCATGGAGCACAGTCGCGCTGTGCCCACGACGAGTCCAGCTCGTCATGAGGCCTTCCCTGGGGAATCCCTCTGGTGCGGGCACCAGAGGGATTCAGTTTTACTGCAAATAGCCTCGGGAGCTGGGGAAGAGCTTCCCCAGCTCCCGAGGCCCCCCCCCCCCCCCCCTTTCACTGTAATGACGATCGGCGCGCACATCGCGTCGACGTCATTGCAGTGAAAGTGAAACTGAAATGAGCCAAGAGGCTCATTTCAGGTTTCACTTTGTACGTGCTCAGGGGGCTATCTCAGCCCCCTGAGCACGTAGAAAGACGGGAGAGGTATCGTGGGAAAGGGGCGAATCTCCCCTTTCCAATGGTACCCCTCCCCAGTGGATCCCTGCTTAGGAATTGCCACAGGAGGGCGATCCCCAAGCAGGGATCCACCCACTAGACACCAGGGAGGGAGGAGCAGCCCCTTGGGCAAGGGCCTTTGCTCCCCCCAAATAATTTGGGCATTATTTAGTCTTTTTGCCCCCCGTGGGGGGCAGATGGGGGCAGTAGCCCCCAATCTGCCCCCCCGGGGGGCAAAAAGCCCACTAGGGAATTTTGGGGGTGGGGACATGGGCCTGCCCGTTTTGGGCAGCCCCCACCCCGATTTTTATTTTTTGGAAAATTCCCTGTCGGGGGTACTTGGGCCTCCCACACGAGTGAGGCACCGTTTTTATCAGGAGACACGGGGGAACGCTGGGTGGTAGGAAATTTGTGTCAGCCCGGTGATGCCACAACTTTCCCACACAAAAATGTGTGAAAAACGTGATTTTTTCAGCTAAATTTGAGGTTTGCAGGGCATTCTGGGTAGGGAAACGTTGGGGGATCCACGCAAGCCATACCTCCCTGGAATCCCCCGCGTGTCTAGTTTTCAGAAATGTGTGGGTTTGGTAGGTTCCCCTAGGTGTCCGCCGGATACCGGACCAAAAACCCAGGTGACCCCCGTGCAAAACCAGGTCGTTTTGAGGTAGGCAATTTTTATGTCGCCTCACTACGTTGTGGGCCCTTGCCTGTCGCGGGTACTTGGGCTTCCCACACGAGTGAGGCACCGTTTTTATCGGGAGACCCGGGGAAACGCTGAGTGGTAGGAAATTTGTGTCAGCCCGCTGATGCCACAACTTTCCCACACAAAAATGTGTGAAAAAGGTGAATTTTTTGCCTAAATTTGAGGTTTGAAGGGAATTCTGGGTAAGGAAACGTTGGGGGATCCATGCAAGCCATACCTCCCTGGAATCCCCCGGGTGACTAGTTTTCAGAAATGTGTGGGTTTGGTACGTTCCCCTAGGTGGCCGCCGAGCACCGGGCCAAAAACCCAGGTGACCCCCCTTGCAAAACCAGGTCGTTTTGATGTAGGCAATTTTCATGTTGCCTCAATACGTTTTGGGCCCTTACCTGTCGCGGGTACTTGGGCCTCCCACACGAGTGGGGCACCGTTTTTATCGGGAGACCCGGGGGAGCGCTGTGTGGTAGGAAATTTGTGTCAGCCCAGTGATGCCACAACTTTCCCACACAAAAATGTGTGAAAAAGGTGATTTTTTCAGCTACATTTGAGGTTTGCAGGGCATTCTGGGTAAGGAAACGTTGGGGGATCCATGCAAGCCATACCTCCATGGAATCCCCCGGGTGTCTAGTTTTCAGAAATGTGTGGGTTTGGTAGGTTTCCCTAGGTGCCGGCAGAGCTAGGGTTCAAAAACTACAGCTAGGCACTTTGCCAAAAAAGGTTCATTTTTCACTGCGAAATTGAGGTGTGTCCACGATGCGTTCTGCGCCGTTTCCTGTCGCGGGCACTAGGCCGACCCACACAAGTGAGGTACCATTTTTATCAGAAGACTTTGGGGAACACGGGGTGAGTGGAAATTTGTGGATCCACGCAGATTCCAGAACTTTCCACCACAGAAATGTGTGGAAAATGTGTTTTTTTGGCAATTTTTTAGGTTTGCAAGGAATCTGGGTAGCAGAACCTGGTGGGAGGCAGTCAAGTCACCCCATCCTGGATTCCCCTGGGTGTCTAGTTTTCAAAAATGTGTAGGTTTTCTAGGTTTCCCTAGGTGCCGGCAGAGCTATGGTTCAAAAACTACAGCTAGGCACTTTGCAAAAAAAGGGTCATTTTTCACAGCGAAATTGAGGTGTTTCCACGTTGCGTTTTGCGCCGTTTCCGGTCGCGGGCACTAGGCCGACCCACACAAGTGAGGTACCATTTTTCTCAGAAGACTTTGGGGAACGCGGGGTGGGTGGAAATTTATGGATCCACGCAGATTCCAGAACTTTCCACCAGAGAAATGTGGAGAAAATTTGTTTTTTCTGGCAATTTTTTAGGTTTACGAGGGATTCTGGGTAACAGAACCTGGTGGGAGGCAGTCAAGTCACCCCATCCTGGATTCCCCTGGGTGTCTAGTTTTCAAAAATTTATAGGTTTGCTAGGTTTCCCTAGGTGACGGCAGAACTATGGTTCAAAAACTACAGCTAGGCACTTTGCCAAAAAAGTGTCATTTTTCGCTACAAAATTGAGGTGTGTCCACGTTACGTTTTGTGCCGTTTCCTGTCACGGGAACTAGGCCGACCCACACAAGTGAGGTACCATTTTTCTCGGAAGACTTTGGGGAATGCGGGGTGGGTGGAAATTTGTGGATCCACGCAGATTCCAGAACTTTCCACCAGAGAAATGTGGGGAAAAAGTATTTTTTTTGACATTTTTTTAGGTTTGCAAGGGATTCTGGGTAACAGAACCTGGTGGGAAGCAGTCAAGTCACCCCATCCTAGATTCCCCTGGGTGTCTAGTTTTCAAAAATGTATAGGTTTGCTAGGTTTCCCAAGGTGCCGGCAGAGTTATGGTTCAAAAACTACAGCTAGGTACTTTGCCAAAAAAGGGTCATTTTTAACAGCGAAATTGAGGTGTATCCACGTTGCGTTTTGTGCCGTTTCCTGTCGCGGGCACTAGGCTGACCCACACAAGTGAGGTACCATTTTTCTCGGAAGACTTTGGGGAACGCGGGGTAGGTGGAAATTTGTGGATCCATGCAGATTCACGAACTTTCCACCAGAGAAATGTGGGGGAAAGTGATTTTTTTGGCAATTTTTTAGGTTTGCAAGGGATTCTGGGTAACAGAACCTGGTGGGAGGCAGTCAAGTCACCCCATCCTGGATTCCCCTGGGTATCTAGTTTTAAAAAATGTATAGGTTTGCTAGATTTCCCTAGGTACCGGCAGAGCTAGGGTTAAAAAACTACAGCTAGGCACTTTGCTAAAAAAGGGTAATTTTGCATTGTGAAAATGTGGTGTATTCACGTTGGGTTTTGAGCCATTTCCTGTCGTGGGCACTATGCCTACCCCTACAAGTGAGGTACCATTTTTATCGGGAGACTTAGGGTAATTCAGATTTGTAAAGGAACTTTTTTTACCTATTAACTTTCGATGCATTTCTACCTTCCAAATGAAAGACATTGTGTAAAAAAGAAGTCATTCTTAAAAATGACTGATAATTCTCATGCTAGTATGAGTATTCCCAAATTCGGAAATGTGCAAATATCTACTGTTTCTAAACTCTATATTTTGTTCCCATTTCAGAAATACATAGGTGCCTTTCATACCGATTTTTCCATGTACACATTTTTACAGAATAATTACTATATACCCGGTACATAATAAAAAACCATTGCAAGTTGCTGCTCAGTTTTTGGCTCTGGATTCGTCGAGTTCTTGGTGAACCTACAAGTCCTATATATCCCCACAACCAGTAATGTCCAGCGGATGTAACAGTACATTGCTTTCAAAGAGCTGTCATAATTACAAGAAGTTACAGGTGAAAACGTTGACACAAAAGGCGCTTTTTTGCAACAAATTTTCAATTTATCCTACATTTAACTGTTAGTTTCTATAAAGAAACCTTGAAGGATCTACACAAATGACCCCTTGCTGAATTCAGAATTTTGTCTACTTCTCTAAAATGTATAGCTTTCCAGGATCCATTATTGCTTTTGTACCCATTTCTACCATTAACTAGAAGGAGGTCGAAAGCACAAAAAATAGCAAAAATAGGCCATGTCCCAGAAAAATGCAAAAACTGTGTACAAAATGTTGGGTTTCTGACAAAAGTCTGGTATCCCCTAAAATCTCGGAAAATGGTGATTTCAACCCCACAAACTCTTTTTTGATAACACTTGCAGGGAAAAACCCAGAAGCTTTCATTTGCAGCCCGTTTTTCCCATTTTCCCCCCAAAAACCTAAATTTTGCTGTATTTTGGCTCATTTCTGTGACCCGTCCAGGGGATTCCACAAACCCTGAGTACCTTCAGAATCTCCATGATGTTGGAAGAAAAGGATGCAAATTTGGTGTGGATACCTTATGTGGTCAAAAAGTTACAGGGGCCTCCACTACCCCAAATAGCCAAAAAAGGGCGTGGCACAGGAGGGGAAAGGCCTGGCAGCGAAGGGGTTAAATAACATAATAAGCTGTAACTGGTCAGTGAAATGCAAAACAAATACTAAAAATTGGGATGTTTTGCGCATTCTGGCCACACCTCTGACTCCACCTACTGATCCATTTCTCGGGTTATTCCCGCCCTCTGATTCTCCACCCACAGTTTCCCTACTTTTTTCCCCCACTTTGACCACTGCATTAGCCAACTACAGGGATACAAGGAACAATAAAAATGAGCAGCCCTATAGAATGCGTTACTAGACTTCAATAGGTTTGGTGTGTTCCTATAGACAGTTTAGGGCAGCAAAGTCTACTGCCTGTGCACAGAAGCTTACCCATGCTTCTCCACATCTGAGCATTAGCATGGAATCACATGCTAGGTGTTGTAATCACAGAAGCGCAGCAGCCCAACACCTGGTTAGAAGGACTATGTGTCCAGCATGAGCCGTAAATCCTGTGGAAGCGATGTGGGCCGGTATTCAAGTCAGCTACAAAGAGAGGGATTGTGGGGCGGGGATCTTAGATGGAATGCAGAGAAGCCTTCCAGGCTGTGAGGAGACTTGGCCTTCTTTGCCGCCTAGCCAGAGACTGAGGGGCTGTATACCCTAGGACAAAGTGAGCAAGAAGGAAACACTCATTTTTCAGTCAGGCAATCATAGTAAAGCTCACAAGTTTGGTTTAGCCAAGCTATGAAAATATACGCTGCGAAAGTGCTAGAGATGCCACTGCACGTGCATTAAGGTTGAAGGATGTGATGTATCCATGATGGTATCCTTGCATTTCCTCACTCGGATCGGTTAGAGGTACTGTGAGGGCCAGCAGGCCCAGCAAGCAATGCCACCGAAGCGCGATCGGACACCGCCTTGTACCTCCTCCCTTAGTACACCAGCAGGGCCGCCCTGAGAAGAGTGCATGCGCGAATTAGAGATCTATATGATGGCAGAGCCCTTATGCAGCATGTGGCAGTACGTGACGTCCCTAGCATTAAATCAGCGCCAGTAACTGGCAACGCAATTCCCTTACAGGCACGTTCAGACGTCAGAGAGCACTCGTAATACTAAATCAATACCAAAACCACACCTGTTTCTGAGGATTCTTCTCTTGACGACTAATTATATGCAACGCCCCAACTAGGTACATTACAAGGATATGGCAAATCACACCAGAGTTCAAGGCCTAAAAAAGGCACTCCGCTTTCACCGTACTCCATGCATAGGACAGGCTTCATTGGCAGTGAGTTCAGCTGGGGTATGCATGGCCAAAAAACCTGCTATGCATTGTACCCCGAGCTCCCTACCCACTAATACTCAGGGGCGATTACTCTGCATGAAATGCCTTGTGCACTTTTTATGTGGCAGAATAGGCTAGATGCGCAAGACAAATGAACACCTACAATTTCCATTCAGTCAGTGATTTTGAACATGCGTACTGCCACAAAAGGGGTAGATTACACACGTGGTTGCTATCCAACTTCATGCGGTACAAAGGCGGCCCCAGCTTCCTGTAAGGAATTACTTTTAAGTCAGCACACTGAACCAATGAAACACCGGGTATTGAACACTTAACCTTCAGAGTAAATAGTACCATACCTTAACCATTAGGCCACAGTGACTTTTTCCTCCTTGAGTCTAACAGGTCACAAACCCAGTCTCCAACCCCACAAAGCCTCTTGTCATTACTACAAGAAGCATTGGCATAGCCAATAGGTCTCGCCTTTGGGACCTTATAAGTGTTTAGCCATGCAACAGTAGATGTTGTTGCACCAAGGATATTGTGCTGCATAACTAAATACTTATAAGGTCCCAAAAGCGAGACCTGTTGGCTATGCCAATGCTTGTTTCAAATTGTGGTGTGAGTTCTCGTTTATGAGTCCTGCCACTCATTATACTTAACCTGTGCTGGGTTTTAGACCGCCGGTTGTAGAGACTAACTTTGTGGTGACAAATGGTCTAACTAGGGTGATACAAACATACTAGATAAACTCGAAATTATATGATACAAATAGTATGGACTTTCTTCTAACAAAGTAGACAGATGAACAATCACCACCCGTCGTAAAGAGACGGGTATTGATCGGAACTACAAAGATGGCTGCATACAATGGCTCAGCAAAGATGACGTCACAAACGCGTCGCTCCGTTTTTTTAGACGCAAGCACAGTATGTCTTATTTTATAGACAGTGTTGTTCGAGCAAATGGTTGCACCGTCTCTGAACACGTCGGGACAAGTCTGGCACAAAGTACTGGTGAGTGCCACAGTATGGGGATGATAAAGCTAAGGCTTTTAAGTTTGGAAGGACTACGGAAGAGGGGTAGAGAGATACCTCATTCTGTTGGTTGGACTGCTATCCAGCCGGCCTCATCGCCACCGATCGTTATCCTCATTTCAGTTTAAACCCGCTTTCCTTGTCCACACCTTGGAGAAAGCGCTCTCTGTCTCACAGTTCTACTCAAGCACTCAAATGCAGCCTGTTTAAAGCAACGCGGAGCTCTACAAAAACTTCATGTAAAATCACAGTTGCCCCGGAAGGAGCAGAGCAAGGCAGGCAGGCGTGCGTCTATTTGTTTTAGAGGCCAAACGCAGCGCGGAGTTCAACGCCTGCTGTGAGTGCGCACTCGGTGCACACTGCCCGCCCGTGCAGTGAAATCAGCACAGGGTCCCGAGTAAGAAGGGGCTGTGAAATTACTCAACACATGAGCAGCGGGATCGTAACATGGCCAAGTTAGGGAATTTTCCACTGTGGTTACTTCCGGGATAACAGAGCTGCATTTTTAATATGTACACAGAAACTCGTCTCGAGATGCACTAAGTGTTTCTCTGGCGTTTTTTTTTTGTGGGAGCTACACTCAGGCATGCGCAGTGTGAACGGAAAATGTGAGGCACGGGCACATTGCAGCTTTTCCACTGCGACGTTTCTCTTTTGAAGCTCTCAGGGACTTTAAATAATAAGACTTTAATACATTTGGCTCTCGTCTCTGAAGTGCTAATTTCGGAAAACTTAACTTAACTCAAAGTAGGAAGCCTTTGCCTCACATGGTACCACCCCGCTGGTTTTTCCGAAGAGACATGCGCGTCGTCAAATGCGAATATTTACTTTAGTAAATGTGCTGATCCGTTTAATGCCCTGAGAGTGATTCTAAACAAGTGATCTGTCCCTCCGATGACCCGCCCTCCCTCCCGCACAGACGCCTGCAGAGCCCCCACTGCTCCCCAGTCCGCTTTCACTTTCGTCCTTTACGAAAGCTTTTCTTGTCTTTATGGAGCCATATGTTTGAAACACATGGACCCATAAAGATAAGAAAAGCTTTTACCACAAACGTAAAGGAACCGAGCCAGTCCAACTGGGACGGCTCTAAAAGAGAAAAGTGTACGTCACTAGACACTCTTTTCTAATGGCTGGCCACCGTTTAGCATAAACGGTGATGCCAGCCAATGGAAAAGAGGGGCGGGGCTTCAAGCCCACTAGAGAAATCTCTTCAAATCATTAAATCTCGCCAGCGAGACTGCGCATGTCTGCGCAGTCTTACGCAAGGCGAGACCTAAAAAGGAACCCCCTGCTACCTAGCCCCACCCCCACCTCCACAGCCCTCAAGCACCCATCGGAGCCACCCCCGAGTGGGGCAAGAGAGCTAGAACGCAACTCGAGTTGGGTGAGAAAACATGTTTTCCAACCGGTGCAGCTCCCAGGGGAATCAATAGGGATGAGAGCTGTGGCTGCAGAGCTGTGGAAGCAGAGCATGCCGTCCTCCTGATCCAAGTGCGAGGGGGCACCGCGAGGAGGATGAGAATTGCTCCCGATGATCCGGTGGTGGCAAGCAGGGAAAAAGACTGGCCCACCGCTTTGTGGCACCTTTTAAAAGGACGCACCTCTCACGTTGCATGGAACGACCCTGGAAGCACTCCAGAGCTTCCAGGTGCATGCCCCGGCCAAATAATACCCAATCCTATCCAACATTTTGTGGCAAACCGTGCTGCAACCCCCGCTTCGGGCCCTGGCTCACCCGCAATAGGCCCAGCTCACCCGAGCTGGGAGAGCCTCCACAGACACCCTTGCACTATGGTGCAAGGGTGCATATGCTAGAGTTAAGCAACAAATTGTGCGCCTGCGCTGGCTCAAAGGACAGGATTGCACCGTATTTCATAAATACAGTACATTCCAGCTCTTTTAAATTGGCGTAGGGCAGCACAGCAAAAAGACTTGCGGCGCTGCCCTATGCCAATTGTTTGTGAATGAGGTCCAGGGATCTTCTTTTTCAGCCACCTTCTTGCCTGAAGGTACTGTGGTGTGGTTCCTGCAATGTATTTGTGAGGCACTCCAGCTTGCATCCACCCGATTAATGCACTTATAAGTTGCCCCTTCTTCATGGTAGAGCTCTCTGTTGACCATTTTTCGTAATGTATGTATAATGTATGTATGTATGTATAAATATGTGTAAAGCGCACTGCAACCCCACGGGCATCCTGGCGCTAATGACATAATGAAAGGGGAAAAAGGGGGGGGCTGGGAATTAAACTCTGGGGAACAGCCAGGTCTTAAGCTGCCCACGGAAAAGTGTAAAATCCTGGACCTGTCGTAGCTCCGAGGGGAGACTATTCCACAGACGCGCAGCCGCAGTACTAAAGGCTCGGCCTCCCAAGGTAGCTCTCTTCATCTTGGGAATCATGGCCTGCCTAGCTGATGAAAAGCGCAGAATGCGCGTGGGAACATACCAGCTAAAAAGATTTTGCAGCGGTTTGGGGCCAAGGCCATGAAGAGCTTTAAAGGTTACACACAGGGATTTAAACAAAATTCTCTGTTGCACAGGCAGCCAGTGGAGCTCGGACAAAGCCTTAGTGCTAGAGGAAAAACGCGGTCTCAGAAGGGCAAGTTTTGCGGCAGCTGCCTGGATACGTTGAAGTCTCCGGATCAAATAATCTGGGGAAGCAAGCAGCAAGGCGTTACAATAGTCCAGGCGACTAAGGATAGTGCATCGGACCACTGTGCCTCGCACATGGAGGGGAAGCAGGGGTAGGATCCTGCGTAGGCCTCTCATAATCATATAGCAGTTCGAGGCCACCTTGTTAACATGCGACTCCAGACTTAGCTTCTCATTGAAACAGACCCCCAGATTACGTACAGTTTTTAATGGAACCAGGGGGGTGTCCAATGGAAGAGGCCAGAAATTGAAAGGCAGGGCTAGAGGCACCCTGCCCACTGAACAATGTAAGATCTCAGTTTTGGCACCATTGAACTGCAAGGCATTATTTTTCAGCCAAGTCGTCATTTCCAGCATACAGTTGTGGAAGGTAGATAAGGAATCCGCCTGATCACCTTCCAGGGAGATAATCAATTGCGTATCATCAGCGTAGTTAACTGCCATAATGTTGCAAGATTTAATGATTTGCACCAAAGGTCGCATATAAACATTAAACAATATCGGGCTAATAGAAGAACCCTGCCGGACAACCTGTTTATTCGGCAAAAAATCTGACTGATACGGAGGCAGAAAGACCGCCTGCCGTCCATCCGACAGATAAGAGCAGAGCCACTTTAGGGCCGAGCCTGTGACCCCCACCTCCTCAAGCCTATGTAAGAGAATGCTATGGCTAACCGTATCGAATGCGGCGGATAAGTCAAGCAATATCAAAGTTGCAGAGTGCCCCTTATCCGCCCGCATTCGCAAATCATCCAAGGCAGTGATCAGTGCAGTCTTGGTACCATGCCCCGGACGAAAGCCAAATTGATTCTCCTCCAGTTTACCGTTGGTCTCTAAAAACCCCGAAAGCTCCTGGCTGACGAGGCGTTCAACTATCTTAGCTGGGTAAGGCAACAAGGAAATAGAGCGATAGTTCCCATAACAAGTGGGATCCAGCGAGGGTTTTTTCAAAAGGGGAGATACCAACGCATCCTTCCAACAGGCTGGAACCACACCACTAATTAGTGACTGATTAGTAATCAGATGAAGGTGCAGAAAAGTTTCCGACCCTAATTCCTTCCAGAATTTCTGCGGAATAGGGTCTAACGGAGACCCAGAGCAGACTTTCTTAGCCAAATTGGAAAAATCCTCCAAAGAAGGACACGTCCAGTGATCTAAACAGGGTCCTGCCGATACCTCTTCGTTTAACCTGAATACTGTACGGTCAGGCGGATCCCCTGTTAGTATCTCTGCTCCAGCCTTGCAGCTAGTTACAGGATCATGCTGCAAGCCCTCTAGAATTCCCTTTATTTTGTTGTGAAAAAAGGCTGCCAGCCCATCACACAGATCCTGCGAGGGAATAATCTTATTGGCCCACAGACAAGTAAAGGAGAATTCAAAGTATTACAACATTCACATTTCTTTTATTTGATACATACATCCATAGGTCATCACATTGACCCAAACTCGAGGTGCATTTCGTCTAATAATCTTTTATGCTAACATTTGTCACAGTATCAGTTAACATTTCATCCTGGAATATTGGTACTTTATGAAAGAATTTTATTTGTAATTGATTAATGTTTATAGACTCCTTGCTATAGTGCTATCGAGTTGGCTGTCATATGTGTTTAACAGCATGCCTATGTTCCAATACATATTCTTTCAGTGATCTAATAGTAATGTCAATTCATACCTTTCCACTCGGGCACTGCGGTTGGAAAATTTAGAGTTTTACATTATAGCTGATTAACTATACATTGGTAGCATTATGGTAACATACCTGCATTTTTTATTTTTTTATGGGGTTTATAAAGCTTGTTCTCATAGCGCTGTAAGTTTCACCGATAGAGGAAACAGGAGGACCATTCCCAGAACAGCCAGATTTTTAGTGCTTTTCTGAATTTCAACAGAGAGGGATCTCTCCGAATTTTTTAATGGCAAATTATTCCACAGCTTTGAACCTTCGATTTTAAAGGATTTCGCACCCCATTTCACATATTTGGCATTAGGAATGACAACGTTGCTTTTCTATTGAATCAGCACAAATACACATAAATTAACACTACATAATTAGATGAAAAGAAAATTAAGGATTTGATGTAATTATCTACATTAAAACATGAATGTAAACAGGAGTACGGGTGGGCTCCATCACTAGGTGCTATGAAGGAAGAAAGGTTTTTCCCTACAAAAGTCTTTAGGAAAATAAATCAATATGTTTCTAATGATTCTAACTATTTTCGGAAAACTGCCAGAATGTTTTTTTTCCAAGCAGCAAAAACATACATACTTTTATATAACACTTCTTGTTATGCGTTACTGCCATGACTCCTTCATACAATGCAAATTCCTGTATAGCAATATCTTGAAAATAACCTGTATAGGACTTCTGCGATGGTGCTACAACACAACCATGAAGGCAAAACCCTGCAACGTCTGGTAAAAAGGCTCATTACACAGTAAAACAACGAATTGAACATACAGAATTAGAAACCTTAATTTTAAACTCAAAATTTATAATAGATTTTTTATAAATTATAGTCGATATTGTAAAGTAAGGAGTCTACCAAATGCCCTCTCAGTCAACAGAGGCATGATAAGAGAGCAGACTTGAGATCCTGGCTATAATTAGAACGTTATGGCACACATAATCCACAGGAAGGTTCTCGTTAATTAATAGCTGTATTTATTTTATATATATTTGCCATCAGCATGAATGTCAAAAATAATGAGTCTCAGACAACAAGTCTTTCTTTTGGAAGGTGTCAAGCTCGTCACTTAAGATATGTTGGCAAGGGCAAAGCAGTATTCATTAGTGAACAGAGTAGCAATAGAAATAGACAAGCACATGGAAGGGACTTGTCCACAAGATATATTTCTATATTGTTTGAAATTAGATGTGAGTAGATAAACACTGGAGCCTGGATGCAACATTATTCAACACTGTAACCCTTGGATGAAAGGATATCTTTATTTTCCTCATTACAGTCCAGTTGTGACGTCTCTAGTTACAATGTTGCTGCTCACCTGTAATCAGTTATTACAGCCGAGTTGTGTCGCCGTTGTGTTTGACGCAAGCCAGTAGCCAAGGTGAAAGTCAGGTCATCTATGGAAATATTGCATGCATTAGCATTCATGCAGTGTTACCACATGCCTTTAAAAGCCAATGTGGGCAGAAACTCCTGCTTTCACCCAAATCGGGATTATGCAGTGGCAGCTCATCAGCAGGTGCAGTAGGGTGGTGCTCTGTCACGTAGCCTTGGCCATATACTGGCATTTGCCGCTTGACAGATCTACTGTGTGTTTGTTTAGCAATATTCATTAAAAAAAACTACTTGTGTTTTCATGAACACTGCCAGTGTGCATGTCTGTCCTATCACTCCCTCTAGGCTGTTGATGAAAGGAGGAGGTGGGCCTGAGAGAGCTGAGCCACGATCCAACACAAATTGCTGGTTAAGTAGCCAGTCTGGAAATGGATGTCAGGATTGCTCATGGGTAAGGGCATTCATCAGCTGTGCCCTCACACAGTGGCACAATCCATGTAATTTACCGAGCGCTGTGTGTGTCTCTGAAAGCGCAGCATATCTTCAAACTGGGAATCAGGGTGTTAATCTATGCATCCATGTGGCTAATCAAGATCCACGCAGAACAACAGGGGTGAGATGCCAGTCTCTCTCACAACTGTGAACAAGGCTCAGCTTGCAGCCCTGTCCAAGGTTGGGACAGGACATGATATAGGGTTTCCTGTCAGTAATCATGCCCTATGATACCCTGTGTGGCTCTTTATTTGCTCCTGGTTACTAATTCCAGAACCAGTTTCTTGCCATCTTGGTTTCTTGGAGGAGTTGTCAAGAAAGGAATTTAGGTAAATAAACTAAAACAAAATTCAACGTCCCTCTGTGTGTGAGAGTGTGTTTGTGAGTTAGTGTTTGAGTGAGAGTAAGTGGAAATTAATGAGAGTGAGTGGGAGAGGGTGTGAATGAGTGAGAACGATATGGAGTGACTGAGTGTGTGAGAGATAATAAATGAGCAGGAATGTTTGAGAATGAATGTGAGAGTGAGTGAAAATGTGCATGAGTATTGGAGAATGACTGAGAGAATTAAGTGAAATTGAGAGTAAGTGAGAAAGTGAATGGGAGTGACTAAACATGAAAGACTGTGAGTACGAGTGAGTGACTAAGTGTGAGTATGAATGAGAATAATTGTGAGTGTTAATGAGTGAGTACTAAAGAGTTTAAGTAAGAGTGTGTGTGTATTTGTGAGTGTGTGTAATCTTGGTAGCCTGCTGTGGACCTTGGAATTCTGGCGGTAATTCATCACAAAAGAGAGGGTAAAATCCAGGCCCTGTTATACAGGAGTTAATTCTTGGAATATGGGGGCAACTACTGCAAAATATTGGTGCTGAGATATTGACTGTAATTCTTGATGTATGGGGGCTTGTTAACCATGGCATATTGGGGAGCACCCATAACTAAATGCTTGCCATTTCATATTGGTAGTATTTATTTTACAAATGGGGCTGTGTTGGGGATCTGAAATGCTCAGTCCCCAGCTACTCTCTTCTTGTGGTTGTTCCCTGCGTGGAACATAGAACTTAGGGGTTACGACAGTTGCTGTCGGGGAGCTGGGATGATTGGACATATTAAATGAAGTACTCAATTTACGGCTCCATACTTCTTTTCATTGGCGACGAGTTGTCCCATCTCCAGCTTCCCCACCTTTCCGAGGATTCATGCTGCCGTCAGCCTGCCTTTCGGCATCCTGTGTGCGTAGTTTCCTGTATGGGCACAGTGGGTCCTCAACCATGGCCATTGTGCTGGTCAGAGATGTCCACGGCCATTCAGGATTGTACTATTTGCTGTCGCAGACATCCGGTGACCCCAGGGAGATAGTTTTTCCCGGATTGAGGTACTTGTTGTTGTTTTGTTGTGGAGACGCCCTAAGCGTTCCCTGCAGATGTTTGCTGCTCGCGCTGTGTTTGGCCAGTTACGTCACCCTGCAAGAGATTAGTTACGCTGCACTCATCGGCTGGACAAATCTTAAAGGTGACGCAAACCCTATTATCCTCAGTGATGCGCTCACAATTGTGATGTGCTAACAGCTGTTGATTAATCAATTAAGCAGCATGTTGATGCGCTCACTGTTGTGACGTGTACGTCAGGATTTCTTTTCTTCTGTGATGCGCTTACATTGGTGATGCGCACTAAGCGAGCCTGATTTTTCTGTGATGCGCTCACAATTATAGACATTGGACTTCACTTTTCTGTTTTACCATTACTATGTTACAATTTTGGAAACGCTCTAGAGTTTGTACAATGCTGCGCACACGGTGATGCAAACACCTTACACATGAGCTCAGATTAATTCGGCTATTTTTTAGTCTAGTGCTCACAGTGATGCACACCTTTCACTCTATTGATGAAAAGTGTTTTATCTGTTTTAACTCATTCTTTCTGTAAGCATTTTGTGGTGGTGCAAATTCTTTAGTGTCCACAGTTGTTTTGTGTTCACAGTTGTGTTTTGTGCAATCTGTTTTTCCTGCAGAAATCAGACTGTAATTTCTGATCTTACTCTCAGTATCATTTGTTATAATTGTGTGGGCAGCAGCTCACCATGCATGGCCACACTGTGGATCGAGTTTTAGCTCCGCCAACAGTGGAACGATGCATTTGAGACTTATCTAGAAGCCATCAATGGTGATACATTCAAGGCAAAAAAAAAGAAGGCACTCCTAATTTACAATCTAGGGGCCGAAGGTAGAAACATTTTGAAAACGTTACCTCTTGAATTCGTAAGTACCTATGTATGTGGTGGTGATGAAGGTGATTCTTTAATCATTGACGACTATGCCTCTGTAATCAAAACTTTGGACAAAAGATTCAATCCCAAGAAAAATGTTGTGCTAGAGTGCCACAAACCTTTGCAACTTGCTCAAGTTCCTGGTGAATCCATTGATGATTTTGTCACAGCACTCAGAACTCTTTCCACCACTTGTAATTACAGAGAATTCAGAGACAAAATTATTCGTGATCAGCTCATTGAACGTACATGCAATAAGAAGATAAAAGAGAAACTCTTATCATCGGAAGACCCCGACCAGGAAACAGCTCTCACTCTTGTCAGAAGCATCGAACATTCCCAATTTTGCATGAAGGAAATGAGCGGCCCTGTGCAACCTGGTGAAGTCTAACAGCTATCTGCAAAGCACAATGTCAAGCCTACCAAAGTCACCAATGATAATTTTACGTAGCCACACCTACGTTGCCCAGGATTAAGACTGAGAAGATGCAACTTTCATGTTTTCGTTGTGGAAGCAAATCTCATTTAGGAAACGCTAAGTTTTGTTTCGCCTAAAATCAAACTTGTTTTTAGGTGTGGTAAAAAAGGACATCTTGCGCATGTGTGCAAGGCCATCGGGTCACACAACGAAACCACACAAATTGTCAGATCTATTGAAGAAGGCTTTATAGACTCAAATGAAGAGAATGATAATGTTTTATTAATGTTGTCTTCATCGTCTTCACAGTCCGAGGGGGTTGTTGAGATAGTGTCTATTGTTGGATCATGCAAGAGGAAATCTCCAGCGTGTGTTATTTGTGTGAGTGGCAAGAATGTGAGTTTCTTGGCCGATTCAGGTACTCCATTCACTCTTATTAATGCTAAAGATTTTAGTGTACTGGAGGACATTCAATTACACCAGTCTACCATTAGGATTTTTGCGTATGGAGGAAAAAGAGTGGAAGTTCCTGGCAAATTTGAGGCCAATTTGGAATTTTGTGGGGATTTTGCCACTGGAACTGTGTACATAGTGGAGGATGGTGCAAATCTGCTGGGGTGGGAGGAGCAAAGAGAGCTTGGTATCATTCTCGATCCCAAGCATCCCGACATGGTTTAGTCAAAACGTGAGACACGTAAATTTTACAACTCACCCTCACCTTCCAACTCTTCTGGAACTGTGATGGTGAGGCACTCAACCAGCGAAGATTGAATCCAGAGGTATCCCGCAGTTTTAGCAATAGTCTAGGAAAGCTGAAGGGTTTTCAGCACCGCATCATCCTTAAAAATGGTGCAAAGGCAGATGCACATAAGGTGCGTAAGGTACCCCTGAGTCTGCATGTTGAACTTAAGCAAGAACTGGAACGTTTGTGTTCCATCGACGTAATTAATCCCATTGAGGTGTCTGAACGGTTAGCATCTATAGTTTTGGCACACAAGGCTGATAAATCCCTTAGGATGTGTGTGGCCTTGCTCAATCTTAATTCCAACATTTGGGTGCATCGCCAGCCATTACCTAACATAAACGAGATGCTGGCAACATTAGATGGAGCTAGGTATTTTTCTTCATTTGACATTTCCTCAGCCTATCACCAAGTTAAGTTAAGCTAAGACTCCAGACATCTCACCTCCTTCATGACACCCAAAGGAGCTTTCCATTACAAATGCATGCCGTTTAGTTTGGCGTTGGCCTCTGCAGTGTTTCATTAACCACCACAGGGGCAGCCCAAACCACCTGAACCAGGGGCATTCAATAATTATTCCAAACAGAAAGGTTCAGAGTATACAATTCAAAGAAAATATCAAAAATGCAATAAAAGCATAAATTTATATAATCAAAAAGAAAAAGAAAAGGAAAGAAAGAAAGAAAAAGACCCTAATAGAGAAACATACAAAATGTATTCAATAAAACAGCTCAGTGTGTTAAGCTGGTACATATAACATTAAAAACATATACATAACCAGACAAGTGGCAGACAAGGAGAAAAGTACATAATATAGGAGTTTACACCAATTTTCATAAAACTCCAGTAGACAAAAAAGTGTGTCCTCCAATAGTTGCAGCCACAATAGCGTCGACGGCGTTTCGACCTTTGGTGTTAATCCATGGTCATCTTCAGGACAATAAATATACTGAGCATCTTCTGTGTTAAACAGATTGGATACCACTGTTATTTTTTATTTCAGCGGTCGAGATATCAAAAGCCACTTGAAGAAATATCGGACCGTCAAGGAGACTGCGGTAACCTCAAATTAGGGAGCCGATCGTGAACGGTAATGAATTCAAGGAATAGTGGAGCGAACAAATCGTCCTCAAACTTCACCCTATTAAATCCATGCGGGACTTAAACACCGCACGATCTCACAAGACCAGTGGTAGCAGTTTCAATCTAATTTAATAGGGTGAAGTTTGAGGACGATTTGTTCGCTCCACTATTCCTTGAATTCATTAGAACCGATCATAAGCCTCTAGTTGACATTTTTACCAACAAGGGTGGCAGGAGGGCCACCCCACAGATAGCTAAATGGCAGTACAGATTACAAGAATTTAGTTATCATTTGGTGTATGTGGCAGGTGTAAAAAAAAACACATGGCTGACTGTTTATCCCGGCTACCCATTGTCGAAAATATCAGCGAACCTCATGTGGATGATCTCGACATAGTGTGTGCTGTTGGTGCTGTTGTGGACACTGAAGGGTGCACTTTCTGAGCCTGAGTGGTTGCAAGCTCTACCCGAGGACAACGAGATCAAGATGGTTGTTGATTTTGTATCACATGATTGGCCCATCAACAAGGATTTGTCTCCTGAACGAATTCCTTTTAAAAGAGTTAGTGAAGAGTTGTCCTTAGTGGATGTAATCTTGCGCACGGGTGGTCTCTTAGTTGTTCCAGTAATTATGCACAACATGATTTTAGATCTGGCCCACGAAGGTCATCTCGGTATTCGAGCCATGAAATGCAGGGTTATAGAGGACTTCTGGTGGCCTGGGTTGGACAGATCCATTGAACATTATGTTAGGGACTGTTGTGCATGTGTTCTGAGTGACAAAACTCAGGTAACATATCCCTCTCCAATTGATACTATTGTCTTGAAGGATTCACCTTGGTGTAAACTAGCTTTCGATGTTGCTGGTCTTTTTGAAATCACTGGGAATTATCTTTGTATGCATTAGTCATGGTGGATTACATATCCAAATGGTCTGAGGTGAAATTTGTGGAGTGTGTCAATTCCTCATCCATCATCAATTTTTTTAAAGAAGTGTTTCTGCGTGAAGGGTTTCCGGAGGAACTGGTGACTGATAATGGCACCCAGTTGATTTCCTTAGAGATGCTAAATTTTCTTAGGGAACATGGCATCAAACACGTTTTAGCTTATCTTTATCACCCTCACAGTAATGGTCTTGTCGAGCGCATGAACTCGTGTTATCAAAGACCAATTACAATTGGCTTTGGTAAATGGTTTGCACTGGAAAATGGCCATTGCTGACATGCTGTGGGCAGTCAGGATTACCCCTCATATCAGTACCGGCATGTCCCCTTTCACTCTTCTCAGGGGGAGGGTTGCGGGTTCCAAGTTAAACAAGGACTGGATGTTTGGAAAAAAGGTTGATCAGCATAAATTAGGCAAAGTAGCGGATGTGAGAGCTGCAGTACAATCAAAGTATACAACTGTTTCAAGCAAAGTTTCTCCTGTTTGTATTGGGGATTGGGTGAGAACCAAGAAGCCCAGTTTTGTTCGC
The DNA here is from genome assembly GCF_964204655.1 of Triturus cristatus. NCBI lineage: Eukaryota > Metazoa > Chordata > Amphibia > Caudata > Salamandridae > Triturus > Triturus cristatus. The sequence continues at coordinate 778,900,079 of NC_140594.1, forward strand.
AAGGGGATTTATCGGTTCTCAGCCCTGGCAAAAGTGAGGGAGGTTAAAGACCGGGTGGTGCTGTTAGAGAATGGGAAAACGTGGAACAAATGTGCTATCTCCCTGTTACCCAAATCCAAGGTTGTGTATGTTGGTGAGAAGATGGGTGTTCATTCTGGGTACACTACCGCTAATGCAATTCCTGTTCATTCTGGTTACTCTAATCCTGATGCAATTCCTGTTCATTCTGGTTACTCTATCGCTAATGCAACATCTTCTGGGGAGGGTGTGTGCCTGGCTCGCACCACTTCCAGGAAGATTCCTACCAGAGTAAGAGTTGCTCCTGTTAAGTTTCATGATCATGTTATGCATTGATTATGTTTTGTTTGCCCTGTTGGTTAACCTCTTGTTTAACATTTGTTTTAGTTATTTTACATTGTTATATTGTGAAGGTAGGGGGGTGTGTTGGGGATCTGGAATGCTCCGTCTCCGGCTGTTCTCTTCTCGTGGTTGTTCCCTGCGTGGAACATAAAAGTGGGGGTTTCGGTTTTTGCTGCCGAGGAGCTGAGATGATGGGACATATTAAATGAAGTACTCAACTTATGGCTCCGTACCTCTTTTCAGGCATCCTTAGCGTGAGGGTAGCACCAACAGCAAAATGCTGACTCCAGGCACACTTGAGGTAGTTCTTGATATATAGATAGCACCGGAGGCATTTCTTTTAAAAAGTAATCTCTGGGGAGCATTGTGCGTCATTAGCAGATCATGTACTTGAATATTTCATGAGTGCCCTTTCACGATATATTGTTTTTTGGCACATTTATGTGAAATATTTACTTTAAAGTGCATTTTACCCTCATATTGTTAAACATTTCCTCTGGGGGAGAGCCCTCCCAGAGCTCTCCTAGAACAATGTAGGCTCCTTCACTTTGATTGCTCACTGAAATTCATGGCAAGTTCTTTTTTTTTAAGTAAACACTGATTCAATGTAAGTTTGATTGTCTTCTGCTGGCCTTGGCTTGCTGGCAGTAATTCAGGGCATAAAAGAGGGGATTTAGGGTAAAATGCAGGCCCAGGCATACAAAAGTTCATTCTTGGCATACGGGGCAACTATTGCAAAATATTGGTGCCGGAATATTGGTGGTAATTCTTGATGTGTGGGGAGCTTGCAAACCGTGTCATATTGAGGAGCACCCATGACTAAATGCCCCCCTACAACAATTCAGGGTCACTCACTTTGATTGCTCGCTGAAATTCAGAGCAAGATTCTTTTTCCAAGTAAACACTGATTCAAGGTAAGTTTGATGACCCAGTGGATCCAGGAGAGCCCCCCCAGAGCTCTCCTAGAACAATGTAGGCTCATTCACTTTGATTGCTCACTGAAATTCATGGCAAGTTCTTTGTTTTAAGTAAACACTGATTCAAGGTAAGTTTGATTGTCTTCTGCTGGCCTTGGCTTGCTGGCAGTAATTCATGGCATAAAAGAGGGGATTTAGGGTCAAATCCAGGCCCAGGGTTACAAAAGGTAATTCTTGGCATACGGGGCAACTATTGCAAAATATTGGTGCCGGAATATTGGTGGTAAGTCTTGATGTGTGGGGAGCTTGCAAACCATGTCATATTGAGTAGCACCCATGACTAAATGCCCCCCTAGAACAATTCAGGGTCACTCACTTTGATTGCTCGCTGATATTCAGAGCAAGATTCTTTTTCCAAGTATTTAAGGTAAGTTTGATGACCCAGTGGATCCAGGTGACATGTAGGGATTCATTTTCATTCTACTCATTTTTATCAATCTGCTGAACAGATTGCATAGACAAATGGGTCATGGTTGTTCTATAACACTGTCTTGTGTGAGCCTCATTTAAACAATGCAAAACGTTACATCTTCACCTGTCATGAGGGTATTAGGACCCCTTGCACAAATGCTCCCATTTTTACATTTTCACATTTAAAGTTGACATCTTTTTAGACAATGACTTTCAGGATATTTCTGCTTGCATGTGATAGTGTACTCAGAAAGTCTTTTGCTTACAAATGCATTTCTTTGTATGCACATTATCATACCACCACACATTTTGTTCAAGGACCAAGTATACTGCGCAAACGGCCCTTGCATATATTTGTCTCCTCGAAGACAGCTCAAATTGGTAGGATCAAGAATGACAGCTGGATCTAAACTTAGGCACAGTGCAAACGGGATCCGGTTTTCATTGTATCAACTGCCCCAAGCCTTTGCTTGGCAAAGGAACATTTCCATAGATTGTCTTTGTCACCCCGTGCCTGAATTCCAGCCCAGATGAATCTCATCACTATCCTGAGAGGTGCGGGGGCCTGTTCTACACCAGACTGGCATCTGGATGAAACACACACACACAGGTAAATGGGGAGTTAGACCAATCCAAGGTATCTGGTAGAACCAAATTCACCCTATTCTCTCTAGAATGGGTAGTGCTAGGTAGGAGTACAATTAGATGTATCCATATAATTAATGCAATAATCATAATGGTTGAATTATTCATCTATTGCACGATTCTTGTACTGCTGGTTAATATGCTCTGTTTCCTTCCACTAATCATTTCCACACACGTATTTTACACATGAATCCAATTCCTTCAATAAATGTTTGAAATGCCGATTTGTTTATTTCTTGTGCCACCCATTGGGCATGCCTGAGTTGGCAATGAAATGGTAGATCTGTTTCCACTATTTCCTTGGGGGGAGAAATGGTCGTCATGTTCTGAGGTTGCAGGCACCATCAGGAACCCTGTAAGTTATAGGGGTTCAGATAGCGCATTATGAGCGAGCCAGGAACTAGGTCAACATATTCTGATAGTATGAGTGTACGTAGTCCCCATAGTTTTCATGGTTATGTTACCTAATTGCACAGTCTTACTGAATTAGTGGGAACCGTACAACACACCTTTTTCTTGTATAATGCCAGTCAACCTCCAATTACCTGGGAACAGTTAAAGTAATATTTTGAGGCATTCCTAGAAAACAACAAATTTACTTATAACACTTTGAAGTACTAATTAGGGAGTTGCATGTGATCATAGTTGCAGAGTTAATAAAACATATTCTACCCTTGAGGTGGAAGTAGGTGTGTATTATGTGGAGGAGAGTAAGACAGCTCTAGTCTGCACACAAGAATTGGTGCCTTTGTTGGGATAACAGGTCTGAGAGCATTATTTGCCAATGGCTCTCATATTGTTCTCTTGATGCACCTTCTGCCCTCTTTGATTGCACTTTATGTGTAGCTCAGGGGCATTCCTTTTCTGAAAGGAAGCAAGTGGTGGTGCCGGATTATTTTCAATCATAATCTTTCTCTCTGCCATGTGGGGTCCTGCAGGGATACTCGCTTTGTCCCCCTCTTGTTTAATGTCTACATTAGACCTCTGGCTACATTGATTAGATCTTAAGAGTTTGATCTTACATCAAATGCTGATGATACCCAAATCGTGGTAGCCATGACATCCTCCGACAATAGAATAGGCATGAAATATTATGAATGTATAGCGGCTATTGGAAACTGGATGAACTCAAACTGTTTAAAGCTGAACTCCCCTTAAACAGAGGTCATTTTCTTCGGGAACAATATTACTCTTTGGACCCCTTCCTGATGGCTGGAGGAATTAGGTACCCTGCCTTCTCTAGTGAGCAAGGTTACGAATCTGGGAGAGGTGATGGACAATAAGCTGACATTTGGCCAGCAGGTCAATGCAGTCACATCCTCCACCTTCTACATTCTAAGTATGTTAAAAAAGATCTTGCCTTTTATCCTGCTAAATGCCCAAAATATTGTGTTAACTGCATTAGAGATTACTGCAATGGCCTGTATTTAAATATACAGCATCAACGTCTAAACAGACTATAAATCTTGCAGAACGTGGCTGCCAGATTGCTGACAGGCATACCCAAATTCAAATCCGTCATGCAAGATATCATCAGGGTGCACTGGCTCCCTGTCAGGCAGCGTATCAGAGTCAACGCTCTTTGTCTGGCCTATAGAGCTCTTCATTGGGTAGGTCAAGTCTATTTGAAGCAAGCCTTCAAATGGTACTGCCCAGGAATAAATCTTTGTTTCTCTGGTAGTCGGAAACTAGTGGTGTCCAGATTCAAACATACCAACTGGGGGGGGGAAGACGTTTTGTAACTTCAACCGCAAAGGAATGGACCATCTTCCCCTCCATCTCAGAAACAAACCTAACCTTTTAGCTTTTAGGAAAGAATAAAAAACTTGCTTATTTTCTAATAAGGATGCCAAGTGTTTTTCATTCAGAGCTGGAGCCTTGACACTTTGGGTATTTGTTCATGCTTAAAAAATTTCAATAACGTAGCATAACATTACGTTTCAAACTCTGTTTGCTATTTTAATATGTTTCATTCACAAAGCAAATTCTTGATATAGAATGTGGGTTCCTGTGATTAAAGCATCAAAAGTGTTCAAAAGTGTGTGGGAAAAGCATGGCAGCCTGGTGCAGGGCCTGACCAAAGGTCAGTCTCTTTCGTGAGAGTCCTCAGTGCCCTCCCGAATCCATTCATAGGTCACTCTGGGTGAAAGTGTGAAGATTTCACTCCCTGGTCTCTGTCCAGGTCCTGTCCACAGAGCATGTTTGGTTAAATGGAAGGTCATGCTTATTTTATTTATTTATTTATTTATTGAATTTATATATGGCGCACAGCTACCCGGAGGTTTCCCGGCGCCTAGGACAAAGCAAAACAGGCAGGATCAAGAAGTCAACCTAGAAGAGTTACTGGTTAAAGAGCCATGTTTTAAGTTCCTTGCGAAATCTAATAAACACCTTTTCATGACGTAAGTAAGTAGGAAGAGAGTTCCAGAGGGAGGGAGCCAGGAAGGCAAAAGAACGTCCCCCCATTTTGGCATGTTTGATTCTGGGCACCTGGAATTTTTGTTGATTGGAGGATCGGAGAGATCGTGAGGGTTGATAGCGTTGGACCAAATTTCTAAGGTACTTGGGAGCTGAGCCCGTATTGATTCTATGCATATAGCATAGGGCTTTGAATTTGGAGCGGCTCTCAATTCTCAGCCAATGAAGTTCACGAAGAGCACCCGAGGTCGGGGCAGTTCTGGGGAGTTGGCAGAGAAGCCTGACCGCAGAATTCTGGACTACTTGAAGTTTGTGAAGCACTTCTTTATTTGCACCCAGATAGAGCACGTTTCCGTAGTCCAATCTGGAAATGACCAGCGCCTGTACAACAGTTCTTTGGGAGGCCGCTGGAAGCATCCGGAGAATTTTTCGGAGCCACTTCAGAATTAAAAAACAGGTAGAGGCTACTCTGATCACCTGTTGTTTCATAGTCAGTTGGTCATCGATAATGATGCCCAGGTTCCGTGCTGAAAGAGATGGGATGGGGGGATCACCCATCTCAGAGGGCCAATGTTGGGGGCCCCAGAGTGGTTTATTATTTCCAAAAATGAGGAGTTCGGTCTTGCCACCATTTAACTTGAGTTTGTTTTTGTGCATCCAGTCTGCTATCTTAGATAGTCCTGCTTGCAGGGAGGGAGGGTTGGAGGTTTCTTTGTGGGAGAGTGAAAAAATAAGTTGAGTGTCATCCGCGTAGGAATAGATGGTCAGACCCGCTTGTTCTGCTATACTTGCCAACGGACTAACATATATATTAAAAAGTAGGGGACTGAGAATGGAGCCCTGAGGGACTCCATAAGGGGATGCATGAGTCAAGGAAAGAGCTGTGGGGGAAAAGACCTGGAACGTCCTATTAGATAAAAAGCTGGACAGCCACAGGAGGGCCTTGCCGCCGATGCCCTTAATGTTAAGAATTTTTAGGAGAAAAGAATGAGACACGGTATCAAAAGCTGCGCTTAAGTCCAAAAGGATAAGAGCTACCGTTTCTCCTTTGTCAACTTGTTGGCGGATATTTTCGGTCACACCCAGTAAGGTCGACTCAGTTGAAAAACCGGCACGAAAACCAGATTGAGAGGAGTGGAGGATGTTGCCGGTTTCCACAAACTGGGTCAGTTGAAGGTTAACATGTTTTTCCAAAATCTTGGAAAAAATGGGAAGGAGAGAGATTGGGCGGAAGTTAGAAAGAATTTCAGGATCGGAATTAGCTTTTTTCAATAAAGGAAGGACCATAGCGTGCTTCCACGCTGCAGGAACACAAGCTTCCGTGAGTGACATATTGAGAAGCTGCATGATGGGGAGAAGTATGTGGGGGTCAAGTTTTTGGAGTACAGTAGTGGGGATAAGATCTTGCGGGGAACCGGACTTAATGCTAGTAAGGATATTATGAAAAGAAGCGGTATCCATGGGAAGCCATTCATTAATTAGATTAGTGCTATTAGCTTGGGTCATTTCTTGAGTGGTAAGAGGAGGTATGGAATGGGTAGATTGTGGTTTAGTACTGGCGTTGGGATGATTAGAGTAGTTGTGGAATTCAGAATAGATTTTGTCTATCTTCTCCACAAAAAAAATGGCCAGATCGTTGCATTTTTTAGAGTTAAGGTCAGGGGGCTTGGGTAAGCAGGTGTCACCTGAGAGCTCCTTTACCACTTCAAACAGCACTTTAGGGCAGTTTTGAGACTGTAAAATAATCTGGGTGGCATATTTGGCTCGCGCGGTGTTACACAATCGGTGATAGTTAAGAAGGGCAAGTTTGTAAGTAGATTTCCTATCTGCCTCATAATGTTTCCGCCATTTTCTTTCCAAATTTTTACATTTGGTTTTTTCTATTTTAAGTGTTTCAGAAAACCAGGGGACTGGGGGGTGCTGGTAGCCCTGTTTATTCTTTTTGTTTGATATAGGAAGACATTCATCAATGGCAGAGGTAAGCCAGTTATGGATGACCCCGTCATCTTTTAAACTCGTGAGCAACGGCATAGTTTTTTCCAGCGTTGAGTTCAGAGTGTTAGTATCTATATTTTTCCAGTTTCTATGAGTAGTGGATTTGGCGAGAGGGGCGGGGGGAATCGGACCTTGTTTCTGTTCAACCATAAATTCCACAAGAAAATGATCAGACCATGGGATGGGAATGGCTTGTTTACAGGAAATGATAGCAAGGTTAGAAAGAATCGGGTCCAGTAAGTGACCTGCCTTATGCATAGGGCCTGAATAATGTAAAAAAATATTTAGTGCTGCTAAATTAGCTCTGCTCTTGTAGTAAGGATACTTATCGGAAGCCCTGGTCGACGGCTATGGTCTGTAGCACATTTGGCCAGGAGTAGTAGTAGTAGTAATAATAATAAAAACTAAAAAGAAATAATAATAATAAAACAAATAACAACAGCAACAAAAATAATAATAATAATAATAATAATATTGATCAACATGAATTTTTGTAGGTGCCTTCATAAGCTCCGGTTAAAAGTCTAGTAGCACCCCTAAGTTGCAATGTGTGGGTAGATTTTGAGTGTGGTAGAAATCATTGACTGTTCAAAATCTATTATACTTTTTGTGGGTTGTAGTTGTGAGTTTATTGTTTTATATCTGTTAGCATTTCATTATAAGTTGCACTTTGTTTTTTAGGTAACTCTGCAGAAATTAATGGGATTTTTGTGCATTGATATTAACCATGTATTGTGCATAATTGTGTGAACGATGGAGGTCTTAATTTAAAAGTGCCATCCATTATCCATGTATTACATTGAGTTAAGGTTAGTAGATTGTTATTGGTAGCATACATTTTATTTTTGTCGCTATTATGGTTGTCATATACTAAAAAGGTGTATTTTATATGAGTGATAATTAAGTGTTGGGCTAAGTTTAAATCTCATATTTGTTAGATCCTAATGGTGTTTCCTTGGCATTTCCATGTGTTCTAGCAATTACTCTTTAAAGGGTTGGTAAGCTAGGGAGTTGGCCGGTTGCTTTTTCAGAAACCGTTAGTATAATATTTTTAAGTATCCTTCCTTTTGGCTCTGGTGAGCTCGAACTGGCCTCCTCTATGTTCAGTAAAATATTTCTGAGTTTTGTTTCAGTAAAATTGAAGGGATGGTTATGTTTCTTTCAACTATTTAATTTTTAGTGTAAGCCTTGCCATAGTCTGTGTTTCTCGATGCATTTCTAGTGCGTTGTCCACTGGTGAAGCTCTCTTTACTACAGGTATATGCTCTTTCATTTAATAACAGCTTCCCTGTCTGTTATATTAATATTAAGATTTTTGCATTGCAGGTGCTACTTTTAACCTATTTTATGGATGCTGTCCTTATTTAATTTGTTTGTAGAATTTTGCTTTGCCGAGTTGTTTGCTGTTGTTTTTAGCACTGTTGTATTTTATTGCAGTCTGTAGAGAGGAAACGTGTTGTTTGATTTGGTTGATTTTTCTAATGTAAAATGTAGTTAGTGAGTTTGTCTACTTTATTTAATTGCTCAAATATGTTGATTTGTTATTTTTATTTTCTGTTTTGTTGTTGTGTGCTTTGGTTACTTACTTTGGACGTGCTCTTTGTAAATTTTAAGTAAATTGGGGCTTATTTATTTTCTTTATTTTTTCCCTTCAGCATTTTCTCTTCTTTTGGAAGATTCACCTGTAATTTGGAGACATAAATAAGTAGCACAGTTTTGATTGTTCATTATCTTAACATATTTCTAATTAAGTATTGTATTTGTATTATTTCATTGTTCCTTTACCTGTTGCAAACTACTTTTGTGGGTTTAAAATCCGACAGAGTGACACTCTCTTGCTGAAATCGTTTTTAGAATGTATTTTGTTGTGTGCTTTTGTGGTCTTTTTAAACTATTTGCTAATTGGAAAATAGTGTCTATGTGTTAACTGTGTTTAAGTTTAATTCGATTGGTTGGTTGGAGACTAGTTTTTTTAACCATTTCTTGTAAGTGTTTTAGTTATTTATTTAATGTATATTAATATTATTTTGACTTTTTTTAGATGTGTGTATAATGTTAATGTATTATTATGTGTTTTATTTAGACTGTTCTGTGCTCGATATTTTGGTTCTTGTGATTGTTGTTCTGTTTCCTTGGTTTTAACATGTGGGCAATATCTCTTTATTTCTATATTTTTGTTTACGATATTGTTGTATTTGAAATATTCTTTGCTATATTTCTGTGATTACTGTTTGAGTAGACAATTTCAATATTTGTGTTTACAAATTTGTGGGTAATATTTTGTATGTCAACATTGTTCTTCTGGATATAGTTTCAAACAACCCACTCTTCAGACACCCGCAGCGAGGACATCATTAGACTGCATATTAATACGTGTAAAGATAGAAAAAAACAAGGAATCAGGCCTTTTTTATCTCTGCACCAACAAGGGTGAAAAAGTGAAGACAGTCACTGAATTAAGTGTTGTCATGCACTGCATATACCATGAGTGCTGGGATGTGAGGCAGTGTGCTCCCACCCTCTTTGTTTGAAAGTGCTCTCTTGACTGAAGAACTCTGGCTGGTGCACCTGTGCCCAGTGAGTGGTACAGAGTCCTGATAAGGCTTTGGGCAGCATTTCCAGCACCCCCAGAATGAAGAGTTGCTCTCTGTTGAAGAAGAACTATCCTGAAACACATATCTGGAGATGCACAGCACTGGCTGCATCAATAAGTGTGGAAAAAGTAAAGACTGTCACTGAAGTAAATATTATCATGCACTGCATTTACCATGATGCATTAGTGCAAACTGAGTGCTGGAATGTGAGGCAGTGTGCTTCCACCCTGTTTTTGTTTGAAAAGGCTCCCTTGAGCTAATGAGCTGACAAGTTCTGACTGATGCACATGCGCCCAGTGAGAGTTACAGGCACCTCAAAACATTTTGGGCAGAATTTCCAGCACCCCAAAATGATATGTCACTCTCTATTGAAGAAGGACAACTATCCTGAAACACATATCTAGAAATGCACAGCACTGGCTGCACCAATAAGTGTGAAAAAGTAAAGACTGTCACAGAAGTAAATAGAATCATGCACTGCATTTACCATGATGCATCCGTGCAAACTGAGTGCTGGAATGTGAGGGAGTGTGCTCCCACCCTGTATTTGTTTAAAAAGGCTCCCTTAAGCTAATGAGCTGACAAGCTCTGACTGATGCACCTGCACCCAGTGAGAGTTACAGGCACCTGACAGCACTTTGGGAAGCATTTGCGGCACCCCCAAAATGATGTGTCGCTCTCTATTGAAGAAGGACAACTATCCTGAAACCCAAGTCTAGAGATGCACAGCACTGACTGCACCAATAAGGATGAAAAACTAAAGAATGTCACTTAAGTAAGTGTTATCATGCACTGCATTTACCATGATGCATTGGAGGGAACTGACTGCTGAGATGTGAGGCAGTATGCTCCCACCTTCCTTTTGTCTGAAAAGGCTTCCTTGACACTTGGAAGGATTCATAAATGAAATCCATCCTCAGTAATATTAATGCAGCAGAAATCTGACCAAATGTCATTCTTTGCACTATGGTGGTCAAGTATAATCCATCACAGAGGAAACATGTTGTCGACAAGCAATGTGACTGTCATCTGATATGACCCGAGAACATTACATTGGGCCTCTAATGTAGAAGTATGCATTTTCCTCAAATTTTTGATTTTCATGAAAATCTTCTTATGGACTATTTTAAATGCACCATGCATCATACAGTTCGGAGTTAAAGGGAAAGACTGCTTCTTTTTAATACCTTCCACCCCTGCTTCCCAAAAGTCTATGCTACGGACAAGTCAATCTGTCAGGCTTTATCCCTGATATTTCCAGACACAGGGATAACCTACTAAAAATCAAAGGTGAAATAGCAGGAGTGCCCTCCTAAGCATGACACTAGGCACTCAGTCGGCATCAAGAAGATGGCTTCACAAGCCTCCTTGACTTTCTGAGGTAGCTTGGTTTAGCGGACAAATCCTAGTTGAAACAAAGTAAAGTGTAGGTAGAGATCAGATACAGTATAACACCATCATCACAGAAGCAATAAAGATAAATGTTGTATCTTCCAGGTTCGTTTAAATACTCGTTAATAGCATTTTAGCTGTGTGTGGTAGAAATCACACAACTCCATAAAGCAGCAAAATATCACAAAAGAAACACTGCTGCAATCCTGCAAACCTACGCTACACACATGCTTCCTGTGATCACCGAGTAATCGCAAGTTCTGGACTGTTCTTAATGATATTTTTAAGAATACAGGAGTCCTTCCTTTGTCTCCCGTTTATAGTTTGGAATTGTCAATACATTAAAACGTGGATAACTTGAATACCTAAATTGATAATGCTAATGAATCAATGGCTCTAACTTTACAAATTCATCTTTAGGCAGTGAAGCGAGTTCTCGGTGGGGGGGGGGGTAGCTTGTGTAGACCAACAAACACAAAGGGCACTCGCAAGAACAAGACCACCCCAGCTTGGACACAAGTTAGCATTGTGGTGGGTCTCTGCTCAGCTAAACAGTGCCATTGAGTCACCAATCATGATTCTGGGACACTTTTCTGGCACTCAGGTGGTTGAGGGTGAGATGGACTTGTGCTCAGACCATGCTGAATGGAAGCTAGTTACTTCAGGGCCAGACAAAGGTGAGAAAACAAAGTAACTCTTGGCACAGAGAGGGAGTGTGCCCAGTAAGCAGATCCACCACTCAGCTTGCTAGCACTTGTAGATTGTTCGAGGGTAGCTTCTGCCGCTCCCTGCAGAGCAGTGTCACCGGATATCTTTTAGTTGCTGGAGTGAAGTGCCTCCTTATAGGGTGTCTCTGGCACTCTGCTAATTTATGCCAATGCATTCTCAATTTTTAACAATCCATCCAGTCTGGCCTGCGCAGTTTCCCTTTACATGTTGAATATAACCTTATAGCCTGCCATAGTGGGCTATGCCAGCCATTAAAAGAGCCCCTCCAGCATTAACAATGGAGCTGGACTTTAAAGTCGGTATAGCCCAGCTACGGAGGGCTATAAGGCTATTAGAAAATTCTCCACTAGAGGGCAGAATGTTCTAACAAATAAAACAAAAGCCTCATGGAGCCGAGGAAATCTATATTCCCTCGGCTCCGTGATGCTTTTGTTCACAGCAGAAGCTGTGAACGACAACATTGGAATGTTGAAGCTCTGGGCTTTCACCAGCCATTAGAAGCCCGGTGCACACATTGTTTTTATTGGAGTTCCCAACATTCCTATGTTGTAATATAGACTTGGAGCCCAACGTAGTGGGCTCTACCAGCCATTTAAGGCCCACTCCAGAGTTCGGCTCGACTCTTTAACAAGAGAACGTGCCTTTAATGGCCGGTAGAGCCCACTATGGAGGACTCTAATGCTATTAGAACATTCCGCCACTAGAGGGCAGAATATTCTAACAAACAAAACAAAGGCCTCCTGTACCCCGAGGGGGTTGAAATTCCCTTGGGGTCCGTAAGGCCTTTGTTCACAGCAACAGCTATGAGCAAATATTGGAATTTTGCTGCTCTGGGCTTCTACCGGCCATTAGAAGCTGGAAGCACTCCATTGTTGTGCTGAAGAAATACACAAGATTTGCCATCAGAGCAGGCCCCTTCCTATGTAGAAAAATGTAGGCATATGCCCACCAAAGCATGATGGGAAATGGTGAAGGTATGGTCTATGCAGCATTAGAGCATTGGAATGTTGGGTGCTCCATTGAAAACAATGGAATGCTCCCGGCTTCTAACGGTAGAAGCCCAGAGCAGCAACATTCCAATATTTGCTCATAGCTGTTGCTGTGAACAAAGGCCTTACAGACCCCAAGGGAATTTCAACCCCCTCGGGCTACAGGAGGCCTATGTTTTGTTTGTTAGAATATTCTGCCCTCTAGTGGTGGAATGTTCTAATAGCCTTAGAGTCCTCCATAGAGGGCTCTACCGGCCGCTAAAAGCCCGTTCTCTTGTTAAAGACCCTGAGCCGAAATCTGGAGTGGGCCTTAAATGGCTGGTAGAGCCCACTACGTTAGGCTCCAAGTCTATATTACAACATTGGAATGTTGGGAACTCCAATAAAAACAATGTGTGCTCCGGGCTTCTAATGGCTGGTGAAAGCCCAGAACTTCAACATTCCAATGTTGTCGTTCACAGCTTTTGCTGTGAACAAAAGCATCACGGAGCCGAGGGAATTTAAACATACAAATCAAAGACAGCACTAAAAGCAGCAGCAGTGCACTCTTTACTTGCATGCTATATGTGTTAACTCTCTCTCTCTCTCTCTCTTGTACTTGTTGGGAAGCCTTTATTCACAGGTAACAGCTAGGCATAATGCATTTCAGCATATCGCCTTCCTCAGATGCGGCTCGTTTACCTAGGTTCCACCTTCTCCCACTTTTGAATTTGCTGTGGCACTCCCATTGGAGGGAGATCAGCTGACCCTGTTGCTCAGGGCCTTCAGGCCATGCCATGACTACAGTTCCCAGAATGCACGTTGGTGGTAAGTACAGGAGCAGGACCTCTTTTGCTACAGTGAGCGCTGAAAAATTGCCTCGCAAAAAATGGGGCCGTGTAGCAGCTGGTGTCCCCTTTAAAACACAGTGTTAAGGCGTCCCTGGAGTCCCCAACGCCTCAACCTCAATACAGGAAACAAGCCGGGCCGTGAAGAGAGTGTAATCATCCCTCTTCCCCGTGCAGTCACGGGCTGCATTGACAGCGGCCACTTGCCAGGCTCGTTCTTGAGGTGGTCCTGGGGGAATTCAATACCTTGAAACACACAGTCACTTTGCCAGCGAAACCCAAGGACACTTGTAAGGCGGGTCCTTGTATCGCGCTCCTGGCATATAATCTTTTTACCAACAAAATAATTACAATAAAAGACAATACATATGCAATGCAAAACATCTGAAAGTCGAGAAAGGGACAAGTGCCTAAGGCATTAAAATTACATATGGAGTTTAGTTGTCACCAATGATGGAGTAGCCTATCTACTCTTCAGCATGAGAACAAGTGACTGCACAACTCTCAGTTGACTCCTTCAGCTCTTGCTTGGGTCAGCCTTCACCTTGATCCAAAGGGAAATTTTCTTCCCATCCTCACTGCTGATTTCCTGCTGCAATATTGAAGGTACCCCCTGGGCTGTTTGCACTTCCCTGAATGTGACTACTGCAGAAGGAGACTTAGGTGAGTCTTGGCCAGAGAGTTCCAGGTAATGGCATTGTCCCTTGCAGCAGCAGTTCCTTTTTCTGTGAAAACACCTTCCCCCCGAGCCAGTGTTCTGATGATGGGAAGGTTTATAATCACTTCAAAACAGGGTAGTAGTGGTTCCTCACAGGGAAATTTACCGCACGTCAAATAATGCTGTATTATTACACAGTCAAATAATGTGTGAGTATATCCAATCAAATTGAGGTGCTGTTGGTTTGGCCACCCTACAACTAGAAGGTGCTAAATGCAAATTAGAAAACTAATATGCTCCATCCATATAAATACTAGAACCTTTTTATAGCACTCTCTTGAGTAAACACATTAGACCATTAAGTCATTAATAGAATCGTAACAGAGAATGTAATTCTTCACAATGTCCCTTATTCAGGGATCTCAGTTTATAGGTCTCTCGTCTCATGATTGAAACAAATATCACAGTCCAATTTGTTTGTTGTTTCCACTGTTTATTTCTTCTTTGGTAAATTAAAAAAACAGCCCAATTCTTTCAGCACAGATTCAGCCTTCAGCCCACACGTGTTTCGTCTGGATGTATGACAGTACAACACGTGTCATTACAACGCGTGCAGTTACATCGCATGCGTTACAACGCATGCGATGTTACAACGCTATGCCATTACAACGCAAGTCTTTACATCGACTTGCGCTAGATGGCGTGCTAACATTAGAAAAGTGTCATTTACTATTCCAACTCCAGTCCACTTAACAGTAGGGAAGGTGTTGGGATAGTAAACTACACTATTTGTAATGTTAGCACGTCATCTAGCGCAAGTCGATGTAAAGATTTGCGTTGTAATGGCATTGCGTTGTAACATCGCATGCGTTGTAACGCATGCGATGTAAAAGCTGCGCGTGGTAAAAACCGCGTTGTAATGGCTGTTCCCCGTTTCGTCTTCTTAAAGACTTTTTCAAGGCTGGAATGCAAATAAAATACACAATGTCTTGATATGTACAAAATTGTTGGTGAGATTAAGTCAATTAATTTACATATTCCATAGCAAAACATCCAGATGACTAATAATGATAAATGGATTTATCCAGCAGAAAGATTAATATTATATACATACTGCAGCAAGTTTTTGATTTAGAAAGCAAGAAAATAGGCCAATGTGTAATCATAAATTTCACCCACAGAAAGAAAATTTAGAACAAGCAGCCACAAAGTGTATGAAGAGAGAAGAGATCTAATAGTAAGATTAGGAGGAGCCTGAGAAAATCCATGATTCACCCGAACGTGCTTTGAAAAAATATATATGTAACACATGATTCTAGCCATCGCATTTAGAGAGTCGGGGTATATATATAAGAACCCACCAGTTCAACAAACGGATGATGGGAAGGTTGCAGCGACAGATGAAGAATCTGTTCCAAGTGAAATAGCCGTACAAAACGATGGTGGCGGAACCTGTGCCACAACAACTTCTTCGAGATCGCTGGCTTATTGGCTGCTTCTGGGGGTGGATTTCTTGAGAACGTGGCAGAAAGCTGAGCTTGGGTAGTAGAGATGTCTCTGACTGGCTGCCATGACATAGGAAGTGAATTAAGGGTTCAGGTCTTTCACCAAAATGGCAGTAAAGGCAGATTTTGCATATTGCGGGTGGATGGGATCCACTCTGATTAATGAAGGATCCAGCTAATTCATGCTAAAGGTCAATCAGTAGATACAGTTCAAGACTTGGCCTTAGGAATGCTCACCACTTTGCCAAAATGTAAAATAAATGTAGGAGTGTTGAAATTGGCATAAATTCCTTTTGTGTAATTCTGCTAAAAATAGTGATAAAACACAAGTTGCAGTGAACAACAGGCGCTCACATTCTGGTCATTCACATGGTTCTTGTGCTCCTGCAATAGGATTTTTTACTCAAAGGGTCTTTATCTAGGTGACCAGGTGTAATGGTGTAATTTCGGGAATTTTCCAAAGCAAGCGGAATGGAAATTTCACTTGGCCCTAAAAAATGTCAAGAGAGTGCCAACTGCTCATTGAGTTAGAGGCATTCAACTCTTCATAGCAGGCACTGCTCCCGACTGACATGCCAGTCCCATGGCGGCATCAGACATGTTCTCACCATCTTTGTCTTTCTTTCCTCATCTTGAAGGCAATGTAAAACAACACTGGATTATTAGATCTATGGCCCACCTGTAACTCAGCACCTACCTCACTGTAATCCAGGTCGCACCTTAGTCTTGAGTGATAAGAAAAATAAACAGGCAGGATTACAGATCTGTTCATAAAGACATACTTTAGATAGAAGATCCATAAAAGAGTTGATTTCCTGCAAACTCTATATAGCACAAATTTAACTTGAGCTCTTAATTTACCATTATCACCCCCCCCACCCCCCTTTTTTGCACAGTGCAGCAGAAGTGACAAACCGCCAGGTCTTTCACACCAGCATGGCCTTTGCTGGACAGTGACACAATGGGGTTTATGTACAAGAAAGATGAGGAAAGCGAAATTAGCCTTCCTGGCTAAACGCCTCTCTTGTCCACTTCTGAAACGCAAGGCTGCATCATATTTACAAGAATGTGGTGCAGCATTCTGTTCGCCCTGTGATGGCGCTAATTTAGCAACTTAGCACCAACGCAGGCACCCTTGCACCAGAGTGCAAGGGTGTCTGTGTGCAAGGGAGGATTGTTTATGTGTTGGAAGATGTGCCTTCCTGCACATAAACAATCCTAGAAATGCCATTCTGTCTCTTTCATGTGTGCTGCTTCATGCAGCACACATGAAAGTGACAAAATGGAATTTTTTAAAAAGTTTGTTTATGTACAGGAAGGGACACCTTCCTGTACATAAAAAATGGCATTTTGCTTTTTCCATGTGTGATGCACAAGTCAGCACACATGGAAAAAACAAAAACGTTTCGCCATCTTAAGACCAGTTTTTACCTGGTCTTAATTGTGGCGCTGCCTCCTAAGTACGCCGCCCTTGTACATAGGGGGCAGCGTCAAAATGAAAAGGTGTTGCGGTGGAACGCCCACCGCAACACCCACTGCCCACCCCTTTCACACTAACCATAGCATTAAAGGGGGTCTTATGTATAAGGCCGCGTTAAGTCACGTTAAGTGGCTTTACGCTGCCTTGTACATAAGGCGCAGCCCTTATCGCCACCACCACATCACTATAGGTGATATTGTGGTGGCAATAGGGGTTTGAAAATTAGCCCTAAAATGGCTTGACATGAGCCTGTGCATGTTGTTAGAGTTCCCTGGTGGTAGGCACGGCCTTTTTGGCTTGACTTCCCTTCCCTAATATACCCCAGAGATTAAACCCTTCGCAGAGCCAAAAAATTCTGCGGACGGGGCTAATGCTCTTGCCAGTAGCTGTCAAAAGGGAACTCCCTGGAGTCATGTCAGCCTCACGGCATCCCTCGTAGGCTGCCAACGCTGCGTCTGTTCAGCTGTGAAATGCCATGAATTCCCCACATCTGTAATCAACCTGCGAGACAAGCTCTTATTCAAAGATACATAGCCCATGAAATCCTCCCTGTCCGGAGATCTGTGCGTCTTCCTTTCCTCCCGCCACTCCACAGCTCCAGACAGGGAGGTAAAGCAGTCCACAACCCGTCAATAAATAGCCACTTCAAAATGAGGCTTGCCAATACCATCACTGTAGGGACTTCGCGTCGAGGAGCCATTTTGGGAATCTACATTTTATTAGAGGGATGGGAGAGTGGGGCCGAAAAGCTTTTATTCTAGGCTGTCTGTGTTAAGTCCATTTTACGCTGCTACTCCAATTGCGAAGTAGAGAGAGGCTGATTGAATACAAATCCCAGGCTGGAAACAAAATAGGCTATACAAATAGGCCATGGAAGTGCTTGAAGTGTGCCAGCCAGTGGATTTGTTCCTCACGGCATTAGAAGTTCGGCGGGAAATTGAAATATTACCCAAAATAGTTCAAGTGGCTTATGTGCTGCTCTACCTTCAGTCCTGGAAAATTTTCAGACGGCTAAAAATCTCCCAAATCTCTTTAAACGGAGCTGTTTAGCGTCTCAGGATAATATGAGTCAGGGTCTGACAGGGACAAAAAATAGGCCCAAGCGCCAAAATAAAAGTGGCCCCCATTAGCGGACCAGACACCTAAAAGTGTGGTTCTCATTTACAAATCAGACCGTTTTTCGACTTTTAAAGACACTGGGGGATAATTACAAGATTTGTGGCAAAGGGAAGCACTGCAAGTTACCTTGCTGAGCTGCACTGCGTCACAAGGAAAAAGCAGGAATGCTCCGTATTTATTCAATAGGGCACATCCTTGTTCTATCCCCCTGCGATAGTGCCGTTTTGGCAGCTGAACCCCAATGCTGGCGCCCTTGCACCATGGGGCAAGGGTGCCTGTGTTTTCGGGAGGATTGTTTTTGTGCAGGAATAGCACCTTACGGCACAAACACAATACTGAGAGTTTTCACCCCTCTCTCTGTGTGCTGCAAATGTTTTCTCCCCGTTACACCTGACCTGGGAAAGCGTATCTTTTTGACGCATTCCATGGGTTACCAAGCTTGGTAAATCTGGGAATGCGTAAAAAAAAAGGGATTTGCATGGGAACACCCACTGCAATGCCCATGGAACACCTCCCTTTGCTCAGAGTAATGCAGCGCAGCGATTTGTGCTGCGTTGCATTACTCGATATTTTTGAAGCCACTCAAAGAAACGCAAAGTGGCTTTGCGTGGCTTCATAAATATGACTTCGAGGTTAGTATCGTGCATGTTACCACGTTGGGTGGTGCAAACATGGTGCAAAGCTCTCATAAGTATGCCCCATGTTGTATACATTTTTTCGCCAGGTATGAAATAGTGCATGGATCTGAACTTGCTACAGGCAGTGTTTGTTTTAATAGCTAGGAAATCAACTGTAAAAACCGGCCCACTAGGCACACAAAACAGGCCCACAAACAGCCCAAAAACTGGCCCATGGATTGATCTGTCAAACCATCTCTTGGGACACTGCCTACCTGCCTATAGGCCAGTCTGACCCTGATATCTGTGCTCCTGCCTAGGGGGTACCTTTGTAGGTAGAAAGAAGGCTAGAATATACAAAGAGATGGCATGAACCATTGCACGATCGATTGATTCCAAGAGACGCTGATTCCTATGACCGTGTGTTGTGCACTGTCAGCCTGACATCCGACAACCCCACCCACATCCTGTCGCTCCTTGAAATCTCACGAAAGGTCCATTAGCTTCCGCCATGAACATCCACCACGTTTTACGTTGTGTCCGCACATTCTTACTAGAGGTGGCCCAGCCACTGAAAGCTCGAGCCGGGCTCTATCTCAGCTCGAGGTGCTGTTGGAATCTCGAGCACTTAACGAGCTGAACTTTAATTTGGATTCTGCCTGCCACCTTCTCTCTACCCAGGATGTGGCTTCACTTCATCTCCCTGTGCCTGTAAAAATGAACAACCTTGTTTAATGTAACTTGTTCTCATGTAGGGTGCTCCAATACCTTGGGTCCAGTTTGTGATGTAAAAAAACTGCAGAAAAGTTAATAAACAGGTCAAAAGTATCGCTTCTGCTGTGGTTACTTTCATGACACCCTCCACCTGCCTAAGCGAATCTGTACTGCTTCCAGCTTTTATCAATTTTAAGATTTTCAATCCAACGTAACCACAGACTTTGCGGGCATTGACATTCATATATTTGGTCTATTAAGTTATTTTTCTTTCTTTTCTTATTTCCATTAATTTCAGCAGCCGTTTTTCTTTCGGGTTTGTTTTTATTGCACATTAATTCTAAACATTATTATTTATACTCTTTATTATGCCTACTTTCTTGCTAAACTAAATTTCACTGTTTCAGCCCTAACATTAACCATTACCCTAACCCAGGTCATCTCCTGATATAGCTATAAATAACAAGATTGGGGAGTGTAGAGGTAAAGCCCTCCACGGGCGTAGAGGGTGGATACGTCCTCCACACAGAATCAGTTACAAAACATAAGGATCCACCTCTAGGGGAAGGAGGAGGGGGAAGAGAAGAAACTGGGCTCAGATATCTAGGGTGGTGGAGGGTGTGTATCCTACTGTGGATGGACACACACTGTGTTTGTTTAAATACCCCTCACACACCAGAATGGCCCTTGGTGTCATGCTTCATCATAGGGGTCTTACCGCCCCGCTGCGGGACGGGGCGTGCTACGACCTGCGACTACGCGGGAGCACTGATAATGTAGTGCTATGTGTGATGCAAGAGGGAGGGTCTGAAGTGGATGTAGGTAGGTGTATTAAAAAGTACCTGGCCTCATTAGACATATAAACTTTAATAGGTCAAGGGAGGCTGGTACTGTTAAAAAAGGTGGTGCGGAGATGTCCTGCGTAATATGCGGATACTCCTAGTAGGTCAACATGTTTCGATGCAGCAAGGCATCTTCGTCAGGGCAAGAACAAGATCCCTCCTGTATAAATAACGTGTAC
Organism: Triturus cristatus; assembly: GCF_964204655.1. NCBI lineage: Eukaryota > Metazoa > Chordata > Amphibia > Caudata > Salamandridae > Triturus > Triturus cristatus. Next base: position 778,920,530 of record NC_140594.1, read on the forward strand.
TTAATTTAACGACTATAGAAAATAAGTGAAAATGCAATTAATAAAGCATTAATATACAATACCTAATGGTATGCTTTTACGTTTATGTATATGAGAGAACAATGCCTCATGAACCTTTAGAACGGGTGGATAGGGCGAGGTAACTCAATGGTGCCCCTTGAAAACCCTGGCTCGATGTGAGTCCATACCGCGGTTCCGCTGTAATTAATGTTATTTTTCTTTCTTTTCTTATTTCCATTAATTTCAGCAGCTGTTTACATATAAAGCAACTTTGTTTTTCTTTCGGGTTAGTTTTTATTGCACATTGTTTCTAAACATTATTATTTATACTCTTTATTATACCTACTTTCTTGCTAAACTAAATGTCACCGTTTCAGCCATAACATTAACCATTACCCTAACCCAGGTCATCTCCTGATATAACCCTAGCGCTTAATACACTCGTTTTTTGGTCGTTCAGACAAATGTTTCATCATCAGACTTTGAGACAGAAAAGTGAAAAAGGGGGAAAAGAAAGGTAGGAAGGGAGGAAAACAGTGACAAAGGGGGGAAAGAGGTAGAAAAAGACAGGGCTTGAGTGAGATAAAGAGAAAGGAAGTGCAGGGTGCTAGTAGAAAGATGCATGAGGTGGAATCAAAACAGAGCCTCAGTGTAGCCTTCTACAACAGCACCATCACGTGACCCCAGGTGGTAATTCTATCTCAGTGCATGCGTGTTAGTTTTAGGATTAGTGTAAAGATGACAACTAGTCTAAGGATTAGCTATATGGCCAACATTGGGGTTAAGCCTAGTCCTAGAGGTAAGGAAAGGTTGGGATTAAATTATGATTATAATTAGCTCAAAGTTGTATCAAATAGGTGTAGGGATAGGGTCACCGTTAGTGTTAGTTTAAGCTCCACGTCCAGCATGAGGAGAAGCACTATAACCCCAAGCACATTAGCGAGGATCGTACCCAACAACCCTGCTCCAAGGGGAAGCCATATCCAGACCCCATATCCATTGACAGAGGTCCACAGGATTTCCATGAAGAGCCATGCACTGGTCCGAATCCCAGCAGGCTGCGTTTGAAAGGCAGACCAAGCATTAGGACAGGACCACACAGGTCCCATCAAGTGCAGTAGGAAGTATGTGGCACGCAACAGGGAAACAACCAGAAATGCAACAGGTCAAATACAACCACATTTCACATGATGCAGGACCAGCAGAGAGCACTGTGAGAAGCGCAAGCCCAGCTCGCCTTCTGGGAAGAAAAAGGCAGGGTACCCACCTGTCCTCCATCATCGCACCCTGAGCCTTTACACCCCACACCACTTCAAGAGGGGGGGCAAAGGATGGTTGACTCCGACCTAATCTCGCTGGACTGGGGGAAATCCACACCTTTCAAAGAAGCCCCAGAAAAACAACAAGAACAGCAACCATAACCCAGCCCCAAGTCCAGTAGGAGGCCAGTGAAGGAAGAAAAGGCCAAACACTGGAATTAGCTCCACACTGCCCCAGATCAATCTGACATGGAAAAGGGGAGCAAACATTGCCAGCAGAATTCAGACCAAAATCCCAGAAACCAGGAGAAGCAAAAATAAAATCCACATTAAAAGCAAACTCCTAGTAGTGGGAAGAATCTTCACTAACAAAGCCTAAAATTAAAGCAGGAATAACTATTTGGAAACCAGAAACCTAAGATACCGACAAAACAAAAGATTTCTGGGTAGAGGCGGTCTTTTATGGGCATACCCGAATGGGCGGAGATTACTTTGTGTTTTTTAGGTAGGCAGGGAAGTGCTTGTCCACAGGGTGTGGACACACTTCAAAATGTAGGGACTAGGACCAGCTTGTTTTTAGGAAGTGATGAGGAGGTAATGCATATATAGTGAGTTAACAGACACCTTGTCTGCGGGTAGCAACTGCTCTTTTGTGGCAGGTTAAATCAGTTCTTCCTTGAAGGGACTTTCCGGTAGTTGGCTGCTTTGTTGTTATGCATATTGTTTTATGCATTGTTGCTCTGCATAGTATTTTATGCATTATACTTGCGTACATAGCTATACTAAATTGTGTAATTCTGCTTCCTCTGGTATGGAGTATTGTTCTTCATTTCTTAGGCACACTGGGTACATTTCTTTAGAGCGGGATTGGGAACTCATAGGTGATTCTCTTTCAGGCCGATTCCGTGTATCTTTCCATAAAATGCAGATTTTCAACACTCGTGTAAATAAAAGCTCTGATTTTATATTTTTAAACAAACGTGATCCCTCTTTTGCATATGTGTGCATGCTGTTGCTCTGGCCAACTACATTCTCATGCTGTATTGTGTTGATCACAGCAGGCATCATATTGTGAACATGATGTTTTATCCTGGGCTATTCTGGCCATTTTCCTGCTGAACATTGTGGCTTTGTTGTGGATTTTTCTTGGGTTTAAAATTCGCTAGCTGTAACCAGATGGAAAGAAAACTTGCTGGCTGAAAAAGAGGTGTTACAGGCTCTACAGGGCTGGTGCTTCTTTCTGACCACTTTAGGCAGCTGCCTAAAGATACTGCCTAAAGATGCTACATAATAGGTCCACCAGATTGCAACGAGTGGCTTTAAAAGTGGCTGGAGCATGAGGAATGCCCACACTGCAAGAGGTTATTTTCCATTGGGATACAATAACCCTTGCACAAGACCTAGAGCTCTGCTGATTTGCTATGTGTACATTCAGCTTTAGCTTATGTAAATCCATTCTTTTTACTCGTGGCTTATGGGAGCTGTAGTTCCAGCTGCAGTGTAATAAAGAGAAAAGGAAACCATAATATCCGCTTAAGTGCCTTCTATAAAATCCTGTTTTTTCCTAACTGTGTGAAAAAAAAGTACCTTCACAACGATTGTGGATAACTTGATGCAATGTGTTGCCAAGCAATGGTCTGGACCATGAATTCACGATTTAACTTTTGTTTGAAATCCAAGTTAGTTCCAGAAAAGTTTCAAGTGAACTATCTTTTACATTTTATTAACCTCAGTTTTGAGGGGCGACTGGTATTGGGGAGAGAGTGTGGCCTAAGGGCTAAGGCAGTCAACCTCAAAACAGAAGGAGACCTGGGTTTGAATCTCGGCAAGGACAAATCTCCCCATGCCTAACAAAAATGAATGTGTCCCTCTGTAACACAACTAGTGTTCGCGTAAAGCTCTCTGATACCTTCGGGTCTAGTTCGCACTTTATAACACTCCGCACAAAAAAAGTAGCTCCAAGAAGAAGGTTTCCGTTGGAAACACTGCCCCATAAACTTAAATACCTGAATAAACCAATTAAAGCTGACTGTGTGTGAATCACAAATGTGTTCGTGTTGAGAAATAATATTCAGCAATGGTAGTGAAGTTATTAGAGGAAACATTGTACAAGTGACAGAGGATGAGATGAATAACTGCACCTGTCTGTCCTCAGAGGAATAAACATTTTCCTCCCCGGAAAATGAATGGAATGCAAGCAGATGGAGATTAGAAGCAGCGGAAAGAATCATCTTCAATTCGAAAACATATTTTTACCTTCCTCTGTGCTGTGCCTCGGTGCCTCCTATGGTCCTTTCTGCTAGATGAGGAGGAATTTTAAGATTATGATTACGAATGTAGATCTCAGCAGATCAGAAAGGATCCCTTGCATCAAATTCAAAGGATGAAGTGTGAATGTGTTAAAGGTAAGGGTGGGCGTAGTGGGCGTAGTGGGGCTACGTGAAGCAGCACGTAGTGTGCCCAAATCTACGCACACTACGCGCTTCGCGTAGCCCCACTACGTGCCACCCACCTCCCACCCGCCATTCTTTTAAATATTATAAGCAATGAAAAATAAAGTAAAAGTAAGTCGACTTACCCGTAAGCGCGGCGTCTCCGGGGCTCCCTCTTTCAGTTTCTAATTTCTTCTGGCAAATGCGCATGCGCGGACGCCCGCGCATGCGCATTTCTCGCGAGAAATGCGCATGCGCGGGTGTCCGCGCATGCGCATTTGCCAGAAGAAATTAGAAACTGAAAGAGGGAGCCCCGGAGACGCCGCGCTTACGGGTAAGTCGACTTACTTTACTTTATTTTTCATTGCTCATATATTTAAAAGAAGGGCGGGCGGGAGGTGGGTGGCGGGTGGCAAGCAGCTACGCTTCGCCCTCGGCGTGTGCGTAGCGCTGCCCTGCTTCGCCTACTTCGGAAAGTGCGAAGCAGGCAGCGCTACGTACACTACGTGGGCGAAGCGTAGTGCTACGCCCGGGGTTAGTTAAAGGGGGTGTTGTAGTGAAGATTGCTATCTATATACGTACAATGCTAAGTTAGCACAACCGTGTTAGATGTTAGAAAACCATCTTGCCGCTTTTGCTGTTTTTGCACACGACACTGTAGTCACATGTTATTAAATTGAGAAATGCTTGCTCGACTTTGCTTCACATGAGAACTGTCTGTTGTTCACATCCCAAATAGTGAGCAGCGACCTTGGTCTGCACATCGTGTAAAGAAACAGTCTGGGTCGCTAGACGGTGCATGTTGTTGGGTTCAGGTTGATCGGCCCACTATTTAGGCATAACACGCACACAGCTGCAAATACCTGAAAGTCGGGTGCTTTTAATATTGCAGTGTTACATGTTTTTCATTACATTCGGAAGAAGAGCTTTCCCAGGAGCAGAGCCTAGCTGATCCTGTGATATGATCTCACTGAGCTGATCTTTACGGTATGGGGTTCCCCATTCAAGCCTAGAGACCTTTTACTAGTCTAATAATAATAATATTAGTTTGCTAGCGAAAGGAAGGTGGCTGAGATCCACTGTCATTTTAGTATGATTACTCCTTTCATTTTCTATGGTATTGTAACTATGCTGATGGTTTTGATTTTAATCATTTGTCTGCTTATGTTAGCTAATGTACTGCATCTTAGGACACGAGGTTTATAAAATAAACTCTTTAAACTTTACCGTGTCTCTGTTTATTCTGTTGTGGACTGATATGAGAATAATTACGAACAGGTATTTCTGATTCCCACCATTCCTGAGAATACCCGAAGTCGCTTGTTCTGGGTTGTCTGTGCATTGGGACCGCCGAGATAAACCTCGGATAACGAATGGGACACTGATGCTGGTCGGATAAGGGGTTCTGGGTTCTGAGGTGAGTTTTTGGTACACCGCAATTCACTGAGGTCCTGGTTTCCTGTGCATAGTTCTGTGCATAAGCAGAATCCCTGCAACATGGCGCCCAACGTGGGGCACCTAACGTTTGGTCTATTGATTTGAAACTCCTTAGTAGTGCTTATATTAGTCCACAACTCCCTCGCTCTGGTTTCCGGTTGACGGGAGTGACGGTTTAACCTACCTGTGTTTCGACTAATAGGTTCCTTCACGCTTGATCATTAAAAAGGTTATTTTTACTGAACCCCAGTGCTACTGTTGATATCGTTGATACACTTTAGTGTGTCCTAATGGCGGTAGACATAGCCGTGCATAGTCGTGCACCTCTACGCTGTCATTTGAAGACGTATGGGGTGCCAGATGATGGGATGGCTGTTATTTTTGTGGTGAGCGCTGATGCGTCATACCCCTTTGAGTTGTTTTACTCATGGGTGACTTTTCTGGCAGTGGATGACGATGATACATTTCATACCTTTACTCCCACACAGCTGCCTGCGGTCTATACCCCGTATAGGACACAAGAAATTCCAATCTCTGCCTGGCAGCATACCATTTGGTTTAATGGCGCCCTTCCCCATGCGGTTGCACCGGCAAGAATGGGCCCGTTGTCCATTGCAGGGGCCACATGGCCAGTGCTGGCCGGCTTTACGCCTCATCCCCGCTATCTCACGGTGGCGGTGGCTGAGTTGTGAGTACTACACACAGCCCTGATTACGGTCCATAGGGCTTTAGTGCAGTACGTGTCGCGCAACGTGCAGGTGCGAACACCTGCTGTTGCGGGACAACCAACGGCCCACCACGCGGTGGTTATTAGTCCTGTTATGGTTAATTCGGTTATGGGCAAGCGCCCACAGAATAGGGATGATTTTCCTTATTGGCTTGCTGAGAAATTTGACCAACTGGAGGCGGTTTTTCCGCATACCACTCCTGTGGAGAAACACAGGATACTCACAATTAGTTTGCCGAAAGACTTAGTCCCAGATATGGCTGATTGCACAAACTGGGGCAAGGTCTTTGCCGCGACCTACTCGAAGTGCTTCGGCACTCTGTCTATGTCTGTACTACCCTCCGTCATCAAACGTGTTCAAGAGAATCACGGTGCAGAGGCTGCTGTTGAATTGGGAATGAGGCTTGTCGGAGTGTTCAATGTGGTGGCTTCCATGGTAATGGGCAACCTCAAAGGTGATGCCATGCAGTTCCAAGTACTAAATAAGTTGGACAGCGTGGATGAACTCGACAAGCCCAAGGAGTTTGCAAAAATAATTGCGCAAGCCTACAGGCAAGTGGGCCGTAGTGCGTTGGGTATTAAACCACCCGTTATTCCTGATATAGTACAGCAAGCTAAGGTGAGCTCGTCGACTAAAGACGAATGCCCAATTTTTCCTAAACCAAGTTGGCGAGCAAAAAAACAGGGGAAGCAGCAACAGAAACAGGGGTCTCGTCCTGCCTCGCCCGTGCAGTCGTCCAGGGAACGCACATATGATCTGCGCGATCGATCTCGTATTAAGTCACCTGATAGATTTCAGGTTTCTGAACAACGCTCTCCTCGTTCTTCACAGGAAACATCGGCTTCACAATCCGGTGGCGGAGACCGTGGGAAAGGAATGGGTGCCCAAGGTCGTGAGCAACCCCGCCAGACTGACAGCAAAGGCAAGCAGGACGAGTCTGCGCGTCAACGACCCCAGTTTCAGAAGAAGAAAGTTGCTGTGCTAACAGCGAGGTATGCCACAGATGGTGCGGACGCAGCTTCAGAACCTGACATGGGCACTAACGCTGCTCGACAGCGCGGCGGAAGTTACAGTGGTGCGACAAGCACTGCGTCCATATCTGGTGGCAACAGCAACTGATACGTTCATAACTGTAGAAACTGCTGACACTAGAGTGGCTCCCCCTGACAGACTATATAACATAGTCCTTTCAATTGAGGGTGACATACAACGCACGATTAAAGGGATTTTTTGGGATCATCTGACCACTTCATATGATATTCTATTAGCAGAGGCAGATTGGCCCCCGGCTTTCATTTTAGATGCTCCTAGAGGGGAGGAGGTAATCCTCCCGTTCTTTGCGCACACGGTGCCAAGGGACCAAGCTAAAAAGTTCGCCGAGGAGTGGGCTCTGGTGCTTGCACCTGCTCTTTATCGTAATCAGGTAGGCTGGGATAAATTGTCCTCCAGCCATGAAATTCCGTTGCGGTCCAAGCCCCAGCCACAACCCCAATATCCCATGCGTCGCGAAGCAAGACCTCACATCGCGGCTATCCTTGAACAATTGGAATATCAAGGGGTAATTGAAACTTGTGTGTCACCAATGAATAATCCTTTATTCACTGTGACGAAACCTGACGGGCTGTACCGCTTAGTTTTGGATTACCGGCATTTAAACTCTCATTGCTGGACATGCGCATTACAAAATACCCACAGTTCGGCTCTCGTCGATAGTCTCGTGAGAAAACGGTTTAAAACCACACTTGACATTTCCAATGGCTTTTATAGCCATAACCTGTCCTCTCTTAGTAGTGAGTGGACGGCATTTACCTCGGGTGGCAAACAAAAACATTTCAAAAGATTACCGATGGGCTATAAAAACAGCCCTGGTGTCTTCGCCACTCGCGTTGTCTCTCTGTTAGAGAGCATAGACCCTGATGCGTACTCGTATGTGGATGATATTTATCTCACAGATGACGAGTTGGAATCGCATCTCAGTCGCGCTGATCGCATTATTGTTTTGTTTGCAGACTTCGGTTACAAATTCAACTTTGCGAAGTCTCACAATGCGGAATATACAGTGTTGTTCTTGGGGTACGAACTCAACAACGAAGGTGGAGGATTGGCTCCGCACTTCTTAGAGAAATGCGCATGTCTACGTGCTCACACGACACTGAAGAAATTACATTCTCTGCTGGGTGTTCTGAATTTGGGTCGAATTTACATTCCAGATTATGCCCAGCGTATCAAGCCGCTTTATGCCTTGATACAACCTACTTTTTCCAAATCATGTTGGCTGCCAGAGCATTCAGCTATATTGCAATCATTGCAAGCTGATCTTTTTGCTTCAAAATACTTACTGACGCGTGATAACCACACTAACCTGGTCATAAGAATTGTGCCAGGCGCAGTGGGTTTCACATACTTGACGTTCAATGAGGGCGACACCGTCCCCATTGCCTACAAATCTCACTTGTACACTTCGGCTGAACTGCGATTTTCCGCTGTCGAGAAAGTTCTGACGGCAGTGCAGATGGCGATTCTGAAAGAGCGAGCGCTATCGCAAGGTAAACGCATGTTGGTGGTAACACCATATCCTGCCCTTGAGGTGGTGACAAAAGCTAGTGTACCAAATTCTAAGGCTTTGCATCCAAGGTGGATACAATGGGCCACTTCCTTGACATCGCCTGACGTCACATATATCTTTGACGCGGCACTTCAGACTCAGGAGTTTTTGCGGTATGAATTCGTTCATCCAGCTCCTCTGTCTTTGCGCCCGCTCGAGGATTACCATTGTGTCATTTACACTGACGGATTTGCGCAACCGGCAACTGGATCAAAGCATGCCTATTCAGCAGCCTGCGCAATTGTGGTCGGTACTTTCGTAAATGGTGATTTCCAATCCGATGTCGTGCATACGCAGTCATTGGGTGATTGTACCGCACAGTTGGCGGAGCTTCGTGCTCTGGTGCTAGCGCTAGAGTTTGCTGATCCCCGAGTCACTACCCTTGTAGTGAGTGACTCATTTTATTGTGTCCAATCTTACAACGACAATCTACATTTATGGTCTCAGAGTGACTACCATGATTCCAAAGGTAGCACGATTAAGCATAAAACGCATTGGGTTTGAGTGGTAGAACTTAAAGAACATCTGCCTCTCGTGAATGTTATTCACACTCTTGGTCACCAACGAGTTGGTGTCCATGATGTCGGCAACAGCCTGGCTGACGAGGCAGCAAAAACAGCAGTGGCAACATACTTAGTAGCAGCAGTTACAAGATCCAAAAGTAAGATTGATGATGACATCTTGGCAGCTATTGCTGCTACAGAGAAGGGAACGAAATTTCCGAGAGGTTTCCCTTCTCGTTACCATTATTGCTTAAGTCCTGATAACGTCCCATTAGTGAGGATTAATGACGTTGGTGACAGATTGATTCCCAACGCGGACTGCAGACCATCTTTGATATTAGCAGCTCACGAGGGCATGGCGTCCGCGCATGCCGGCGTTGCAGCTACTGTATCTCTGTTGCAACAACGTTACTGGTGGTGCGGTTTATATGAACAAGCCCAAGCTTATGTTCTTAATTGTGACATTTGCCAGCAGATAAAACCTTCAACTGCGGCACACCCACCACAAACTCAGTTGTACATATCTAATAAACCACTAGGTTGTGTTTATTTGGATCATTGCGGTCCATTTACCTCTGATACTGCGTACAAATACATCTTGGTTGCAGTGGATTCGTGCACACGTTTTATCTGGGTGTGGCCACAAAGGAGTGCTGATGCCCGTACTGTCATAAAGGATTTGCGTGTCTTTGTTGGAAGTTTTGCATGTGGTACCTTTCATTCTGATCAGGGCCCTGCGTTCGCCTCTAAGGCGTACAAAGATGCCATGAGAAATTTGGGGGTCCAAGTCAAATTTTCGTCTCCATACCGACCTGAGGGTAATAGTGTAGTGGAGCGAATAAACCGTGACTTAAAGCAATCTTTGACAGCCAGGGTTTTAGGTACTGTCTGGAACTGGCTAGCCCACTTATATGATGTGCAAAGTGCAGTTAATAATCTCCCTAGAAGGTCTCTGGGTGGGTGGACCCCATACATGATGCTCTTTGGCATACAAATGTTTGTCCCGGACCTTGATGGTCTAGACATGGCGGCGTCAGCTGCACCCTTTGACGTAGATGATCACTGTGCTGTATTGCAGAATCTTCAAGAAGCCAGAGACAGTCTAGCGAAGAAACACGTACCCTCCTCATCTGATGCTGCACTTCAGGTTCCGGTAGTCGGCTGGCTACCTCGAGTTGGTGATCTGGTCCGTGAGAAGGTGGAGAACAAGAAGGAGTTTGGCCCCTCTTATCGCTCACCAGTTCCGGTGCTTGGAGTACAGGGTACACGTACAGTCATTTTACCTCCATTTCCTGGTTGAAAGGATACCAGGTACATCTCTATTGACAATGTCAAGCTACAGCGATTGGCCGATTCTTCTTAGTATGACACCGGCAGTTTCTTGCCCTTCGATGCTGCGAAATTCTGTTGTGGCCCAAGCTCCTAACTCAGTGCCTGATGTTGCCGTCGAGATGCATACAGTTACTGGTCCTTTATTGCCACCGACACCTGGTGGTCTACCTGAAGATGTTCAGTATGCTTATCCTGCGGATGTTACATTGCCTGTTTTACAAACCACCACAGTTACCCAGTCACGATACTCTTTTGACTCTAATTCAATGACTTCCATTGCCCTGTCCAAAGTTTCGATTTCTGTGGCCTGGTTCAAAAGACATTTTTTAATTCCCCCTTGGACTTACATTTGGCTGGTGCTCATAGGTATTTTTTTGTTTATGTGCATTGGCTTTGTGGTAGAGTTTTTTAGACTTATCAATGGACACTACCTGAAAGAAAGATCTACAATTCGACTAATTGGTGGAACTTTGGCCCCCCACTCCTCATCACATATCATGAAAAGGGACCAGACTTTTGTGAACATTACTGCCTGGCCCGTTTGTGATGGGATTGCTTGGGATGCTGTAAAATTTCAAATTCATGGCCCCACTGAAGTGATCAATGTGCCAAATGTATTTCGTGTTTCTATGGGTGATGTAGTTAAGAAGAACATCCACTCGGATGACTGGGATGTTCAAGCCATAGAAGCACTGTTTTCTGATTTGAAATATTATGCTTCATTTGATGCTGAGGATTTGTATTTAGATACTGCTAATTATGATGAGCAATTCTGTTATCAACATTATGGCACGCATTTCCTACACAAAGCAAATACGTTTAGAAATTTTGTAAATTTTACACAATGGGAACACTGTCCCGCCCCTAGGCTGGGCAATTCCACCACATTAGTGGACAAATTCACATATTTTTCTGATTTCAGTGTGTCGAATCCGGCCTCATTTTATTTTAAGGTTGCGCCTGAGTCTGCTTCTAAAGTTAGACTGACACACACCAAATTGTTGTATTCCAAGTCCTTTCTGGACGAGTTGGCAATTGGAGGATATGATCTGTGGAAAGCTACTATCGATCTTAAATCGGTTTGGGGTTCTAAACCGTGGCAGGTACAGGGAACAGAAGCTTTGCATCGTGCCTGTCTTATCCCGAATCACATGTTATTTTTAAATTCGTCCATTTTTCAAACCACCTGTTTTGGATTGTCTACTTCTAAAAAATTAAATTTTCCCTCCATTCCGGGTCTGGGTGCTTATCCCAATTGGGGTAATCATACGGATCTATCCCTTGCTACGTTGCAGTCATACATTTCCAACACATCCTTCAATTTTTCTGAATTGAATCCGGAAGGGTGGTTGGTGTGGCAAACGAGTTCGGATTCCTGTCAACATCGGTTTCTGGATTTGGCACCGGGGTATACACAAGTTCGTGTAGACCCCCATTTTGAGTCTTCTCACACTGTAACTACCTACTCAGTAGGGAAGTTATGCCAATCCTGGCTGCAACATTCCACCTTGGCATCTGTTAAACTTCATTTAACACGATTAAACGACAAAATAGATTTGAATGATTTTGTTAAGGGTCCTGCGGTTGGCAGGTCCAAAAGATGGGTATATGCTGTTTATAACGAAGTTTGGAAGCTATCACAAATTGAGGCTGCATCCATATTACGTGCTATTGATCAAGCCAATATGGAAAAGGTATTGGCTGTAATAGATAATAGCATTAACACCCTGTCTTCCAGAATTTATACCTTATATAATATGGTTACATCTGTGGTAGACATTGTGCAGGATGATTTGTCTGTTTTATATCATGGTCAGAATCAATTGCGTTCTATTATGCAGTTTGCATGGACATTGCAGACATTAAAGGCTGGGAAAGTCCCTTGGGATTACATGAATACTTCATCTTTGTTCCTTCCTTTTAATTTGACCGCAAAACAACAGTTCATGTCCATGAAAGATGCGACTTATTCATTGCTACACATTGAAAAGTTAGAACCTTTGCCTTTGTCTGTTGCTGAATGAATTAAATTCCGCTGTGTGGCTTATCCATGGGTTGATCACGTTACCGTTCCCTCTGTTTAAGTTCAGTTCGTGCATGAAACATTATGCCCTTGGCAGATATGAAAAACTTGGTTCTGCCTTCCTGCACGAAGTTTGGTCACTCCCATTAACGTATAGATGTGTGCGAGACGAAAAAGAGGTATACTTAAAAGGTGAAGAGTGCACTTCTACTCTGGATCACTCTGTTGTGTGTAGGCACATTCAATTGCATGGTGCATGTAATGTGCACGCTCCTAATTTAGCTTGCGTCCTGAAAGGGATCCCTGTGCCAGTTATAACACCGTATTTTACGCTGCTTGCTAACGGTAGTTATTTGCTATTAAATAATGAAGCTTGCTGTGGGATGTTAGTGGGAATTCCCTACATAGTGACTGTATCACAGAGAGTGGTTTGCTGTAATAACGTCCTTTTCCCACCTTCGCATGGACGGCTCGATGTATCCATCTGGCCTTCCATTCCAACCTTGAAAATGAATAGATATGAGAAAAGATAAAATATGAAAAACAAAGCATTAAACATGGCGTCAAAATGATTTACTTCACTTAGAACTCCTCAGAAAAATAGAATGAGTATTCGCGCTATTGGAGCAGGAGCTCTTCTTCTTGGTCACTGTCACCAGGACTTTGAAGCCAAAATCCTAAGGGGTTTTAAAAGGGGAGGTGCTATAATGTGCATTGTGGTGCCCCGCTGCATAGGACGCTCTATAGGATTAGGGACAGTAGCTCTTTTTGGCCACTGCCACCAGGACTACGAAGCCCGGAATCCCAGGAGCTGTTTAACGAGGGATGCGCAATAAATTGCATCACACTTCCCCACTGTGTAGGACACGCTATCGGAGAAGGAGCAGGAGCTCTTCTTGGCCATGGTCACTAGGATTACGGAGGCGAGAATCTTCAGAGCTTTTGAAGGAGAGAGGCACTATAAAATGCATTGTGCTTCTCCGCTGCACAAGATGCACCCTGGTGCATGCCCGGACTGCACCCAGGTGAAGACCAGGCCAAGACAGGCCCATCTGAGGTTTCCGAGGCCGTCTGAGGCTGAGTCATCTAGGCCAAACCTCTGAAAAGTACTTTCTGATTCAATTTATCCCTACAGTAATCTACTATGATGGGTAAAAGGAAAAATACACAGAGACAATCCAGTAAGGGCAACCATCCCTCCAACTTAATTACTAACTTCCTCTCTGGAGCAAAGGGGCTTACTCACCCAAAAATGTGTTAATGTAGAAGAAAAGATTGTGGCAACACAGCGGGCTGTAAATGAGGCCTTGCTGAACCCTCCCTAGATTTGTTGGAAGGGCGGGGTGCAATGTTAGCAGGTGTTCCCCAAGACTCATCGCCCGAGATACTAAAGGGTAACTGCTGCGTTGTAAATTCCTCACTATGTGCTGCTACCGCTTCTCCTCCTTGGTAAGTTCGCTTCCCGCTAAAAATAAGACAGATCAAATGCCATCCGCACGCTCAAAAACATCTCTCTTTGGATTGGACCTCTCATGGGTAGCGCTGGCTAAATGGATAAGCAGGAGACATTGACCCAAAATTAAATTAAGTGTATTGACTTTGACCTATTTTTAAGTCCTTGTCTGATAATTATGAGTCATTGGAACCGCTTTTGAAATTGACTTGAAATCTTGTGAGGAGCAAACTTGGGGATTTTGAGTCACAGTTAAAAAAGGTGTTGGCCTTTGCTATGAGTATACCAGTTAACCCTATTGAGCGTGCCTGTGTCACTCACAATGAGGAACATCTAGAACTCACTAACACCCAGGAGAATTTAACCCAGAGGGGACAATTTTATACTGATACTTTTCAGGAAAGGTCCTCCCAACATTGTAACACTTAAATATTTGTGCGCTACGGGAAAGATACAAAGACAACCAGGAGTAGATTTCGTTAATTTTTACACATTTGAACTTAATGAGGAAGCCAGCTAAGGGAAATACTGATTCTTTTTTTGAGGCAGACACCAACCCTCATTAACGCCCTCATGATGTCCTCCATCTACACCCTGAAGCTTCTTCCTACATCATAATATTACAAGGAGTTCCCCCAACTCATTCACCTAGGCCAAAAACATTGAGGTATCTAAGAAATGAATCAATTAATTGGTTGTCACGGAGGTATGGATATACCCAGATACTATATAATTAAATTTTGATGGTAAGTGGAGCACCTTGGGGAGGCACATCCAAGAAATCCACAACTGGTGGTTGCATTGTTATTAATATCCGTTCTCCCCACTAGGTTAACGGATTATTGTCAATGCTATCTGTTCCTCAAGTATTAAATAATTCTTGTTACGGAAAATTGATGTTGTGCCCCTGGGTTCCTTCTATAAACCAGAACACTTTGAGGAAAAACATGAGAATGTATTATCTAAGGGCCTCTTGATAATCAAGGGTGTGGCTACCTCTCACAGATCCCCTCTTGAATCCTTGGATGATAAGGACTGACTTTCTCCCACAGAATATAAAGGTTATACAAGCGGGTAGGAGAGACAAATAAATAGCACCACACATCATTACACTGGTAATATGTTGTGATAGCTTTCACATTTAGCTACGAATTCCAAAAAGACACTCATAGATGTTATAATAATTTCATGGATTGTAACGGAAATTGCAGGGAAAACATCAACGATCGACTGGTAGAGACATATAGCACCAGCACAGTCAATATGAATTCAGGAGACCTGGTCCAAGGACCCATTTTTTATTGATGGCTTAATTTTGGTGGTTACTCCAGCTACTCCAACAGTGTCAGGAAGAGCAAAGGGTGGCCTCTGTCCTGCTTTCAAATTTATTTCCCATGTTAATTTTTAAGTCATTTACAGCTTTTCCATTTTATCAATTTGTTCTACTGGTGGTAAAAGGAAGCCCTGATTTATTGATCATTAATGTTATTAATAGCATCATTGAAAATGCACGATATGAGATGGTTACACCTTTGCAAAAAGATCTGGATCTCTTTACACATTCTGATGCAAAGAATCCTTTTATTATTTGGGCAGGGGACTTTAATATCGCTAAATACCCCTTTTCACCCAAGTAAGTATGTGGAGTGCTTGATAAAGTGGGTGACAAACTAATTGTTTTCCTAACTCCTATGACAAACGTTTGAATGCTATGAGGGCTAAATATAATGTGAGTCTAATAGACCAAAATAGTCATTCAACATTTATTGGTAGAGGGGCTCGTCAGTAATTGATCACATCATAAATTCATGTAATGCACTAACAAATATTTTTGATTTACTCATTCAAAGTAACTCTGTGAGTGATATCAAGAGAGTCCAGAATGTGGAGCCTTAGAATGAAATGGTTGGGTATAAAACCTGAGGAATTTACTGCCTCTATAATTAGAGAATGCAAGCAGGATATTATGAGATGCCTAGATCACACAACGGATTATACTACCATAAAAAGCACAGATAAATGTACATAAAAAAATAATACCTACCACCAACGCTTTTCTACAAGCTTTGGGGGCCTGGAATAGTTTGGATTACCATGCTAGTAGGAGTGTGATAGATAGCAGTTGAGTTGGTACTGTCATTGGCAGACCTGGTAGGGTCAATGGGTTGTGCAAGCTGTAGTGGCTTTCAGACGAGGGCCCTGGCACTTATTTTCTATTTCATAAGGAAAGCACTGACTGTTGGGGAGTGTTAGTCTGGAAGAATGTTCAATTGCCCTGTGGCCTACTTTGAAGGCGTTTTTGTGTTGTTCTTAGCTGGACAGAATGGTGCTTTTATCTTGACATGGATTCACCATAACTAAACATGTAGGGAGAGAAGACAAGAACAAGCACTTTATATTAATGTATCTCAATGGAAAGGTGTGAGTTATGAATGTGGCCTTTGCAGCAGGTGTTTCGGTGTCATATGTGATAAGTAGTAGAATGTACACCGCATGATGGTGAAATCATATGGCTTTGCTTAGTCCTGGAGTGGAATAGGTAGAGTGAAAGATAGATGCAGATGGGCTTTGGCTGTCTTCCATGTGGAGATGCAGGTTCTACTTCTTTGGTGGGTTTGGCCTGCAGAAGTGGAACCCACATGAATGCACTAGTTGTGGAAGCCAGGCTAAATTCTTTATGGAGTCCACGCAGAAACAGAAGACGAACCACTCACAGACAGTGCTGTCTTAATGCATGAGCACACTGGGCAGTTGCCCGGGCCCCATGAGCATAGGGGCCCCATAAAGTCCAGAATTTAGCACCCATTTTCTGTTAAAATGTTTTACTCCTGTGAGTGGTTGTGTAGGCAGGGTCCAGTGCACTACTTTGCCTGAGGGCCTATAATGCTGTTAAGATGGCCCTGGTCACCGACATATACGCGATTCAGAAAGCCCAGTAAATAGTATATGAAGTTGGCTGTGGAACAACAGAGGAGTCACCTGTAGGAGTTCACTGGTTTCCGGCAGCTCTGGTTAATTCCTTCTAGAGTATACACTGGAGTAACTGAGGAACAACCCACAGGCATACACTGGATAGATGCAGCCTAGTGAAGGCCCTATAGTAAATTGTCCATATAGTGTCTTGAGTGACAGAAAATAAACCCAAAAGCAGGCACAGGATACAGGTAGCCTCAGTAAATGTCCTATAGAGTCTGCTAAATAGTGGACACAGAGCAACAGCACACTGTTAAACCAGTGGATGCAAGCAACCATAGCAAAGGCACTATGACTACCCAGGAGCGACAGAGGAGCCGCCCACCGGCATACATTGGGTACAGCTGTCCGGGTCCTAATGTCAGAAATGGAATTTAAGGCCCCAGTTAACCTGCCAAGGAAAGAGAGAAACAAAGGAGTAAATTACAGATCGAGGAGACTATGGATGAAAGCCAGCTCTTAATATTATTATTCAACTCTTCCTCACTAACAATCAAAAGCACTCATAGGGGTTAATGCGCTATAGAGTCTGCCCAGGAGTGACAGGAGCAACCCACAGGAATGCACTGGTTGCCAGCAGCAGACAGGGACATCTTAAAGATGTTGGGGGCCCCTGTTCAGAACAGCTTTGAATGTATGACCCAATTGGAGCTCTTTCATGCACTTTTTGGCTACGTCACTGACAGTGCACAGGCACGCATGCATGTTTACTTCTATTATTCAGGGACAGTGATATGTGCTTCAATAATGTAACACAGCAGCAGCTCACTAACATTACTGCAAATAATCTCTGTAACACCCTCACATTTGTCATACGTGAGGTCCTCTTTTGATCTAACAGACACTTTTTTTATGGGTCAGTAATAGACTCTCACACATCAGCCACATTACAAATAAATTAAAAGAAAAGGGCATTTAAACCAATCTGTTTAAAAAGTATTTACAACCATCAGTAAAAGACTCTACAGAACAGAGATGGCTCTATCAGGGGGGCCCCCTGAAAGGTTGGGGCCCTGGACCAGAGCCCACTTTGCCCATGTCTTAAAACTTCTCTGACAGCAGATACAAATGGTCTACGGGGTCCCCTCAGAAGCGCTGAGGAGCAATAGACATAAATGCACTGGTTTCAGGCAGTTTTGGGAAATGTTCTACAGAATCTGTTCGCAGACAACAAGATAGAAACTCACATACATGCAGCAGATACTGGCATCCATGTTAAGTTACCCTCCCATTTACGTCTGATTCAGTCTGAACAAGAGTTCCGCGAGTCTCTGAAAACCTGGCTCTTTAGCCGGAATGACTAGCCCTTGTGCATTTCCTCGCCCTGCTCTCTGTCTACTATAGCGCCGGGACACCCTGTTTGGGGTAGCTGTGAGCTTAATAAATGCCTTTATTATTATTATTATTATCTGTGTTATTATTATTATTAATATTATTATTATTATTATCTGTGGTAAAACTCTATGGTAAATGTTCACCCAGGAGTGACCGAGAGCAGCTCAGGGGCATGTTCTATGTGCAGGCGGCCAAAGTATGTGCGAAGTAGAGTTAATTCGTGGTCGCTGTTGTTTGACTGCTTTTTCATAAGAATAGCTTCATTGGCACCGAGGTGGGTTTCCTTAATCACTGAACCGCTGTTTCTTTGCCAGGCGCAGATGGAAAAGGTCCCTGATCTTGCATTGTTTTTTTGTATTTTTTTAGCGTAATAACTAGATTGCAAAGTGAATCCATCTGCTCAGCCTTGGTAATGAATTCCTCCCTTGTTTGTCTCGCACTAACTCTATCTCCCACATACACAAGCAGTTGCGGGAGCCAGCTGACTACTCCCGAATGACACAACTTGTATTTTTAAAGAAAATGTTTAATGTCTGTCCTGGCTAACAGGGGGATTTTTTTGCCTTCTCACGTACAAAAATATATTGTATTGTAATTGCATTTATATAGCATTTACTACTCCTGACGAGGCATTAAAGCGCTTTTTTGGGTGAGTAGCACACTACTCCGTAAATCCATAAAGGATAAGTTTTGAATTAGTTTAATGAAATATGAAAGTGCTTTAACCCCTTCCCTGCGGGGGGGCCCGCGGCGCCGCTGTGCTCGTGGCGAGCTCAGCTCGTCATGACTCACAGTGGAGCTGTGCTCATGACGAGCTGAGCTCGTCACGACCCCGCCCACTGATTAATTCTCCCGCACAGGCGGGGAATTAATCGCACATGGGCGGGCCGTGGCCGTTATGACGAGCTCAGCTCGTCATGAGCACAGCTCCACTGTGACTCATGCCGAGCTGAGCTCATCATGAGCACGCAACGGGTTAAGTGGTGGATAGATTAGTCAATTATTTGGACTCAGAAGGATAGCGGAAGGATACATTCATGAGTTCTGCATCTCCCTCGAATGAAGTTGTCTGTCTCTATAATGGCAAATGTACCTTGCTACATACGCTCCTCACATCTGCTGAATGTTCATGTTGCAAAATGTCTGCCAATGCAGACACAAATGCATGCATTGCACCTCTACCACTTAAGACTCATAAATGCATTTCTCATATCGTACAAACACACAAACAAAATCACAAAGTCCCTAAAGGCAGGCATGAGGTTGTTCATTAGTCCCCTGTAGGTACACACGCCTGGGCAATGACAGAGCAGACACAGGAACACCACATCATCTTGGATTGATCGAATGAAGTCCTTTATGACCTACTAACAGGCACTGAGAAAAACTCGCACTGCCTTTAGCATCAGCTCTTAATCTCTCAATTGTGCGCTGTCAATGTACACCCTCGCACAACCTGGATTCACCTAGACACCTAGAGGCGACTCAGTTAACAGTGACCACTATACAAGAGTGGTATATTGTATGAGAAAAAAACTACAGAATGACGCCGTCTGAAAGAAAATGTGCTGAAGGCCAGATTAAGTAAAATATGTGAAATGTAATCAGGGACTGCATCGCTGTCCTGGGTTATCTTAAACATTTTCACTGTCGCTTTCAAGGAATCAATCTCTTGTTGGCGCACAATGGGCTACCATGCGCCAATGCAGGTGCCCTTGCACCATGGTACAAGAGTGTCTGCGTTATAGGGGTGATCGCTTTGTGCAAAAAAGGGCACCTTCCTGCACAAAAACAATCACAAGAGGTGTGTTCCTTGTTCTATGTCTGCTGTAGAATGCAGTACACATAGAAAGATGATATAATAAGGATATTTCTCTTCTTTGCACCTCCCTAACCCCACCCATGGGGTGATGTTAATAGCTGATGCATTTCCAGGTTTATGATTCCTCGTAAATCTGTGAATGCTGCCAATTCCATGGGCGTTGCGTGGATACATTCACAGCAACACCCATGGACTGCCCTTTCCACACAGCACATATTTACAAGGCCATAAAAAGCCATGCAAAGTGGTTTTGCTCGGCCTTGTAAATATGCTGCGGCACATTGCGCTACTGGAAGGTCAAAAAAGTGACGCTCCATTGGCACAAAAGTGCCGCTAGGGGTCTCGTCAATAAGGCCCTTAGTTTTTCATTACACTGGGGTCTGAGACCTGGCAGGTCCTGCCCCACTTAAAGCCCTGGATGTGCATACAGCAGTTAACGTTTTCTGTGGTTAGAGTGTATGCTATGCTGCAGAGGTGTAGAGCACCAACTCCCAGGTTAACAATCCAGAAGCCCCTGTGAAGGGACCACAGTATGGAGTAATGTTCCCACCACTGAAAAGTGCATAGAAATGGACCTTAAATTGTGAAAAGGGCACCCTGTGCAAATATTATATTTTTTAATCTCTCTAGTATGGCTAGAGCTATAGATGTTTCCCTTAGTTTGTACTGTACTATATTTGTAAGGTGTTATATTAGCCTGACTAACTCACCAACTAACTAAAATATCTCATGGGTTTCCATATGCTACGCCTTGATTTGCCTCCCAAGCTAGCCAGAGCAGCCAACGTGGACGCCCAACATTCCATCGCACAACCAGCATCCAGTTTACTGGTGAACTGGGAACACAGATGTACCTCAGATGACTGTGTTAGCTGCCCCTACAACTTAATGATCTAGAAAAATCCTGCTAAGCATGCTCACTACCACACGCCGAGGCAAATATTTCAAGGAGCTGCTTTGTTCGGCAGCACAATTCCTTAATTCAGATTTACAAAGCCACACAAGAGCTGATTTGCTCCACCTTCTGTGGCTTTGTAATGAAATGTAATGTAATACAGTGGCCAGTGCTTAGTTTGTAAAATAACAATATGTTCCAGGGCTCTTGTCACGAGGTCACTGCAGATTCCACTACCCATTGCCCCGCCCTGCGCTGCCAATGACAGTACCACCACAGCTACTAACCATCACACTCCTACAAGTACAACAAATCAGACTTCACCAGCCCTCCATAGCTTTGAGAATGGCTTGGGTGGGAGGTAGTAGTCACTTTTAATGTATATTGCATTAATAAACAACTGTTGTGGTGCTGATCTTTAATTTAAGCAAACTGTCACAAGTGCCAGTGTTGACAATTAAGTGCCTGTGCTGAGCACCGGAAGGCAACACCTCAAATTAAGCACTGACAGAGCCTAAACTACATTTAAGTTATACGGGGAGCTGAGCCGCCACCTGCATAGGGTTTAATCCCGGGATACTTCATTGTTTAGCTGTTTTTTATCACTTCTTCTTAATACCTTGCTCATCTGTAGTCATTTGATATGTTTAATTCTCAATTTTAACTGTTTTTTAATTATTTATTGTCAAAACTTTGTATAGTTTTATTGAATGGATTTTATATTGTTGTCTTATGTATATGTGTGTGTCTTGTATGAATTATTTTTAATTCGAATAAAGACTATGATGATGATGATGATGATGACATTTAATTTCAAGCTTGTAGGCATTCCCATGCATCAACCCATGGATGTGATGCCTGTGAAGTTGAGTTATCTTAAATTGTGTTTGTAGTCAGTAGTCGAATGAATGAATGAAAGCTGCCTCAAGCTTAATTCAGAGAAAAACGAAATTCTCTTCTTTGGCACCAAGGTGTCTTTTGATCCAAGCGACTGGTGGCCGCTAGAGCTGGGTGCTCCCCTCACCGTTCCCCTACAGTTAGAAACTTTGAAATGAAATTTGACTCCAACTTTTCATTTGATCCCCAAATCAAGGTAATTTCCATCTCATGTTTTGCTACACTGAAGTCACTTAGGAGGATCCTCTACCTTATTGCGATGGACTCTTGTAGGACAATAGCCCATGAATTGGCCTCAGCCAAACTTGACTTTGCGAAGTTTGTACTTAGGCCTTCCTGCCTATCTGATACACTGTCTTCAAACTGTGCAGAACTCTGATCCGCATTTAATCCTAAAGATTCCCCCTCGAGCCTCTGTGTCTAAACATCTTCATCTACTTTACTGGCTCCTGGTCACCAAAAGATTCCAATCTACTGCTTTTGTTTTTGCTTTCAGGACCTATATGCAAAAGGGTCCCTTCTATCTCCGGAAGAGGTTAGAGCCATTTTGCCAAGTCAGATCATTGAGATCAAATAACCTCAAGCTTTTTCAGCCACCTCGCATTCACAAGGCTAGAAGAGGAGGTAGATCCTTGGTCTTCCGTGCCTCCAAGCTGTTGAACACTCTTCCCCTTCACTTGCGTTGTTGCCCTTCAGAACCTAATTTTCAGAAAAATTCTTAAAACCTTGTTTGATTGTTTCTTATAGGGCACCTTACTTGTTGACTTTAACCTCTTGCTTCCCTATATGGCGCTAGCGCTGGGACACCTCTTCGGAGGCAGCTGTATGCTTTATAAATTTCTTGTTTTGTGATTTCACATTTATGAAGGGTTTTAAACCTCAGGTCTTGTCAAATCAGTACACCTCCCAGAGAATCTGTTTTTTCTCATTATTTCCTCTTTCTATGCATGATGCATTCTGCATCACACTGTAATATCTTTCATTCTTATTCCTATGGGTGTTAAGTCTGTTCTTAATTTCTATGATTTTTATTCTGGAAAACTTTATTGCATGAGTGTACCGATCAGGTTCTGGAGCATTGACTCTTTGCCAGTTGCCTGCTCTCTTTCGAACCTATTGGTGGCTGATACAATCATGGAGGCATATTATCAAGCAAGGCGATAAAATTATCGCCGCTTTAGCGGCAGCAAACTGCCGCTAAAATGGCGATAATGGGCTTGATAATATGCTCTATGGAATTCCAATTGAAGCCCATGTTAGACGTCCTTCACATTTGACATGGGCTTCAATTGGAATTCCATAGAGTATATTATCAAGCCCATTATCGCCGTTTTATCGGCAGTTTTCTGCCGCTAAAGCGGCGATAATTTTATCGCCTGGCTTGATAATATGCCCCATGGGTCCTTATAATAAAGGAATTCGCTTATTTACACTTCACGGCTCCAGCGTTCTTCTGAGGTGTTATTGTATGCCGGACGCTCATCTTCCTGTGTTACTACATCTTTGGTACCAAGAGTGTGAGTGTGCTGGAAAGGACCCACCAACACCACCATGCCTTGTCAAGACGAGGGACCTGTTTACCAATGAAGAAATACTTTATTGAGGACATAGGTGTGTTTTTAACCCATATTTCTTGGACAAATTGGTTCGGTTAATTTTGAAACGGTGTCCTTCACACCTGAGTAACTGAATACTCAGGTCAGTTGCTCGTTACCTGGGTAACGCTGCTTGCCCGGCGCACGCTGTCTTGGAAGCTTTCCTTATGCCCTGCTGCCTGTGTCTTCGCAAGGTGTTTCTTCTCCCTTGTCCCTGCTATCTTCCAGCCTGTGTTCTGTGACACATTTGGATGTCCGGTGGCAGCTTCGTTTACTGTGGGTCTTCAGTTTACCATTCCGGTCCTTTTGACTTGAACATGTATCATCATTACGCTACGTGAAAGGGGTCATTTTTTCAGGAGCAGGATTTTTGCTTGCATAGCAGCTGGTCACCATATTGGCTGTAAGCACAGTTACACACACACACATAGAAGAGGAAAGTTGCGTTTTGGATTGCTTTTCTGCAGGAAGGTATGTCTTCCTGCACAAAAAATCCTGCACGTAATGCAGGCACACTTGTAGCATGGATCAAATGTGCCCACATTGGTGTTAGATGGCACACAGTTATATCAGCTCTAGGAGGGAGCAGTAGTGCACCATATCTCACCAGATATGGCACATATCTGTTCTCTCCAACACAAAGCAGCAACTTTCCTTACCGTCCTGCATTGCGTGCAAAATGAATAAATATGATCCTAATTTATGGGGATTTGGCATATGTCAGCACAGCAAGTCAGCTTGCTGCACTGCCCTACACCAAGTGAACAGGCAGGAATGCACCGTATTTATGCAGTACTGTACGTTCTTGTCCTTTTCCCCTGCACTGGCGCTGTTTCGGCAGCCTAGCGCTAACTCAGGTACCCTTGCACAATGATGCAAGGGTGCCTGTGTTGTCAGGAAGATTGCTTTTGTGAAAGAAGGGGCACCTTCATGCACAGAAGCAATCCTAAGAGGAGCGTTCTTCTTTCTAAGTGTGCTGCAGATGCAGTACACATAGAAAGAGAGGGAAATGCAGAAAAATAAAGACATTTCTCCTTGTTACGCCTCATCTCAGCAGGCGTAAGGTTTTGGCGCTTCCCAGGTTTACATGCTCCCGTAAATCGAGGAAGTATCAAAATCCATTGGTGTTGCATGGGAACACCCACCGCAATGCCCATGGAATGCCTCCTAAGCAAAGAGTAAGGCAACGCAGAGATTTGCACTGCCATGCCGTACTCCATATCGCCCTACAGCCTGTTCAAAGCCACACATAGTGGTTTTGCGAGGCCTCATAGATAACCCTGGGCGTAGTGGGCGTAGTGGGGCTACGTGAAGCATCGCGTAGTGTGGCCAAATCTACGCACACTCTCGCGCTCCGCGTAGCCCCACTACGCGCCGCCCCCCTCCCGCTCGCCCTCATTTTAAAATAAGTTAAACTATGTTAAAAATAAGAGAAAATGCCTTACATGCGGTGCGGCATCCCGGGGCTCCCTCTTCCTCGTTGACGGCAACTTCTTCTCACAAATGCGCATGCGCGGATGCACGCGCATGCGCATTTCTCGAGAAATGCACATGCTTGGGCGTCAGCGCATGCGCATTTGTGAGAAGAAGATGCCGTCAACGAGGAAGAAGGAGCCCCGGGACCCCGCACCACAGGTAAGGCATTTTCTCTTATTTTTAACATAGTTTAACTTATTTTAAAATGAGGCCGGGCGGGAGGCGGGAGGCGGGCGGCGGGCGGCGGGCAGCTCTGCTTCGCCCTGGCGTGTGCATAGCGCTGCCTGCTACCCCTACTTCGTAAACCGCAAAGCAGGCAGCGCTACGTACACTCCGTGGAGCGGAGCACTACGCCCGGGTTTACTCATAGATATGCTTTTGTGATTTGCACCGTCAGAGTGTCACAAAAAGTGACGCTCCGGCAGCGCAAGGAGCTCGTAATTATATCCTTATGTATTTAAATGCAGACAGAAGGTTCTTGTAGATACAAACTGAAAAACACATTTTCTCCACCCACTCGAACAAATAAACTTGCTTTGGTCTCAGGAGTGCCTTATATGCACACAAAAAGAGTATCTCAGAGTTATACATCAAATTCTCACATAAACTGCCACTGAAGGCAGACATTTGCACCACAGAGGTATCAGATACATGCACAAACATATCACATACATCGAATGCCAGGCCTACCGGAATTATTCGGCAGAGGAGGGCCAGTTTATGCGGAAGGGTTAGCCGCGTTTTTTGCGTTTTTTGTGACTTTTGACCCATTTCAGCTAGAAATATTTTTTTTCAATATCTGCAAATTGTGCAGAAAATGCTTCGCCCACAAAAATACATAATTGCAGTGGCCCTCTCGTGTGCCATTATAACACACAGTCCTTACACGAACATTTGCATTTGACTCACAGAAAGACACGCATTCTTCACGGTCATATACAAAATCACTTCCATATAGAAAAGTCGCCTTTTAAGTATCCAAGCAATTTTTCAAATGCACAAGGCCGCACGTTTTTACACACATGCTTGTACCATGCATGCTTTCTCTCTCACACACATTATCCCCTGCTTGACTGCGCAGCAATATCGGCTAATAGCCGCAAACCCTTAAAATGGTATTTGTCGGGAAGTGAAGCACGTCGCCCTCGCCGCTGAAGATAATCCATTTGGATGTGCTGTCTAAGGACGGTGAGCTTAGAATGTCTAATCGCTCACTCCATTTAGGCTTAATATGTCATAACAACGCCATGAAACGTCGGCCATTTTCCCCTCTGCTAGGGCACAGAAGAGTATTACCGCTGCAAAGCAAGGCTGTGACGGGCTCATTAATTCCATTTCTGAAAGTGTGACTGTCGGATCTTATGAGCTCATGGTATACAAAGATGGTTTCTCCCAGGAGCGCTTTAGCCTATTTAAATGGTTGACTGACATTTCACACTGTGTCATCCATTTGATGAATGCTCTTTACCACGTCCATCTCTGGGCCCGTCCTTTTCTCTCTCTCCTTTCTCTCGCTTGCCCACACTTCGATCATTACCCACAATGCCTTCTTCTGCCTTTTCACTTTTGTTACCCTCTTTGTCTATATCTTTTACGGGACTATTCTCTTTCCCTTCACCCCTCCTGCTTTGATTTGCCTAGCCACCTCTTCTTTCTTCTGTGGTGTTTGCCTTTCGATTTTTCCTCTCACTATTTTTCTCCTACTGTGAGACTAGGGGCCTCATATGTGGTATTTTGGCATAGCAGCAAGGCACCTTGCTGGCCCTGTGCCAAGGTGAAAGGGCAGTTATACACTGTATTTAAGCAATACGGTGCATCCCTTTAATTTCTGCCTGTGCTGGTGCCGTTTTTGGCAGCCTAGCATCAATGTAGGCACCCATGTGCCTCAGTTGCAGGAAGGATTGTTTTTGTGCAGGAAGTGGCACATTCCTGCATAAAAACACCGCTATGAGGCATTTTCCTCTTTCTATGAGTGCTTCAAAATGCAGCACACATGGAAAAAGGAAAAAAACGAGATAAAATTAACATATTTCTCCTCTTTACGCCTCACCTCGGGAGGCATATGGATTTGACACTTCTCCAGGTTTACATCACTTTGCAAATCTGGGGCATTATCAAATTCCACCACAACAACCGTGAACCCCTCCTGGGTGCAGAGTAAGGCGACACAGCGATTTAATTTTGAGGCTACTCAAAGCAGCGTGGGGTAGCTTTGCTTGCCTTCATAAATCTTTATGAGAGCCCTGCATCACGCATGATCACTTTCCGAGGTGCAAAAGAGACTCACAGCTCTCATAACTAAGCCCCTAGCTCTCCAACTATAAATATTTCTCAGCAAGATTTGTGGTATCCTTGATTTGAAAATTGCGCACAAGCCAATTTACCTTTCAAGAACACCTGGGAAAACACTGCCCCCAGATCAGGATCTCCTCACTTGCAGGTCCAGGCAAATGAATTCTCTCAGACCATAACAGCAGCTCCACAAATTGCAGGCTCTTGCTAATGCCTCTTTCTGGTTGGGAGACAGGCCTAAAGCTGGCTGGCTCTCCAGAGACTCCCAGTTCAGCATTCAAACTCGGCTCTGGCAGCTTGTTCAATCTCCTAGCAGTTTTGTCCTCTGGGCACTGGCATCCCTGTGCACAGGACTGTCGTGTCTACCAGGAAACCTCAGCCTTGGTAGTAGGCACTCATTTCTACTTGCCTGACATTGGTATGGAACTGTAAAAGCTCACTAGCAATCTAGGGCTCCACATTCGCAAATCGTCTGGGATTAGGTAGTCTGCCAATGCTCTAGTTACTCAATTATAGATGTTTGTAAGTCAAGATAAATGAAAATGAGTCCAAAGTTTATGATTTTAACTATTTTTTTTGTAAATTTACAGACTTCTGAAATTTGTTTGGGAATGTGGGCACCCTGAGAGGGTGTTCATGGTCTTCTAAAGTCTGGGAGCTCCTCACGAGATTCTACTTAGGGTTATTTTAACTCAACATTCCCAATAGTCATTGTTTTTCGTCTTATACTGCCGAGAATTGTATATATGTATTTTTTTTATTAGGTATTTATTTTATCTTTTTATATTGATATATTGATTTTAATCTGATGTGTTATTATGTACTTTTATGGCTCTCTAAGCCAAACTAAAGTTGGATGACTAAAAAATGTTATCAAGATATGAGGGAGGTAGTCAATGAATTCCATAGATTGGATTGTGTTTGAATTCTGACTTTGAAATATTGAACCTCATACACATTTTTTAACCGGTAGTAGTTCAATTTTTTCTTTCCGTGCCTCCCTGAATCTCTCCCTCTACCTTCTGCCCTATTGGAGCCCTGGCTTCTTTTTATAAGTCATTTACTCTCAAAATTACAGGCACCGAAGTATTTAGACTTAAAGAAAACAGAAGACTTCCAAAATGTATGGAATGTAATTTTATGAAGTTAGCGCCCCCAAAAATTTCCTGCGGCCTTGGACTGTCAAGGCCATTGTTTTTTTTTTCTTAACGAATATAGTAGTGCATTGTTCATTAAAGAAATAAAAAACTAAATTGATGTGAGAAGTTGGCCTGGTATATGATGTTCACTAGTTAAAGTGACCACCTTGTACCATGCCAAGCAACCCTTATGGTGTGGTTGTAAGTCAACCTTTTCGGACCAGCTGCCCTAGTGGTAGCGTAGGCTAAGCAGTCTTTGAGGCTAAACTCGTGAAACGTGTTAAGCAGGCTGTTTTACCAAATGTAACCCCCCTTTTTACCATTGAAAGGACACCACACAGATATATATTGAAAATATATATGTATTTATTTCTCAAAGTATCCCCTAGACTCTTTATGAGCACAGGAGCACAAATTGTTAAACAAGAATGCGTTAGAATACACAGAAGTTGCACTTTATATGGATAGGCCCTGGTGGCCACTCGAACCATATACTAAAATACTCCATAGTGGACTTTAATCTACTTACCCCAGTTGATCCTTCCCTTAACACAGCTTGTTGTGCTGAAGTTATCCTACAAATTAAAATTAAGGAGGTTGAAAATGCCATCTCTATGCTCATACCTAATAAAGCACCGGGCCTGGACAAAATCCCAGGCGATCTTTTTAGGTCCGAACCTACGGTATGGGCTCCTTACTTATGTGTCCTTTTCAACTCTATTTTGTACGGTGCAGATCCGCCAGTAACCTGGCGTGGCGCGGAGATAGTGCCTATTCACAAAAAAGGCTGTCCTTTACAGCCCTCGAATTATCGCCCGATAAGTTTAATTGATACGACCCAAAAACTATTCGGGCGCATCATTTTGAATAGATTGCAGGCCTGGGAAGAAGAAAATAAGGTTTTAAGCACTTTGCAGGCCGGCTTTAGGAAGGTTACTTCAACCCTTGACCAGGTATTTCGTCTCCAGGTTATATTCTGGAAGACTGTGAGAGTAGAGGGTGGCAGCCTCTACCTCATTTTTGTTGATCTAAGGTCAGCATTTGATCTGGTTCCGAGAGAAAAGCTCTGGGCCGTTCTGCAAAGGCTCAACGTTCCCCCCTATCTCCTGGATGTTCTGAAGAATTTACATAAGACCAATTTCGCCCAGGTTAGATGTGGGAAGTATGACGAACTCTCCGAAAGCTTTCCTGTTAGCCGAGGAGTCCGACAAGGATGCGTGTTAGCTCCTACGTTGTTCTGCCTATACATCAATGGACTTATAAAACATCTTTTAGCCCTAAAAGATATTGATGTTCCTAGGCTTGCCTCGGGCAAGGTTCCTGCCCTAATGTTCGCTGACGACACCCTGGTGTTGTCACGTACTCCTATGGGAATCCAGCGAATTTTAGATGGCTTTGTTGACTTCTGTAGTGACAGGGGCCTTGAGATCAACCTAGCCAAAACGAAATTTATGATCCTCAATCCTCCTAAAAGTACTCGCCCCAGCCCAGTTCTGAATGGTATCCCCCTTGAAAGGGTGAAAACGTTCACTTACTTGGGGATTACACTCCAAGAAGATCTTGGCTGGGGAGGCCAGGTGGTCAATTCTACACTCAAGCTGACCCAAACAATAGGAGGCATGGCTAGATTGTTTAGCGGCACAGTTTTTAAACCAGCGGCTCCAGTGGTAGAAATTTTTAAAATTCAAGCCCGACCTGCCTCTACCTATGGAGCAGAACTATGGGGTCATTCCAAAATAGATAGTCTAACGAGGGTCGAAAACTCCTTTATCAGGAGACTATTAAGTTTACCCCCTAGTACCCCGCTGGTCCCAATAAGACTAGATCTGGGACTGCTTCCTATTGAAGAAGTGGTGGCGGCCCGGCCTGTTCACTATTGGAAGAGATTATGGTCTAATCCAGACCTGGAAATTTTTAGAGATGAATTTCTGGAACTCTGGCCTACACTTAAACACATGAAGATTCCTTGGTTAACCCACGTTAGGGATACTTGTCTCAAGATTGGTCGCCAGGAACTCTGGGATACCCCAGAAGGCTCCTGCCTATCTGTTTCTAAAACCAACCTTGTTGAAGAATTAAGATACTTCCATCTAACACGCCTGCACATGGATCCAAATATAGGCAGGCTGACCGAACAGTTTCTTCAGATTAAACCGAACTATGGGAGGGAGTTATTTTTGGATTTGATTTTCTCTCCTGTAGCCAGGAAATTATATGTTCAATTTAGAATGGGTACCCTACCACTTAGGTCCTTTACTTCTAGATGGGACACCAACAAAAGTATCTCATGCCCTGCATGTGGCTACAAATTGGAGGATGAAATTCATATGTTCTTTGTTTGTCCAGCGTACCTTACCCATAGGAAACGTTGGGTAAAATCAATTTGCAGGAACCTTGGTTTTAGAGACTGCGTTAATGCCCTGCGAGTTTTAAAATATGACACCCATCCCCCTATTGTGTTCGCAGTTTCACGTTTTCTTAATGCTGTATGGTTTCAGCGTAGGAAATTTTCCACCAACTTTTAATAATGTGAATATTTTTAATCTGATTATTTTATTCTGTTTTGGTGGTTAAAATGTGATCTGCTTTTGACATATAAATTGTTGTATTGTATTCTTGCTTTTATGGCTTTTGTGGCCGATATAAAGTTTTTTTTGAATGAATATACTAAAATAGTGGTATAAGTACCACGGACAGGAGACTGACAAGACCTGGACCTCCAGACCTCTCACCGCCCGATCCACAGTCCCTGAAAAGAAGGAACCCGTGGAGGCACCGAGACACGTGGAGCCAGCCATCTTGAAAAGACCACGACAAGCTGCAAGCGCGACAACCGAGGCTCCCTCCAAGTTGTGCTTTGGGTCCTGAGAAGCCCAACACCCGAGCAGCATCTGCACCAAAGGTGAGCCCTCCAGCATCTCCACGATCTGCATGGGGCCCCTCTGCATTTTGCCACTCGACCAGATTCCCAACACGCAACCAGGCGTCGGGACACGTGCAATAGGTCCCATCCATTTGTGGCTGCAGGTACCTTGTCACTCGTCCATGAACGCGAGTGCAGCTGCATAGGCCAAAATCTCCAATGAGTGATCGTTGTCCACCACATCTGACATGTCGTCGACGTAGTCCATCAGCTGACCCGGACAGATGTGCTGACTCCAACCACTGGACCCAATGTGCACCAAAGCCCAATCGGGTAGTGGCTCAATGTGCTCACTGCACATGACTACTCGTGCAATCTCCCAGGTCCAGTTTCCAGCCTGCATGCCAAACATCCATGCATGCCATGAACAGGCATCACGGTGACACTCCTGGTCGTGGGCCAACAGGAGGCACACACACATCGTAATCCAGGTCAGCTACCGTTATGTTGGAGAGGCAGACATCCATGGACCACTCCAATGTGCACGAGCGACAATGCAACACAGGCTGAACGCAGGTGATGTCTGCAAGGTGGAAGCTCAGCCGGTAACTGATCCACAGCACTGCCAATGGCAGTGCCCCGAGGACATGCAGCAGACGTGCATGGTACAGATCCACATGACTGGAGTCGAGCATGTGTCCGGAATGGTCTGCCATTGCATCAGTGGCTCTGCTTGAAGCGGCACAGGCTTGCCCAGCGCCAGTCCTGTGGATGAAACGGCACAGCTCCATGCAATGAACAGTGTCTGTGTGCAATGGGTGCAGGCCTGGGGTGGGGTGGGAGTACGTGTGAAGGCCATTTCACATATGGTAACTATGACCAAGGACGTCTGTGTGTGGGATGTATACACGTTGGTCTCACGTCGGGCAGTGCATAGTGTGGGAGTCACAAGCAAATGCTATCAAATCTGTCAGGGGGTGCTGGCCACATGCAAGTTCCTGCTCGGAGTTGCAGATGTGCTACCGGCTAATAGTTCAGACAAAGGACCTTTCATCCCTACAGTAACTTCACATCTGCATGCATACAGGAGAAGTACAGAGGCATATCGTGGGTGTGGTGGGATGTCTGCGAACCTGGGAATCATGGATGATATGCCCAGCACGGGGCACATGAGCGGCCTCACTGGGCGTTAAGTTGCCACACAGCTGCTCCTCCTTCCCACAAGCCCCCACACTTCTGTGCGCTGCGCAGTTGCATCACATACAAACCTATGGCACACCATTGTAATGCCTGTCCGCGCATGTCCAGCGGCATGCCAACAACACCGTGACTCTGGCCTTTGAAGGTGTGCGGCCATATGAGTGTAGGCCAATTGGCCGGACAGGACGGACACAGGTGTACAGCCCATGGCTGGCTGTGATCTCACTTAGAATGAGGCAAGGCAACTGACTCATGCATCTGCAGGACTGATACACATAACACTTGGCATGCATGTGCCTAGCCGCCGAGTGATCTCGCACTCCTACATGTCCCCTTACATGCGTGCCCGCCCCCCTGGTGCATGCCACATTGCAATATCGACTACTGTGTCCCTGGCGGCGACAACACCCCAACACAGAGACACACTTACCGCACTTCCTGTCCAAGGCCAGGTCCAAGGCACGCCCTGCTCCCCCTGCCGAATCAGCACACCCCTGCGCTGACCTGACGTATGCTGGAGCAGCACACTCCGCTTTTGCATGCAGGGGGGTGCGTGCAAAGCTACATGTCCAGGGTCTCTGCCAACGCTGAGGTGACATGGTAACATCCGCTGAAGACAGCACACTGTGATGTTGCAGGGCCCGTGCCCATCATGCTGACACAATGACAACACGGACACACTTGCTCAGATGGTGTGAATGGCTACAGGCACGTGCACACGGCCACATTTATTAGCAGGCACACATACCAAGTGACACCTGTGTTGGATGTGTGTGGGGTGTGTGCACACCAGCCGGCAAGGGCTGCCTGGTGCAGTCAGAAATCGACAACAGTGTACATCATAAAGGACACAACCATTCAACCATAAAGGTCCCATGACTTGTGCTGCACAGAGTTAGTGGCCCCGGATGCACAGAGTCCTGCACCGGCCTGCCTCCACAGGCCTCTGACTTGCGGGGCACTGGGGCAGGGTCAAAAGTGCAGAGCAGGTTTCCGTAGATGACAAAGGGGCTTGTGGCGGAGTGTCTCTGAGGACAGTGGAAGATGTACCCCCAGGGCATGATGCAGAGGGCAGGATCATGCTGAAACAGTCACTATAGTGGTGATGAATGGAACAGACACATGTCAAACACCAAGCCCGGTCCAGCAGGATGAAGATGCAGAAGACCACCTGGCCATGGGCTCAGATGCCACCAAGGTCCAACCAGATGGTGCCCATGACTCATTGCGCCCAGAGTTAGTGGCACCAGTGCTGTTAGGGGATGCCACATGCGGTGAGGCGTGTCCAATGGTGTGGACTTCTCCACATCTTACCCAAGACACAGTTCCACATGTGTGACCTACTGGACCGCAGTGTAGGCCTGAGGCAGCGGTCAGCACGGGCCATTCACCGAGTGTCGCTGGCTTAGGTTGGATGGCCCCACCGGCCTGCATAGTTCAGGTTCAGTGGCACCACGGGATGCAGACTTGCAGTGAACAGGGTTGACGGCACCAGGTCAGTTGTTAATAGTGTTCAGTCACCTCCGTGACTCTGATCCGGCTTTCGTCCATACTGAGCCGCATCTTCCTCTTACTCCTCTCCGTGCGTTCACTGGTGTGGACTCTGCCATTCATGATTTGCGACTATGTGCTGGATGTGGGACCTACTGCTCCGCAGGCTAGGCCTGAGCCCGCATCCCCGTGTCGCCGGCTTGCGTGGAACAGGGTTAGTGGCACCACGTGTTGCCGGCTTGTGTTGAACAGGGTTAGTGGCACCACGTGTCGTAGGCCTGCGATATGGAATTATGCCTCACTGATCAAAGGGAGTCTGGTGCTGTGGCAGCTGCCACAGACTTGGGGTCACTGCCATTCAGGACTCAGGACTCAGTTCCACATGTGGGACCTACTGGGCCAAAGGGGACGCCGGTGGAATATGTCAATGAGAAAGGAGTAATATGGGCCAGCGTCGGGGGTCCAGTGATGGTCTGCAGAGGCTGCAGAGGTTGTGGTACTGGTGCTTGGAGCTTGCACTGGCACGTGTGGGCCCTCTTTGACACACGCCGGTGTAGGCAGGTGAGCGGAGCCTCGTTTGTGCGCAGGGGCAGGCATGACGGGTCTGGGGACCAGCGGCCCAGGGTGCAGCAGGCACACAGGGACGCAGGCCTGTGCTCAGCGCAGGACTCGTGGCGGGCTGAGAGACCCTGCCCTGGCAGACGCATTGTCCATTCCGAATGAGAACCACGAGCAGTGCAACTGGGTTTTTGATCACACCCCTACTCCGGCCTGGCGTACGTAAGTCCAACCCACTACGCATGCGCATGCAGGGGCAGACATAACATGCAACATTTCCGCATTCTGCCCACAGCCTGTGGGGACATGGTAGCGTCCACTGGCCACTACACTCCATGCACCAACAGTTGATCTCCACATGGCCATTTCTGTGGTTTGCACTCTGTGGTCTGTCTGGCACCTCCACGCCACACATGTGGCGTAACGAAACTTGAGGGGCCCCCCCTGTGAAGTTTATAGAGGGGGCCCCTTGGCAGCCCGGCCGACCACCTACCACTTTGCCCCACAGCCCAAAAATCTGATATATTTTGATTTGAAACCTTCAATACTTAATGAAATGTTTCTATGTTGTCTTGATGAAAGTTCTAATAAGAAAGTTGGAAACACTCTTAACATATAAACTATGCCATTTGTAACATTGCCAAGAGCAGATTAATTAACTGAGACAGCAATCAGAGCAATGACAAGGAGCGATTCTATTGTCTCAGGAACCGCCTATCGCTAAAGAACAAAGAACAACAATGAAGGGTCGGAATTAGACTTTATATTGATGGGAAAACTTGAAACTTTGAAAGTCTAACCTAAACCTGAAATTTCACAAACTCGACCGACCGTATACATGAGTACACAAGCTATAAAACAGTATCCTGCCTACTCCAAGAGAAATAAACGTAAATTGTCTGCATGCCACACACTTGTGACTGTCAAGTGTTGTGCATGATAATAATGTGAACTGAGGAAGCAATTTCAATTCCTACTCTTTATGAGTAAGCAGGACGGATAAAAACACAGAAGCAAGTGGCTGAGGATGAAAACTGCTTGGATGTTTCAGAACATTGATGCAGATGTTTTTCAGTTTGTAAACAACACTATTTACAAGATTTAAGGCCTATGATTTACAGACAAGTGTAATCAACACCATAAATAGCACAGAATGTAGAATTAAAACAAACCATATCAGCAAGTACCTAATTACAGAATCTATACAAATGGTAGTTGGTAAAGTAAAGGAAAAAGTGCAAATACTTTCAAAGTGCATAATAAAACAATCACCAGTCCAACAATACACAAAAAAATCAAGCATGTTTTGTAAAACAATTCTCCTTTATTCTTGCATCAAGGTGGAAATTCTTTTATAGTGCATGATAAAAACAAGTCCAGCAGTATTAAAAAAACTTTAGCCAGGTTAGTCTTACAATTCCCCCTTTGGTTTGTGAATAAAGGCACAAATATATCAAAGCAACTGGTAAGCAATAACAAATACAGCACCAATAATCAAGCTAGTTTAGGCAAACAATTCCCTTTTTGGAGGCACACATATTTCAAAGTGATTGGTAAAACAATAACAAGTACAGCAGGCAGCAGTATACAAAAATCAAACAAGTTTAGTCAACAAATGCCCCTTTAGTTTGTGCATGAAGGTGCAAATATTTCAAAGTGACTGGTAAAACAATAACAAATATAGCAGGCAGCAGCATAAAAAAAATCAAACCTATTTAGACAAACTAATTTGTCTTTTGTTTGTGCATGAACGCACACATATTTCAAAGTACCTGGTAAAGGAATAACACGTTTAGCAGCATAAACATCAAACTCGTCTAGTCAAACAGTTCCCCTTTTATTTGATCATAAAGGCACAAACTTTTTAAAGTGACACAGGGTAGCGCTGTATATCAAATTTAGAGATGCGTACAACAACAGTTGTTTATTCAGTCAATAAATAGTAAAACTGACTAATCCTTGCCACCCAAGCCATTCTTATAGCACTGGGGCATGGAATATTCTGAAATGTCACACTTGTAGGAGTGTGATGGTTAGTAGGTATGTTGGTACTGGCATTTGCAGCACTAGACGGGGAAATAGGTTTTGCAAGCTGCAGTTACCTCCTGACGAGGTCATTTTTTACAAATTAGGCACTGCTCTGAGGCCACTGTTCACCCACGTTGTGGAAAGAAATATTTGGAGATATATGCACAGTGTGTCTTCAAGTGTACCTCATGTGAGTAATGTACAGCATGGTGTAAAACCCGCTACTGGCAGCCAAATATGAATGTGGGCCAGTAACACAATCATCCCAAGTAGAGAGGGAACTTGCAAAGTTGCATGGTACAGGGTGCTACTCCAGATTGTTCCTTAACTAAACACTTCTCAAATGATTACAGAAGCAGGGATGCTGCTCACACTGTATTATGTGGTCCTCTTCACCAGACCTCATCATCAGATGGAAGATCAGTCTCTGCTGTTATTGACAGCCTGAGCTACGTAATGTCGCGTGATGCAGATATCAGGCCAATGTGGTAACCTGAGACCTCACACACCAAGGATAGGGGAAGTAATCAGTGGTGACCTTCAGACAGCAATCTGTCTGCCAAATACCATGGCATTGTCTTCTGGGGCTCTCTATTCAAGGCCTTTGCCTTCCTTGTGGATTTCAGGTCATGAATGAGAAGCTACAATGTCAGGGGATAAAGATTCCTTGCTGTATTGAGGGTAACCAGTGACCATAGCAAGATCAGTCCCATCCACTGTTACCTTGTCATTTACAATTTGCAAAGCCTATTAGTGGAACATTCTCATTTTGGGCCTTTGTGTATTTAAATGTTAGGTTTTTACCACCAGTAAAGCCAAAGGATGACACATGCATATTCAAGGCTGCAGATTACTTATGTATGTTGGAGGACTTCATAACTTTGTCTGAGGATCATCAGGGTTTGTTTCCATTCAGTCCTAGGGCCCTCTGCAAATTACAAAATTACAGAGTTTGGTGAGGGCTTAGTATACTAATAAAAACAAGCATTGGCAATGCCAATAGCTCTGCCTTTAAAGTGAGAAAACGTGCAAACACAAGCTTACACAAGTGTGCAATTATGTAGGCGTGTGTTTGCATGTGCTATCATGTTAAAAGCCAGATATTTTGTCATTGTTAGTGTCATTCCTAGTGTGTATTTCTGCTCAACCAGGTGAACAAAGTAGGTTGGCTTGTCTGTGCATGATGCAGCACTGGCTACGGGAATTACCTTTGATCTGTTATGATCTCTTTATGTTTTACTCCTCAAATTGGTTTTTAATTTTCATTCAATAGACATTAAATTTAGATAGTAAACTATGGGTATTGTCATTAAAATGATACCTCCATTGTGACAAAATACACAGCGACCCATGCTGATTACACCTTTTACAGGCAATCCTTTTCAGGGTTGTTTCCATTCTCCAAGGAAATAATTTCCTTCGCTATGTGCAAAGCTAACTGAGGCACACACAATACTACAACGAGAAACAAGAACTCTAGATGTTGGTAAGCCACAAGTACACCCAAAACATCCCATCAATATAGCCATGCTGGCCAAGCATATCATTTATATGGGCAAATGTGAGAAATAATAAAGGCTCCTGGCATGCAGCAGGCAGCAGTGTCCAGCACACGCAAAGCATAACCACACTTCCTTGGCAAGTGAGACGAGGCATCAGTGGGTGTAAAGGAACTTGAATCTAAATACACATGCAGCAAGCCTTTGGAAATAATTATGTAACAAGTGAAATATGAAGAAAAGAGCACTGCAAAAAATGGAGCCAGTGAGAAAAAACACATGGAGGAAAGATAAATAATGGAGGAACAACAGAAAAAGAAGATTAAAAAAACACAGGGGTGGGGAAAACAAATTTATAAATTGAGAAAAAAGTTAAAGTAAAGAATAAAGGGAGCAGACCCAGGTTCGGAAAGAAAAAGACCAGGAAGAAGAGAGGCGAGCTGAGGAGCATTTGACTTGATGCACCTGGCCAAGTTTGCTCCGGCTACAAATAACTAATTTTTGCACTTGAAATGCGTTTGAAGATTACCTGGGACATAGAGCTCACGAGCAGTTGATCAAAAAAAAGATTAAAATGTCCTGCCCTTATTTTAGAAATGTGGTGATGTGTAAGGGTGTGTGATGGATGAGTATATGAGCATGGTTGAATTGGATCCAACAATTGGCCTGGGCAACCCATAAAAAGTGGCCCATATTTGAGGAGTGCAGCCTTTCACAAAACATTGCTTGGTTAGTATCAGGCATCTCATTTTTGGAGAAATGTGGGGATAAATCACGCATTGTGAAGCTTTTAGGGTCAGGACTTGAAATACTGCAGATGTTATAACTGAATACTCATAGCAGTCAGCACTGTATACAATGTAGTGTGATACCCATTCCCAATCAACTGTGCCTTTGAACCAAATTACCATATAAATCACAAATTGTACACCGAGCCAAGAGGGAAAAGGGCTGTCAGGATCTTTGGGAAAAAAACCTACAATGATAAAAAGAAGGGACTCTGAAATCCTATTCCTGATGATTTACTATAGAGGGGTTTCAGAGAATAAGCACTCTCAATTTCAGTGGCAGCTCTGCCTTGTTTCTGCCCCCTTCTTTAGGTCTGACCTGATACAGTGCATGCGCTGTTGCTTGCAAGGCATTTTGCTAACCTACAGTGGGCTTAGAGCCTGCCCATCTCTTACCTTTGTTTGGCTTCATCGTCATTCTGATTTGCTTGCTTCTCTTTGGTCAGCATGTGCTGGCTTCCCTTACGCTTTGTTTATTTGTCCCTCTCCTGAAGCATGACCAAGTACTTGCGTCCGTCCACTGCTTGTGCATTTGCAGCTACTTTTTACCTTTTGTTGAAGTACTCCATAAGAGAGAATGTTTTTGAAGGCTGTCTCCCTCCTGTGCTACTCTCCACCCTTCCTTACCCGTCTGCTTTTGACCCCCCTTGCTGCTGTTGCTTGCCCCCACTTGCTGTCTGTGTTATTGTTTGCCAGCACCAGCTGCCCAACTCCATGCTGTTGCTTGCCCCATTCCACCCCATGCTGCTGCATGCCTTCAGTTGCTGTCTGTTTAGTTGCTTGCCCCTCTCTTTCTCCTTGGTTTGTGAGTTACCACACGATGTCTTCTTTCATCAAAAGCACAACTGTAATTGCAGGTTTTGGTCCATCTATTAGAAACAGACGTCAGAGGCGCAGCTAGAGCTTAATTTCCGAGAAGGGGGGGCTAATAACAATTTTGTGCGGGAGGGGGGCTAATTCTTCCAGCAATAGGCAGAGTGGAGATGCAGGGGCTCTAAGAAGTGGTGGAAATAAAACAAAGCCTCATTAAAAAGTAAATGGTCTTTTAAAGACCTGTTAAGTACTCGGCTGTGGCTGCTATAAGATGGACACCAGACCAGCCAGCCAGCCTACAGCAGCTCAAAAACCAGTGCTTAATTTGTATCGGAAGTAGAATGAGGTGGGCTCCTGGACTCAATTATGGGGCATGGGAATTGCTTTTTATCACCAGACTGAGATCCAGAGTCAACAACAGAAAGGCAGCAAATGGGAAAAGAAGGAGAAAGAAAAGATGGGATAACAGTGACAAATGCTGAAAGAGAAAAGGAAACTGTGCGAGTGAAATCAAGAGACAGAACTGTTGGGTGGTGAAAAAGGCAGCGCTTGGTTTTCAGTAACTTCACATTTGAGAGCTATGCAGGTGGTGGGCTCTTAAAAACTACTCTGGCCCCGTCGCTAGCTTATTTATTCAATTATTTGTTTCTCTTCTTTATTATTTTTTTTACAAATTAAGCCCTGTCAAAAAATGACTGTGTGTGTGCCTGGGAGGAGGGGGGTGCGCCCTTTGAGCCCTATGGGCGTTGCACGCCTGACAGACATAGGCTTGACTGATATTTAGATCGCTGACCTTTGACCTAAAGGTACCGTCCCTCACCTGTTCGAGACAGGGTCTATCTGTGCTATGATGGGTGTATGTTTGAGAACATTATTGAAATAAACTGTTGTGGGTTTTCCATCATGTATGCATCAGATATTGTATTCTTATAGAATGAAGGGAGGGAAAACTGAGGATCTGCCTGGGAAGCAGGTGCACCTCGAGAGAGAAATGCCTGGAACAAGGAAGAACTGACCCACAATAATTGAAGTAATGATAGTAGGAAAAACAAGAACCAATAGCTCAATCTTAGGTATCTGAGCCGAAAAATTATTCGAGCGCCTAAGCACTATAGTTTCTGTCAGTTCAGAGTTTGTATATGCAGACAAGTAGGGTAGAGCGTGCACATCGGTGGTGGTGCATGGTGCGCAGCAGGAATTGCGGAGAGAGCAATAAGGCTGTACTGAAAGTGCAGACAGGCAGTACAGTGTGGACAGTTAAGTAGTGTACGTAGATTCCCCTCAGCTCTTTGGTGGCAGACCCCTCCAGTGATGGGATTCGAGGGGTCGGGGGAGGGGGGGTCGAGGCGTGAGCAGACACCTATGGTTTGACAATGTTAATTAACCATTAACCTCGCAGTGTGTCAGGGAAGCTGGCTCAGCCTTGGCGGCAAGGCTGACCAGGGGTGAAGAGCAGCAAAGTCGAAGAGAAGCAGCAAGGACACACACAACATGCGGATGATTTGAATGTTTTGCAATCGTAGCCTGAAAGACCCTTGTAACTAGGAATGCAATCTCAATTATGGCCTCACTCACCGTCTCAGTGCCCCCGGCCCGCATCACGTTCAGTTTACATTGCGCAGGAACATTCGAGACCAGCTCTACCACAACCTTAGGATGAAGACTACAAAGCTGCCCGCTGCGCAGCATTTGATTTATTTGATTGGAGCACGCATCTACGTAACATTTCAACTACGTCTACGTCCCAGCGCAGTGCTCGGACCCTGCTCTCAATGCCTACTGGTGGTGTATTCTACTGCATGATTTAGAGTTGCAGTTTAAAAAAACGTTTGTTTTATTTAACTATTCCTGTGTATGAGTCTGTACTCATACACCGGAATAGTTAAATAAAACAAACGTTTATTTAAACTGCAACGTTCAAAGCAATTCAGCGAGTACTGTGTGCTGAGGGGGCCCCTAGAGCTCGGGGGCTGCGGGGGCCTTTGTTGCGCCCCTGCGCCACACCTGGCATTGGGTAGATTCACATTCCTTCGTCACTTGTCGCTCTTGCACATGCCTGCTCCTTGCCTCTCCTCACATCCTGCTATTGTGTGTCTGTGGTGCCATGCTGTGGCTAGGTTGTGGGCAAGGCAGGATTTCCAATGGAGTGGTGTTGTCGTGTCTGGTTGGTGGGCATATTGTGTGGTATGTTGAATGTAGTTGTGCTGCATGCCCATTGGCAGTGTCGTGAGTTGCATGACTGTGGGCTGGTGGTGTGTGGTGTGTTTATTTTGGACTTACCAACGGGCACTGCATTTCCATGTGTGCCATCTTGGGACACTGGGTGATGATGGACTGTCAGGAGATGTGAGTTTCATGCACTCTGCCTGGGGAGTTGGCCACGACATTGTTGAGGCATCCCGGGCGGGCCACTATTGCCTGCACATTCATGGTATGCGGTTTTTGTTGTGGTAGTTGTGTGCAGTGTGGGCAGGGGGCACGAGGGGTACATGTGTGCAGTTAATTGTCCCTGACACTTGAGGGAATCCAGCTATGGTATAGGGGCCTTGCTTTGTCTACAGCTGCTCCTGCGCAGTGTGGGTGATGTGGGGGTGCTGGGGTACCAGGCTGATGTTGGCATCCAGAACAGGTGTGATGACCTTGGATGTGGCTGGCTGTGTGACTCCTGCGACTCTGACAGTTATGGGTTGGATGGTACCAGAGGCC
Organism: Triturus cristatus; assembly: GCF_964204655.1. Classification (NCBI taxonomy): domain Eukaryota; kingdom Metazoa; phylum Chordata; class Amphibia; order Caudata; family Salamandridae; genus Triturus; species Triturus cristatus. The sequence continues at coordinate 778,962,672 of NC_140594.1, forward strand.
GGCATGTGCTGTGCAGCCGGCAGCTTTGTCTGCAGAGGGATGTTGGCTGTCCCGTCAGCAGGTGGGGAATGTGGGTCAGGATACGGGGGATGTTTGTCATTTTGGGCCTGTAGTGGGCATTGTCCTCCTCTGGTGTTGGGTCTGTGTGGCAGGTGTGTTTCTGGTGGGTCTGCTGTCTTTGTGTACACTGCCTCTGTGGTGTTTCCGGGGGGCATGACGGGTCCTGGGGGGGCTGGCGGGCCTGGGGTGGTTGCGGTGGGTGTTGTGGCCCTCATGGGTATTCGTGTTGCATGATCATTGTCTCCATGGCATCTGTGGGTCTTCCGGTGTGGCTCTTGGCTGGGCTCCCTTTTATGTTGCAGGTAGTTGTCCTGCTTAACACCAGCAAAAGGAAGGTGTTAATTCCCTGCTGCTACCGCGGCTTATCGCCTGTTTTTGGTTCGCATCCCAGTTCTGTCAGTTCGTTGTAAAAGTGGTGTTGTGGTTTATTTGTGTGTTTTTGCACGGGAACGCCTACTCTGCATCTCATTAGGGTTAGTTGGTGGTGTCCACTGTGGAGATAAATTTGGGGGCAGTTAACGTGGGAATACTGGCGATGCCTGCAGTTTGTACCAGCTTGTGAACGGGGTGTTAAATCTATCTCCACTTTTGATGCTGATAAATCGAAGATAAGTCCTTGTGAATATCCCCCTGTGTTGATTAATTGTGGCCATTTTGTATACCCATTCTATGCACAGACCTACACTGTTCGTGCATTTCTGACGTGTTCAGCCTCTTTTTCACGGTGCCGCTTTTAAACAAAGATTGAAAAATGACTTCTTAAGCGTCCGAGGATTGCATATTACCTGCAACTTTCAAGGTTGTCTGGTTCCTTTGCACGAGAAAGCCCCGAGACTCTCTCTGTCTGAGTTCCAGTTTCTGTCATGTGCATCTTTTCATTGCTGGTTATGAAACAAAAATGCACAAAAAGTGTTGAATTTGCTCGTAGCCTCCGGAAGCAAAGCACTGTCTCACCAAGTACTTATTTTCTGGTATTTTTGCTATAATAAACATGTTTCAGACTTTAGGTAGGCATGAAGACATTGATTTTATTTCACAGTGAGGAAAGCTCCTTTAAAAATAAGGGCAGGAATGGCACCAGGCTATAAACATTGTTGTGAGCCTGCTGCATCAACATTTCAGTGGCCTTATCCATAGCAATTCTGTCTCCCTCTCCTCTGCAAATTTTCAGAATATGTGGAATTTTGTAACTAGAGTGAGGAAGTCAGAAGCTCTGAAAAGAGAGGAGACTTCCCCCTTCCTCCTTCTTTGTCTCACACTGCTCACTGGTCTGTAGAAGCTGTGAGAGCCAGTATCGTAGGAGGAGAGACATAGGGGGATATTTACAACAAATTGTTGGAGCGCAGTATTACGCCAAAATTGGGAACGCTGTGCTCCGATATTTGTAAAATGCAGGGATGTGCCTATTTACAAAAATACGACGCTCCCCTGTGTTTCCCCTAGCACTGGCGCTAATAAAGCTACTTAGCGACAGCACAGGTACCCTTGTGCCATGTTGCAAGGGTGCCTGCGCTGCAGAGGCGATTGTTAATATGCAGGAACGGACACCTTCCGGCACTGAAACAATCTTGAAAGGCGATTTGCTCTTTCTATGTATGCTTCAGAATGCAGTACATATGGAATGAGCAAAAAACGAGGAGAAATTAATATTTTCTCTTCATATCGCCATTCTAAGACCAGGTATTCCCTGGTCTTAATTTTTGTCGCGGCCCCAGCCTTGTAGATTTGGGGCAGCATCAAAAAGCACCGGGTCTTGCAGCGGGACGTCCACTGCAACACCCATTGCACGCCCCTTTCACGCTAAGTGAATCGTGAAAAGAGGCCTTATATACAAAGCGGCATTAAGCCATGTTTAAAAGCTTAACTCTGCTTTGTAAATAAGGAGACAGGGATATCGCCACCAGAACGTCAATTAAAGTGACGTTCTGGTGGCGATATCCCATTGTTAGTATGCCCCATATCCTCTACCGCCTTCCCCTCAGATCTTGCTTTGCTTTAGAAGCAAAGACACTTAACAGAGCTTCTAGAGAGGCAGGGACTGAAGAGGCGTCTCTATCCTTTCACAGCTCTTCCTTCATGACATGGTATTGGCCCTCTTCTTCTGTTCAGGCCAATAACTACAGCGTGGGACTTTAATGGCCAGTGTAGCACAAAGGGGTTGTTTTTCTAAAGCCGCTGAAAACTTGTATCTTTTTTTCATAGTAACAGGAGCATTTTGTTTTTATTATGCTCAGAGTAAAAGCGGGATTTCTTGTCCCTACCCATCATGTCCCATAACTGTGGAGTCAGAATCTTCCACATTTCCTGTTGGATTCTTCAGCTTGTACACTCCTTTGCTTTCACTCTGCTCTCTCAAGGACACACCTTTCACTCATCTGAATTGGGAAACCACAGGCATACTTCAGTTTATTAAAAAAATGTGCAGTATTTCAAGGCTCCCTCCCTTCTCTAGTCATCTTCAGTCTCTACGTAGCTCCACTCAAAGTCCTTCTGGTCACCTATGGGAAACCAACATTCACAACTGTGTTTCCACAAACAAAGACAGACCAAATTCCGCAAACTGTATCATTGTTCTTCAAACACTGGCACAAAAACAACAATAATAAAGTAATAAAGTAAAAATAATAAAAAATAATAATATAACTAATAATAGAAGAGTAATAATATTTCTGATATTGATAATAGTGATAAAAAAATCATAACATTAATTAACATTAATTAATAATATTCATTTCAATCATCTCACCATTTTCATCATTTTGAGTCATACCGCACTTCTGTCATATTTAAGCACTGTGAATAACAGTTGTTATGATTAATCAGTGGTTGCGTGTGACAATATCGAGGTCAATAATACTGGCCTACAAATGCATCGACTTCACAAAGTCAATTGCCACTATATTGCTAAGATAAGCATCTAAGGGGAAGTATAAATGTACAATTCTTAACTCCAAATATACTACCATGACAACATGTAGGTAGTTGGGAATTTATGGGCATATTTTCAAGCGCAATATCGCCGCTTTAGCTGCACTTTTTGGCGCTAAAGAGGCGACATTTTTATCACCCTATTAGCAAGTTGTCATTAACAGCTGTTAGCGACAGTTTACTGGCAATAGCGCCCGTTCTTTTGCCACTTTGCATGTCAGCGATATTTATTGCTAATGACATGCAAAGTAGGTGTTCCTCACTAAAAGTAAATGGAAACACTCACAAACATATCTTCTCCCTATTATCATTTCCCGCGTTGTGATAAAAAAAGTCACGCTAACCGCGATTATCGCTGGCTCCTAATGCCTGAATGAAACCTGACTTAGCCACCTTTTAAATGGGAAGTGGATTGTCAGGCTGAGGCCACCTCGGTTTATTACTAAGGATTTCACTATCGCAGTAATTACATCGCTGGATTTCCAGCGATGATCAGTCATTTCGCCACTATCGCTGGAATTTTTATCGCCTTGGAGATACACGTTGCTAATAACGCGCTATCTCCGCGATTAAAACCAGCGATAGCCGACAGTAAATAAATTGACGCTAAGTGCGCTTTGCGATATTTATCGCAAAGCGTTGCTAATATGCACCTGGGAGTCAATATCACAGGCACGGCCTGCACAGGGAACAGCTGTGGGGCGGTGAGGCGGGGCGGAAGCAGGTGGGGGAAGTAGACAGACGACAGGACAGGGAAAGTAAAATGAAAAAATGAATAATACCACTTACGTTGCGCTGGCCGAATCGCTGAGTTGACTTCTAGAGAAACTACTTGGACAGGGTGCAAACCACTAGACTAGAGACCCCCATTTCTAACACCATGCAATATCCATTAAGACACCACACATAACAAACAGTGCAAAGCTACAGTGCACAACACTAAACATTTTTCAACGTAAGTTACACCTAATTTCAGGTCCCTTGCAAACATTATATCATCTTATATTTCCTCAACAAAACGGATTAAAAATGGCTGAACAGAATTACACTCATTTTGTCAGAAAGCTAATAATTCTGATTGGATCTGTGTCGTTGTTTTTAAGAAATTAAGGTTTGAAAAATAGCAAAATCTGCTGCTGCAGTACACCCATCAGAAGTTATGTGAGACTCTTTCAGGAATACATTTTAAAAAATCTGATTGGCTGATTCCCATGGGAGTCTCATGGACCACACACTGTGATTGGCTGGTTGTACCATGAAGAAAACTATTGCGGCCGCCTTTACGGGATTCCAGAAAAAGATTGACAGTAATATAGAAGCAGGGTGGGTAGGAATATGCTGAACGCATAGCATAGCTCTTGTGGAAGGCAGGCCAAAGGGACCCACAAATTATTTTTTTCCCCTCAATAATGTGGGAATGCCACAGAAGCAAGCACTCCCCCCCCCCAAACCCGCATGCATTCACAGGAGCAATAAAAAATGTATCTGTTGCCATGGGGACTTGTGGGGGTGTGCTAGCCACCCGCGGGAAGGTTGGGTGCTGGGTCTGGCCATGCGCTGAGGGATTGGCTGCAGATGTATCCTAAAAACATAGAAATTCACAGAAAGAAACACATAGTAAAGTGGGATTATATGTAAATCCGTTAGTAGAAATGTAACTGATATTAAAAAAACCTTAGAAATTCTCTAACAAAATGAAAGGTTAAAGTGAGGTCATAAGTAGGTCTGGACTAACAATAAAAAAAACTACCATTTTAAAACCAAAACTCCTGTGGAATTCACCAGTTTTACATAATTGGCACAAGTTTAACTTGAATTGCCATGACACACTGCTTATGATGTCACATATTACATCCCTGATGACATATGAAATCTATGATGGTGCAAATTATACTTCTGTCAGACACTCAATACCGGTGAATTTTGTTGTTTTTTTTGTTTTAAAACAGTCAGGTTTCTTTATTATTAGTAGTCCTACGTATAACTTCTCTTTTGCTTTTCTTTTTTTCAGTGAATTTCTAAGAATATTTTGACACACCATTTGTATATATATATTTATATATTACCTACTGGCGGTCGCCAGTAGGTAGTTATAGTTAGGACCTATTTTCTAGGCCTGGGCGGTAATTTCCGTTCCGCTCGCGGAATTTTCAGAATTTGGGAATTTTTGCGTCCCACGGAGAACGCGAAATTGGCCAAAATTCTGCGTTCCGCGGAATTTTTTGCTTGTTTGCGTTCTCAAAAGGTGTGTTCACGAGATATTTCCCCCCGAGCACGCAAACAGTGATTGCGAACAAGCAATTCTGCGTATTCGTGGAATTTCCACGTGTTCGCGGTGATTTTTTACAGTTTCGCGGAGCTTTGCATAGCGCGACTAGGTAAATTCTGCCCACCCCTACTATTTTCCATAGGAATTACGCAACATTTTATTTGGAATAACTTTGGCACCCGTTGACGAATCTTCGCAAAGTTTTCAAAACCTTTGGTCAGCTCCGGTCCGCTCCTATCCTGAAAGTCTCGGGATGATTCGTGTAGCGGGGGCTGAGAAAAAAGGGGGGTCCCAAAATGTGTTTTCCCCATGCAATTTCCAATAGGACCTTTAGCCACAGCTACAGCCCGAACTGCTGAATGGAATTACACCAAATTTGGCAGAAAGGTAGACCTTGGTTCAGAGTTGTGTCTTTTGCTTAAATGGTGTAAATCCGTTCAGTAGTTCCTGAGAAAATCAAAATCAAAATCACATATATATCTGGGCGGAGCCTAACCACACATCTCATCGTGAGATCTGATTGGCTGTCAGTACTTCATCCAAGAAGTGTTGGCAGCCATCTTGGGACCAATATACATGATAGCACTTCATTAAAAAGCATTGCAGTTAATAGAAGGTTTTAAGACTTTAGTTACGTTATAAATCATTTGTTGATGGTACCATACTCATTTTAGGAATTGTGGTGTGTTCTAAGGTGATTTTCCCATGTGAAAAAGCCTTCTGCTGTGATATCATGAATCATGTTTCAGAGAAAACTATTTTCTCATGCTTTTCCCACAGAGGTTAGGAAGGTGATCTATAAGCTAAACTGAGAGCATATTTTCTGTAAATTCACATTATCTTTCTCAGTCATGTGAGAATGAAGTCTGACATTCTCAGTAAAACATGTTCATCCAACAAGGGCAGAGACTGTCAGTTGATTCCTTTGTGTTCGACTGCAGCTTCCCAGAGTGTTCTAAAGAAAAACTAGAGCGCTAACAGTCCTACTTATGACAAACGTATTGCACACCTGAAGCCATCTTGATTGGAATAAAGTGGTAACTCTTAAAACATTTAATTTTAAAAGGGACAAAATGAGGGGGTTCATTTTGCCATAGAAGATATGGTGAGTGCTACAGAAAGAAAAATTAGGGCACATTTTGAGTGACTTCTCAAATCCTCTTCTATTTCATAAAAAAAATCTGACATGCAGACTGAAACATGCACTTTCAATACCAGCAGCAGACTTCCCTGGTGAGCAGTAGCTTTACTACAGTAATCTAATGAGCAACTAGAGTGCTAACATTCTGAATTTATGGCAAATGTGTGACACATCTGAATGCCTGCTTGATGGAATTAAAGTAAAAAACTGAAAGTATTTCCTACTGAGGAGACTGTAGGAAATGAGGAAATTAGGAAACTTCATAACAAATAAGTCTCCCAAGATGGCCACCAGAGACAAAAGAGCCCAAATGTAGCACAAAAATCACCCAGATGTAGCCCAAGTATAGCCCAATGACAGAATGTCCCAGAGTGTTCTAACGAACAACTAGAGCGCTAACAGTCTTACTTATGACAAAAGTATGGCACACCTGAAGCCATCTTGATTGGAATAAACTGGTAACACTTAAAACATTTAATTTAAAAAGGAACACAATGAGGGGGTTCATTTCGCCATAGAAATTATGATTAGTACTGAAGAAAGAAAAATGAGGGCACATTTTGAGTGACTTCTCAAATCCTCTTCTATTTCATAAAAAAATTCTGACATGCAGACTGAAACATGCACTTTTAATACCAGCAGCAGACTTCCGTGGTGAGCAGTAGCTTTACTACAGTGATCTAATGAGCAACTAGAGTGCTAACCTTCAGAATTTATGGCAAATGTGTGACATTTCTGAATACCTTCTTGATGGAATCAAAGTAAAAAACTGAAAGCATTTCCTACTGAGGAGACTGCAGTAAATGAGGAAATTAGGAAACTTCATAACAAATAAATCTCCCAAGATGGCCACCAGAGACAAAAGAGCCCAAATGCAGCACAAATATCACCCAGATGTAGCCCACATGTAGCCCCATGACAGAAGTGTGCAAAACACTTATTTTTTGTGTTTTTGCAGTTTTATATAGTGCAGACTTGTCAGGTATTGGAGTGCTTTACATGAGCATTGGTTACATCACACAAGATCAAATTCATTTTGGTTGTAGACTTGGGGAGATTAAGTGATTTGACCAGAATCAAAGAATGTTGAGCTGAAGCAGAAACTCCAACCTGGTTCCCCAGTTGCAAAGTCTGCAGCTCTGGAAGTAACACATTTAATCAAGTGGTCAACTGGATAAAAAAACATAAAGATAACAAATAATTTAAAAGTGCTTTGTCGCTATTTGAAAACTCAGAAAATATGTCCTCATATTAGTTTTTTAGTGCACTAACCGTAATTTTGATGAAAATAAGACCCTCTCATATATGTAATTTCTAAAGGAAATGCTCTAGGTATTACAGTTTTGATTACATCAAGATGACGTCAGGCGTTCCACACTTTTGTAATAAATATAGAATGTTAGCAATCTAGTTGTTCATTAGGATACTGTTGAGAGGCAGAGACCAGGGGCACGGACTCTGAAAATTGAAGGCAGGTAGGAGGGTGCAGATGCAACAATTTGACCACACTGGGCAGGCAGGAAGGGCAGTGGTAGCACAACAGACTATGGAGGGCAGTGGAAATGGGGGCAGGGGCAACAAACCAACAATACAGGACTGGCAAGAGATGCTGTGGCAATATAATAGACCATTGTGGGCAGAAGGAAGAGGCAGTGGTAGTGCAACCATACATGCCATCAAGCCAGGAAACGTCCAATGTTTTCAAGCTCAAATGGGCTTTATTTGATCTGTCTCCTGTCTACAATCTCCTCTTTTTCAATGAAACTCAAAGGGGAAAATCAATACCCCAGTTTTTTTTCAAAATCTCCCTCTCACCAAGTTCAAAGTGTTCGCAAGTATGGTACATTGGATCATGGTAGGCAGGAGGAATTGGGGTAGGGACATGGACTCGCATAACAGAGCACAGGAGGGACATGGAGAGGTGCACCAAACTGACCCTACAGGCCAGACATCAGGGTTTGCAGCAGCACAATACACCACACAGGGCATGCAGGACAGGAGTGCACCACAACAATCCATAGAAAGCAATAGGGAGGGGACAGGACCATGCACATGGACAACAGAGAACAGAGGGGAAAGAGGCAATGGTAGCTAGCTGACCATAATGGACAGACTGGAGAGAAAGCTGCAGTATAACAGACCATAAAGGGCAGGAGGGACGGATCAGGGGCATTACAATGGAACAGACAAGCCATGAGGGAGGGAATAGGGGTCTGCACATGGAAACAGAGGGCAGGGGTCAAGGGGGCAGGGCAGGAGCAGCAAGATGACCATGGAGGTCAGGCAGGATGGGCACTAGAAACAAGACATACCATGGAGAGCAACAGTGAGACAATGATGGCATACACACAGACCATGGAGGGAAGATGGGAGGGGGTCAGGGGCAGCTAGCTGACCACACAGGGAAGGTGGAAGGGCCCATGGCAGCACAGAAGACCATGCATGGCAAGCGGGAGGGTTAGTGGCAGCACAATGGCTATGATGGGCAAGAAGGAGGGTGCAGGGGCATGCACAAAGGACGATGGAGGATAGAAGGGAGTATCAGGACCTGGGCACAGACAAGAGAGTTCAGGGGAAGGGGCCTCACAACAGACCGCGTGGGGCAGGCAGGAGGAGCAGTTGCAGCACAAAAGACCAGGGAGGGCAGAAGGGTGTGGCAGTAAAATGGACCATGGAGGACAGGAGGAAGGGGATAGGGGCATGGCATGTGGACAGGCAGGGTGGAGGTGGCAGGGACAGGTTACAGTCATCTGACAATGCTAGGCAGGTGGGAGGGGAGTGGCAGCTCAACAGAACGCTCAGAGTAGATAGGAGTGGCAGGTCCATGGAACATGGTGGGCAAAAAGGATGGAGCAGGGGCATGCACAAAGACATCGGAGGGCAGGGGGAAGGAGAATAGGGGCAGCAAGCTAAGCACAGAGGCTTAGCAGGAGGTCAATGATGGGGCATAGAATTGGGCAATGGAGGGCAGGAGGAGTGGACTGGTACATCATGCTAAATGGAGGGCAGTGGCAGCACATCAGACCATGCATGGCAGGAGGGAGGAGGCTAGTCCATGGATTCAGACAACAGAGGATAGGGAGGAGGTGGATGGGGCAGCAAGCTAACTGTTCAGAGAAGGTGGGTATTAGGAACTTTATTGTTTTTAAAATGTGTGTCTGTGCGAACTACTTAAAATATGAACAAGTATGCAGCATAATCTCACTTTTATTCAGGAAGAAGAGGATGTTTGTGACTGTGACTCCGGGCTCACTTGGCAGAAATACCCCCTGACCCTCCACCCCCATCACAAAATGTAATGCCCGTGAAAAGGGTAGGTGAACACAGTGTTATATAAAACATAGTCCTGAGAGCACAATTGAAAATGAAAACTAGATATAGTGTATGGTATAAACTATGCACCAAAAAGTGTGATATAAGATGAACCGGGCGTGAAATATAATATGCAATACATTGTGCGCAATGACAGATTCATTGGAGAGCGCGAGATAGCACAGGCACTGGCGAGTGCAATGCAATATGCGCCTTGGAGTGTAATATGCACAGGGCAGTGATGTGTAACCTAACTTGTCTCTAAAGTTGTAATATAAAATATGTGCTGGGGAATGTAACATTGCATAGGCACTGTGACAAATATATGGATCCCAGATTGTAATATGTATGGCATAGTGCTGTGCGTTATAACATAGGCATCGAGGAAGGCACGTTAGATGGGGCAATATAACCCGTGCGAAGGCAAGTGTGGCATGACATATTCACGGGGTGGTGTTACAGTGCACATGGGCTAGAGAGTGTCATAGCATACGCACTAGCTGGTGGAATGCAACACAGAGGTGTGTGGCACTCGGCGGGCACTGGTGGGTGTAACACAGCATTGGGCTCAGCCAGGAGTGAGCTGTGACTCTTTAGTGAGGTTCGTCTCCTTTCCAGAGAGTAAAAAAAAATATTACACACCCGGCGGTGGATGTGAGTTTTATGAACCGTGAGGGGGGTTTCTTGCATAGTTTTGGTCTAATTTTTGTCGAATCCCCTTTGAATGGCTTGGTGTGCGTGTGTATTAAATGTGCCCGTCAATAGCTACCCATGTTTGTATAAATAAACAACAAGGGTGTCTACTTGGAGAGTACCCACCGGCGGGGGCGCCGGGATTAGGCACAGTAGGGCATCAGACACGTCAGAGCTTCACTAACGGTGTAAATACATTCCACGTGGATTCATTGTAGGCATAGTCACCTTTTAATGAATATCAAGCAAATCGTCATGGTGATAGGTACATATGGTTTGTCCAGCATGTCCTAGGTGTTTCTATAATTATATATTTTTTTAAAAGAATAAAAAACAAAGGCCGGTCCCGGGGGATGGGGTCCCCGGGGCCATAAGTGGCCTGAGGAGGGGGCAACGCAGCCCCCCTCCTAAAGATTTTTTTTTTTAAAAAGGCCATGCCCCGGGAGTTGGGGTCGCCGGGGCCGATTAAGGCCTTGGGAGGGGGGGCCACGTGGCCCCCTTCCAAATTTATTTTTTCTCAAAAAAAAATTAGGGGGCAGGCCCTGGGGGATGGGGTCCCCAGGGCCAATAAATTAGAAAAAGAAGGGGGGCCACACAGCCCTCCTTCTTAAAAAAATAAAATAAATAAAAGACCGGCATCGCACCGGAGGCCACGCCCCCTCCTTGCAGCACTCTGCAAACGCGCCCCCTGGCCAGTTGTAAGTTGGGGAATTAATTCCCCTTCAATACTGAGGGTCCCTGAGGGCCAACTAGCCCAACAGGTATCTCCAGTATGCGCCAGGGAGCTGCGTTGCAGACAGGTGTTCTGAGGCCACGCCCCTTTCTACACCTCTCTGCAATGGCGCTCACTGGACGTACCTAGCGGGCTATTTTGCCTCTAGGGACCCTCAGGATTCAAGGGGACTTAATCTCCCAACTTAAAATAGCCACAGGGCGTGTTTACACAGTGGGGAAGGGAGGGGACGGGGCCTGAGGTGACGTGTACAAACACGCCCTATGGCGCGTTTTAAGTGGGGGAAATAATTCCCCTTCAATCCTGAGGGCCCCTGGGGGCTAACTAGCCCACCAGGTGCTTCCAGTAAGCGCCACTGAGCTGCTTTGCAGAGAGGTGGTCCAGGCCGTGCCACTTTTTACACCTCTCTGCAATGCAGCTCTGTGGCGCTTACTGGAGGTACCTAGTGGGCTAGTTGGACCCTAGGGACCCTCAGGATTCAAATGAACTTAATCTCCCAACTAAAAACGGCCACAGGGCATGTTTACACAGTGGTGAAGGGAGGGGACGGGGCCTGAGTTAACATGTGTAAACACGCCCTGTGGCGAGTTTTAAGTTGGGGAATCAATTCACCTTCAATCCTGAGGGATCCTGGGGGCCAACTAGCCAACCAGGTGCTTCCAGTAAGCGCCACTGCGCTGCGTTGCAGAGAGGTGGTCTAGGCCGTGCCCCTTTTTACATCTCTCTGCAACGCAGCTCTGTGGCGCTTACTGGAGGTACCTAGTGGTCTAGTTGGACCCTCAGGAATCAAGGGGACTTAATCTCCCAACTTAAAATGGCCCCAGGGCATGTTTACACAGTGGGGAAGGGAGGGGACGGGGCCTGAGGTCACGTGTGCAAACATGCCCTGTGGCGTGTTTTAAGAGGTAGTTTTAATCCCCCTGCCCTATTATATACTAGAGGCTTACAGAGGAGGTCATGCTAATCACAGGGAGACCACAACGCATAGTGTTCCCTAGTGTATGTAGGTGTTTTCACTGTATTCTGAGTGTCTTTTAACATAGCACTGGCTCTAGGACTGGTTAGTCAGACTCAGTTACCACCAGTATCCGTCTGAAGTAGTTGAGGGTACAGGATGATTTTGCAACAAGGCTTCTTTCTGCTCTTCTGTTTGTTCTTTCTGCACGTTATCCTCCTTCCTGCACTTTTCTTCGTCTTTGAGGACTTCTGTTGCTTCTTTCTGCATTTCTTTTTTTTCTTTCTGTGCGTTTTTTCTTCTTTCTTCACATGTCCTATCTCTTTAGGCATAGCTAGAAATTAGCATTTAAAAGACCTTTGAAATTCACTGAAAAAACCATTGGTTTCAGGCACGTTATAGTTAGGAATTAGCATTTAAAAAACCTTAGAAATTCACTGAAAAAACCATAGGTTTCAGGGGAGTTATAGTTACCTGGACTTTTCACTCGTACAAAACCATTGAAATTCCCCCGTTATTGTTAGTTCAGCTAACTATAACTCGCGCGCCCGCAATGCACTGCTGATGACGTCACATATTACATCACTCATGACATGATCAATGACATCACTCATGACATCACTGATGACATCTCAAATAACATCACTGATGACATCACTGATGACGTCATCCTTGTGATAGAGTGGCAGACCTCCTCTCACCCTAATATAACCTTTGATACACACATTCAAAAATAGAAACTAAAATTTTCAAAACAATGGACATACCAATACCAGTTACAACAACCTATTCAGTAATTCTAAGATCCACATACACATCCACTCATTTACCAACAGTCCTATACAGTCACTTATACATGTACTCACTCATCATATGTACTCATACACCTATACATCCTGTTACACAACGCCACTCATCCATAGAGTTACTCACACACATAGTCACTCATGCTAATAAAGAAACAAACATCCATTTACTTGCATATACAGTTATACACACACCACCACACTTACTTCCTACAGAAACTTACACATACTTAGTCTTTTAAACAATCACTTATAGAAACACATACAGGAACTCTTCCAATCTCTCACTCTCACATATACTCACTTATATACACCAATAGTCACATATACTAGTTTAAAACATATGTAGTTACTCATAAAGACACTCTTGAGACAGTCATTCACTCACTAACACACACATACACACACTCATCCACCCATACAGCGCTGCACACATGCTGTCTTCAACACATACAAACAGTGAGTCACTCATTCATGCACCTATGCACTACGTAATACCCCCCACCGAACCATACAGACACTCAGACACTCATACTGATACTCAAAAAACCAACTAATAGCCTATATAGACACTCATGTAGCTACTCACCAACCCATGCAGCCACTTATACACAAAGTGAGAGACTGATACAGATATTTACATATTTAAACATTACTCACTAAGCCATGTTTTCACTAAGATACACTTAATCAGTCAGTTATACAATCAATTTTTCAAAAACAAATCATCCATTTAGACACTTATATACCCATTTATTCTTCCACCGACCTTGAGATATACATATATAAAACATATGTAATTTTCAGAAAAACACACATTAACTGGATGATGTCATCAGTGATGTCATCAGTGATGTCATTTGAGATGTCATCAGTGATGTCTTCAGTGATGTCACTGACCATGTCATGAGTGATGTAATATGTGACGTCATCAGCAGTGCATTGCGGGCGCGAGAGTTATAGTTAGCTGAACTAATTATAACGGGGGAATTTCAATGGTTCTGTACTAGTGAAAAGTCCAGCAAACTATAATGCCCCTGCACCTATGGTTTTTTCAGTGAATATATATATATTACCTACTGGCGGTCGCCAGTAGGTAGATATAGTTAGGACCTATTTTCCATAGGAAATCCGCAACATTCTATTTGGAATAACGTTGGCACCGACTGACAAATCTTCGCGAAATTTTCCAAACTTTTGGCCAGCTCTGGTCCGCTCCTATCCTGAAAATTTCACGGTTATTCATCAAGCGGGGGCAGAGAAAAAAGGGGGTCCCAAAATGCATTTTCCCCATGCATTTTCCCTTAGGACCTGTTGATGCAGCTACAGCCCGAACTGCTGCAAGGAATTACACCAAATTTGGCAAAGAGGTAGTCCTCAGTTCAGACTCGTGCCTTTTGCTTAAATGGTGTAAATCCGTTCAGTAGTTCCTGAGAAAATTAGAGTTAAAAAGATAGATATCTATGGCCTCGGAGGATCTGCGCACCCTCCCCGCACCCTCCCCACACCCTCCCGAGCACGAGCTGAATGCTAATTGGCTGCCAACACTCTGAATCAGGAAGTGTTGGCAGACATCTTGTGCCTCTGTAGAACCGAGGCACAAGAAAACCCCTAATAAAAGGTGCAAAACGTGACATGGGGGCAGGGTAGAAACACCCTGACACCCTAGGACTGCTCAGGGGGTCCCACATTTAAAAAAATCGTGTGATGCGCTTAGGATCCGTGCATCCCGCTGCCGGAAAAAAAACAAAGCGCGGGCTCCCGCGCTTCATTTTTATTTAGCCCCCGGGGGGCCAAGTCCCATGGCAATATTTTTATTATAATGGGGGGCCCCCCCAGCCCTGGGGACCGCCACCCCCCAGGGCTTATCTGAATTATGGGGGTGCTCTCAGCCCCCCCCGCACAGGTCTTCATTAGACATGGGTGGGGGGCTCAAAGGCCCCCCCAAGACCCAGGGACCGCCACCCCCGGGGCTCTGTTTCAATGTATGCGAGGGGGCTCATGGCCCCCCGCAGCCCAGGGGACCACCAGCCCCCAGGGCTTGTTTGTTTTAAATAAAACAAAAAACCCTGTGTGGGGGGGTTTGAGCCCCCCCCACACGCCCTGGGGACCGCCACCTCCCCGGGGCACTAAATATTTAAAATAGGGGGTCCGTTACGGACCCCCAAGCCCCGGGGACCACCCTCCCCCGGGGCTTTAAATTAAGTGGGAGGGGGGCTGCGAGGCCCCCCCCCCCGGAGCCAATGCTGGCCCTGGGGACCACCACCCCCTGGGCCGGCTCCTGCAGTGTCCCACTGCTGTTTGCAATGACAGGGTGGGAGACTTGCGGCTCCCACCCTGCCATTGCAAACTGCTTTGCTTCATTGAAGCGAGAGCAGGGAAACCTGCTCTCGCTTCAATGAAGCACAGCAGATTGCTTTTCCACATGGGGAGCAGCATGATAGCTGCTCCCCATGTGGAAAAGCACTGCCAGCTGCCGCAGGAAGCGGGAGCCGGCTGGGACCGTGGGGGGGATTGGGACCCCCACGGTCCCCAACGAGGAGGCCAGGCCCCGGGGGATGGGGTCCCGGGGCCAGTAGTGGCCCGGGAGGGGGGGCCATGCAGCCCCCCACCTAAAAATTCAAAAATAAATAAACGGCCCCGGGGGATGGGGTCCCCGGGGCCAAAAAGGGCCACGGGAGGGGGGCAAGGCAGCCCCCCTCCAAAATCCAACAATTTAAAAACACAAAGGGCCATGCCCCGGGGGATGGGGTCCCCGGGGCAACTTAGGGCCTCGGGAAGGGGGCCACGTAGCCCCCTTCCCGGTTTTTGTTTAAAAAAAAAAAAAAAAAAATAGGGGCTGGCCCTGGGGGATGGGGTCCCCAGGGCCAATAAATTAGAAAAAGAAGCGGGGCTACACAGCCCCCCTTCTAAAAAAACAACAACAAGACAGGATCGGGCCGGAGGCAGAGGGGGATCTAATTCCCCTTGAATACTGGGGGTCCCTGGGGGCCAACTAGCCCACCAGGAACCTCCAGTTTGCACCAGGGGGCTGCGTTGCAGAGTGTTGTAAAAAGGGGTGTGACCTCTGAACACCTCTCTGCAAAGCAGCTCCCTGGTTCATACTGGAGGTACCTGGTGGGCTAGTTGGCCCCTAGGAGACCTCAGGATTGAAGAGGAATTAATTCCCCAACTTAAAACGCGCCACAGGGCGTGTTTGCACACATCACCTCAGGCCCCGCCCCCTTCCTTCACCATTGTACAAATATTCCTCTAAAATCAGCCGAACTACGAATTCCGATTTACTCACCTGTTATCAGGAGAGAACCCAGGGCTGCATCTTTTAGACCAGCACTGACCCTGAAAAGGAATTCTAAGCGTACTTACCAGTAACTTGTATTTCCTTCCATAGGAATCCATTGTGTGGTTTTCAGCAGAAAAGTTTCTAAGTGTCCATTTTTGAAACTTACAAATATTCCTCTAAAATCAGCTGAACAACGAATTCCGATTTACTCACCTGTTATCAGGAGAGAACCCAGGGCTGCATCTTTTAGCCCAGCACTGATCCTGGAAAGTAATTCTAAGCGTACTTACCAGTAACTTGTATTTCCTTCCATAGGAATCCAGTGTGTGGTTTTCAGCAGAAAAGTTTCTAAGTGTCCATTTTTGAAACTTACAAATATTCCCCTAAAATCAGCCGAACTACAAATTCCGATTTACTCACCTGTTATCAGGAGAGAACCTAGGGCTGCATCTTTTAGCCCAGCACTGACTCTGAAAAGTAATTCTAAGCGTACTTAAAAGTAACTTAAATCCATTGTGTAGTTTTCACCAGAAAAGTTTCTAAGTGTCTATTTTCACAAACTAAAAATATTCCTAAAAAATCGTCTGTATGACTTAAACACATTCTTTCAACTGTTTACAGGCGATTGGCCAGTGCTGGATTCAGGATCAACCACTGAGTAAGAAAAAGTAACGATAACACTACTTACCTGCTAAGTGAATTTTCTGCCATAGGATAACATTGGTGATTCTATGTGAAACATTTTCGAAGTGTCAACTTTTAAAATACAATAATATTCCTTAAAAGTAACTACTGTAACCAAAACGCTTTTACTCAACTGTTTACAGGAGATGTCCAAGGACTGAATCTAGGATCCAGTCCTGTGGTTAGAAAAGTAATCCATAAAGTAACTAATTGCATTTGACTAGAAATTCACTTTGAGCTCAATGTTGCATTGCGTTTGAAATTGTGTTGTCCATTGCAACAACTGTAACTACTGTACTTAGAAGTCTATTGCCTATTTGCAAAGTATTTAAACTAAAGTAATTCATTCTGAGAAGGTATATTTTGTATTGTAATGTATAATGTAATTATAATGTTATTAAAAAAAATATCTAAAAATAAATAGTTTAAAAAATGTAGTAAATCAGTATCAAAAAAATCAGTATAACAATTAATACATTAAAAATTGTCATTTACAAAACCTTTGAAATTCACTGAAAAAACATAGGTTTCAGGCCTGATATAGTTAGGAATTAGCATTTAAAAAACCTTTGAAATTCACTGAAAAAACCATAGGTTTCAGGCCTGATATAGTTAGGAATTAGCATTTAAAAAACCTGTGAAATTCACTGAAAAAGCCATAGGTTTCAGGCCTGATAAAGTTAGGAATTAGCATTTAAAAAACCTTAGAAATTCACTGAAAAAACCATAGGTTTTAGGGGTGTTATAGTTAGCTGGACATTTCATTCGAACAAAACCATTGAAATTCCTCCGATATAGTTAGTTGTACTAACTACATCTCGCGCGCCCGCAATCCACTGCTGATGATGTCACATATTACATCATTCATGACATGGTCAGTGACATCACTGATGACATCTCAAATGACACTGTGTTAAAACCTTACGCCTGCTTGAAGCAGGCATAAGGAGTGACGCAGCACAACGAGGATAGGCCTCAACATGCATTACTGGAGTTGCATAGTTCTTGCGACACGACTCCAGCAATACGTGACATTTGCACCAACAGATGCGTCAGAATTTCTGACGCAATAGTCAATCCTTGCGCCACGGTGCACTGTATTGTAAATACGGCACATCCATGGTGGCGCAAGAGTTTCTCAGGGTGGCACAGGGAAAGTGACGCATCTCTACAGATGCGTCACTTTCTTGTAAATCTGCCCCTATATGTGCCTATTGTCATCCAAGAGTGTGATCTTTTTGACAGCAGGGCTTTGTCATTAAGTGAGGAGAGCTTCTTGGCTACTAAATGAATGGCTCAATTAATGACAGGCTGAGTGAGTGTTAAGTACCAGAGTGACTCTGCCTGGAAGGTCATTAGAACCAATTTCAATATTCATGTGCCTGGGAATTTCCTGGATCAGATATAGCCTTCCACAAGACACTGCTTAATGTGACTCCTGGCTCATTTTCTGGCTTATAGCAGGATTTTAGATAGGTGCCAAGGCTGTTTCAGTTCTGCCTCCACAGGCCAAACTCAAGTCGGATTTTGTCTGCTGAAGAGTGCCATGGGAGGTTGAACACCTGCCGGTAAGTGCCAGTTGTAGCATTGTCAATTACTGTGTCTGTTCCCGCCTGAGAGCATCTATGGAGGGGACCTGTTTTGCAGTCATTACTTGCAGTAGTGCAAAATAGTGGTTCCAGACAACGGCGGACACGGTGACCGCACTACCCTGTGTTGTTCCCTTTGTTGTCACCTGGTAGTCAAATGTGGGGTGAGCGTGCATGGACCAAATCCAGCACTCGCCGTCGTTGAGTGCCAACTGCTGTGCAGAAAACTGATAGACTGGGATTTGATGGAGTGGTGCACAGCTTGTTCATACAACAGTGGTGGTCAAATAGTCAATGAGTCCTGATGTATAGTAAATCTTTTTTTAATAATTTTCTCAGAAAAGGTTTTCCAGCCAACGCTCAAAAATTGAACTTCTTCAGGGCATAAGTGAGCATTCTTGTAGAATCAAAATGGTAAGGTGGCAAGTGTTCAGCGCGGGGGCCGCCTTGAAAAGGGCCTGTATGCGCTAGGTCTGTCAGGCGAGCTGGAAGTGGCGCTGTCTGCTTTAGAGTGTAGCAAATCTTGCAGTAGTGGTTGAAGGGACAAGCCTTTTAGATTATTCCGTAAAGTGCAAAAAGCATATGTTAAGGTATTGTTTTTTCCGTTGGATCAAGCAACACTGTTTGTTGAATGCACCTCGTGGGTCAAAAATTACCCTAGGTGCTTATATTCTATAACAGATTCCAGGGTTGAGCCCTCCACACGGAATGTTGGCAGTGAGTTTCTTCTTGTGCTATCTGGCATAGCCTTTTTATTTTACCTTGAAGCCCATGCTTTGCTGCATACATTGCTGTTGTATTTATTAATCTTTGCAGGCTGACTTTGGTGTAGTTGATCAATACGACATCGTCAGCATACAGCATGTGGGAAGGTTTAATTCCAGATAATGTAGGGGGTTGCGAATTTACATTATTGAGGATAGTTGTCAGCTCTGCCAAATAAAGATTACAACAGGAACGCGGCTAGGACACATCCTTGCTTTAGTCCGTTGCTCATTTATATTTCCTTGAAACAGATGCTCCTGTGCCCGGTCTTACCCTTGTCCACGTGTTGGTATATAGTAGTTAGATGGCTCTGGGTAGTGATGGGAGATTCCCCAGCTCAGTAGCTTGCCCCACAGGTGTTATGCTGTACCGAGTCAAAGGCAAAGCGGAAGTCCATAAAACAGAGATGTAAATTTAGGGAGCGAAGTCTGTCTTGATCAATTATCAAGGTATGCATTAGGATATTAGTAATTGTACCTGCATTTTAGACAAGCCCAGTTTGGTGCCCAAAGCTTGCAGGTCATGGAAGAAGACTGAGCACAAAAAACTGGGGACAAGAGACATTGATTACCATCAGTGATGCCATAAATATTGTCAACTGTGATTTAATTTCATGCTATTGTCATGACATTGGAGGTGTAATGAGCAGGGCCAAGATGGTGGAAAGAGGCTCCTTGCACCTTCCCCATTATCCGATAAATATCCTGGCCCAAAACCGCCATCTGATGCCTTGACCCGCTGGATCTGCTCCCCACTGACATCCTCTGCTGGCACATCCCATCCCTGTGCAGTTTGCCACCCCAGGAGCTGGCTTTTTGACAGAACACCAAGTTGCTGCCTATACCTGCATGGAGGCAGGCTGACGGCGACATCGGGCGATCACAGCAACATTGAGATGTGCCAGCTGGTGCTCTTGGCTGCTTTGTGCCTTTCCAGTGGTGATCCTGTGGAGGTGTCTGAACACCCATTTGCAGAGATCTGTGGTGTGGCTGCGGTGTGCGGACTGGTCTGCTCACAACATTGTGGTGGGCCTGGCTGTTGAGTGAAAATGCTACAGCCTCTGCAAGTGCTCATGAGCACGCTGCTGCCGGAGCAGTTTGTTTTCAGAAGGTGAGCCTGGGAGCTACGGGGCCATTACTATTCCACGTGCCTTCCCTTTCTAGATGCGCGACTGGTGTGAGCCTGGAGGTCATGTCGGGTCTAGGCTCAGCTGTGGGCAGTGGAGTAGCTGACAATATGCAGTGCCCCTGCTAGGGGACTGGTTTCCCTGCTTGCAGCCTCTCTCATGCTTCCAGTTGAGGCCCCAAGCCTGCAGGTACCAGTGCCTCGACGATGACTATCCGCATAGCCGCTGCCAGAGTTGCACCTACAGGTGGGGGCATGGGAGTCAGTTCGGGCCCAGGTCTCCACCATTGCCAGAGATCCTGCTTGCCCTTTGGTTCCCCTCCCAGCTGCGGCAACAGTCCAGAGGTCATCTTGGACCTAGGCTCAGCCACCAGGGGGTGGAGCTAAAGACAGCCTGCGGTGCCTGGACCCTTGGCCTAGCCACCAGACCCCGCATGATTGAATCCATACTAGGTCACATCTTGTCACTCTTGGGCCCCCGCCTCTGAATTGATCTAGGGGTCTTCTCGTGAGCGTAGCAGCATTGCCTCTATGAGACATCACTCCAGGGCTAGATCCTGTCTCTGCTTGTCCCCAAAGTCTGGCTGTGTTACTGCGATGCCCACCATAGGGCTGCTTCCTCCTCGAAGGAACATGTCTTGTCCTCCCAGCCCGAAACACTCTGGTGTGGCAATAAATTGGTTTACAGAACTACTGGATTACCAGACACACTCACCCACAACGAGCCGCCTCCGCTCTACCACGCAGGGCACACCAGCGCGCTTGACAACACCCCCTGCTGCTCCTATCAAGGAGGCCTTATTGTCGGACCCTTTCGACCTTTCTGCGTCATAGGAGGAGAAATAGGACATGATATTGGAAGCCATTGAGCGCTCTTGAATGTCATTGGAGGCCAAAATATCATGTGCAAAAAACTATTGTGATACACAAAAATCAGGTAACAAAGACCATAATGTCAAGAATAGCAAGTGAGAGAATATAGAAGGTAAAATATTTAGTTTTAAGTTTTTTGTTTTTAGGTATTTAGTATTGCTTTTTTCAATACGTTTGTGTATAATATTTTTTAAATAGTTGCATATAATGTTGTTTTTAATTAACTTCATAAATCTTTGTTGTTTTAGCATTATGTGTTTTCAGTCTTGTAATATTATTTATGTTTAATTTATTTCAGTACATTTTGTAAATTTTTATTTGAAATTGATTGTTTTATTTCTTTAACTAAAAATTGTTAATTTATTTTGGGGCTGTTGGGTTTGTAGAGGATTAGGGTGGGAATTGTTTTTATCTACAAATTATTATTATATTATTATATTTGTCCATGTAATTTCTTATTTAATTGGGAATTATGTATATTAATTAGTTGATTGTTATTTTATTTATGTATTTATATATTAGTAATTGTCAGTTAGTTGATCGAAGTATTTATTGTTTAGTTTTGTCAATTTTTATTTTTTATTAACTGTAAATTTAATTTAATTTATGATGAGATATTAAAAAAGCATTGCTATAATATTTATTTTATGTAATTTTAATTGCTTCTCAATGTTTGTTTTTAGGGTATCAAGATTGGATAATATTTTTAATTGCATTTCAAAAGTATTTTATTTGTAATAGACCATTTGTATTAAATACATTTAAGTGTATGTACCTTATATTTATCGAATAAATCTATTTTTTGAAGATTGTTTAAAGGTATATGTTTTGTATATTTAAATATTTCATTTACAAAAGATTTAGGGGTGGGAATAGTAAATCAAACTGCCGTAAAGTTCAACACTTTTCCTACTTTTGATCTGTTTGGGGTGATAATTGTAAATGTGATTCTTCCAAAGCCAACACATTCCCTACTGTTGCTTAGATTGGAGTGGGTATAGTAAATCCGACTCCTCTGAAGTTCAACAATTTTCCTACTGCTGCTAAAATTGGAGTGTGATTAGTGAATCTGACCCTCCAAAGCTCAACACTTTCCCTGCTTTTACCTGCGTTGGACTGGGAATAATAAATTGGACCCCTCCAAAGCCCAAACCTTTGCCTATTTTTGCTTAGATTGGAGTTGTTATAGTATATCTGACCTCTCCAAAGTCCAACATTCTCCCTACTTTTACTTATATTGGAGTGGGAATAGTAAATCTGACGCCTCCAATAGCCACATTTTCTCTACTGTTGCTTATGTTGGAGTGGGAATAGCAGATCTGACTCCTCAAAGTCTATGCTTACTCTATTGTCAGTCAGTAAATATTGTAATATATTTTTATTTTATTGTGGTTAATTCTATTTATTTTAATGTTTTAATATGCAGTTTTGTAATTATATTTCATCAATAGTAATATTTTTTAGCATTAATGCTTAAATATTATTTTCCATTTTTAAATGTTGCCATAATTATATTTATGTGATTATTTTAAACGATATATTTTATTTTTTGTTTGTAAGTTATGATTTTTCAATACATTTTTTATATTTTAGTATTTTATTAAATACATTTTAAAGCTAATGTAGTCTCTAATAGTTACAATGGGATGCATACTTACCTATTTTCTGAAGCTATGGTGTTATTCTACATTCTTCTCAATATATTGGACTTTATATGCAAAATATGGAAAGTAGATGCTTGTGTCCTCGAATTTTATTTGCAATAAATTTATCGCTATGATTTTTTTCCTCGATATTCAATAATACAACAGTTTTTTTTTGCAGCAGGTACATTTGTCCACAAAGTTGTATTTCCAGCATTGGAGCCTATGACCCTGATCACTTTACACACAGATCACTATAGTAGGTACGTACTACATATATAACTGCAGCAGGCATGTAACTTTGGGGGTCATTACGATGTCCGCCCACCACCGTTGCAGTAGTGGGACCAGCCGCCTACGAGGTGGCCTACCCACCGACCGCATTAGGATGAGACCAACATCGCGGAGGTCGCCTTGCCTGTCTACTGTATTGCGGCGGGGATGAGGTTAGTAGACCCTGCCACAATACAAATAAAAGGCACTTGCATATCCCTGGGCTACATGCGCAGGCACAGTATGGTGCCTGCCGGGATATTTAGGGGGGCACCATAGGTGCCCTCCAATTCCCCATGCCCCAGGCCCAGGGATGAGGGGGGCCTGCTAGAGGCCCCCAAATCTGTTTCCGCCTGCCATTTTGTGGTGGGTTGACGGGCGTGAAACGACCGGCATAGAGGGAAATCATTATCCTGACGACGGTGCCTGAGAGAAATTTTCATTCTTCTCTTTAATTCCATTGACAACCAAAACATCTACCCTGCCGATGCTGATTATTTAACCACCCAATCCCTGCTTAACGAACATTTTTTCTTAACGGAGTACACCGGAGAGATGGTTGGGAAATCTCAGACTCACAGCCCCTGAATCTAACTGACTAATCTACGTCCCTGAGTGAGATTAAATCATATAAAATGAGGTTGCTCCTAGTTGTTCTCATTAAATTTGTTCTACTGCAGGGTCTACTATTTTTTTTAAAGTTAGCACGCAAAAAACATGAATGTAATCAGTTGAAAAAATGGTGTCCAATTAATTGTAAGTGTATGTCTTTCAAATGGCATGTTTATTTGGATACCATTTATTTCCATTAGTATGGCATAAATCTACGAACCTTAGCCTCTTCAAAGCTACTTCATTTATTTTTTACGTTGAAAATGCCTTACGTGTAACCTTTCACTTTCTCCAGAGATCAGAAGGGGTAGGAATAATGCCGAATCTGAATGAAAAGCCTCACAGTTGCAAAAGTTTCCTCCTACAAACTTTACCAATGTTTTCTTTTTATTTGGAAGAGCAACGAGTTTCATAAAGTTCAGGGAAGGGTGCTGAGAGGTGGGAAACAATTATAGGAAGAAAAGTCCTACTAAAAGCTAGCGTGCTAGAAAAAAATCGTTTTAAAAATCCAAGTATATATTGAGAAGGTTCTCGCGGTTGGGGGCATATTATCAAGCACCGCGTTAAAATTATCGCCGCTTTAGCGTCAGAAAACTGCTGCTAAAGCGGTGATAATGGGCTTGATAATATGCCCTTGAGATTTCCAATAGAAGCCCATGTTCACACCAGAACGTTTTAACTAGCTTGTCTTATGGCGTGCTCAATGTTAAAACACTGTGCCATCCACAAAGCCTCTAAGCACATACAATCTAAAACATTAAACAACAGAGCACAGCACCATCCAGAAACACGTCGGGACCAGCGTGGCTCTCAAAACGGGCATGGGTGAATGGATTGATGTTCCATAGTAAGGAACTTCGGATGACAATTTTTGTCGAACTACTTAGGATTACAGATACCTGTTTGGATTCCTGTCATAATCTTAAAAAGTGAGATGCCGAGATACTGATGACTTGTTTTAGCTATGTTTACAATATTGAATTAACAAGGAGAGAATTTTATTGAGTGCCTATGTGGATGTCCCAACTACTAAACATTTGTAAATATTTTGACTTAGTCGTGATAAAGAGAAATAATATTTTTTATTTACCACAGAGAATACGTTTGACAGTTTATACGCAGCCGCGGTCGGTAGTAGGAGTTCCTGCAGGGCGGTGACGTGGGGAGTGGGTGGGGCAGGGTGGGGGGTAATAAACTATGGATTACGGAGGTTTACAGGTAAGTAAACATATACATTAATAAAACGAATTTCGTTGCGTGCACTGCATCCCCAAATGCGATGCAGTGCACGCAACGAAATTCGTTTTATTAATGCATATGTTTACTTACCTGTAAACCTCCGTAATCGATAGTTTACTACCCCCCACCCTGCCCCTCCTCCTCCCCACGTCACCGCCCTGCAGGAACTCCTACTACCGACCGCGGCTGCTTATACGGACTTATTTTATCAAGCCTTGAAAAAGTCGTTCCTACGACGAAACACGTGTCGGCTGTGGAGTTTCTACAACGACGTGTCAACTCTTATAAACAAATATATGCTGCTTATTTCTTGTTACTTGGATTGGAGTATGTTATGTTGTACATGGGACATTAAAGTACAAGTCTGACCTGAGGTGGTCAGAAATTACATATATTGGTGCTGTGCTCTGTTTTTTAATGTTTTAAATTAAAAACCTTTCTTGTTGGAAAATACAAATAGATGAAGATTAAACAGTGCATGATCTAATAAGTGCAGAAACTATTATAACATTGATCCCTGCTGTTGGCAGCACACTATACCACACATGCACCTCACTTTATAATTACCCAAGTAGTGGTAATTGAATTATGGGTTAATTATCGCCAGTTTTTTATTGATACTGTTAATGACGCATGCAACAAGCACTTTTGCTTTCCACTAAAGCGATCTCAGTACTTACATGCACGGAACCAAAACCAGCAACTAGTTTATTTATTTATTCAGTGGTTTTGTAATGTGCTACTAAACACCTATGGGCATATTTATGAGCCCTGTGCACCATGACGCACCAGTGGCACAAACCTTGAAATCATATCTTTGAGGCCACGCAAGCCATTTTATGTGGCTTTGGATGGCATCATAGACATGGAGTAAGGCAAGGCAGTGTAAATCGCTGAGTTTCCTTGCTCTGCATTCAGAAGACGTTTCATGGGCATATTGTGGCGGGTTCCCACGCAACACTTATGGGTTTTGACACCTCCCCAGATTTACAAGACCATGTAAACCTGGCGATGTGCCTAAACCGTACGTCTGCCGAGGTGAGGCACGCATAGAAAGAGGAAAACGCCTCTCAGGATGGTGCTGACTGTGACCCTTCCTGCACAAAAACAATCCTGTCAACAACAATGGCACTTTTTCGCCAAGGGTGCCTGAATTAGCGATAAGCTCACGAAACGGTGACAGCACAGGGGGATAGGACAGGAATGCACAGAATTGGATAGATACGCTGTATTCCTGCCCTTTCACTTTGGCATAGGGCAGTGCAGTAAGGTGACTTGCTGCACTGCCCTAAGCGTAATCCTCATAGATAAGGGCCCTAGGGGTTGAGAGAGAGGTATTTATACATGGTTGAGGACTGTTATAATAATTCAGGTGTGACTTGACCACTAATAAGAATAGGGTGTTTTTTTTTACACAGTTGTGCAGTAGCAGAACCACTTTTAAAAGGCGTATGTGAAGGGAAGTTTTTTCTGAAAACCATTGGTGGTGACACGACGATGACTTTAAACAAACTGAGAACTACCATATCAGTGCCATGCTTCAGTCCTAGCCCAAATAATGATACAGGGTAAGTCGAATTTCACCAGACTTTTTACCCTGAAGTGTCATTCACTACTAACAATGAAAGTGGAAGTTCTCAGGGAAAAAATTCTAGAAGTTCCGGAGAATGCATCTGTATGTAAACTAGAAGCAGCAAGAGTCCCTGAGATGCTAGAAAAGTATTGAGCTCGCAGGGAGGTGTGAAGGCACAATGGTGACATCAGTGAAGCCAATTCACACTTTACTAGGGGCCAGATGTACGACAAAGGAATTTGCGACTCACAAATTGCATCGCAATAGCAACTTGCAATTTTCGACTCGCAAATTGGTATGTACAACAGTGTCTGCGACACTGATTGTGATTCCCAATGGGGTCTCAAATTGCATACCTCATGCATATCAATGAGGCACTCGCAATTTGCGACTCTACTGGGAATGGCTGGGCCTCCCAGGTTTGGTGGCCTACTGGGCACAGCAGACGTCCATGTCTGGGACTGCTTTTCAATAAAGCAGTTATTTGTTTTGTAATGCAACCTGTTTTCCTTAAAGGAAACGGGATCCATTAAAAAAAAGAAATTAAATGTTTTTGTTCCTTTTTTTAATGGCAGAAGTGGTCCCTGGGACCACTGCCTGCCCCTAAAAAATATTTTCCCCTGCATTTGCAAAGGGGAAGGGGTCTCCTGGGGACCCCTTCCCATTTGCGACTGCATTACCACTCTCTTGAAGAGGGCGGTAAATTGCGAGTGTTTTGCGACCGCCATTGCGGTCGCAAAACATTCATACATGGGGTAGCGAGTCGCAATTAGGAAGGGACGCCCTTGGAACGCTCCTTCCTAATTGCAAGTCACAAATCATATTTAGTGAGTCGCATATAAATTGCAACTCGCTAAATAGGGTTCGTACATGGCCCTAACTGTTTTTGCATGCGCAAACAGATCGCTAACCTGTTTACGCATGCAAAAATGGGTCGTACGTCTGGCCCCAGGGCTCTTCCAGTTGGTGCTCATCTACCTTTGGCAACTGCAGAAGCATAAGAGGCGCTTGGGGCATGAACCCTTTGGCTTCACTTTGCCTAGCAACAGAAGGTGGAATTTGGGCATTTTATATTTTGTGTAATATCTGCTCATGTTACCAGTCTTGATTGGTCTTTCAGTTCGTTCTTCATTTGTTAGGTGTATTTGTTCAACAGAAGGCTATATCCTTGCCTTTAAAAAAAAGCTGCATGACGCTGTTCATGTCACCAATTTCCAATTCTTGTCCCTTTAACATTGTTTTGGTCATTCAACATCATCTCTACAGAGTGCATGTTGCCATTAGGGTTATTGGGCCTTCTCTGATTACTGTCTATTTTTTTGTTATGCACACGCGCAGCATCCCACTGCTTCTATTGCTAATGTTTTGGTCCTTATTTAAATTATAACATACTCATCTGTCGCTCACATACCCTCACCCATTACATCGCTAGGCACTGCATCCCATGATACAATAACCACACCATAGTGGTTGCCACACACCATATAAAAACACTCACCACATTCGCTCAAAACAAAAACAAATTTATTGAGGCGAGACACATCCTACACATTGTAGCTTGATTTTGTGCCCCACCTAGAGGTATTAAGTGCCTTCTAGATCCTTCAATACAGTGCAATACAGTATAAGGCATAGGCCTTGATTATGAGTTTGGTGCTAAAAACCTCCTAAATTGCACATTTGGTAAATACTGATTCCACAGTGTTTGGTAAATAACGTGATTATGAGTTTTCATAGTGTACCGCAGTATCTGAATTTATTGCATGTGTTAACTACCTAATGTGTGATATTTCCTGCATGTGGTAAATACTGCACCTGATGAATAGCACATGACAAAACATCAGGTTATGCCCATTTGCAGGCTTTAGAAGTTCCTGGAGTGACATAATGTATTCAAGGAAAGCTGAAACATTCAGAAACACTTGAGAACACCCCCAAAGTACAGCAACAACTCCTTCCTGTGTGAGTGAGTGTAGGCATTTATTTTGTGTGGCTAAAGTGCCTTCAAGCACCAAAAAACTGAATTCATTGCCATCCTATTATTACTAGTGGGTTGCAGCACTGGTTGTGCCACCCACAGAAGTAGCCTTTCAAACCTGTCTCAGGCTTGCCATGCAGTTTCTGTG
The DNA here is from genome assembly GCF_964204655.1 of Triturus cristatus. Taxonomy (NCBI): domain Eukaryota; kingdom Metazoa; phylum Chordata; class Amphibia; order Caudata; family Salamandridae; genus Triturus; species Triturus cristatus. Next base: position 778,991,354 of record NC_140594.1, read on the forward strand.
TGTGCAGTTTACTGCCACTTCGACTTGGCATTTAAAGCTACTTGTCAAACCCCCCCTTTCTTACATATGTCACCCCTATTGTAGGCCCTTAAATTCCCTGAGGGCACGTTGCCAAGTAAATAAAAGGTAGGACATGTACTTGTATGTTTTGCATGTCAAGCTGAAATTCCTGATCAGAGAGAAGTAGCTTTTTCATGTTTGATATGTTTAGAATGGCAATGATAAATCCTCTTTACTGGTGATGTTGGATTTTACATTAGTGTTTTAGAAATGCCACTTTTAGAAAGTGGACATTTCTCTGTACTTACTGCTCTTTGTACCTGACAGCCTGTCTCCAAAACATGTCTGGGTTGGGTGACAACTACACTTTCTGCATTCCATCTAGACAGCCACAAACACAGGAATGTGAGGATCTTCTGCATTCTGAGTACTCATCTGCATTCTGATGGTTCTTCCTGGACAGGGAGGAATGGGAGGAGCTGACACTTACACTTCAATCAGTAGTGTCCTGTCCAGTCCAAACACAAAGCACTGATTTATCCCCCACAGTAGCCTGGCAGACATGACTTGTTCCTTTGAATTCGCCCCCTGCATCAAAGGCACTTTTGGGTATAAGAGCTGGATCTCTGACCCCTTAAAATCAGGCACTTCTGAATCTTGAATGGAACCTCTGTCAGAAGAACTGCTGTGCTGCTTAAAGGACTCACTGTCATGTTCTCCCTCTCTCCCTTGCTCCCTGCTTGATCGGAAGTGAGGTGTCCCTAGAGCGTGCCGATGCTCCTCCCACCAGAGTCCGCCAGGTGGGTTAGCCGTCTAGCTGTTGGGAGACGGAAGCAGCAGACGTCACCTGCCGGCCGACAGTTCCGGCAAGGTCTGCATATCAGACCCAAAGGCGTCCACACCGGCGCTTCGTATTCGTCCACTGAGCTTCGCAGGAATGCCGGAGCGAACGCGAAGGCTCTCCCAGCAACCGGACTTGCTGTCCGGATCGCGCAATGGCGCCCACAGCATTCAACCCTCTGCGAATCGTGCAAGGGCACAGAGTCGCATCCTGATAAACACCAGCACAGGAGCGCTTTGCCTTGGTTCCGCAACTTGTGCGACGGCACGGGGTCGCGCTCTACTCCATTTTCCCCACACCAGCACAGGAGCACTTTGCCTTGGTTCCGCGACTCATGCGACGGCATGGGGTCGCGCTTTACTGCTTTTTCCCCCACAACAGCGCAGGAGCGCATTGCTTTTGTCCCACGACTCGTGCGACGGCACGAAGTCACGCTTTACTCTTTTCCCCACCACCTTTGTTCCTCACTAGCGCAGGAGCACATTACCTTTGGCACCGTGAGCCGTGCGACGGCACGGAGTCACGCTCTATTCCTTTTGGCTCACATTAAGCGCAGGAGCGCATATACTTTGTGCTACAACCCACGCAGAGGCATGGAGTTGCTTCTCCCATGTGCCTAGAGCGGTGAGGAGGCTCTGGTTCCTTCCCATCTACCCATACCCTCACAGAAGCACTGCATCCCAGGTGACTAAGTCGTGCTTGTGTCTTGTGTTGGTTGTGTTTGTTCCCTGTGTCTGGCACAGCTGTTACTCCTTTTTCCGCTCTTGCCCTCAGGTGGTGCTGACACAAGACCTAAAGAACCGCAGAGGGTGCCCTACCACAGCCTCCATCACATTGCCCTCACCTTTTCCTTGGCTGCCTCCCCCGGTCCCCGCTTCGGCCTGAATGTGATTTTGGTCTTTCTGGGTAGAGAAGGGCGCAGGAGGTGGTTGTCCACTTCATCCCCGTGGGATCTCTCCACAAGCAGAAGGTAAGTCTTGTGGGGACCTGACACTCACCTGTACTGCTTTTCTGGAAGGACTGCTTTGCTGCTTGTTGCCCTGCTGACTGCTGCTCGCCTTCTGTTTTCTGAAGTCTCAGGGACACAAAATACTTCCCATGATTCTGCTGGTGCTGCTAGACTTTGCCTTCTGTGAGTCCTTCCCTTGCCTGGGGTGCGCCCTCCAAGCTCTGGGCCTCAGAAGTGGGCTCTACAGCTGGTTTCATCAAAAACTAACGCATTGCATCGACTGCATGAAAAATTCCCACGCACTGACCTTCGACACAAACACAGAGCAGCCTGACAACAGCGGTTTCACAGCCTGTGCGGCTTGATGGTGATGCTCTGTTTGGCTCGACGATAACGCAATACATTCACCTCAACGGTGCTCGACAACGACATTAAGCCCCCCTTTGCATAGCTTGACAACGACACCGTAGACTCTCAACATCGACAAAAACTCCATCCATGTATTTCTTCAGTGGGACCTGCCTGAGTCCTGTAGCCGGCCTGCCATCAATCACGGCCTATCTGTACTTTGAATTTGTTCTATTCCCTTGTGACCTAAAGTAACCTTTTGACAGCTAGAAACTTCTAAGTACTATTTTTGCATTTAATCTTCAACAATTCATATCTCGACTTCTACTGATTGGATTTTTGTTGTTTTGGTCTCATTTTGCTCAGATAAATAATCTCTATTTTTCTAAACCTGTGTGGAGCCTTTTGTGGTGTATTCATTGTGTTCCTGTGTGTGTGTGCACAAATGTTTTACACATTGCTTTTGTAGATAAGCCTGACTGCACTATTCCAAGCTTCCAGAGGATGGCACAGGTTATCTTATTGTGCATCTAGCTTACCCTAACTAGAGTGGTGGTTTCTGCCTGACCTGGGAACATACCTCAGCCAACCAGGAATCCCATTTCTAACAGAAGCCTAGCAAACTCTTCCAGCATAGACCCTTGCAAGGAAAGGTAAAATGTTTATGCATACTGATCTAGAAGTCTTGGCCAAGGACTAGAAAGTTGTAAGACACCATGACTATCTAATAGGCCATCTCACACCAAAGATGCCACCAAAAACAAACAAAAACATGCCTGTGGAAGGAAATAATGGAGAAAATCAATACTGTGGCAATATATGGATATGATGTTGATAACACTAGAAACAGATTCTAAACGATTAAATGCTAGGTACTTAAGTTAATTGTCAAGCATGAGCACTAAAAGATGAGTTCTCCCCCTCAAGCTGTGGGTAGAAAAATGTATGACCATCCTCAACATGTCTGGAGTGGAAGACTTCAAAAAGGTCTTGAGCTCAGAGGAATCCAAAGTAAGACATAATGGAAGTACATTTGAGTGGCCATAGTAAATTGTTACACATATTCACATTGGTCCATTTTTGTGATGTCATAGGGCCTAAAAATTGCAACAATAGTACTGCTGACATGTACTGTGATTGGACTACAACAATCATATGCGTTGTAATCTTCATGATGAAGTGCTGATTTGTCTTACTAGTATGTTGATGGTGTTGCATTACCACACTATGATTAATGCTGCTCTGCGGGATCATGGCACTGTGATTTGATATACAGCACCTATCACAGGTGTTCAGTATACACAGATTCACAACACACTGAATTTGTAATTAAACAGTGTGCTTCATTTTACGACTTCAGCACACATGTTTATGTAAACATGAGACCAGTGAGCGTACATGTATGCAGTCAATGAAACCTAGAATGAAAGCAAATCCTGCTGTAGCATAGATGTTTTTTTTTATGACATTAGCTGTGCAAATGTACAAGTGGAACTGTGTATGCTGCTCACTCAATCTGAAAAGCATCCATCACTAAGCAGAGCATTTTGATAACATGCTGCACACTCACTCTGAAAAGCATCCATCGCTAAGCAGAGCATTTTGATAATGTGCTGCTCACTCACTCTGAAAAGCATCCATCACTTAGCAGAGTATTTGACTAAGAAATGCCATGCACCAATTCTACTGTCTGCCGAGTGATGCCTTTTGTAAAGATTTGAGCACTGCACTGAGAGGGGTAGCAGTCGATCCCTATGTTGGGCTCCAGCATCTACATAATGATGAAAATATGTTTTATATGGTGCACATATTGAACCGGTAAATCCTCTGGATCTCAAGCGAATTCATGTTTATGGGTTTCAGCCTTACTTATTCAATCCTGGCACTCGTCCTTCATTGCTGCTCCATTTGAGGTCTTTGATTGTTTACCTGGTTTCCATCCTCATGCTGCTTGTTTATTGTGTATTGTATTATTGTTTATCTGACATAACATGACATAGTGTTCTAGCGGTGCCGTACCCATTGTTGTGTACTGCAAATGGAAGCTATTGCTCACTCTACATCTCTTCCTGCGTAGGCAGTTAATGCAGACATTAACCATTCTAGGGTGATTTTTTTTTGATTGATCACTTTCCCTTTTTCATCAACTTTATAGATTTTCAGTTAAGTTATGACATGTACCTTCACAAGACAATTCAAAAATGTATGATAACCAAAGCACAAGTTAATTTAATACCTATACTGCATGGAAGCCATTCAAATTGCATACGTAGCATGTTCAACAAAATCTAACTAGCCAATCCAATCCAATCCAAAAGACTTTATTCGGATATTAATGTATCCATAAAAGTAAAACATGTACAGGGTAAAAACACATAGAAAAATAAATAGCAATGTCAAAATACATAATATTTCAAAATACAGTAAACATAGGTAAAGTACATATTGTAGGTAGCAAAATACGGAAAACTACATAGGTCGCACATAGATTTCCGAGCACCCGTAGCTACTCTCAAAAAGGTGCCAATACACAAGATCAGTTCAACATTGTCCAATTTAAGTATACAGTCAAGAGCATCAGTTAAATTAATAGGTGACAGTTTAAAAAAAAATGGAATTAACAGCCTTTGTGCATATTTCATAAAATATTTACAGAAAAATAAAAAATGTAAAAGTGTTTGTCCATTCTGATCATCAGATGGGCATTGCAGGGAGTCAAGTTTTGCATTGTACCCAAAGGGAAAGCAGAGCAGATATCTCATAGTCCCGGCTCTTAAACGGAACAGAAGACCTCTCTCCCATTGGGACATCAGTAATACAATATAACTTTTTTATTTGTTGTTGCAACTGTATTTGCATTAGAAAACAGTCTACCATGGTTAACGCTTTCCAAACTCTTAACTACCCCAGCAAGCCATGGGATGTTCATCCCTTTCTCGCAGTGGAAACAATCATCTTTATATCCATTGTGTGAGATGCTTCGGAGTTCTTCATTATGGCTAGCCAGAATAGTGCCGGGTGGGCCCTTATGATATCTTCAATCTATCCTAATTTCAGTTCACTGTGGCATATATACAGGGGGGGGGGAGATTGGGGCGCCCGAAGAGTTTTCTACAAAATCTATTTTCCTTTAATTGGACACAAAAACATTTGGTAATACCCCATACCACTGCCCCATGAGTAGCTATTGGTACACACTGAGTCTTAAAAATCTTCAAAATAGCTGGAATTGTCCCCGATCTTTTTGGGCGGGAAAGACTGAGTATTGAATAAAGGCCCTCGAGAACTTACTTTTACAATATGCCATGTGTTCGCACCAAGTCCCATTCGCAGCAAAGACCATCCCCAGATAGGGGAAGGTAGCAGTGCAAGTTAATTTTTTGTCACACACAGAAATATAATTTAAAGGATATTTCCTTTGCCCACAAGACATTATAAAAGATTTCTTAAAATGTGCGCATAAGTCTAGACCGGTCATAACATCTGTAAAACCTCGGACTAAAGTACGTAGTGCGTTTGGTGTGCGACCAATTAAAACCGCTTCATCTGCATATAAAAGCACCGGGAGAGTTTTGCCTTTAATTCTGGAGACATCATTAGTTAGTTTAATTAGTGATTCATGTAAATTGTTCATATAAATGATGAAAAGGAGCGGGGCCAGAACACACCCTTGTCTGACCCCTCTGCCTACACTGATGTCATTGGATATTTCTCCCCCACCACCAATCCTGACTTGCTCTGTCAGGTCCGTATGAAGATAGGCCAACAAATGAACAAGAGCCTCGTGCAGGCCATAATCTAGGAGGGTAGACCATAGACCTATTACCAAAATCAAAAGCTGAGGTCAGGTCCATAAAAGCTAAATAAAGTGGTGAGTTCTCTGCAATAGTGTACTTCCCTATGATCAAGTTAAGATTTAAACATTGCTCATTTGTGCCAACTTTACCCATAAATCTTAGTTGGCATTGTTCTAAAATGTGATTGTCCACTGCCCAGGTTAAAACTTTTGTATATAAAACTCTACCTAAAATTTTAAGGTGTTATCTATGAGGGTGATCCGTCTATAGCAGCTAGGTTGTGTACGATCGCCCTTTTTAAAAATTGGAACAATGGTGCTAGCAGACCATGTCTTTGGCAATGGGGCATTAGTTAAGTTATTAAAAATATTTAACAACAGTGGGGCCCAAAAATCTGGTTTATGTTTGATATAAAGCCCCAGGGCCCGATGGGTTGCCTGGGGCAATAAAGTCCCAGGCAACCCATAGGGACTGAAGCTTTATTGCCCACACTCTGGCGTATAGCCTCCTCAACCTCATTCAATGATATTCGGATTCCAGATGGCACCCTATTATTAAAAGGATCGGTTCAAAAGCAGGCACTTAGTAAATAGCGGAAAAGTGACTTTCCCGGGTAGCACTCATTATATTGCAGCTGATGGGAGTTAATGGTTGCCCCATTGATCTTAACTTTTTAATGGCAATCCAAAATATATCCCAGTTAATTTGACTAGAAGCATTAATGAGCGTATCCCAGTGCTCACTTAGTAATTGTTCCTTCCTATTAGCAATAGCCCGCTTGTATATCAGCCTTGAAGACTTGACCAGTTCATTACACCTTGGGTTATGAAATAGGGCCTTGCGGAGCTTCCTGTTGGCGATTGAGCGCTCCTGATTGAACTATCTAGGTTCACGCTGTACTGTGGAAATAGGTTTAGACAGCAAGGATTTGATGACTCCACAAAGTTCAGTAAAGGCAATGATAGACTCGTGGTGTGGATCAAGGGCCTCTAAACAGATGTTAATAAGATTCGTATTTCCTCTCACCATAGAACTGAATAGGTCTGCATTGTTAACGCCTCGCCATGCCAGTCTAAGGTTATCTCTGGATGGTAATAGATCCCTAGCACCACATTCTATCTAAGGCGTTAGAACTGGAAACAATCGTAATGGTATTTGTATTGGATTGTGGTCCCCAGAGGTTGTGGCCATAATTTCGGCTTTAAGCAAGCTAGCTTCTGGGACGGGGGAGACGAAGATATAATCAATTGTAGATGAACAGCCCCTCCCTCTAAATGTCAGTTCGGGGGCGGGGCATTATTTTTTGTACTTGCGGCAATTTCCATGACGTTAGTTAAGTTATGAATATTCAGGTGGTCCATTAACTCTCTACCCCTATTACATATTTGTCTGCTGCTGTGTGGATATTTACTTACCCGTGATTGAGATAACTGAGCATTGAAATCACCCCTAGACAGATTCCTACTGACTTAAAAAAGTCTTTGGATTTTCCAATTGATGCAATCAAATTAAACAAATTTATAAAATGCATGTTTGGAACAGAATGTTGTAAAAATTGATTATCAAAAAGGAAATTCCCCTATTAAACAATATGCCTTGTAAATTGTTGTTGTCTGTGCAGACACTTTTTATGCTACCCCATGTCTTGATATTAACCAAGATTGATAAGACCCCAAATGGTCGACGGTGCTTAGGGTTGTTGCTAGAATAGTATGGCATTCAAACCCCTCAATATGCAAATCTTGGGTGGCCCATGTTTCCTGGAATACAAGAATGTCTTGGTCTTTAATAAATTGTACCCACTCTGGTTGGTGGAGTTTAGAACACAGCCCTGCAACGTTCCAGCTTAAAATGCGGAGGTCTGAGCGAGTTGGGGGCTTCATCTGCATGTGGGAAGTGGTAAACTCTGTTACAGGCGGACCATGGAGTGACCTATTGACAGGATCAGTATTTTCCCCAAGGGTAGATAGTCAATCTTGGGTATCTAATCCAGACAGGGCCTGGAACATATGAGAAGTAGTAGTTAAAGAGGACTTGTTGATGCAAGGGGCGTAACTTAGTTTGTTAAAGTTCCCATGGGGTAATGCGCATATATGAGTACTATTGGGTGTGGTGAATTCACAACCCCTTAGTAGAGATCTCACCAAAGATGGTTTCCGAAAATTGATTACGATACAGTCCCTTTCAATATTCTTTCTGGATGCACCAACCCACCCAACCCTGCGTGCCATGATAATATCCTTTGTATCAGATACTTGAAACCTTCTGTATCTAGATAGCCAGTCCGCATACTTATTACGTAGCTGGCCCCATGGCTCATGCAGATCCCTCTTTAAGGTTGGTACCCCTGCAGTACCAGCACATAGGGGCAAGCAGCGGGCGGCAGACTCAAAACATCCTGATTTATCATCGGGCAATTGATACTTGTGGCGACTGGGACATTACCACTTGGGGTGCTAAACAACCTACTCTGATCTGAACCACTGTGCCTGTTTAACCTGTTGACACCAGCCCTAGTGGAATGTATATTTGGAACAATTATAGGTTTAGGGGTGGGTATGGTATCCTGTCTATCCAATGGCAATTGGGGCGGACAGCCCCTAGATTGATTGTATGTCAGGCGTAGAGTGTTTGCGGGAGCAATAGCTCTGGCAGTTTGCGACACAATTTCAGAATTTGAAATGCTCGTTACTACGCCCATGCTTTCATTGGCCCCGCACACCCACCATCCTCATTACCAACCACCGTTTGTACATTTCCCTTCAATTGGCCAACCCCTCCTATGAGTGAGCCAGATTATCTAGGCGGCTCTGTAATAAAACAAACTTTTTATCAATAAGTTCAGTAATTTGTTTGGTCACCAACGCAGCAGCAATATTGGCGACAATATCCCTCATAGTTCTCAAGGCAGGGTACTGCTTCAGTCTGTGTGCAAGTAGAGAACCTCAGTTTCACAGTCTGTGTAGACACAGAGGATTCAAGGGCTTCAGCTGTGCCAATGCCTGATGAAGGCTGTATCCAGGTGGAGAGACGTGTTTGGGTATGAGCGGAGGCGCTGCAAGTAGGCTGCTTCCTTTTACTACAAATTGGTTTCCCAGACCCAGTCTTCCTTTTCCGTTTAACGGCTAGGGATTCCCACTGATGTAACAATATTAATATCAGATTGCAGCTCGGCTTCCTCATTTATGTCTTGCCTACTTGTGCTCCCACAAATAATTATAGATTGATGAGTCCCAGTGCTGTGACTGCGATCAGGGTAGGTCTTCAGTATGGTCTGATAATGTGCCTCTAAAGATTGTAATGTCTGTCCGTCCCTCAATACCCATAGACAGATGCCGCTCCGTAAGCTCAATTTGGCTTGAGACAATGCTGACAGCCCTTTCAAGAATGCTGTCAATACTGGCAGTTACAGGACATGTTGGTTGTGATATAGTTCATTTCCCCATAGTGACAACTCAATAGTAGCAAAGCAGGGACAATTACAGCCCTTATCAAAGTTATTAGAGCACTCACCAGTGTTCTTGGCAGTTTCCAGTGCTGCTTGAAGGGGGTGGTCCAGCCCAGCCTCGTCCGGTTTCGGACGGGCGCAGACTCGCCCGGGTGTGGGCTGGGCACGCCCGTGTGCGTTCCGTGCTGCAGAAGTCCTGGGTCTTTTTTAATTGCCTCCTGGTGCGTCCTGCCATCTAGCACGGCGTCCCTGCCGCAAGGCACACTGGGAGGTGTAGTTCATGCCGCCAAAATCTAACTAGCAAATACATATAAAATCAAAAATATATACCAATATCGGATGAAGAATATAGTTTCAGTAGTTTGGCGCTTTGGAAGCAAAAGTCTGCTTAGGGTTGGTGGGCAGGAGCGGCTGTCCTCGACAGGTTTGAGTGAACAATAAAACTGACCCGCATGTAAAAAGCTAGCATGGTTTGTAACTATGCCAAATGGCAGTCAATATGTCTGTTCTGAGCACAACAGACTGTCGACTAACATTTGAGAGCCCGAGAGGTCTGGTATTATCGCTTACTTCGTTTTCCAGTGCCTGTAAAAATTTTTTGCACTGCCAAGCTATGGGGTATTTTTTAAATACTCCTGATACTTCCCTAAAAAGAGCTATGCTCTTAGCTTCTGCCAGTCCGTCAGTTGCTCCTAACAGGACAACTAGTTTGGGAGGTTCTGTGGACTTCCATTTGATTGGGATAACCCTCCTTGCAAAGCAATAGAGCTGTCAAGTCCAAAAATGTAACTACCCTCTGAAATTCAAATTCACTGATTGAAAAGCCCAATGATAAAAACCATCCATGTTACACAGATGTGCACATTCAGTATGTGTCTGTGACCCACATCCAGTCGCTATTGCAGGGGAATCACACAGTATATGTTTAAGAGGGAGGACCCAAGTTCACACAAACGTCTATCTAGCTCGAGGGTACACCTTTAAGAAGGAGGGGGTGAGCGAGAGCGCGGCCCAAGGTCTTTCTTCAACGAGGGTCACGCTACCTGGAGGAGATCCCAGAAGGAGCCCGGCACGCTTAGTATAGTTCCAGCCACCCGACGACGACGACCAGGAGGAAAGAAGGGAGCCAGACCTTATCCGGCACCACCTGCAAGCCTGCCACGTCTCTGGAGGGGCGTGGGTGACCAAGGTACGAGGGAGACTGGGGGCCGTTTGGGCGAACGCTATCCTGGGAGACTCTGAAGCATGGGGTGGGGATACCTAGCATCTGAACCCTCCCGTGTCTCCTCTCCCTTTGCCAATGATTCATCTAGTGTCTGTCCCTCACTTTGGCATTCCCACGGCAGTGTCTTTGAAATAGGCACCGCAATGCGAAAGTCAAAGCATGTTTCTGCACGGACCGAAATGCACAATGTTATGCTTTTCTTTCCATGAAGGAGCATGGGGGTGCACCATGTGCCCCCCTGCATGCACCCCATAGCGCAGAGGCACACCTTGGTTTCCACATTGCCACACTTTTCATGGCAGTCGCACTGCCATGAAAAGTGCAGCGGGGAGGAAACTCCTCATATGCTTGGCAGTGCTGCAGTGCCACCGCCAGTATATAAGGAGCCCCAGACCACTGCACCACTGCCGCGGTGGTGGCGGTCTCCTGACTGCCCTATTACAATTAGGGCGGTCAGGCCGCCATTGCCCTGCCACAGCCGCCAGGGAACCCTTATTTCCTGGTGGTGTTGCAGCGGTCAGGAGGTCGCAATATGTTTGGCAGGACCGTCGCAGTCACTCCACGCATATTACGAGCTTCCTCTCTGCCACAGTTTTCATTGTGGTTCCTCCCCTCCATGAAAACTGTGTTGGAAAGGAAACAGAGGTGTCTCTACAGGGCCCCCATGTGCCTCTGCAACATGGTTGCATGCAGGGGGCACAACAGGTGCCCCCCTGTGTGCAGGCACCCCAGTTCCTGCACGGAGGGACTTTACAGTTCAGGCCGTGCAGGAACTGTTTTTGGTGTTCCCATTGTGGTGCCCATTTTCAGAGCACCACCGTGGGAACATAAAAAAAAAGCCAGCAAGACACGAGAATTACTCGTAATCTGGCGGGCAACCTGACCACAGGTTTGGCAGTGCAGCAGTGAAGCGGTCCCAGTGCTGCACCACTAAACTCGTAATCAGGCACTTAGTGCTCTAGTAGCCCCACTTACATGACATTCGTGCAGTCAGTTCTGGACAAGAGGGAGATGCTCGTTAGGAAGTCCAGTCCTAGGTGTTAAAATTGCATTGCTATTCCATGCTATCGCTAGTACTAGCCGTAAAACATGGATATTGCAGCGATCTGACACTGTAGCAACAGCTCTCACTAAAGTAGCATCTTAGTCTTTTAAAGGCTACTTAGATCATGCACTTTACCTACAATTTACTTATTTACTTGCCCCCACATTGCCGCAGGCACATTTTATCCTAGCCAATAACTGATTTTCACTTTGTTCCAAACATTCTAATGAGCAAGACTCCTCAACTTTCTTATCTTAAAAATAGATTAGGCTTAATCAATCAATATGTTTTATTTCGACAACTTGTGTCATGAAAGCAGACATACAAACAGACATACAATATTGTTAAAAGAATAAAAAGGGTGAAAATATACAGTTCTTAAAGCGCATATAACAGGATGCACATAGTTTCTTTCTGGTGTGGAAACTAGATCTTGCAACATCAAGACTGTTTGTATATTAGTCGGAATACAATCCCTCGTAATGTCCACTCAATTTACCCGCAACCAGTGCTAAAACGGGCATGAGATGGGGATGAATCCGACGTTTACATCTAAAGAGAACCTGTCTGTCATAATCGCGTTAAAAACAGGTCATCTTGCAAAAGTGTTATTCGAGTAAAAAGTTAAATTCATAAAAACAACAATCAAGATAATACAATTGTTAAAATATGTAACAAAGATACAATGCCGGATAATCATATGTCGGGATATTCGCCCTAAAGATCCTTTATATTTTAGGATTGCATAATGGGTTGAACCTAGCTGCAATGGAAAGTAAAGTGCTTGTGTGTCGTCTCAACCAGTGATGTTGGTTCTGCGGGGATAATGCCTGGTGCCCGTTGCCGTGTAGATGCAGGGGTCCGACCGACTGCGTTCTGCAGTACTTCCCTCGTGGGCCTTTCTCCAGGTTGCCCACATACAACCCAAGAACTTAGCTACTGCACAAACAAACAGAGGTCTAGTGTCCAACCTGAGGATACACAAGGCATCCCAGTAGTTCAGTGAGCCCAGTGCTGACAGATTAGGGTAATTGTCCCATTGCATATGTATTTTTCACAGTGGAACTGTCATTATTTTGTATGTTTTCCTATACCCAGTACACTGATGACTGTATCACTTATGTCTTGAGGTAACTCTACCCAAGTGTTCTTTAAAGCCCCTTTTGCGTATATTGATTGGCAATAAGCCAAATTGGACCTAGGCCCTCCAGCAATATCACCTGAAGTATGAAACCTGACAGTGATCATAGACTCCAGCCTCTTCCTTGTGCACCAAGTAAACCAAGTTGTAAGAGTGGCTTTCTTCACCGTGTGAATGCCTGGATGCATCTTCCTACATCTACAGTTCCCATAGAATCTATAGTTCGCCATCATCCTTGCCATGTTTCGTCTAACGGAGGTAAATAGACTTTACTTAGGAACCCCACTCTTATAGAAGGAATCCAAAATGAAGAAGTGAGACAACTCTCACACCTTTGTCTATTGCACCACAACTTGCCAACCTGTAAATGCTTTAATGCTACCTATGGGAAGACCATTTGCCTTTATTGCATAACCCAGGAACATCCCCCTAGAAGGGTCAATTCTTTATCCATGTAAAACTGCAAATATCTCACAGGACAGAACCGTCCACTCTGGATTGATACTTCAGCTGATTACCTACCTTCACAAGAAGAAATGTATTTGTGAAACATGCTTCAGCTTGTAGACAGCAAAATTATGGAAGTCGCTCTCAACAAATACAACAAACTTCAAGACCTTCTGAAATTGAGGAAGTCAGCAAAAGCAAGGCTATTTCCCAAAAGTTGATAAAGGCAATCATCAACCACAAGACAGCATCTTTGTACAATGATGTCTCAAAACCGGTAAGCATACTCATCGTAAGGCTGGAACCAAATCTCCTATAAGGGTATTAGGCAGAAGCAGATATGCATTTATCTCTCACTTGCCTTCGCATCACTCAAAACATAACGACATTCCACCAAAATATTGTTAAAAAAAATTGTGTTACAAATAATGTGTCAAAAATACTGTGATGTGAAAACAATCATGGACAGAATATAAAAGGTAAGAATATGTTTTTTTTTAATTTGTATATATTTTTTAAATATAATGGTACCTATTGTCCCTTTTTTAATTATTTAGTTGTTTTGTTGTTTTTTGTGCTATTACTTTTTATTAATTTAATGTTACATGTGTTAAATTATTTTCACTGTTTTTGTTTATTTTGTAATTTATTTTGAGGTTTTCATTTATTTTATGACTTTTTTGTGGATTGTTGGATTTTTACGGGAATAGGGTGGGACTTTTTTTTAAAATAAATGTTGTTTTGTCAAAACTCTCTTAATTGAATTTTAAATATATCAAGTGATAGCAGTTTATGCAATCTCCACCCCGTTGTTGTACCACCCACCAGCCAATGCATTGAACAGTGTCCAATGGATGCAGGAGAAATTCAAAGGCAGTATAGGCATGTAATGAAATAGTTACTGCAGTAACGTGTCAAACAAAAATCTCTCCCCCACAAAAAATCGCCTCCATCTCACAAATCCATCATTCCCCTCAAATTTATCAATGAAAAAAGAAAGTGATGGATAAAAAGGAAGGACAAGCAATTGAAAGAAAAACAATTACAGAACACGGATGGTTTGTTTCTTGATCTTAATGCATGGTAGATGCTAGGTGAGATGTGGCCAACAGGGGAAGACCCAGGCCTCATATATCAACTCTAAAATTGAAATAGGTGAAGTGCCTTTGTTCATGTTGGGAAAGCAATTAGTGGCAGAGGTTTGGAGAGATGGGATACTAGGGGTACCCACATGAATTCCACATTTTTAAAATTATCTGGAAAGATGTCAGCAATCCTTTCCATTGTGAGGGCTTGCCACAAGCGAGCATGCCATTGGAACACCTGCCCTGACAGGAGGCACAATTGTGCCCCCTCTGAGGCCAGAGGTCTCAAAGGAAGTGCCAGGAGTAGCAAAGAACAAGCTAGAGGTCACAGCTGCGACCCCTGACTACCTCCAAATGATGTCCATGTGAAGAGCCTAGTGTTTCTGTTTTGTATAATGATGGTGTTATGAGTCTGCGAGGTGAAAGTTATGCTGTCAGTGTTCAAAGGTTAAAATATCCCAGTTGTAAAAAAGATCGAAAGCGTACGACATTCTCTCTCTTTCCAGACATCAAAAGGTCCAGGCAACAAGGCCGGGGGAAATGTCAGGTTATAGTGTATTTGCATAGAGGGGGAATGGAAGAAAAGGCGGTTCCTTCTGAGGGCCTATTTACCTCATCCCATATCTTGTGAGTTGTTTACGTGGGGTAGCCTAAATAGGCATTGGCGGGGGCGGTCAATTTTGGGTTCCCATAACACATCCAAAATTATTCTCCCCACAATTTCCCTGTTTATGTGTAACCAATGTTTGTCCGATTACCGGAGTGACCATTCGGAGATAACCAGTAGTTGGGCCGCTTTGTAATAAAGTTGGAAATCTGTGAGTGCCAATCCTCCTGCATCTTTCAGAAGTTGCACCAGTCTAAACGGCAAGTGGGCACTACGATTCTGCCAGAGAAAACAGGTAAATATTGTAAGCAGGGTCGGTAGGAAGTCCCGTTATAGCTCATTAGGGAGCCCTTGGAAAAGAAATAGGACTCTGGGAAGGACCATCAAATTTAGAGTGTGTATGCGCCCAAGCCATGAGGTATACATAGGTGCCCAAGGTTTACGATGTGCTTTCAGCTGTTGCAGGAGTGGTGGATAATTGGCACAATACAGGTCAGACATTTTGTGGGTGATTTTTACGCCGAGATATGTGATACTTCTTTGGCCCATTAAAATGTGGTTGATGCAACCAGGGCCTCCATTTCTGTTTTGGGCAACGTCAAATTGAAGAGGAAGTATTTTGTCAAATTGATACGAAATCCTTCCACATCTTCAAATAAGTGAAATTCCTTCTAATGGGCTGTTAGTGTGGAGGAAGTTGAGCGTTAAAAGTATGTCATCCCCAAAGAGGGATATTTTGTGTTGTATGGAGCCAAACATGAGGCCCTTCATGGCTGATGTAAAACGGGTTTTGGCAGCTAGAGGTTTGATACTGAGGGAAAATAAGAGCAGGGAGAGGGGTCATCCCTGCCTTGTCCCCCTCCCTAGATGGAAAAGTTCTGGGCTAACCCCATTGATCAAGACTCTAGATCTGGGTGCTGCATATTGGCATGCATCATTGCTATAAATCGGTCACAAAAACCAAAGCGCTTCGGTGTGTGAAATAGAAAGGGCTGGTCTACCCTGTCAAATGCCTTTTCGGCATCAAGACTGCTGGTTTCCATTTATGGGTGGCTTTTTCGATTAGGTGGAGTACTCATCGCAGGTTATCATGAGCCTGTCTACCCTTGATTAAGCCAAACTGATCTGCGTGGATCACGTCCAGCATCATGTCGTCGAGCCTAGAAGCCAACATTTTTTAGGAGAGCTTGGCATCCAAATTAAGTAGGACAATAAGCCTATAGGAGCCAGAGCTTGAGGATTTTTCACTGGTTTCAGAATGTTCAACACTAGCGCTTCACTCATAGAGGGTGTGACCGCCCCTGCCTCAGCTATGTAGTTAAAAATGGAGCTTAGATGTAGGACCAGGTTAGAGCTGAATGTCTTATAAAATTGGAGTTTCAGGGTCATGATGGCCCTGTGGACCTTTTCTTCTCTAATTGGCTATTCCAGGACATCATTTGGGCATTCATCACCTGAGGGAGGTCCACTCCATCAAGGCAATCGAGTTGGGTTTGAGTGTTGACATGGTCCGCAATGTAGAGCCGCTTATAAAAGTCACAAAATATGCAGGCTTTCTCTGTGTTGGAATTTTCTAGTTCGCCTGACTCTTGGAGGATGTCGCTGATATCTTACTTTTCACATTTAGCCTGCAGCTAGAATGCTAAATGTGAGCCTGCATTGTTACCCTGATCATAGATTGTACGTTTGAGGCATAGAAGTGTGAGTTCTGCTCTATTGGTATAAATGACATTGAGTTTCCCCCCCCAGCGCAGTGACTTTTCGTTGAAGGGCCAGTGTTGGTGTGGCTTCGTGGGCCTGTTCAAGCTGTTGTAGCTCAGTTTCAAGCACCAATAGACAGTTTGTTTTCTGTTTGTTAAGGGTTGATACTAGAGCCAGGAACTTTCCTCGGAAACATGCTTCAAATGCACCCCAATTGTTGGAAGTGATGGTGTCTTGGGGTTATTTTGTTTGAAAAGCTCCCTAATAGCCTTAATAGGTAATCTCTAACGAGGTGATCTCTTGTCAAGGAGTTAGGGAAAAACCAAAGGCAAAATCATGGTGGTGGACTACCCCAGTCCAGCATTACTGACTCCAATATGGTGATTGGGAAAATCGTCGCAGCTCTCAGGTCATGTCTCAGGGCTTGGATAAGAAAAACATATTTTAGTATAGAGTATGTGTGGTGCGTATGTGAGAAAAATGTATAGTCACAGAAGTTGGGGTGGGGTGTCCTCCAAGCATCCATGAGATCCAACATCTAGATTGCCTGTTTGAGAGTTTTGGAGAAGCTACCTGTGGGTGGTTTATGGGTGTGTGTGCTATCTGATCCCGAATTCTAAGTGAGGCTAAAATCCCCTAACAAGTAGATCTCGCCCTCAGAGACTCCCCACACCAGGGTCAAGAGTAAGTGCACAAATGGGACCTGGTTATTGTTAGGAGCATAAATTGAAGTGAAAGTACATAGTCTACATCTAAGACAGCCCTTCACCAGGACTATCCTACCCTCATTTCTGGTTTTAAACCCCCTTGGTTGGAATTTCAGAGAAGAATGGAATACTAGTGCCACACCGATAGGACTTATTTATCATGGGGTAGATTTTATGCCTTAATCTGTGGTCTTCATCAAGTTTGAGATGAGTCTCTTGCAATGCAACCACTTTGTGGCATTGATGAAGAAGATATTTCCACAATATGTGGCTCTTGGCTGGTTAATTGGGGCCTTTAATAATCCAGGAGAGTGTAGTAATCACCATGGTGTAAGTATTGCATCAACACTCCTTATCTTCATCCACAAAAGACCTCTCATCTCCCCTTCCGTCCTGGCAAGCCCCATCCACCCTATCCACCTATCCACCTACCCCACTCGCCTTTGCATCCCCCCGGTCATTGTCCCCTCTTGCATCGCCCGTAAACAAGTTCCATCCATGCACCCATGAGCAAAAAAAATCCTTAACTGATGAGACAACTGGTACCCTGTTGTGTACATGTGTAAGTAGAGATGAAATACATTGTAAGAGGTGGCTTGGTCTAAAACCACTAGGGTCTTGCAAGAGTAGCACATTTAGTGAAGCCAATTTCAAAACAGAAGTTAAAGTGGACCTAAGTGGAGAAGGCCTTGCTTTGTACTGTTCGTGGTGTCTCTCTTCAGTCGCTCCTCTCTTATTGCCTGGGAAAGGGTATTCCTCCAAAGTAGACTATGCGTTGTGGAGTCTCTCCGCTTTGAACAATGTGTGTTGCTCTGCAGTGTCCTCTCTATGCAAGCAGGTGAGGGAAAGAAATGCTAAACCATGACTGCTGAACACTTCCTATGTTAGCACAATCCTCATTGGGAGAGCCAAAGGCCCATATTCTAGGAGCTGGTAGCTTTGCCTCCTAAGGTTCCTCGGCCTTCCTTGGGTGTTGAGTTTCAGGGTTTGGTATATCCAGAAGGGAGAGGCATAAAGGCAGCCGATGCACTAAGATAAGACTACCCGGTGTCATGGATGGGAACCGGCGTAGTACCTTTCGTGTATGGTGTAAGTCCTTTATTAAGGCACCTTCATGGCTGAAGTGTAGCGCCGTCCGTTGTCACTTGAGACCACTCTTGCATTGTGGAACAGCGCTGTTGGATGAGGTTGTTGCTCTCCACTTGTAGGTGCTGTGAAAATGCTTTCAAGGGGCCATCACTCACCTCTCTGTGCTCTCTGTAGCTGATTCGGTCCCTATCTAGACCCCAAAGTCTGGCTGCTCCTTCCAAGGATGAGTAGTGATACACATAGCGGTGAGTTCTCAAGCATAGTCTCTTGTGACCTGTTTTCTGTCGGGTGAGGTAACTGTTGTTTCATGGGGAAGCTGAGTAGGCAACAGCATACACTTTCACACAGATAGAGCTCTTGAAGCGTCCTTATCCAAACTGCAGTATTAAAGGTATTGATATGCACTGCAGTGCTGTCTGGTAAGTCAAATGCAAGGAAAAGAAGAGTGGTGCCTAATCATTTATTGTTCAACCCCCTGTCAGCAGGCAGTACTTAAAGAGAGGCCCTGTGATGAAGCACTGCCTCTATGCTATAAGCCTCTCAGGTCACGGTGGTTCCGCCATGTTAAGGTTAGGCAATTCATCCCGGCGTCCCGTTGTGGAGTGGGATTAGGGTGAACAGTAGAAATGTCCTGGCTGCTTAAGGGGGCCTCTCAGAGTGCAAATATGCCAAGGTTATGCTGGGGAAGGCCCCTTGCTCCCTGGTGTGGCTCTTCCCATGCTGTTGATCCTCCATTACATGGTCAGGCATTTAGCCAATGTGCCCCCTGGGTCTCTTGCACCCCAACTGCTGCCACTTACTGCTGGGGGGAATCTCAGTTCCTTTACTAGTCTGCCTCCCCCACAAGCTGGGGACTCTGTGGTGTGGAGAAATGGCATGTTGATCTTTTTGGGCAGATGGGTATCTAACGTCAGGACTGTGAGTGCACGTCTCCGGGGCTACACTCACCAGGCCATCGCTCATCGCTTGCTAGCCCCCCTTGTCACTGGCAGACAGTAGTGCAGTTCAACAGTGCGGGCAAGTTCAACACTGAATCACACGTGTGGCACTAAGTCCATTTGTCTTGTGGGCTCAGCAGTGTTGCAGTTATGATGCCATTTTGTCCTGAGAGGCCCATGGAGGATCCACTGCATCCTGCTTTTTAAAAGTTGGCCTAAGGGCCCCGGGGCATTGTCTTCGTTCCCTGCAATGATGGGCTGCTTCCAGGGTATAAATCAGGCCAGCAATATGGTAATTGCCTCAACTTCTCTCCTGTCTGTTGCGAAGCCACTGTGGAGTACGTCCACTTGAACATCTTGGCTGTCCATGCCCCCACACATTTATTATTTAATTAATATAATTATTTTTATACGCTTTAATTGGTAAATTTAGGTTTTTTTAGGTATTTAATATATAGTTTAAACAAATAGTAATATATTTTATATTTGTTAATTAGTTAATTAGACAACTGATTGTGTTAAATATTTAATTTTTTAATATTTTGGTCATTAATCAATGAATACCCAATAATTAAAACAGTTAAATAGTTATTTATAGTTATTTGATAATAAAAAGGTGCTCTTATTTTAAAATTATATGTTTTGGTGTACATTCTGTTACCAACTTAGTTTGCTTTTGTGTTTGTTGGAATTTCTGAGTAATATGTTGGGAATTCTTTTTAACTCTATATTTTAAATATGTTTTTCATATAATTTTAATTATAATTTTATGTATAATTTTATATGTTTTTAGTTTTTAAGAATTCGTATAAATTACATAATATTAAAAATGTGTTTTTAAAAATATTTTGGCAATGTATATTATGTTGATTATTTTATAGCTATGCAATTATTATTTAGGATCAAAGAACCTAAATCTGAACTTCCTAAAGTTTAACATTTGCCTTTCTGTTGCTTACGCTGGAGTGGGAACAGTAAATCTGACACCTCCAATGTTCAGCACTTTCCAAGCTGTTGGTCAAGTTGGAGTAGGAAAAGCAAATTCTATTTGCCTATTTTTGTAATCTGTTTTTTCTTTAATCGTGAATGTGTGTGTGTATTTGGGTGTATACATCAATTGCTTGATTTGTGCCTTGCCAGGTTCAATAAATTACATTATATATATGTTCACTGAAAAAACCATAGGTTTCAGGCATGTTATAGTTAGGAATTAGCATTTAAAAAACCTTAGAAATTCACTGAAAAAACCATAGGTTTCAGGGGAGTTATAGTTAGCTGGACTTTTCACTCGTACAAAACCATTGAAATTCCCTCGTTATAGTTAGTTCAGCTAACTATAACTCGCGCGCCCGCAATGCACTGCTGATGACGTCACATATTACATCACTCATGACATGGTCAGTGACATCACTGATGACATCTCAAATGACATCACTGATGACATCACCCAGTGAATGTGTGTTTTTCTGAAAATTACATATGTTTTATATATGTATATCTCAAGGTCAATGGAAGAATAAATGGGTATATAAGTGTCTAAATGGATGATTTGTTTTTGAAAAATTAATTGTATAACTGACTGATTAAGTGTATCTTAGTAAATACATGGCTTAGTAAGTAATGTTTAAATATGTAAATATCTGGATCAGTCTCTCACTTCGTGTATAAGTGGCTGCATGGGTTGGTGAGTAGCTACATGAGTGTCTATATAGGTTATTAGTTGGTTTTGTGAGTATCAGCATGAGTGTCTGAGTGTCTGTATGGTTCGGTGGGGGGTATTACGTAGTGCATAGGTGCATGAATGAGTGACTCACTGTTTGTATGTGTTGAAGACAGCATGTGTGCAGGACTGTATGGATGGATGAGTGTGTGTATGGGTGTGTTAGTGAGTGAATGACTGTCTCAATAGTGTCTTTATGAGTAACTACATATGTTTTAAACTAGTATATGTGACTATTGGTGTATATAAGTGAGCATATGTGAGAGTGAGAGATTGGAAGAGTTCCTTTATTAATGAGTATGAGTTTCTATAAGTGAATGTTTAAAAGACTAAGTATGTGTAAGTTTCTGTATAAGTAAGTGTGGTGGTGTGTGTATAACTGTATATGCAAGTAAATGGATGTTTGATTCTTTAGTAGCATGAGTGACTATGTGTGTGAGTAACTCTATGGAGGAGTGGCGTTGTGCAACAGGATGTATAGGTATATGAGTACATATGATGAGCGATTTCACGTATGAGTGACTGTATAGGACTGTTGGTGAATGAGTGGATGTGTATGTGGATCTTAGAATTACTGAATAGGTTGTTGTAACTGGTATTGGTATGTCCATTGTTTTGAACATTTTAGTTTCTATTTTTGAATCTGTGTATCAAAGGTTATATTAGGGTGAGAGGAGGTCTGCCACTCCATCACAAGGATGATGTCATCAGTGATGTCATTTGAGATGTCATCAGTGATGTCATGAGTGATGTCACTGACCATGTCATGAGTGATGTAATATGTGACGTCATCAGCAGTGCATTGCGGGCGCACGAGTTATAGTTAGCTGAACTAACTATAACAGGGGAATTTCAATGGTTTTGTACCAGTGAAAAGTCCAGCTAACTATAATTCCCCTGAAACCTATTGCTTTTACAGTGAATTTCTAAGGTTTTTTAAATGCTAATTCCTAACAATAACGTGTCTGAAACCTATGGTTTTTTCAGTGAATTTCAAAGGTTTTTTAAATGCTAATTTCTAACTATGCCTACAGAAATAGGACATGTTAAGAAAGAAGAAAAAATGCACAGAAAGAAAAAAAAGAAATGCAGAAAGAAGCAACAGAAGTCCTCAAAGACGAAGAAAAGTGCAGGAAGAAGGATAACGTGCAGACAGAACAAACAGAAGAGCAGAAAGAAGCCTTGTTGCAAAATCATCCTGTACCCTCAACTTTTTCAGACGGATACTGGTGGTAACTGAGTCTGACTAACCAGTCCTAGAGCCAGTGCTATGTTAAAAGACACTTAGAATACAGTGAAAACCCCCAAATACACTAGGGAACACTATGCATTGGGGTCCCCTTGTGATTAGCATGACCTCCTCTGTAAGCCCCTAGTATATAATAGGGCAGGGGGATTAAAACTACCTCTTAAAATGCGCCACAGGGCGTGTTTGCACATGTCACCTCAGGCCCCGTCCCCTCCCTTCCCCACTGTGTAAACACGCCCTGTGGCCGTTTTAAGTTGGAGATTAAGTCCCCTTCAATCCTGAGGGTCCCTAGGGTCCAACTAGACCACTAGGTACCTCCAGTAAGAGCCACAAAGCTGCGTTGTAGAGAGATGTAAAAAGGGCACACCTAGACCACCTCTTTGAAACGCAGCACAGTGGCACTTACTGGAAGCACCTGATGGGCTAGATGGCCGCCAAGGTCCCTCAAGATTGAAGGTGAATTATTTCCCGAACTTAAAACGCGCCACAAGGCGTGTTTGCACACGTTAACTCAGGCCCCGTCCCCTCCCTTCACCACTGTGTAAACATGCCCTGTGGCCGTTTTTAGTTGGGAGTTCAAGTTCATTTGAACCCTGAGGGTCCCTAGGGTCCAACTAGCCCACTAGGTACCTCCAGTAAGTGCCACAGAGCTGCGTTGCAGAGAGGTGTAAAAAGTGGCACGGCCTGGACCACCACTCTGCAATGCAGCTCAGGGGCGCTTACTGGAAGCACCTGGTGGGCTAGTTAGCCCCCAGGGGCCCTCAGGATTGAAGGGGAATTATATCCCCAACTTAAAACTTGCCATAGGGCGTGTTTGCACACGTCACCTCAGGCCCCGTCCTCTCCCTTCCCCACTGTGTAAACTCACCCTGTGGCCATTTTAAGTTGGGAGATTAAGTCCCCTTCAATCCTGAGGGTCCCTAGGGGCAAAATAGCCCACTAGGTACGTCCAGTAAGCACCATTGCAGAGAGGTGTAAAAAGGGGCACGGCCTGCACCACCTCTCTGCAACGCAGCGCAGTGGTGCTTACTGGAAGCACCTGGTGGGCTAGTTGGCCCCCAGGCTCCCTCAGGATTGAAAGGGAATTATTTCCTCAACTTAAAACGCGCCACAGGGCGTGTTTGCACAAGTCACCTCAGGCACCGTCCCCTCCCTTTACCACTGTGTAAACGCGCCCTGTGGCCGTTCTAAGTTGAGAGATTAAGTCCCCTTGAATCCTAAGGGTCCTTAGGGTCAAACTAGCCCACTAGGTGCCTCCAGTAAGCGCCACAGAGCTGCGTTGCAGAGAGGTGTAAAAAGGGGCATGGCCTCAGAACACCTGTCTGCAACGCAGCTCCCTGGCACATACTGGAGATACCTGTTGGGCTAGTTGGCCCTCAGGGACCCTCAGTATTGAAGGGGAATTAATTCCCCAATTTACAACTTGCCAGGGGGTGCGTTTGCAGAGTGCTGCAAGGAGGGGCGTGGCCTCTGGCGTGATGCCGGTCTTTTATTTATTTTTATTTTTTTAAGAAGGGGGGCTGTGTGCCCCCCCTTCTTTTTCTTATTTATTGGCCCTGGGGACCCCATCCCCCAGGGCCTGCCTCCTAATTTTATATTTTTTTTATTTTTATTTGGAAGGGTGCCACGTGGCCCCTCTCCCAAGGCCTTAATCGGCCCCAGGGACCCCAACCCCCGGGGCATGGCCTTTTTAAAGAAAGAATTCTTTAAGAGGGGGGCTGCGTTGTCCCCCTCCTCAGGCCACTTATGGCCCCGGGGACTCCATCCCCCCGGGGCCGGCCATTGTACTTTATTATTTAAAAAATATATATATTTATAGAAACACCTAGGACATGCTGGACAAACCGTACGTACCTATCACCATGACGATTTTCGTGATATTCATTAAAAGGCGACTATGCATACAATGAATCCACGTGGAATGTATTTACACCGCTAGTGAAGCTCTGACATGTCTGACGCCCTTCCGTGTCTAATCCCAACACCCCCGCTGGTGGGTACTCTCCAAATAGACACACTTGTCGTTTATTTATACAAACAAGAGTAGCTATTGACGGGCACACCAAGCCATTCAAAGGAGATTCGACAAAAATTGGACCAAAACTATGCAAGAAACCCCCCTCACGGTTAATAAAACACACATCCACCACCACATGTGTAATACTTTTTATTTTACTCTCTGGAAAGGAGACGAACTTCACTTGAGAGTCACAGAGTGCTCCTGGCTGAGCCCAATGCTGTGTCACACCCACCAGTGCCCTCCGAGTGCCACACACCTCTGTGTTGTATTCCACCAGCTAGTGCATATGCTATGACACTCTCTAGCCCATGTGCACTGTAACGCCACCCAGTGAATATGTCATGCAACTCTTGCCTTCGCACGGGTTATATCGCCCCATCTAACGTGCCTTCCTCGATGCCTATGTTATAACGCACAGCACTATGCCATACATATTACAATTTGGGATCCATATCTTTGTCACCGTGCATATGCAACATTACACTCCCCAACACATATTTTATATTACAACTTTAGAGACTAGTTAGGTTACGCAACACTGCCCTGTGCATATTACACTCCAAGGCGCATATTGCATAGCATGCGCTAGTCCCTGTGCTATCTCGCGCTCTCCAATGAGTCTCTCATTGTGCACAATGTATTGCATATTATATTTCACGCCTGGTTCATCTTATATCACACTTTTTGGTGCATAGTTTATACCATACACTATATCTAGTTTTCATTTTCAATCGTGCTCTCAGGACTATGTTCTAAAAAACACTGCGTTCACCTACCCTTTTCACGGGCATTTTATTTTGCGATGGGGGGTGGAGGGTCAGGGGGTGTTTCTGCCCAGTGAGCCTGGAGTCACAGTCCCAAACATCCTCTTCTTCCTGAATAAAAGTGAGATTATGCTGTATACGTGTTCATATTTTAAGTAGTTCGCACAGACACACGTTTTAAAAACAATAAAGTTCCTAATACCCACCTTCTCTGAACAGTTAGCTTGCTGCCCCATCCCCTTCCTCCCTATCCTCTTTTGTCTGAATCCATGGACTAGCCTCCTCCCTCCTGCCATGCACAGTCTGATGTGCTACCACTGCCCTCAATTTAGCATGATGTACCAGTTCACTCCTCCTGCCCTCCATTGCCCAATTCTATGCCCCATCATTGACCTCCTGCTTAGCCTCTGTGCTTAGCTTGCTGCCCTTATTATCCTTCCCCCTGCCCTCCAATGTCTTTGTGCATGCCCCTGCTCCATCCTTTTTGCCCACCATGTTCCATGGACCTGCCACTCCTATCTACTCTGAGTGTTCTGTTGAGATGCCACTCCCCTCCCACCTGCCCAGCATTGTCAGATGACTGTAACCTGTCCCTGCCACCTCCACCTTGCCTGTCCACATGCCATGCCCCTGTCCCCTTCCTCCTGTCCTCCATGGTCCATTTTACTGCCACACCCTTCTGCCCTCCCTGGTCGGTCTGTTGTGCTGCAACTGCTCCTCCTGCCTGCCCTGTGCAGTCTGTTGTGAGGCCCTTCCCCTGAACTCTCTTGTCTGTGCCCAGGTCCAGACCCTCCCTTCGATCCTCCATGGTCCTTTGTGCATGCCCCTGCATCCTCCTTCTTGCCCATCATAGCCATTGTGCTGCCACTAACCTTCCCGCTTGCCATGCATGGTCTTCTGTGCTGCCACAGCCCCTCCCACCTTTCCTGTGTGGTCAGCTAGCTGCCCATGACCCCCTCCCACCTTCCCTCCATGGTCTATGTGTATGTCATCATAGTCTCACTGTTGCTCTCCATGGCGTATCTTGCTTCTAGTGCCCATCCTGCCTGACCTCCATGGTCATCTTGCTGCTCCTGCCCTGCCCACTTGCCCCCAGCCCTCTGTTTCCATGTGCAGACCTCTATTCCCTTCCTCCTGGCTTGTCTGTTCCATTGTAATGCCCCTGATCCGTCCCTCCTGCCCTTTATGGTCTGTTATGCTGCAGCTTTCTTTCCTGCCTGTCCATTATGGTCAGCTAGCTACCATTGCCTCTTTCCCCTCTGTTCTCTGTTGTCCATGTGCATGGTCCTGTCCCCTCCCTATTGCTTTCTATGGATTGTTGTGCTGCACTCCTGTCCCGCATGCCCTGTGTGGCTTATTGTGCTGCTGCAATCCCTGATGCCTGCCCTGCAGGGTCAGTTTGGTGTACCTCTCCATGTCCCTCCTGTCCTGTGTTATCCAAGTCCATGTCCCTACCCCAATTCCTCCTGCCTTCCATGATCCAATGTACCATACTTGCGAACATTTTGAACTTGGTAAGAGGGAGATTTTGAAAAAAAACTGGGGTATTGATTTTCCCCTTTGAGTTACATTGAAAAAGAGGAGATTTTAGACAGGAGACAGATCAAATAAAGCCCATTTGAGCTTAAAAACTTTGGACGTTTCCTGGCTGAATCGGGTCTGTTGGCATGTATGGTTGTACTACCACTGCCTCTTCCTTCTGCCCACAATGGTCTATTATATTGCCACAGCCTCTCTTGCCAGTCCTGTATTGTTGGTTTGTTGCCCCTGCCCCCCTTTCCACTGCCCTCCATAGTCTGTTGTGCTGCCATGACCCTTCCTGCCTGCCCAGTGTAGTCAAATTGTTGCATCTGCACCCTCCTACCTGCCTTCCGTTTTCAGAGTCCGTGCCCCTAGTCACTGCGTCTCAACAGTATCCTAATGAACAACTAGTTTGCTAACATTCTATATTTATTACAAAAGTGTGAAACGCCTGACGTCATCTTGATGTAATCAAAACTGTAATACAGAAAGCATTTCCTGTAGAAATTACATATATGAGAGGGTCTTATTTGCATCAAAATTATGATTAGTGCTCTAAAAAACTAAAATGAGGACATATTTTCTCAGTTTTCAAATAGTGACAAAGCACTTTTAAATTATTTGTTATCTTTATGTTTTTTTTATCCAGTTGACCACTTGATTAAATGTTGCACTTAGGGGAGAGGATGTGGTGTTACTTCCAGAGCTGCAGACTTTGCAACTGGGGAACCAGGTTGGAGTTTCTGCTTCAGCTCGACATTCTGTGATTCTGGTCAAATCACTTAATCTCCCCATGTCTACAACCAAAATGAATTTGTTCTTGTGTGATGTAACCAATGCTCATGTCAAGCACTCCAATACCTGACAAGTCTGCACTATATAAAACTGCAAAAACACAAGAAATAAGTGTTTTGCACACTTCTGTCATTGGGCTATACTTGGGCTACATCTGGGTGATATTGGGGCTACATTTGGGCTCTTGTGTCTCTGGTGGCCAACTTGGGAGATTTGTTTGTTATGAAGTTTCCTAATTTCCTCGTTTACTGCAGTCTCCTCAGTAGGAAATGTTTTCAGTTTTTTACTTTGATTCCATCAAGAAGGTATTCAGATATGTCACACATTTGCCATAAATTCTGAATGTTAGCACTCTAGTTGCTGATTAGATCACTGTAGTAAAGCTACTGTTCACCACGGAAGTCTGCTGCTGGCATTAAAAGTGCATGTTTCAGTCTGCATGTCGGAATTGTTTAATGAAATAGAAGAGGATTTGAGAAGTCACTCAAAATGTGCCCTAATTTTTCTTTCTGCAGCACTAACCATACTTTCTATGGCAAAATGAACCCCCTCATTTTGTTCCTTTTTAAATTAAATGTGTTAAGAGTTACCACTTTATTCCAATCAATATGGCTTCAGGTGTGCCATACATTTATCATAAGAAGGACTGTTAGCGCTCTAGTTGTTCTTTGGAACACTCTGGGAAGCTGCAGTAGAACACAAAGGAATCAACTGACAGTCTCTGCCCTTGTTGGATGGACATGTTTTACTGGGAATGTCAGACTTCATTCTCACATGACTGAGAAAGATAATGTGAATTTACAGAAAATATGCTCTCAGTTTAGTTTATAGATCACCTTCCAAACCTCTGTGGGAATAGCATGAGAAAATATTTTTCTCTCAATCATGATTTATGATATCCCAGCAGAAGGCTTTTTCACATGGTAAAATCACCTTAGAACATACCACAATTCCTAAAATGAGTATGGTACCATCAACAAATGATTTATAATGTAACTAAAGTCTTAAAACCTTCTATTAACTGCAATGCTTTTTAATGAGGTGCTATCATGTATATTGGTCCCAAGATGGCTGCCAACACATCTTGGATGAAGTGCTGACAGCCAATCAGATCTCACGATGAGATGTGTGGTTAGGCTCCGCCCAGATATATATGTGATTTTACTTTTGATTTTCTCAGGAACTCCTGAACGGATTGACACCATTTAAGCAACAAGCACGACTCTGAACGAAGGTCTACCTTTCTGCCAAATTTGGTGTAATTCCGTTCAGCAGTTCGGGCTGTAGCTGCGGCTAAAGCTCCTATGGGAAATTGCATGGGGAAAACACCTTTTGGGACCCCCCTTTTTTCTCAGCCCCTGGTACACAAATCATCCCGAGACTTTCAGGATGGGAGCGGAACGGAGCTGGCCAAAAGTTTTGAAAATGTCATGAAGATTCGTCAACGGGCGCCAAAGTTATTCCAAATAGAATGTTGCGGATTTCCTATGGAAAATAGGTCCTAACTATAACTACCTACTGGCGACCGCCAGTAGGATATATATATATATATATCTATCTATATATCTATATCTATATTCACTGAAAAAACCATAGGTTTCACACATGTTATAGTTAGCGGAAATTTTACTGATAAAAAACCAATGAAATTCCCCCGTTATAGTTAGTGCAGGCAACTATAACTCACGCGACCGCAATCCTCTGCTGATGCTAATACTGTATTTAGACACTTATTTGCCCATGTCTTCTTCCATACATTTTTAGCTATACATATATTACAAATATTTTTTTTTCATAAAGACACATATGTCATCAGCAGAAGATTGCGGTCGCGTGAGTTATAGTTGCCTGCACTAACTATAACGGGGGAATTTCATTGGTTTTTTATCAGTAAAATTTCCGCTAACTATAAAATGTGTGAAACCTATGGTTTTTTCAGTGAATTTGCAAGGTTTTTTAAATGCTAATTCCTAACTATAACGTGTGTGAAACCTATGGTTTTTTCAGTGAATTTGTAAGTTTTTTTAAATGCTAAGTTACTTTACGGCATTCGTGGCGTGCGCGCCCACTTAACGCAGTTCGTTCCGTGCGCGCACGGTGCGCTTCGCGCACCGTGCGCGCACAGTGAGCACGCCCACTTTACGCAGTTAGTGCCGTGCACACACGGTGGGCACGCGGTGCGATGACAAAGCAAGAAAGCACGTCAACAAATCTGTTTCTGCTTTCCTCCGTGACTATGGTATGGGTGCCATTTACCACAACAACTTGCGTTATGACATGCAAGACATTTATAGAGGAGATGGTGTGCACTTCAATGATGAAGGGAACAGAGTCTTCCTCTTGAACCTTAGACTCTGCATCGGTACTTACTTGTAGGTACCACTAAAAAATCATTTCATAAACACAACGGCTCTTTTTAGAGCCCCCTAATATCTAAACACTTAAATCTGATTTTCATTTTTTTTTTTTTTTTTTCTACCGTACGCTTACCGTAAGCTTACCGTACGCGTACCCCGTGATTTTTTTTAAAATCAATAAATGTTTTCTTTGTACTTTTCTGTCCTTCTTTGACCCCCTTACAAATGTTAGGGGGTCTGTAACTCTCCTCATTGCCCCCTTTCCTTGTTTTCACTCTTTTTTTTCAGAGTGAAATACACAAAATGGCGGCCGCCGCTTCCTGGTTTCGACCGATTCGAATGTTTACTAAGATCTAAGAGCCAATCAGAATCGCGCTCGCGCACGCCACCGTACGCTTACCGTAAGCGTACGGTAAGCGTACCGTAAGCGGGCTCAGATATATATATTGATTTAAAGGCTATTTTCTCAGAATCTACTGAACAGATTTACACCAAACCTACAAAAGGCACTTCCTTGACCTAGGGACTACCTCTCTGCCAAATTTTGAGTAATTCTGTTCAGCCGTTCGGGCTGTAGCTCGTTCTAAAGGTCCTATGGAAAAATGCATGGGAAAAACGCGTTTTGGGACCCCCCTTTTATCTCAGCCCCCGCTTGACGGATCCCCCCGAGACTTTCAGGGTAGGAGCGGAGCGTAGCGCCCCACCTATTTTGAGAAATTCGCGAGGATTCGTCGACCGGCGCCAAAGTTATTCAAAATAGAATGTTGAGGTTTTCCTATGGAAACGTGGTCCTAACTATAACTACCTACTGGCGACCGCCAGTAGGTAATCTATATATATATATATATATATCAGTTGCTGTGTGTTTTGATATTAATGACCTGTTCAGTTAACTATGCTGGAGAATCAATTTATGTCTGTATAATAGGCCACCCAAATGGACTAAAATGTTTATTTATATGATTTTGTTTAATATGCATCCTTAGGCCTCTGCTGATGTTACCCATTTATGATATAATATTGACCAAATTGCTGATATGAGTCCCTTCATATTTGAATATTGTTATTGGAATGTGAGTTTAACGTCATACTGTGCTACATCTATTAATACATATTCCCCTTTTGTTTTTTGCATCTAGATGGGACCTGGAAGCTTTCAGACACTATCGTTACCGTTAACTGATACGAGCACGGAGTTTTTGGTGGCTTTCTTTTACCACCATCTCCTTAAGGGTCATCTTTATTTACTTTTATTATGCACTTTGATCTTTATAGATTTGATGTGAACACAGAGTGGGAATATTGGATAAGCACGTGAATATAGTACTTCAATCTCTTTTCCTTAATGATAGGGTACTATACCTCGATTGATTGTGGGACTTAAGAGCATAGAAATTTATATCTTTTTGTATAATTAAATGAATATTTCTTCGGTGGGAAGCCCGTATATGATTTCACTTACTATAAGTTTGAAAATGTATTTATATAAATACCGCAGAATGAAGAATGTTAATTCTGTATATCTTTCATCTGTTTATGAATAACACAGCGGTCTTTATACAGTCAATGTCTGTTTTTGATTTGTCTAATCATGTCAAATTGACTTAACGCCATTACACAGCAATTGGATAAAATATTATTTAATGTTATTTTCTTCCCTTTTCTGAAATAGGAGATCTAATGAATTTACAAGTCTGTTTTCTATCTCCTTTATGTCTTTAAATATACTGAACCCGGAACTTATGGTCATGTGACCAAGAGCTTGTGTGCTCGAAACGCGTCTTTGTTTGCCCGTGAAAGAAATAAAATATTTAAATTGAACTGGATTCATGTGGCTCGTGCTTGCAGGAGGAAAGGAGGCTGCGAGCTGTCAGAGGATATATATATATATATATATTACCTACTGGCGGTCGCCAGTAGGTAGTTATAGTTAGGACCCCTTTTCCATAGGAAATCCGCTACATTCTATTTTGAATAACTTTGGCGCCGGTCGATGAATCCTCGCGAATTTCTCAAAATAGGTGGGGCGCTACGCTCCGCTCCTACCCTGAAAGTCTCGGGGGGATACGTCAAGCGGGGGCTGAGATAAAAGGGGGGTCCCAAAACGCGTTTTTCCCATGCATTTTTCCATAGGACCTTTAGAACGAGCTACAGCCCGAACGGCTGAACAGAATTACTAGAAATTTGGCAGAGAGGTAGTCCCTATGTCAAGGAAGTGCCTTTTGTAGGTTTGGTGTAAATCTGTTCAGTAGATTCTGAGAAAATAGCCTTTAAATCAATATATATATCTGAGCCCGCTTACGGTACGCTTACCATACGCTTACGGTAAGCTTACGGTACGCGTACGGTGGCGTGCGCGAGCGCGATTCTGATTGGCTGTTAGATCTTAGTAAACATTCGAATCGGCCGAAACCAGGAAGCGGCGGCCGCCATTTTGTGTGTTTCACTCAGAAAAAAAAGAGTGAAAACAAGAAAAGGGGGCAATGAGGAGAGTTACAGACCCCCTTACATTTGTGAGGGGGTCAAAGAAGGACTGTAAAGTACAAAGAAAACATTTATTGATTTTTTAAAAAAATCACGGGGTACGCGTACGGTAAGCTTACGGTAAGCGTACGGTAGAAAAAAAAATAAAAAAATAAATGAAATTCAGATTTAAGTGTTTCGATATTAGGGGGCTCTAAAAAGAGCCGTTGTGTTTATGAAATGATTTTTTAGTGGTACCTACAAGTAAGTACCGATGCAGAGTCTAAGGTTCAAGAGGAAGACTCTGTTCCCTTTATCATTGAAGTGCACACCATCTCCTCTACAAATGTCTTGCATGTCAAAACGCAAGTTGTTGTGGTAAATGGCACCCATACCATACTCACGGAGGAAAGCAGAAACAGATTTGTTGACGTGCTTTCTTGCTTTGTCAATCTGCGGACAGAAATGATTGGACCAGTTCCATTTTTGCCTTTGGCATATGTTGGAAAACACAAAGGCAGTTTTAGGGAAAAGTGAAAACAGTTGTGCAAAGGTGTCCTTCATAAGCATTTCCAGACCTGCCCCAGTCAAAGTGCCTAGGTCATTGCCACCACAGTGCACTATTATGAGGTCAGGGTGTTGGATTTGCATGAAGGATTTCACCAATGGCATCAATTGGTGCCACTTTAACCCTCTCTGACCAATCCATTTAATGTCTACATTTGGCAAAGCAAGGTCTCTCACCATATCTGTTTTCTCTGCAAACTTTTCACTCCAGAAGACATAGCTGTGCCCTACAATCCACACTGTGAACATCTTCAAAGGAGAACAGGATGCACTCAGGAGGTGTCTTTCAGTAGAATGGCAATATGAAAAGAAAGACAGTTTGGAAATGGAGGCATACATATTTTTTTCAAAACAAAAAGAACTGATTGGCTGTTTCATACCATTCTAGAATAAAAACTAGGCTGTATGTGTAAACTAATAGAAGCATGTTTTGTATTGGTACAAAAAAATGTGTTACCAAAGAACAGTACTATGGATTTGCTGTTAGGTTTGAAAAGTCAAGCATTCTTGCTCTGTGGAATTGAAACATTGTGTGGCGAACTTCTGACCTAACTCCACACAGCAGTGTTCCATGAGCTGTTGCTATGGTAGCAGGCAGAAGTCAAGTTGGGGGAAGGGTACTAGGCAGAAGTCAAGTTGGGGGCAGGGTACTTTTGGAAAAGGGTTGGTTTTCAACCAATAGAAATGTGTGATTACATTTGAAAAAAAGGGGGAAGCACTGAGATTTGAAACTTACATGTATATGTGTGGAAAAATAGAGGGAAAGTTTGCCATTATCTGGTTCTGCTGAGAGGAGAGAGGTGAACACAACAGAGATCCTGGCTCTGATAATCTGCTGTTTGAGTGTCACATTTCTTTCACAACTAACTAATTTTAAAGGTGAGTTTAGAGTTTGAGAGGGGATGTATGTGGTAACTTAAGAAATGAATAATAGAAATGGAAATTCTTTTTGTTGTAGTTGCGTTTATCATTTTCTGTTTTGGGAGAAATTTAAATGTGAGGAACATGTAAAATAATATGGAGTATGTTTTCACAATAAATTAAGGTGTACTGGAAAAAAAAAGAATAGTTTAAGGGTTTGAGGTTGGACTCAGTAATGCAAATACATTCAGCATCACTAAGGCTGGTTGCCCTTGCTGGAGTGTAGGCAGCCACCCAGGTTACACATGGAGGTGGTCTAAAAAAGAAGTTTGGACATGTGCATTTAAGAAAATCGAAAAAAGTGGTTTCATAATGTGACAGTCTGTAAAAGTGATTTTCACTTGCCCCCAAAAAAAAGAGCAGTAAGTGTGCTTTCAAATTGGCAAAGAAATTTCGTTTTGGGACTAATGTGAAAACATGACTCTGTGTGCAGAGAGGAATTATAGGCCGAGATTTATTGCGTATTGCTCTGGTGATTTCACAGTTGCATTAGATGGAAAGGGGGAGCGATTTTTTGGGGGAAGAAGCAGACTCTTAGCACACACCCATGTGCTTGCCATGTATAATCATGCACAGTATTTACAAGCAAGTGGGGTTTTCAGGTTTCAGTCTGTAATGCAAATACATTCAGCATCACTAAGGCTGGTTGCCCTTGCTGGAGTGTAGGCAGCCACCCAGGTTACACATGGAGGTGGTCTGAAAAAGAAGTTTGGACATGTGCATTTAAGAAAATCGAAAAAAGTGGTTTCATAATGTGTCAGTCTGTAAAAGTGATTTTCACTTGCCCAAAAAAAAAAGAGCAGTAAGTGTGCTTTCAAATTGGCAAAGAAATTTCGTTTTGGGACTAATGTGAAAACATGACTCTGTGTGCAGAGAGGAATTATAGGCAAAGATTTATTGCGTATTGCTCTGGTGATTTCACAGTTGCATTAGATGGAAAGGGGGAGCGATTTTTTGGGGGAAGAAGCAGACTCTTAGCACACACCCATGTGCTTGCCATGTATAATCATGCACAGTATTTACAAGCGAGTGGGGTTTTCAGGTTTCAGTCTGTAATGCAAATACATTCAGCATCACTAAGGCTGGTTGCCCTTGCTGGAGTGTAGGCAGCCACCCAGGTTACACATGGAGGTGGTCTGAAAAAGAAGTTTGGACATGTGCATTTAAGAAAATCGAAAAAAGTGGTTTCATAATGTGACAGTCTGTAAAAGTGATTTTCACTTGCCCCCAAAAAAAAGAGCAGTAAGTGTGCTTTCAAATTGGCAAAGAAATTTCGTTTTGGGACTAATGTGAAAACATGACTCTGTGTGCAGAGAGGAATTATAGGCAGAGATTTATTGTGTATTGCTCTGGTGATTTCACAGTTGCATTAGATGGAAAGGGGGAGCGATTTTTTGGGGGAAGAAGCAGACTCTTAGCACACACCCATGTGCTTGCCATGTATAATCATGCACAGTATTTACAAGCGAGTGGGGTTTTCAGGTTTCAGTCTGTAATGCAAATACATTCAGCATCACTAAGGCTGGTTGCCCTTGCTGGAGTGTAGGCAGCCACCCAGGTTACACATGGAGGTGGTCTGAAAAAGAAGTTTGGACATGTGCATTTAAGAAAATCGAAAAAAGTGGTTTCATAATGTGTCAGTCTGTAAAAGTGATTTTCACTTGCCCAAAAAAAAAAAGAGCAGTAAGTGTGCTTTCAAATTGGCAAAGAAATTTCGTTTTGGGACTAATGTGAAAACATGACTCTGTGTGCAGAGAGGAATTATAGGCAGAGATTTATTGCGTATTGCTCTGGTGATTTCACAGTTGCATTAGATGGAAAGGGGGAGCGATTTTTTGGGGGAAGAAGCAGACTCTTAGCACACACCCATGTGCTTGCCATGTATAATCATGCACAGTATTTACAAGCGAGTGGGGTTTTCAGGTTTCAGTCTGTAATGCAAATACATTCAGCATCACTAAGGCTGGTTGCCCTTGCTGGAGTGTAGGCAGCCACCCAGGTTACACTTGGAGGTGGTCTGAAAAAGAAGTTTGGACATGTGCATTTAAGAAAATCGAAAAAAGTGGTTTCATAATGTGACAGTCTGT
This sequence comes from Triturus cristatus, assembly GCF_964204655.1. NCBI lineage: Eukaryota > Metazoa > Chordata > Amphibia > Caudata > Salamandridae > Triturus > Triturus cristatus. The sequence continues at coordinate 779,027,186 of NC_140594.1, forward strand.
AAAAGTGATTTTCACTTGCCCAAAAAAAAAAGAGCAGTAAGTGTTTGCATTACAGACTGAAACCTTTTCCAAAGGAAATCTGCAACATTCTATTTTGAATAACTTTGGCGCCGGTCGATGAATCCTCGCGAATTTCTCAAAATAGGTGGGGCGCTACGCTCCGCTCCTACCCTGAAAGTCTCGGGGGGATACGTCAAGCGGGGGCTGAGATAAAAGGGGGGTCCCAAAACGCGTTTTTCCCATGTATTTTTCCATAGGACCTTTAGAACGAGCTACAGCCCGAACGGCTGAACAGAATTACTAGAAATTTGGCAGAGAGGTAGTCCCTATGTCAAGGAAGTGCCTTTTGTAGGTTTGGTGTAAATCTGTTCAGTAGATTCTGAGAAAATAGCCTTTAAATCAATATATATATCTGAGCCCGCTTACGGTACGCTTACCGTACGCTTACGGTAAGCTTACGGTACGCGTACGGTGGCGTGCGCGAGCGCGATTCTGATTGGCTGTTAGATCTTAGTAAACATTCGAATCGGCCGAAACCAGGAAGCGGCGGCCGCCATTTTGTGTGTTTCACTCAGAAAAAAAAGAGTGAAAACAAGAAAAGGGGGCAATGAGGAGAGTTACAGACCCCCTTACATTTGTGAGGGGGTCAAAGAAGGACTGTAAAGTACAAAGAAAACATTTATTGATTTTTTAAAAAAATCACGGGGTACGCGTACGGTAAGCTTACGGTAAGCGTACGGTAGAAAAAAAAATAAAAAAATAAATGAAATTCAGATTTAAGTGTTTAGATATTAGGGGGCTCTAAAAAGAGCAGTTGTGTTTATGAAATGATTTTTTAGTGGTACCTACAAGAAAGTACCGATGCAGAGTCTAAGGTTCAAGAGGAAGACTCTGTTCCCTTTATCATTGAAGTGCACACCATCTCCTCTATAAATGTCTTGCATGTCAAAACGCAAGTTGTTGTGGTAAATGGCACCCATACCATAGTCACGGAGGAAAGCAGAAACAGATTTGTTGACGTGCTTTCTTGCTTTGTCAATCTGCGGACAGAAATGATTGGACCAGTTCCATTTTTGCCTTTGGCATATGTTGGAAAACACAAAGGCAGTTTTAGGGAAAAGTGAAAACAGTTGTGCAAAGGTGTCCTTCATAAGCATTTCCAGACCTACCCCAGTCAAAGTGCCTAGGTCATTGCCACCACAGTGCACTATTATGAGGTCAGGGTGTTGGATTTGCATGAAGGATTTCACCAATGGCATCAATTGGTGCCACTTTAACCCTCTCTGACCAATCCATTTAATGTCTACATTTGGCAAAGCAAGGTCTCTCACCATATCTGTTTTCTCTGCAAACTTTTCACTCCAGAAGACATAGCTGTGCCCTACAATCCACACTGTGAACATCTTCAAAGGAGAACTGGATGCACTCAGGAGGTGTCTTTCAGTAGAATGGCAATATGAAAAGAAAGACAGTTTGGAAATGGAGGCATACATATTTTTTTCAAAACAAAAAGAACTGATTGGCTGTTTCATACCATTCTAGAATAAAAACTAGGCTGTATGTGTAAACTAATAGAAGCATGTTTTGTATTGGTACAAAAAAATGTGTTACCAAAGAACAGTACTATGGATTTGCTGTTAGGTTTGAAAAGTCAAGCACTCTTGCTCTGTGGAATTGAAACATTGTGTGGCGAACTTCTGACCTAACTCCACACAGCAGTGTTCCATGAGCTGTTGCTATGGTAGCAGGCAGAAGTCAAGTTGGGGGAAGGGTACTAGGCAGAAGTCAAGTTGGGGGCAGGGTACTTTTGGAAAAGGGTTGGTTTTCAACCAATAGAAATGTGTGATTACATTTGAAAAAAAGGGGGAAGCACTGAGATTTGAAACTTACATGTATATGTGTGGAAAAATAGAGGGAAAGTTTGCCATTATCTGGTTCTGCTGAGAGGAGAGAGGTGAACACAACAGAGATCCTGGCTCTGATAATCTGCTGTTTGAGTGTCACATTTCTTTCACAACTAACTAATTTTAAAGGTGAGTTTAGAGTTTGAGAGGGGATGTATGTGGTAACTTAAGAAATGAATAATAGAAATGGAAATTCTTTTTGTTGTAGTTGCGTTTATCATTTTCTGTTTTGGGAGAAATTTAAATGTGAGGAACATGTAAAATAATATGGAGTATGTTTTCACAATAAATTAAGGTGTACTGGAAAAAAAAAGAATAGTTTAAGGGTTTGAGGTTGGACTCAGTAATGCAAATACATTCAGCATCACTAAGGCTGGTTGCCCTTGCTGGAGTGTAGGCAGCCACCCAGGTTACACATGGAGGTGGTCTGAAAAAGAAGTTTGGACATGTGCATTTAAGAAAATCGAAAAAAGTGGTTTCATAATGTGTCAGTCTGTAAAAGTGATTTTCACTTGCCCAAAAAAAAAAGAGCAGTAAGTGTGCTTTCAAATTGGCAAAGAAATTTCGTTTTGGGACTAATGTGAAAACATGACTCTGTGTGCAGAGAGGAATTATAGGCAGAGATGTATTGCGTATTGCTCTGGTGATTTCACAGTTGCATTAGATGGAAAGGGGGAGCGATTTTTTGGGGGAAGAAGCAGACTCTTAGCACACACCCATGTGCTTGCCATGTATAATCATGCACAGTATTTACAAGCGAGTGGGGTTTTCAGGTTTCAGTCTGTAATGCAAATACATTCAGCATCACTAAGGCTGGTTGCCCTTGCTGGAGTGTAGGCAGCCACCCAGGTTACACATGGAGGTGGTCTGAAAAAGAAGTTTGGACATGTGCATTTAAGAAAATCAAAAAAGTGGTTTCATAATGTGTCAGTCTGTAAAAGTGATTTTCACTTGCCCCAAAAAAAAAGAGCAGTAAGTGTGCTTTCAAATTGGCAAAGAAATTTCGTTTTGGGACTAATATGAAAACATGACTCTGTGTGCAGAGAGGAATTATAGGCAGAGATTTATTGCGTATTGCTCTGGTGATTTCACAGTTGCATTAGATGGAAAGGGGGTGCGATTTTTGGGGGGAAGAAGCAGACTCTTAGCACACACCCATGTGCTTGCCATGTATAATCATGCACAGTATTTACAAGCGAGTGGGGTTTTCAGGTTTCAGTCTGTAATGCAAATACATTCAGCATCACTAAGGCTGGTTGCCCTTGCTGGAGTGTAGGCAGCCACCCAGGTTACACATGGAGGTGGTCTGAAAAAGAAGTTTGGACATGTGCATTTAAGAAAATCGAAAAAAGTGGTTTCATAATGTGTCAGTCTGTAAAAGTGATTTTCACTTGCCCCAAAAAAAAAGAGCAGTAAGTGTGCTTTCAAATTGGCAAAGAAATTTCGTTTTGGGACTAATGTGAAAACATGACTCTGTGTGCAGAGAGGAATTATAGGCAGAGATTTATTGCGTATTGCTCTGGTGATTTCACAGTTGCATTAGATGGAAAGGGGGAGCGATTTTTTGGGGGAAGAAGCAGACTCTTAGCACACACCCATGTGCTTGCCATGTATAATCATGCACAGTATTTACAAGCGAGTGGGGTTTTCAGGTTTCAGTCTGTAATGCAAATACATTCAGCATCACTAAGGCTGGTTGCCCTTGCTGGAGTGTAGCAGTCTGGACATGGGCTTTTTAAAAAATCTGAAAAGTGGTTTCATAATGTGACAGTTTGTAAAAGTGATTTTCACTTGCCCAAAAAAAAGAGCAGTTAGTGTGCATTCAAATTGGCAAAGAAATTTCGTTTTGTGACTATTGTGAAAAGAAATGTAGTAATATATTTAAATAAAATAAAGGAATTTTTTTTTAGTTTTTTTCAGGTATTGCTGAAGAGCAGTGAACAAAATTAAAGATGCCTACAAAATCCAGAGTTCAAAACTAGAGGATCAAAGTTAGTTGAAGATGCTGATGTTGGGAGGAAGAAAAAATCTTCTGGTAAGCAAAAAAAAGATTTTCTAAGGAATATATTCAAAAAAAGGAAAAATGTACAAAATGTCTGTACAGGAAAGAATGATTTCAAACAAAAAGGACAAGAAAAAATTGAGAATTTAGTTAATGCAAATATACCTTCTGCAACTAAAAAGTTAAACTTAAACGGAAAAACAGCGTTTAAAGAGATACGTAGAAAAATGTTTCAGAGAAGAGTTATGTCCAATTTGATAAAGGATGTGAAGAAATATAAGCAAAAGGCTAAGTTTTTTAAGAGAAAAAAAGAAATTGAAGCCATTGCAGCAAAGGCATTAGAATTAAAAAGGAAACTATTCATTTTAATTTTGAATAGGATGCGTACATTAGACAAAATGGTTAATGTACTGAAATCACATAGCAAAAGGAAAAGAGTAGTGAACAGAACAAACTTTTGTAAAGTGTTTTTAGGAAAGTGGATGCATAGTTCAAGTAGTGAACCTTTTTTTAATGAAGAGAGCTATTTTCAAAGTAATAGTTTGCTGCATGCAGTTGACACCAGAGGTCGTTCATACGAAGTAAAAAATGGTTGCATAATGGAGAAGGAGATAATGGTTCCAAGAGATGAGGTACAAGTGATGGCAGATGAGGCAATGGGGAGACGTCCTAAAGCCCCAGTGTACACTTGGAATTGTAGTAGTATTTGCACTGTGTGTCAGGAATCTATTGACAAATTTCGAGAGTTTCTAAGAGAATATAGTATAAAAAGTGTAAAACAGAAGATTAAGGTGCTTCAAAGTCTGGATCCATGCAGAGTGAGAGAGAATACTGGTTTGCAGGGTCATTCTCTGGCTTGTCTATCTAGAAAAGTGTGCAATAGTGTTTTCCATCATTTTAGGATGCTGGCTGTTCATCATACTGAAATGAGAAAGTTTGTGAGACGGTTGTATTTTGCCAAAAGTCCAGCAATAAAGTTAAATGAATTGAATAGGGCTCTGTTCCGAGGAACGGTATCAGATGTAGAGAAGGTTGTTGATGAAATTCAGTTTTGTTACTTTGGTCCTGAACAAAACAGTGCAGAGAAGGACACAGTAAATGAGGAAGAAGTGGAAGAGAATGTAGAACCCTCTGTAAGTAACACATTTAATGATCACATAACAAAATTTGCAATAGTCTCTAATGAAAGACCAAATTTTACTTGTATTTGTTGCCGCAGAACTCATTATAGAAAACAAACTAGGAATGTTGATCTCTACAGAAAGAGTGAAAATGAAGATAATTATAAGTGGAAGGATTTTGCCACATATATATTTCTAGAAAATTGTTTTGAATTGGGTGAAGATCAGCGTATTTGTAAATACTGTTACAACAAGTTAGAGGAAAATAGAATGCCGACCAGAGCTGTACATAATAATTTAGAATTGGATGCTATTCCTGCTGAAATTTCTGAATTAAATACATATGAGTCTATACTCATTCAATGTGTTCATCCGTTCCAGACCATAGTACGTATGGAGCCGAAAACTGGTAAATTACCTCCTTCAGATTTACTGAGAGGTTTAAAAGGTAGAGTGGTGTATTTGCCCTTGGAGTTGAAAAAAAATATGGAAACTATTGATGCGGATACTTTGGAAACTGAACCATTAATTATTCTGGTTAATGGTGTACCTACAAAGAATAAGAAGATTTGGCAGGAGCTGGTAGATGTGCGGAAAGTACAAAGAGCAAATTTGTATTTGAAAAAGAATAACAAATGGTATGAATCAATTTATATAGAAGAAGAAGAAGAAGAAGATTTACAAGAAGACACAGAAACACCAACTGGACAAATTGAAAAAGTGGACAAGTCAAAGGAAGAAGAAATTTATGAACATTTTAGCATACATCCTCTTCATTCGAAAGAAGTTATGGGAGACAATATTGATCTCTTTCAGATGAAGAAAGCAAAAGGAACTCCCGTGAGTGTATGGGAGGAGAGCTTGGAAGCTCGATGTTTTCCCCAGCTGTTTCCTAAAGGAAAAGGAGGACGATACGATGAACGTCCAGAACAGATTCCAGCTTCTGAGTATCGGACTACAAGACTATATGCTGAAGATCCCAGATTTCGACAAAGTATTCCTTATTTGTTCCATCTTTTATTTGAAAGCGACTTGTCTGCACTGTCTTATGCAGTAAATCACATTTTAAAAAGTGGAGTACATATACTAAATGTGTCTGCTAAGGATTTTATGGAGAAAGTGATCAATCTGATGGCTTGTCAGCGTGGGACAAATGAATATTGGTACAGACGCCATGGTGAACTAAAATGCATGTTACGGAATTTAGGAACACCAACATGGTTCCTTACCCTAAGCTGTGCCGAGTACGCTTGGGATGATTTACTGGATTTTCTACGAGAGGCCAATTCAAACATTAAAAACATCGAATACAAGACAGCAGGAGAACTGTGCTCATTGGATCCGGTTAATGTTTGCAGATATTTCAATCATAGATTTGAGGCTATGATGTCCTTCATCTGCAATAAAAAAAATCCACCCCTTGGAGAAGTAGTGGATTTCTTTTGGAGACAAGAGTACCAGGCAAGAGGTGCTCCTCATATTCATATGCTGTTGTGGATCAAGGATGCCCCAAAGTTTGGAACAGATACTGATGAAGCAGTGTTATCTTACATTGAAGAATATGCAACATGTGCTATACCAAAAAGCACAGAAGAGAACAAGTTAAAGGAGCAAGTTTTACGTTTCCAAAGTCATCGGTGTGGAAAATACTGTCGACGGAAATACAAGAGCAAAGAAAAATACTACACTAAATGTCGATTTGGATTTCCTAGACCTGTTCTTTCAAATGGAAGAGTAAACAGTTTTATGTCAGCTGTGAGACATACTATCACAAGAAAATCACCTAAGAATACCTACAACCTTAAAAGAAAAGAAGAATCAAAAAATATAAATGACTACAACCCAGTCATTTTATCCATGTGGAACGCTAACATGGATATACAGTATGTTGCTGACAATTCCATTGCTGTTGCTCGATATGTAACGTCTTACATTACAAAATCAGAAAAAACAGAATTGAAGGAAATGTGGGAAGAGATTTCTCACGAGAAGACTGTCAGTAAGAAGCTGTACAGTTTCAGTTTGAAGATGTTATCGCATCGAGAAATTGGATCCTACGAATGTTCAGATAGGTTATCTTCTGCAAGTCTCTACTTGAAGTCAAGAAGAATAATTTGGGCAAGTTTAGGCCTTGCAGCAATGAGAAATCGGGTACTGAAATCTGTAGGAGAAATTGAATATTTGGCCGAGAATGACCCAGAAAGTACAGATATTTTGAAATCAAACATGTTGGACACATATTATCCCAAGAGAAGTCATCATCTGGAGAACATGTGTCTCTATGAAGTGCTTCAGAACTACATTTATTCACGGAAAGCTGCAGAAGACATCAACAATGGAAAATATAAAGTCGTTGGTGAAGAAGGATGTTTGGTGAAGCAAACAAAAGGAAGTTTGATAAATCACCGGAAGCTGAGTTGCGACACTACTGACAAGAAGGAATTTTACTACTTGGCTCTTTTACAGTTGTTTAAACCATGGCGTACAGAGGATGAACTACTGGGAGAATTCCAGAGCTATGAAGATTCTTTTAATGCTTGCAAAGACAGCATACAATGCAGTACATTCTCAACTTATCTGCAAATGTTAAATGAAGAAATTGAACAGGAAACTACAATTGCAGCAGAAATAGCTAGAGATAGTTCTCAGGACAGCCAAAGTTCAGGAACACTCAGTCAAGATCCCCTAGGACAACCAATCGTTGAAAATGAAGCATCAATAGCCATGAATGAAGTGGAAAGGGCTATGAATCAAGCTCAAGAAGAATTTATAGACTTAGAAAATTTGGAAAGACATCTGAATCAAGAGCAGCAACAAATTTATGAAGAGATCAAAAACAAAATTGATCACGGATTTCTACATGAAAAAAAAGAGTGCTCATGCACATCATTTCATCCAATCAGGATGTATGTAAGCGGACAAGCTGGAACTGGAAAAAGTTTCCTAATAAAAGTCATCAGAAGCTACCTAAAGCAAAAAACGGATTCTACTTTGTCTTGTGTGGTTACTGCTCCAACTGGGTTAGCAGCATATAACATAAAAGGAATCACTTTACATCGTTTGCTAATGTTACCAGTGGAGCATGAGAACAAAATACAATTCAACAAGCTAACTGGAGAAGCATCCTTGGAAGTTTCAAGAGTATTGAAGAAGATGCAAGTTCTCATTATTGATGAGGTGAGCATGGTATCAAACTTAATGCTTGCCTTTGTGCATTTAAGAATGCAGCAAATTTTGAAGACAGACTATGACATGTTATTTGGTGGAAAACACGTCATAGTTTTTGGAGATCTTTTGCAACTTACTCCAGTTAAAGGACAACCAGTGTTTAATACTGTCACACATGAAGACACGAAGAAGTCATTGGGAAGCATCGGAAATACAAATATTTGGTCCTTCTTTGAGTACAAGGAACTTACTACTAATATGAGGCAAGCAAACGATGAAGAATATGGAAGTATTCTGAAAGATATCAGGATTGGACTACTCACAGAAGTTGGCAAAAAAGCATTACAGAGTCGGCTGCTACATAATTTATTTCCAAAGGAAGAAATAGTTGCAGAGAAGATATACAAGAACATTGCAGAAAACAAAAGTGTCATCTGCTTAATGCCAACTCTACGTGAATGCTCAATATTCAATGAGGAGCTTTTGAAATTGGAAAAGGAAGAGATCAGGAAATTGGAAGCAGTGGACAAAATTGAGGATGGAAGAATTACTGTCACAGTAACAGGCAAAATGAAAAATAAATTGGACTCACTAGAGAAGAACATCTCCAAAACAGCTGGATTAGAAAAAAATCTATATGTTTGCATGAACTGTAGAGTATTTTTAAGAAGAAATTTGGATGTTGAAAAAGGTTTAGTTAATGGAGCGATGGGAAGAGTTGTGGGTTTTATTAATTATCAGAAAAAAGAAGGAGTTGAATGTTTAAAAATAAAATTTGATCAGTTAGAAGAAGTTAAAGATATTTGTCGTTGTACAGTTCGTTTCATGCTTGTGAAAGACTTATATGTACGTAGGAAGCAGTTTCCGTTTTCTCTAGCATATGCTGTAACTATTCACAAGTCTCAAGGATTGACTGTAGATTGTGCATTTGTGAACATTGGTTCAACTGTGTTCAAAGAGGGTATGGCATATGTTGCTTTGTCACGAGTGAAAACATTATCAGGTTTATTCATGATAGACTTTGATGACTCAAAAGTTAGTGCTGATACAAACTGTGTAAAGGAGTATAATAGATTAAGAAGAAGCTATGCTCCTCATTTAGGTCAGTATCCTGTGTTAGAGAAACGTGTAGTTTCTCGTAAAAGAAAAAATGAGAATATCTGTAATGAAGATGTAGAGAAGAGGAAAAAAAAGAGGAGTGATGTAATTGTAAGCAAAAAGAAAAAGGAAAATGAAGAACAGGTTGTAGGATGTCATTTTGAAAATAGCTCTGGTGTCAACTGCTACGCAAATGTAGTGCTGAATGTTGCATTTTATCTGGAAAGTTTGCAAGAGCAGATAATAGTAAATCAGGGAAAAAGATTCTGTTCAGAGCTGACTCTCCTTTTTCAAAAGCTAAGTAAAGATAAAACTCAAATAGAAAGTGCTACTGAAATTAGAAAACTTTTAGATGTATGTTCAGGACGAACACAGTTTTCTCAAAATGTACAGCAAGACGCACAGGAATTCTTGTTGTATTTTCTTCAGGTAGTGGAAGAAGAAGGAGTTCCCATTGAAATTTTTTTTGGTCTCTCTTATAAATGGGAACATAGTTGTGAAAATTGTTATAATATATGTGGCTCTAATGTTGATAATGAAAGGTTTATTTATTTGACATTGCCAGAGAGTAAAACAGTTACTTTTGCAAAATTAGTTAAAGATGCTAATCATAGCATGAAATGTGGTGAGTGTAAATCTGACATGTTTTCAACATTAATTTTAAAGGAATACGGACAGTATGTAATTTTAATGATGCAACGATGTAGAGCTGATGGTTCAAAATTGGATACTTTAATAAAGAAGTTTACAGGACAGCAATTATCAATTTCAGGAAAAACTTTTGTAACTGTTGCAATAATTTTCCATGATGGACCTACTGTTACTTCTGGACATTACACAGTTTATCTTAAATGTGAAAAAGGCTGGACACTGTGTAATGATTCCCAATTGATTTTCAAGCAACGTTTGCCTTTTGATTTAGCAAATTCCTATCTAATCTTCCTGAAACCTAAATTTTAGACAGATTTGGCAAGATCTCGACAAAAGAATTTTACCATTTTACTGGATTACCATTGCAATTTTATAGAAAAAGATTTTTTAAATTATCATTTGGCCTAATGGAAAGATAACCAATTGTAATGTGGACTTTTTTAATTTTAAATGAAAATTTGAAAAACCAATAATTTAGAGATAATCGGTAACATCTGCACAATTTAAATTTTGGAATGTTATTGGACTGCCATTGGAAATTTTTTCAAAAAAGATTTTAAAAATTACTATTTGGCCATGCGGAAAAGTAACCAATTCTATTGTGGACTTAATAAATTATTCAAAAAATTTTCGTGAACCAAAATGTTACAGAGAATCGGTGAGATCTGGACAAATTAAACTTTAGAATTTTATTGGATTACCGTTTGAAATTTATTCCAAAAAAAAATTTAAAATTACTATTTTGCCTAAAGGAAATGGAATCAGATGTATTTTGGAGTTATTTGAGATATAATATTGTGATTATACTTCTGAAACAAACATATCAGACGGTATTTTAAAGAAATAACTATTGGTATTAGATGATATTTTTTTAGAATATTATGCATTTCTATAATGTTAAGTTTAAGTAAAAAGAGATTCTGGGCTTTTTTATTACAATCTTTGTGATTGTTATTTTTTTTTGCCCGCTGTAAAATGATGAATGCAATTGCTTTCACAATTTATAGTGAAATGCAATATATTCTGAAAACAGCAAAAATAAGGCAAAAATATTTTTTGGAAAAAAATGTAAATATGTGTACTGTATTATAAATTGTTTTAAAAATATTAATACTTTTTTCTTTTTTTTCAGATTGATATAGAAAATTTTCGAAAACTAGAACCATTTTTAAAACTATTTTTAAAAAAAACAAATGAATAAATATTTTTTTGAGTGAGTATGGTAAGTCAATAATAATAATTGTAGTCTCTCAAGGACCTTGTAATGTGATAATTGATTTTTAGTGTTTTTTTTAAAAAATAAAAAAAAAGTACGCGCACCATACGCGTACGGTAAAAAAAAAAAAAAAAAGTTTTTAAAAACATATGTAAAAAAAAGATGAAAGATAAGGTTGGCTCTTAAAAGAACCGTTGTGTTCATGTAGGGACAGAGGAAAGAAAGCATGGAAAAATTAGTCTCTGTGACAAGTGTGCTGATCTATTTTGTTGTTCACTAGGGAAACACTGGTCTCCCTATGACAAATTAGATCATGACAAGAGGCACATCGAATATCAACCCTCAGAAAACGAGGGTTAATTTCCAGAGGGCCAGCAGAAGGAGATGCTCCCCCACAGATGAAGGGCTCACCTGACCTGCAGAAGAAGGAGTCAGCCCTGCAGATGATGGTCCAGGCTGAGCTGCTGTGGATGTACTTGCTTGTCTTTCTGAAGAGTTACCTCCAAAAAGATGACCATGTGTCCTTCTGTGTACATCCTGGAGGTGTCTCTTCATGGTGTGATTCCCAAAGGAATACTTCCTGTCAGGATTACCTCTAGAAAGTACACGCTGACACAGCCTGCAAGTTACTAAGGGTGCATTCACCTTTTGCTGGCCTTCAGGAAAAGTAAAATAATCCCATACATAAGAGGGCTTTTGTTTCCTCGATCTCTGCCTCAAGACAGTGCTGCTAGTGCTAGCCTCACTCTCAGAAGAGCTCTGCTGTTCTGCCATCGTATCCCAAAGACAAACCAGCTCCTTCTCCCAAGGGATCACAAGCAGAAATGAGGGGAATGGGTGTGGTGTAGGAGAGTTCTAGAACTGAAAGTAGTTTCAACCAATCAAAAGTTGTGTTTCATGATCACATGACCTACCGTACGCTTACGGTACGCTTACGGTACGCTTACGGCAAAAGTGCGAATGCGCGTAAAAAAGACACGCGCTTGCGCGCATGCGCATAACAGTCACTACCCGACACTTCCGCGTAACGTGCGCGTGTAGCGTACACGCGTACGCGTCCCACGCGGAGGACGCGCGGCTACACAAATTGCGTAACTATACGCAAACAGCGTAGATAAATTACGGACGTTGCGTAAACCGTACGCTTACCGTAAGCTTACGGTACGCGTACTAAAAAAAAATTTAAAAAAAAGGAAAAAATGTATTGCTAATAAATTTTACATGTTTATTTTATAAAATATATTAAAAAAAACATATTATAGAATTTTAAAAATTTAACCATAGTCTTTAAAAAAGGATAGAAAATTAAAATAAAAATATGTTTAAAAAAATAGAAGAAAAAAAACAAAATTAGCATTTAAAAAACCTTGCAAATTCACTGAAAAAACCATGGGTTTCACACACGTTATAGTTAGGACTTAGCATTTAAAAAACCTTAGAAATTCAGTGAAAAAACCATAGGTTTCACACACGTTATAGTTAGGAATTAGCATTTAAAAAACCTTAGAAATTCAGTGAAAAAAACCATAGGTTTCACACATGTTATAGTTAACTGGACATTTTACTCGTAAAAAACCATTGAAATTGCCCCGTTATAGTTAGTTCAGCTGACTATAACTCGCACGCCCGCAATGCACTGCTGATGACGTCACATATTACATCACTCATGACATGGTCAGTGACATCACTCATGACATCACTGATGACATCTCAAATGACATCACTGATGACATCACTGATGACATCATCCTTGTGATAGAGTGGCAGACCTCCTCTTCCCCTAATATAACCTTTGATACACACAATCAAAAATAGAAATTAAAATTTTAAAAACAATGGACATACCAATACCAGTTACAACAACCTATACAGTAATTCTAAGATCCAAATACACATCCACTCATTCACCAACAGTCCTATACAGTCACTCATACATGTACTCACTCATCATATGTACTCATACACGTATACATCCTGTTACACAATGCCACTCATCCATAGAGGTACTCACACACATAGTTAGTCATGCTAATAAAGAATCAAACATACATTTACTTGCATATACAGTTATACACACACCACCACACTTACTTCTACGGAAACTTACATATACTTAGTCTTTTAAACAATCACTTATAGAAACACATACTTATTCATACAGGAACTCTTTCAATCTCTCACTCTCACATATACTCACATATATACACCAATAGTCACATATACTAGTTTAAAACATATGTAGTTACACATAAAGACACTATTGAGACAGTCATTCACTCACTAACACACCCATACATACACTCATCCACCCATACAGTCCTGCACACATGCTGTCTTCAACACATACAAACAATGAGTCACTCATTCATGCACCCATGCACTACGTAATACCCCTCACCGCACCAGACACTCACACTCATACTGATACTCAAAAAACCAACTAATAACCTATTTAGACACTCATGTAGCTACACACCAACCCATGCAGCCACTTATACACAAAGTGAGAGACTGATACAGATATTTACATATTTAAACATTACTCACTAAGCCATGTATTCACTAAGATACACTTAATCAGTCAGTAATACAATCAATTTTTCAAAAACAATTCATCCATTTAGACACTTATATACCCATTTATTCTTCCATCGACCTTGAGATATACATATATAAAACATATTTAATTTTCAGAAAAACACACATTCACTGGATGATGTCATCAGTGATGTCATCAGTGATGTCATTTGAGATGTCATCAGTGATGTCATGAGTGATGTCACTGACCATGTCATGAGTGATGTAATATGTGACGTCATCAGCAGTGCATTGCGGGCGCGCGAGTTATAGTTAGCTGAACTAACTATAACGGGGCAATTTCAATGGTTTTTTACGAGTAAAATGTCCAGTTAACTATAACATGTGTGAAACCTATGGTTTTTTTCACTGAATTTCTAAGGTTTTTTAAATGCTAATTCCTAACTATAACGTGTGTGAAACCTATGGTTTTTTCACTGAATTTCTAAGGTTTTTTAAATGCTAAGTCCTAACTATAACGTGTGTGAAACCCATGGTTTTTTCAGTGAATATATATATATATATATATATATAGATATATATATATATATATCCGGACCATTTCCCACAATGCACAGTCTCATTCGAGCTTCCCATTGGTGGGAGTGCAATATGAAAATGGCGAAGTAGGTTCAGCGCTTGCACACACCGTCTCCGTTAAAGCCTCTGAAGAGAAGCATATGGAGCTTCGAAACGCGTCAGGCAATTCCACTACGGAGCGGCTTCTACAAGCGGATCCTCGTCCATGCCTATCATAAACAAAGCTGCTGATCGAGTGCTGCACACCTGGTGGACAACCTTTGGAGCAGAATGTATATATATATATATATATAAGAATTTCCCAACAATTGTTCCCTCTCACAGCGTGCTCCCAACCGGTCCTAATCCACGGAAAAGGATCATATTCCGCTTTCATTTTTTCCACCAAAGAAATTAGACTAGCACTCCAGGAGTTTAAGTTGAAAGGCTTATTTTATCCAATGAAAATCCATCATCATCACCATCACCAGTTACAAACCAACGCATTTCGACCAGATCGGTCTTGTTCAGAGTGAACAAGACCGATCTGGACGAAACACGGTGGTTTGTAACTGGTTATGGCTATTAATTGGATTAAATAAGCATTTCAATTTAAACTCCTGGAGTGCTAGTCAAATGTATTTGGTGGCAAAAAATAATAATAATATATATATATATATATATATATATATATATATATTCACTGAAAAAACCATAGGTTTCAGGGGTGTTATAGTTAGCTGGACTTTTCACTTGTACAAAACCATTGAAATTCCCCCGTTATAGTTAGTTCAGCTAACTATAACTCGCGCGCCCGCAATGCACTGCTGATGACGTCACATATTACATCACTCATGACATGGTCAGTGACATCACTCATGACATCACTGATGACATCTCAAATGACATCACTGATGACATCACTGATGACATCATCCAGTGAATGTGTGTTTTTCTGAAAATTAAATATGTTTTATATATGTATATCTCAAGGTCGATGGAAGAATAAATGGGTATATAAGTGTCTAAATGGATGATTTGTTTTTGAAAAATTGATTGTGTAACTGACTGATTAAGTGTATCATAGTGAATACATGGCTTAGTGAGTAATGTTTAAATATGTAAATATCTGTATCAGTCTCTCACTTTGTGTATAAGTGGCTGCATGGGTTGGTGAGTAGCTACATGGGTGTCTATATAGGTTATTAGTTGGTTTTTTGAGTATCAGTCTGAGTGTCTGCATGGTTCGGTGGGGGGTATTACGTAGTGCATAGGTGCATGAATGAGTGACTCACTGTTTGTATGTGTTGAACACAGCATGTGTGCAGGACTGTATGGGTGGATGAGTGTGTGTATGGGTGTGTTAGTGAGTGAATGACTGTCTCAATAGTGTCTTTATGAGTAACTACATATGTTTTAAACTAGTATATGTGACTATTGATGTATATATGTGAGTATATGTCAGAGTGAGAGATTGAAAGAGTTCCTGTATGAATAAGTATGTGTTTCTATAAGTGATTGTTTAAAAGACTGTAGAAGTATGTGTAAGTTTCCGTAGAAGTAAGTATGGTGGTGTGTGTATAACTGTATATGCAAGTAAATGTATGTTTGATTCTTTATTAGCATGAGTGACTATGTGTGTGAGTAACTCTATGGATGAGTGGCATTGTGTAACAGGATGTATAGGTGTATGAGTACATATGATGAGTGAGTACATGTATGAGTGACTGTATAGGACTGTTGGTGATTGAGTGGATGTGTATGTGGATCTTAGAATTACTGAAGAGGTTGTTGTAACTGGTATTGGTATGTCCATTGTTTTGAAAATTTTTGTCTCTATTTTTGAATGTGTGTATCAAAGGTTATATTAGGGTGAGAGGAGGTCTGCCACTCTATCACAAGGATGATGTCATCAGTGATGTCATCAGTGATGTCATTTGAGATGTCATCAGTGATGTCATGAGTGATGTCACTGACCATGTCATGAGTGATGTAATATGTGACGTCATCAGCAGTGCATTGCGGGCGCGCGAGTTATAGTTAGCTGAACTAACTATAACGGGGGAATTTCAATGGTTTTGTACAAGTGAAAAGTCCAGCTAACTATAACACCCCTGAAACCTATGGTTTTTTCAGTGAATTTCTGAGGTTTTTTAAATGCTAATTCCTAACTATAACGTGCCTGAAACCTATGGTTTTTTCTGTGAATTTCAAAGGTTTTTTAAATGCTAATTTCTAACTATGCCTACAGAGATAGGACATGTGAAGAAAGAAGAAAAAATGCACAGAAAGAAACAAAAGAAGTGCAGAAAGAAGCAACAGAAGTCCTCAAATACGAAGATAAGTGCAGGAAGAAGGATAACGTGCAGAAAGAACAAAAAGAAGAGCAGAAAGAAGCCTTGTTGCAAAATCATCCTGTACCCTCAACTTTTTCAGACGAATACTGGTGGTAACTGAGTCTGACTAACCAGTCCTAGAGCCAGTGCTATGTTAAAAGACACTTAGAATACAGTGAAAACACCTACATACACTAGGGAACATTATGCGTTGGGGTCCCCCTGTGATTAGCATGACCTCCTCTGTAAGCCCCTAGTGTATAATAGGGCATGGGGATTAAAACTACCTCTTAAAACAGGCCACAGGGCGTTTTTGCACACGTTAACTCAGGCCTCGTCCCCTCCCTTCACCACTGTGTAAACACGCCCTGTGTCCATTTTTAGTTGGGAGATTAAGTTCATTTGAATCCTGAGGGTCCCTAGGGTCCAACTAGCCCACTAGGTACCTCCAGTAAGTGCCACAGAGCTGCGTTGCAGAGAGGTGTAAAAAGTGGCACGGCCTGGACCACCTCTCTGCAATGCAGCTCAGTGGCGCTTACTGGAAGCACTTGGTGGGCTAGTTAGCCCCCAGGGGCCCTCAGTATTGAAGGGAAATTATATCCCCAATTTAAAACGTGCCATAGTGCGTGTTTGCACACGTCACCTCAGGCCCCGTCCCCTCCCTTCACCACTGTGTAAACGCGCCCTGTGGCTGGTCTAAGTTGAGAGATTAAGTCCCCCTGAATCCTAAGGGTCCCTAGGGTCAAACTAGACCACTAGGTACCTCCAGTAAGCGCCACAGAGCTGCGTTGCAGAGAGGTGTAAAAAGGGGCTTGGCCTCAGAACACCTGGCTGCAGCGCAGCTCCCTGGCGCATACTGGAGATGCCTGTTGGGGGCGCGTTTGCAGAGTGCTGCATGGAGGGGGCATGGCCTCCGGCACGATGCCAGTCTTTTATTTATTTTAGTTTTTTAAGAAGGGGGGCTGTTTGGTTCCCCTTCTTATTCTAATTTATTGGCCCTGATGACCCCATCCCCCAGGGCCAGTCTCCTAATTATATTTTTTTGACCCCAATCCCCAGGGCCGGCCACTGTTTTTTATTATTTTTAAAAAATATATATTTATAGACACACCTAGGACATGCTGGACAAACCGTACGTACCTATCACCATGACGATTTGCGTGATATTCATTAAAAGGCGACTATGCATGCAATGAATCCACGTGGAATGTATTTACACCACTAGTGAAGCTCTGACATGTCTGATGCCCTACCGTGCCTAATCCTGGTAGACACCCTTGTCGTTTATTTATACAAACATGGGTAGCTATTGACGGGCACATTTAATACACATGCACACCAAGCCATTCAAAGGGGATTCGACAAAAATTCGACCAAAACTATGCAAGAAACCCCCCTCACGGTTAATAAAACACACATCCACTGCCGGATGTGTAATACTTTTTATTTTACTCTCTGGAAAGGGGACGAACATCACTTGAGAGTCACAGCGTGCTCCTGACAGAGCCCAATGCTGTGTTACACCCACCATTGCCTGCCGAGTGCCACACACCTCTGTGTTGTATTCCACTAGCTAGTGCATATGCTATGACACTCTCTAGCCCATGTGCACTGTAACACCACCCCGTGAATATGTCATGCCACACTTGTCTTCGCACGGGTTATATTGCCCCATCTAACGTGCCTTTCTCGATGCCTATGTTATAACGCACAGTGCTATGCCATACATATTACAATCTGGGATCCATATCTTTGTCACAGTGCATATGCAACGTTACACTCCCCAGCACATATTTTATATTACAACTTTAGAGACTAGTTAGGTTACACAACACTGCCCTGTGCATATTACACTCCAAGGGGCATATCGCATAGCACGCGCTAGTGCCTGTGCTATCTCGCGCTCTCCAATGAATCTGTCATTGTGCACAATGTATTGCATATTATATTTCACGCCCGGTTCATCTTATATCACCCTTTTTGGTGCATAGTTTATACCATACACTATATCTAGTTTTCATTTTCAATCGTGCTCTCAGGACTATGTTCTATATAACACTGTGTTCACCTACCCTTTTCACGGGCATTACATTTTGCGATAGGGGGTGGAGGGTCAGGGGGTGTTTCTGCCAAGTGAGCCCGGAGTCACAGTCACAAACGTCCTCTTCTTCCTGAATAAAAGTGAGATTATGCTGCATACTTGTTCATATTTTAAGTAGTTCGCACAGACACAATGTTTTAAAAACAATAAAGTTCCTAATACCCGCCTTCTCTGAACAGTTAGCTTGCTGCCCCATCCCCTTCCTCCCTATCCTCTGTTGTGTGAATCCATGGACTAGCCTCCTCCCTCCTGCCGTGCATGGTCTGATGTGCTGCCACTGCCCTCAATTTAGTATGATGTACCAGTCCACTCCTCCTGCCCTCCATTGCCCAATTCTATGCCCCATCATTGACCTCCTGCTTAAACTCTGTGCTTAGCTTGCTGCCCCTATTCTCCTTCCCCCTGCCCTCCGATGTCTTTGTGCATGCCCCTGCTCCATCCTTTTTGCCCACCATGTCCCATGGACCTGCCACTCCTATCTACTCTGAGTGTTCTGTTGAGCTGCCACTCCCCTCCCACCTGCCTAGCATTGTCAGATGACTGTAACCTGTCCCTGCCACCTCCACCCTGCCTGTCCACATGCCATGCCCCTATCCTCTTCCTCCTGTCCTACATGGTCCATTGTACTGCCACACCCTTCTGCCCTCCCTGGTCTGTTGTGCTGCAACTGCTCCTCCTGCCTGCCCCGTGTGGTCTGTTGTGAGGTCCCTTCCCCTGAACTTTCTTGTCTGTGCACAGGTCCTGACCCTTCCTTCTATCCTCCATCGTCCTTTGTGCATGCCCCTCCACCCTCCTTCTTGCCCATCATAGCCATTGTGCTGCCACTAACCCTCCCACTTGCCATGCATGGTCTTCTGTGCTGCCATGGCCCCTCCCACCTTCCCTGTGTGGTCAGTTAGCTGCCCCTGACCCCCTCCCACCTTCCCTCCATGGTCTGTGTGTATGCCATCACAGTCTCACTGTTGCTCTTCATGGTGTGTCTTGCTTCTAGTGCCCATCCTGCCTGACCTCCATGGCTATCTTGCTGCTCCTGCCCTGCCCCCTTGCCCCCAGCCCTACTCCCTCCCTCCTGGCTGGTCTGTTCCATTGTAATGCCCCTGATCCGTCCCTCCTGCCCTTTATGGTCTGTTATACTGCAGCTTTCTCTCCTGTCTGTCCATTATGGTCAGCTAGCTACCATTGCCTCTTGCCCCTCTGTTCTCTGTTGTCCCTGTGCATGGTCCTGTCCCCTCCCTCTTGCTTTCTATGGATTGTTGTGCTGCACTCCCGTCCTGCATGCCCTGTGTGGTGTATTGTGCTGCTGCAAACCCTGATGCCTGCCCTGCAGGGTCAGTTTGGTGCACCTCTCCATGTCCCTCCTGTCCTCTGTTATCCAAGTCCATGTCCCTATCCCATTTCCTTCCATGATCCAATGTACCATACTTGCGAACATTTTGAACTTGGTAAGAGGGAGATTTTGAAAAAAAACTGGGGTATTGATTTTCCCCTTTGAGTTACATTGAAAAAGAGGATATTGTAGACAGGAGACAGATCAAATAAAGCCCATTTGAGCTTAAAAACATTGGACGTTTCCTGGCTGAATCGGGTCTGTTGGCATGTATGCTTGTACTACCATTGCCTCTTCCTTCTGCCCACAATGGTCTATTACATTGCCACAGCCTTGAAGGAGGGTAGATTTTGTATCACAGGGGGCCCCTGGCCCGTTCTGTCCACACCTGAAGTATGAGACCCTTGTCCTTGCCCTGCCAGCTGCATTTGTAGGCCGTATTAAATTGACCAGCGGGTCCTGTGTTGCTATATAATTATCCTGAGACATCCTTACCACTCAGCCAGCATAAAACCCCTGTGTAGGCCCTTCTGTTCAATATGTAGGCCTCTTTGTTAAATTGACCATAGCTCTGCAATTTTAGTGTATAGCAGTCTGAAGGCAGGTCTGCGAGGCCTTCTGATCCAAACTAGTAGCCCCTACCCTACCCGAGTGCTCCGTGCTCGGTATCAAAGTTCAACATCCCCCTGAAGCTGTCGACATACAGTAGGCTGCATCCTGGACTGGTACTTGCTTCCTGGGCAGGTTTCCCGCTTTTAAGGAAGTGGCAACCGCAGAGCGTCAAGTTAGGAGAACTGAGGAGATTTTATACATGAATATATTGAATTCCCGTACAATACCCATTATTTTCTGCTTGCTCTATGGAACTTACGATAAGCGATTGGCCTGTGAGACTGACCTTTTCACCCAGTCCATTGTCAGCATTAAGTGGGTAAATGACGAAATGTCTGGTAAAATCTGCAGACGAAGCTTTTGGGTAGCATACGTAGGTAGATGTAGCGTGCAAAGGAGCCCACAAAATGATATAAAAAGGGAGCACCCACAGATATCGACGGACTACCTCGCCGTCTGTATGTAGGTTAACAGGCAGTGCAGGTTTTCCCCAAGAGCTGGGAGCTCTTGGTCTTCCTTTGCTTAAAATGTCTTGCTCTGCTTTGCTTGAAGTATCTTATTCTATTTTACCTATATGAAATGTCATGTTATGTTTAACCATTGTTCTCTTTACTTTTGCATTTAAAAGATTTTGTATTGTAATTGCAGGAATGCTTGCTCTAAGAGTAAACGTGAGTGTTCCTAGGTAACATTTTCCTTGGTGTAACTTGTTTCTCATGATGCATTTATAGATGTGTTTTCTCTCTCTCTCTGTCAGTACATTAATTGAGATACAGAGAATATTATGACAGCTGTATGATTATCTGGATTCTGTATTTTGTACTTTATGTCTCTATTCTGCGGTTTCTTTGAAGTTGCATCTTCTCATTAAACTGCCATTGTATTCTGCCTCCAATTCCATGTCTCATATGTCTGTTTTCTTCATTTTTGGAGCAAGCGTTCCTAGGCACCCCGGCTCAAATTAAGGTGCCCCTTTTGTCCCTGACTCACTCTCCTGCTCAGTTCTGTGGTGGCTCCCGGGGATCTGGGGACCGCCCCTAGCTTCCTTGACCCGTAATAGATCTTCCCTCCAACAGCCTCTCTTGCAAGTCCTGTATTGTTGGTTTGTTGCCCCTGCCCCCCTTTCCACTGCCCTCCATAGTCTGTTGTGCTTCCACGGCCCTTCCTGCCTGCTCAGTGTGGTTAAATTGTTGCCTTTGCACCCTCCTACCTGCCTTCAATTTTCAGAGTCCGTGCCCCTGGCCTCTGCCTCTCAACAGTATCCTAATGAACAACTAGATTGCTAACATTCTATATTTATTACAAAAGTGTGGAACGCCTGACATCATCTTGATGTAATCAAAACTGTATTACCTAGAGCATTTCCTTTAGAAATTACATATATGAGAGGGTCTTATTGGCATCAAAATTATGGTTAGTGCTCTAAAAGACTAAAATAAGGACATATTTTCTGAGTTTTCGAATAGCGACAAAGCACTTTTAAATTATTTGTTATCTTTATGTTTTTTTAATCCAGTTGACCACTTGATTAAATGTTGCACTTAGGGGAGAGGATGTGGTGTTACTTCCAGAACTGCAGACTTTGCAACTGGGGAACCAGGTTGAAGTTTCTGCTTCAGCTCGACATTCTGTGATTCTGGTCAAATCACTTAGTCTCCCCATGTCTACAACCAAAATGAATTTGTTCTTGTGTGATGTAACCAATGCTCATGTAAAGCACTCCAATACCTGACAAGTCTGCACTATATAACACTGCAAAAACACAAAATAATAAGTGTTTTGCACACTTCTGTCATTGGGCTATATTTGGGCTACATCTGGGTGATTTTGGGCTACATTTGGGCTCTTTTGTCTCCGGTGGCCATCTTGGGAGATTTATTTGTTATGAAGTTTCCTAATTTCCTCATGTACTGCAGTCTCCTCAGTAGGAAATGCTTTCAGTTTTTTACTTTGATTCCATCATGAAGGTATTCAGATATGTCACACATTTGCCATAAATTCTGAATGTTAGCACTCTAGTTGCTCATTAGATCACTGTAGTAAAACTACTGCACCATGGAAGTCTGCTCCTGGTATTAAAAGTGCATGTTTCAGTCTGCATGTCAGAATTTTTTAATGAAATAGAAGAGGATTTGAGAAGTCACTCAAAATGTGCCCTCATTTTCTTTCTTCAGCATTAATCATAATTTCTATGGCAAAATGAACCTCCTCATTGTGTTCCTTTTTAAATTAAATGTTTTAAGTGTTACCAGTTTATTCCAATCAAGATGGCTTCAGGTGTGCCTTACTTTTGTCATAATGAAGACAGTAAGCGCTCTAGTTGTTTTTAAGAACATTCTGGGACATTCTGTCATTGGGCTATACTTGGGCTACATCTGGGTGATATTTGGGCTACATTTGGGCTCTTTTGTCTCTGGTGGCCATCTTGGGAGACTTATTTGTTATGAAGTTTCCTAATTTCCTCATTTACTGCAGTCTCCTCAGTAGGAAATACTTTCAGTTTTTTACTTTGATTCCATCAAGAAGGCATTCAGATGTGTCACACATTTGCCATAAATTCAGAATGTTAGCACTCTTTTTGCTCATTAGATCACTGTAGTAAAGCTACTGCTCACCAGGGAAAACTGCTGCTGGTATTGAAAGTGCATGTTTCAGTCTGCATGTCAGAATTTTTTAATGAAATAGAAGAGGATTTGAGAAGTCACTCAAAATGTGCCCTAATTTTTCTTTCTGCAGCACTAATCATACTTTTTATGGAAAAATGAACCCCCTCATTTTGTTCCTTTTTAAATTAAATGTTTTAAGAGTTACCACTTTAATCCAAGCAAGATGGCTTCAGGTGTGCCATACGTTTATCATAAGTAGGACTGTTAGCGCTCTAGTAGTTCTTTGGAACACTCTGGGAAGCTGCAGTAGAACACAAAGGAATCAACTGACAGTCTCTGCCCTTGTTGGATGTACATGTTTTACTGAGAATGTCAGACTTCATTCTCACATGACTGAGAAAGATAATGTGAATTTACAGAAAATAAGCTCTCAGTTTAGCCTATAGATCACCTTCCAAACCTCTGTGGTAAAAGCATGAGAAAATATTTTTCTCTCAATCATGATATCCCAGCAGAAGGCTTTTTCACATGGTGAAATCACCTTAGAACATACCACAATTCCTAAAATGAGTATGGTACCATCAACAAATGATTTATAATGTAACTAAAGTCTTAAAACCTTCTATTAACTGCAATGCTTTTTAATGAGGTGCTATCATGTATATTGGTCCCAAGATGGCTGCCAACACTTCTTGGATGAAGTGCTGACAGCCAATCAGATCTCAGGATGAGATGTGTGGTTAGGCTCCGCCCACATATATATATGCTTTTAAATGCTATTTTCTCAGGAAATACTGAACAGATTTACACCAGACCTGCAAAAGGCACTTCCTTGACCTTATGGCTACCTCTCTGCCAAATTTCAAGTAATTCTGTTCAGCCGTTCGGGCTGTAGCTGTGTCTAAAGGTCCTATGGAAAAATGCATGGGGAAAACGCGTTTTGGGACCCCCCTTTTTTCTCGGCCCCTGCTTGACGAATCCCCCCGAGACTTTCAGGGTAGGAGCGGAGCGTAGCGCCCCACCTATTTTGAAAATTTCGCGAGGATTCGTCGACCGGCGCCAAAGTTATTCCAAATAGAATGTTGCGGATTTCCTATGGAAACAGGCTCCTAACTATAACTACCTACTGGCGACCGCCAGTAGGTAATGTGTGTGTGTGTGTATATATATATATATATTCACTTAAAAAACCATAGGTTTCACACAGGTTAGAGTTAGGTGGATATTTCACTCGTAAAAAAACCAACGAAATTCCCCCGTTATAGTTAGTTCAGATAACTATAACTCGCGCACCCGCAATCCACTGCTGATGACGTCACATATTACATCACTCATGACATGGTCAGTGGCATCACTCATGACATCACTGATGACATCATCCTTGTGATAGAGTGGCGGTCGCGCGAGTTATAGTTATCTGAACTAACTATAACGGGGGAATTTCATTGGTTTTTTACAAGTGAAATATCCACCTAACTATAACCTGTGTGAAACCTATGGTTTTTTAAGTGAATTTGCAAGGTTTTTAAAAATGCAAATTCCTAACTATAACGTGTGTGAAACCTATGGTTTTTTAAGTGAATTTGTACGTTTTTTTAAATGCTAAGTTATGTATTTATTAAATTTTTTGTTTTTTTCAAGGTTTCGCACCTTGCGCGTACCCCGCGATTTAAAAAAAAAAAAAAAAGTTTTTTTCCCCTTGGGGGTCCTTCTATGACCCCTTGACAAAGGCTAGGGGGTCAGGAACTGTCTTCCCTGCCCAATTTTCACGTTTTCCACCTTTTTTCCCCCTTTCCTTTTCAGTGCGAGAGACAAAATGGCAGCCGACACTGCCTGATTTAGACCAATTCGAGTGTTGACTGACATCTAACAACCAATCAGATTTCCGCTCGCGCACAATCAATCAATCAATCACAGACATTTATATAGCGCGCTACCTACCCGGAGGGTCTCAAGGCGCTAGGGGGGGGGGAGTGCCGCTACTGCTCGAATAGCCAGGTCTTGAGCTTCTTCCTGAAGGAGAGGTGGTCTTGAGTCAGGCGCAGGTAGAGAGCGGGGCCCAGGAGCCTGCAGGTCAGGCGAGCACGGACCACGCCGCTCGGTGGCAGGGGGCGTGGTCACGCGGCGGCAGCCGGGGCAGCGAGGCAGGCAGGCTGGAGGCACACGCAGCAGCTGGTGGCCGTGCGGCGCGGGGGGTGTCCTAAACTAGGTCACCCTGCGCGTACAGCACCGTGCGCGCACCGTGCGCGCACGTTATAGATATTTATATGCTTTTAAATGCTATTTTCTCAGGAAATACTGAACAGATTGACACCAGACCTGCAAAAGGCACTTCCCTGACCTGAGGACTACCTCTCTGCCAAATTTCAAGTAATTCTGTTCAGCCGTTCAGGCTGTACCTTCGACTAAAGGTCCTATGGAAAAATGCATGGGGAAAACGCGTTTTGGGACCCCCCTTTTTTCTCGGCCCCCGCTTGACAAATCACCCCGAGACTTTCATGGTAGGAGCTGAGCGGAGCGCCCCATTTTTTTTGAAAATTTCGCGAGGATTTGTCAACCGGCGCCAAAGTTATTCAAAATAGAATTTTGAGATTTCCTATGGAAACACGATCCTAACTATAACTATCTACTGGCAACCGCCAGTAGATAATTTGTATGTATATATATGTATATGTATGTATGCATATATATATATATATATATATATATATATATATATATATATATATATATATATATATATATATATATATATATATATATATATTCACTGAAAAAACCAGAGGTTTCACACACGTTATAGTTAGCTGGACATTTTACTCGCAAAAAACCAATAAAAATTCCCCCGTTATAGTTAGTTCAGCTAACTATAACTCGCGCACCCGCAATCCACTGCTGATGACGTCACATATTACATCACTCATGACATGGTCAGTGACATCACTGATGACATCACTGATGACATCTCAAATGACATCACTGATGACATCACTAATGACATCATCTAGTGAGTATGTGTTTTAGAAAAATTTTAATATGTTTAATATATATAGGGAAAGGCCTGTTTAAGAATGAGTGGGTGTACAAGTGTGTAAATGGATGATTTTCTGTGGTGCTTAACATGATTCTTTAAGTTAGTCATTAAATGTATCTTACTGCAGACTAGTGACTAAACTGTGTAAATGTGTGTATGTGTCTGTATGTTGGTGTATAAGTGGCTGCATGGTTTTGAGAACAGCTATATGAGTGTCTATATGAGTTATTGATTGTTTGTGTGAGTATCTGTATGGGTTCATAAGTGTTTGTGTGGGTAGGGTGTGTGTGACTCTGGATATAGATGTGTGAGTGGGTGATTCTATGGGTGCATAGTTTTAAGAGTGCATCTGTGATGGACTGTATGGTTGGGTGAGTGTATGTATGGGTGTGTTAGGGATTGCATGTATATCTCAATGGTACATATGTGACTAACTACATATATGAAAGGCAGTATATATGCGTGTAAGAGTATATAAGTGGGTATATGTGAGAGTGTGTGATTGTGAGAGTGGCTGTATGGATGAGTGTGTCCTTGCATAAATGATTGTATAAGAGCGTAAGAATGTGATACTATTTTTATGAGTAAGTGAACTTGAGTGTGTTTCACTGCCTAGGTGAGTAAATGGGAGTGTGATTATTTGCATGATTGAGTAAGTGTGAGAGCATCTCTATGGATGATTTGTAGTGTGTGAGTGTCTATTTATGTGTGTGTATAAATTCATATGACACTTTTGTATGAAGTGACTGTAAGTATGAGTGACTGTACAGAAAGTGTGTGGAGGTGTATGTTGACCTAAGAGTTAATAATTGGGTATGTAGTTATTGGTATTGCAGTATGTATGGTTTTGAGAATGGAACTCTTAAATTTTTTGTCGGTGTTTCAAAGGTTATATTATTGTGTGAGAAGATGTGCTACTCTATCACACAGATGACATCATTAGTGATGTCATCAGTGATGTCATTTGAGATGTCATCAGTGATGTCATCAGTGATGTCACTGACCATGTCATGAGTGATGTAATATGTGACGTCATCAGCAGTGGATTGCGGGTGCGTGAGTTATAGTTAGCTGAACTAACTATAACGGGGGAATTTCATTGGTTTTTTGCGAGTAAAATGTCCAGCTAACTATAACGTTTGTGAAACCTCTGGTTTTTCCAGTGAATTTGCAAGGTTTTTTAAATGCTAATTCCTAACTATAACGTGTGTGAAACCTATGGTTTTTTCAGTGAATTTCAATGGTTTTTTAAATGCAAATTTTTTTTTTTTTATATTTTTGAAATATTTCTTTTTAAAAAACTTCCCTATGTATACATTTATATATCATCTGTATCCTATAATTTGGTGTGGCTTTTTTTAAAAGTTTTTTTTAATTTAAAGTTGAACAGCATAGTTAATATCTTCTATTAAGTTATGTCCACTTTTTTTTAATTTTTTATATAAATTCTTGAGGTGCGCGCTCAGAGCGCGCTCCAAGTACGTTTGCGTACATTTTTCATGAATTCCGGCGTACGTTATTTACGTACGCGTACATACGTATTACTGCGCGCTCGGAGCGCGCTCCTATTACGCATGCGTACGTACGCACGCTTACGTACGTCGTACATACTCCACGCGGTATACTTCCGTATACGCGTAGAGTACGCGCTCTGACGTTTACGCATACGCGCGTGCTGCGTATGCGCGTTACGTACGCGCATAGTACGTAAGCGCATGCGCGCCTACGCGTTCGCGCATGCGTAATTGTACCGTGCGTGCGAGGAGCTTGCTCTGTGCGCGCACGTCGGGATATGTGATGAATAAAACAACAATTCTAATTGGTTTTCATTACTTTCAGTTTCAGATTGTTTCAACACCACACCCAATCCCCTCATGGCAAGTCATGTGATCCAGAAACATCACTTTTCATTGGTTCAAAGTACTTTCAGTTCCAGATTCTTCCAAAATCACACCCACCCCCCTCATTGTTAGTTCTGATTCCCTAGGAGAAGGAGCTAATCTGTGTGTTGAGATACAATGGCAGAGCAGCAGCCTCCTTCTGAGAGTGAGCAGGACACTCTTGCGAGACAGAGGCAGAGGAAGCAGAAAAGCTCCTTTATATGGCAGTTTTTCACTTTTCCAGAGGGACAAAAGAAGGTGAATGCACCAAAGGTCACCTGCAAACTGTGTCAGTGCTTCTTGTCACGTGGGAATCCTAACAAGAAGTATTCTTTTAGTATTCATACTATGACAAGACACGTTGAGAAAATGCATCCAGTGACTTTTCGTCGAGCTTCTGGAGCAAACCCTCCACCTGCTCAACCGACGACATCTGCAGCAGCTCAGCCGAGCACATCTTCGGCAGCTCAGGCAAGCACTTCTTCTGCAGTGGTGCCTTCACCTTCTACCACACCTCTGGATATTCGTCCTTGTTTTTTGAGGATGAGTACTCACTGCATGGATTGTGGTCGTCTTATTACTTTGGGTGAGAGCAGTATTGATCTCATTCAAAGAAAATTTGAGGAGCATCCTTGTGAGAGGCCATAATTTTCTTATTTTTTTTTTTTCGTTTTTCTCTTCCTCTGTCCCTACATTAACTCAAGGGCTCTTTTTAGAGCCACCTAAAATCAAAACACCACAACTTGTTTTTTACAATCTATTTCTTCTTTTTTTTTTAGAGTGCGCGCACCCAGCGCGCACCCAATGTTTTTTTTTTTTTTAAACATTTTTTTTCACCTTTACTAAACCATCAGGAACTCCTTGAGAAAGAGAGGGGAGTGACAAAGTAATTAAAAAAGAGATGGTGTACATTTCACAGATGAACGTAAGACAGATTTCCTATTAAACTTTAAACTCTGCATCAGTATTTATGTATAGGTACCCAAAAAACATAATAGCTCATTTTAGTGTTGCATTTGAATTGGCTGTATTTACAAGGAGAGAAAAAGACACACAGAGAGGCTTATCCTCTCCTTGTAAATATGAAGGAGCACCCTGCGCCACTAGTACGTCAAGAAAATTGACGTAGTGGTGGCGTAGGTGGCTTGTAAATGTGCCCCAGAGATGTTAAGGAAATTAAGGGTGAAACAGACAAATCAAGAGTGACAGATACAGACACAGAGAGCAAACAACTGAGAAGGAGTAAGGCAGTTAAAAAGACTAAAACATGTGGAGACAGAAAAAGAAACATGGATGACAAATTATTGATGGAGGTAGTAAAGGTAGGGGAGTAGTATAGAAGGCGTGAGGAAGTTACAAAAGAGCAGTAAAGCAGGAAGAGAGAGTGAGAAGAGAAATGAGAAAAGTAGAGTAAGGACAGGTGAAGAAAAGGAAGCATGAAACAAAACCAGTGACACATACAGATATGTTAAACTTACCTGACCATCAAAATAAATAATTTAGAATTAAATGTTTTTATTTAATTGCAAAGATAACTGAATAACATATTTTAAATTTTCTTTCTAGTTCTGTAAAAAAGAAAAAAAGTATTAATATTCAACAATACACTTTATTAAACAGTACATGTTTTTTCATATTTAGCAAAGCAATTTTTTGCCCTTTTTTTGCTGTTTTCAGAATGTTTTGATTTTCACTGAAAATAGTGAAATCAATTGTATTCATCATTTAACAGCGGGCAAAAAAAAAAAACAATCTGAAAGATTGTTTAAAAAAGCCCCAAATGTATCCTCACTAAAACATACCTTAATAGAAATGTTAAAAATACCTTTTAAGAAGAATAACAATTTCTAAAAAACAACGTCTGTAAACCTTGTTGCAAAAGAACATTTTCCAAAATAATATCTGTCAAAGAAGTCAACAATTGTTTGTTTTACCTTTCCTTACGGCCAAATGATAAGTTTAAAATCCCTTTTGAGAGAAATATCCAATTTTAATCCTTTGAAATTTTAATAATGCTTTCTTCCAATGATGATGTTAGTATTAAAAATTTGGGTTTCAGAAAAATTAGGTAACAATTGGGTAAATCATAAGGCAAACGTTGCTTGAAAATCAATTGAAAATCATTACACAGTGTCCATCCTTTTTCACATTTAAGATAAACTGTGTAATGACCAGAAGTTATAGAAGGTCCATCATGAAAAATTATTGCAACTGCAACAAAAGTTTTTCCAGATATTGATAATTGTTGTCCTGTAAACTTCTTTATTAAAGTGTCCAGTTTTGTTCCATCAGCTCTACAACGTTGCATCATTAAAATTACATACTGTCCATATTTCTTTAAAAATAACGTTGATAACATGTCTGATTTACATTGAGAACATTCCATGTTGTGATTAGCATCTTTAACTAATTTACTAAAAGTCACTGTTTTACTCTCTGGTAATGGTAAATATATGAACCTTTCAGAATCAACATTACTACTGCTTGTGTTCATACAGTTATCACAACAATGTTCCCATTTATAAGAGACACCAAATACATTTTCTACTTCTACCCCTTCATCTTCCAGTACCATCAGGATATACATCAAGAATTCCTGTGCATCTTGCTGGACATTTTGTGTAAACTGTGTACGTCCAGAACATACATCTAAAAGATTTCTAACATCAGAAGCACTTTCTATTTTAGTTTTATCATTACTCAGCTTCTCATAGAGGAGACTCAGCAAAGAACAGAATCTTTTTTCTTGATTTGGTATTATCTGCTCTTGCAAACTTTCAAGATAAAATACAACATTCAGCACTGCATTTGCGTAGCAGTTGACACCAGAGCTATTTTCAAAATGACAACCAACAACCTCTTCAGCATTCTCCTTTTTCTTTTTGCTTGCAGTCTCATCACTATCTTTTTGTTTTCTCTTCTGTACACCCTCATTACAGATATCCTCAAATCTCCTTTTCCGACAAACAACACGTTTTTCAAACACAGGATACTGACCTAAATGAGGAGCATAGCTTCTTCTTAATCTATTATACTCCTTTACACAGTTTGCATCAGCACTTACTTTTGAGTCATCAAAGTCTATCATGAATAAACCAGATAATTTTTTCACGCGTGACAAAGCAACATATGCCATACCTTCTTTAAACACACTAGATCCAATGTTTACAAAAGCACTATCTACAGTTAATCCTTGAGACTTGTGAATAGTTACAGCATATGCTAGAGAAAATGGAAACTGCTTCCTACGCACATATAAGTCTTTCACAAGCAAGAAACGAACTGAACAACGACAAATGTCTTTAACCTCTTGTATCTGATCAAATTTTATTTTTAAGCATTCAATTCCAACTTTTTTCTGGTAATTAATAAAACCCACAACTCTTCCCATAGCTCCATTCACTAAACCTTTCTCTACATCCAAATTCCGTCTTAAAATTACTCTACAGTTCATACACACATAAAGATTCTTTTCCAAACCTGCTGTTTTAGAAATGTTTTTCTTTAGAGAATCCAATTTAGTACCCAATTTGCCTGTCAATATAACAGTTATTCGTTCATGTTCTATTTTATCCACAGCTTCCAGTTTTATAATCTCTTCATTTTCCAATTTCAAAAGTTCTTGATTGAATACAGAACATTCATGTAGTGTAGGCATTAAGCAGATTACAGTATTTTTTTCTGCAATTTTCTTGTATATTTTCTCTGGAACTATTTGTTCTGTTGGAAACAAATTACTCAGCAATCGACTCTGTAATGCTTTTCTGCCATGTTCTGTGAGTAGTCTAATTCTTATATCTTTCAGAATACTTGCATAGTCCTCATCATTGGCTTGCCTCATATTGGTAATGAGTTCCTTATACTAAAAATATGTCCAAATATTTACATTGCCTATACTTCCTAATGACTTTTTTGTGTCTTCATGTGTAAGTGTATGGAATACCGGTTGTCCTTTAACTGGAGTAAGTTGCAAAAGATCTCCAAAAACTATGACATGTTTTCCTCCAAATAGGACGTCAAAGTCTGTCTTCAGAATTTGCTGCATTCTTAAATGCACAAAGGCAAGCATTAAGTTTGATACCATGCTTACCTCATCAATAATGAGTACTTTCCTTTTCTTCAATACTCTTGAAACTTCCAAGCATGCTTCTCCTGCTAGATTGTGGTACTGTATTTTGTTCTCATGCTCTACTGGTAGCATTAGCAAACGATGTAAGGTAACTCCTTTGATGTTATACGCTGCTAACCCAGTTGGAGCAGTAACAACACAAGACAAAATGAAATCCATTTTCTTCTGTAGGTAGCTTCTAATTACATTAATTAAGAAACTTTTTCCAGTTCCTGCTTGTCCATTCACATACATCCTGATTGGTTCAAAAGATGTGCATGAGCACTCTTTATTTTCATGTAGTAATCCGTGATCAATTTTTTGTCTGACTTCTTCATAAATTTGTTTTTGTTCTTCATTCAGTTGCTCCTCCAAATATGTTAAGTCTACAAAATCTTCCTGAGCTTGATTCATAGCTGTTTCCACTTCGTTCATGGCTATTGCTGCTTCATTTTCGATGATCGGTTGTCCTAGAGGATCTTGACTGAATGTTCCAGAACTTTGACTGTCTTGAGAACTGTCTCTAGCTACTTCAGCTGCAATTGTTGCTTCTTGTTCAATTTCTTCATTTAACATTTGAACATACAGGGTGACTGATTAGACTAGACCAAAGGAAATGAGCCTTGGTGATGTAGAATCTGTTTGCGTTACACACTGCTATCTGAAACAGCACACAGAGCTGACTAATACACATGGGAGTGTAGCAGAAGCTGCTGTGTGTGTGAAAAGAGTGTGTTTCTGGAGACTGTGTATTGTCAGCTGCAACAGACATCTACATAGAGACTCCCACAACTGCATGAAGAGTACAGACATGTGTGTAAGAGTACATGTGTGGTAAGGGTTAATTGGAGTTTTCAACATGTAGGAACCACCTCAGCCATTGCAAGAATTGATGAATAATCTACCATGCAATTTTCAAACGTGTTTGCATTTGCATCACATTTTTGAGATACTGCTTTCTGCTGATTGCTAACCAACACATTGGAAGAAAACAAGCCGAGCCTTTCCTGAATGTGCAAGTTTTTCTGATCAACAGCAACACAAAATAAAATGCTAACAACAATTCCTGTATGCACACAGACTCATGCTCTCATTCTAGACAGAAAGCAATATTTCCTTTGGCAATTTGAAAGCACATTTACTACAGGGGTAGAGCAAGTGATAATTACTGTAACAGACTGACACATGTTCCTTCTAGTTTAGACAGGCAGAAAGGAGCACATGTCCTAACAGCTCCTTGAGACCATGACCAGGTGTTACAGGGTGACTGATTAGACTAGAGTGTTACAAAAAAACAAGCTGCCCCTTTCCTGCGAGTGCAAGGGTAATAGAGCAAGACCAACCGGAATGAAAACTCTCTTTACATTTCCTATGTGCTCACTGTCACATGGTATGATTCTAGGTAGAAAACAGTATTCCTGAGTGATACCAGTACACATTAACTTATAATGAAGTCATACTCCATAATATATAACATGTTCAAGCCACTTAAATATCTTCCTTTACATAAAATGTTAAACACAACTTTTAAAGTGGTAGGAAAATGTACCATACTATTTTCAAATGTGTTTGCATTCGCCTCTCACTGATCAGTAAATGATTTCTGCTGAATGCTAACCATCACACTTTAACATAACAAACTACCCCTTTTCTGCGAGTGCAAGGCTAACAGAACAAAAGCAACACAAATTAAATCTCTGTAAAAAAATCCTGTGTGCAGACACACTCATAATGTAATTTTAGTCACAAAACAATATTCCTCACTAATACCACTACACCTTAATTTACAGTGAAGACATACTCCATAATATCTTACTAGTTCTAGACAGTTACATTTCTCCTAAATCACAAAATGCAAAACACAACTTAAAAACAAGAATGAGAATTCTATTATTTATATCAAAATACACCACATACTTCCCCTGTCAAACTCATAACTCACCTTTAAAATTAATTAGCTGAGAAAGAAATGTGGGACTCAAACAGCAGATTATCAGAGCCAGAATCTCAGAGCTCTACACCTCTCTCCTCTCTGCAGAACCAGTAAATGGCAATTTTTCCCTCTCTTTTTTTCCCACATATACATGTTAATGTTAAATCACAGTCCTTCCCACATTTTTTCAAATGGAATCACACATTTCTATTGGTTGCAACTTTCAACCCCTTTGCAAATCATCCCTTCCCCCAACATGACTTCTGCCTGCTACCATAGCAACCGCTCATGGAACACTGGTGTGAGCACAGAGGTCAGAAGTTCAGCAGACATTGCTTCAAATCAAAACAGCAGGAGTGCTTGACTTTCCAAACCTAACAGCAAATCCAAAGTAATGTTCAGTGGGAACACATTTTTCTGTACCAATCCAAAACATGCTTTTAAAAATGTAAACATACAGCCTAGTTTTAACTGTAAAATTGTTTAAATCAGCCAATGAGTTCTTTTTATCAAAATAAAGTATGTATGCCTCCATTTTCCAACTGTGTTTCTTTTCATATTGCCATTCTACTGAAAGACACCTTCTGAGTGCATCCAGATCTCCTTGAAACATGTTCACAGTGTGGATTGTAGGTCATAGCTATGTCTTCTGGAGTGAAAAATTTGTAGAAAAAAGAGGTATGGTGAGAGACCTTGCTTTGCCAAATGTAGACATTAAATGGATTGGTCAGAGAGGGTTAAAGTGGCACCAATTAATGCCCTTGGTGAAAACCTTTCTACATCTCCCACAGCCTAACTGTAGTGAGTTCTTCCTGAATACGTACATACATTGTTAAGTTAGCATAACCACGTTAAATGTTAGAAAGCCATCTTTCTGCTTTTGCACACGACACTGCGTTTACATGTTATTTCTTAAACAAACTGCTGACTCGAGACTTGCTTCACACGAGAGCAATCTGTTGTTACCATCCCAAGCTCTGCGCAGCGACCTTGGTCTGTACATGGTGTGACAAACAGTCTGGATTATTACACAATGTATGTTTTCCACTCTAGGTTGATCGACCCACTATTTAGCCATAACACACGCGCAGCTGCAAATACCTGAAAGTTGGTGCTTTTAATATCACAGACATCATGTTTATTATTCAGACCGAAGACGAGCCTTCTTGCGAGAAGACTCCTGATGCTCCTGTGATGTGATTTCACTAAGCTGATCTTTGAGGTATGGGGTCCCCTATTCAAGCCTAAGAGACCTTCTATTAGCATAATAATAATATTAGCTTCTTAGTAAAGGGAAGGTGGTAGTATCCACTGTCATTATAATATGATCACCCCTTTTATATTCTATGGTATTGTAACTATGTTGCTGGTTTTGATATTAATCATTTGTCTGCTTGTATTAGCCAAAGTACTGCATCTTAGGACACGTGGTCTATAAAAATAAACTCTTTTTATTTACACCGTGTCTCTGTTGATTATTGTTGTGGACTGATGTGAGAATAATATATGAACAGGTATTTCCGATTCCCACCATTCCTGAGTATGTACTGAGTCGTGTGTTCTGGGTTGTCTTTTCATTGGGACCGCCGAGCTAAATCTCGGATAACGAATGGGACACTTATGCTAGCCGGATACTGGGTTCTGGGTTCTGAGGTGAGTTTCTGGTACACCACAACTCACTGAGGTCCTGGGGTTCTACGCATAGTTCTGTGTATAAGCAGAATCCCTGCAACATGGCGCACCTAACGTTTGGTCTATGAGTTGAAACGCCTTAGTAGTGCTTACATTTAGTCCACAGCACCCTCATTCTTGTTTCCGGATAACAAGTCTGACGGATTTTAAACCTACCTAGTTCTATTGATATAGGTTCCTTCAAGCTTGATTATTAAAAAGGTTATTGAACCCTAGTGCTACTGAATACTTGAAGTGTAGCTTGTCCTTATGGCGATAAATATTGCGGCGCATAGCCGTGCGGCACTGAAACGTCACTTGACGCAGTATGGAGTGCCGGACGCGGGCATGGACGTCATCTTTGTGGTGGGAGCCGATGCGGCTCATCCCTTTGAGTTATTCTACTCTTGGGTGACGATTCCGGCAGTCAGTGGTAATGATAATACATTTCATTCTTACACTGCCACTGCCGTGCCTGCCGCCTATGCGCCGTATAGGACACAGGAGATACCAATATCTGCTTGGCAACATCAGATTTGGTTTAATGGCGCCCTCCCCCATGTGGTTATACCGCCGAGAATGGGCCCTTTATCAATTGCGGGGGCCACTTGGCCGGTACTAGCCGGATTTACGCCTCATCCCCGTTACCTCACGGTGACGGTGGATGAATTGCGTGTACTACACACTGCCCTTATAACAGTATATAGGGCGTTAGTGCAGTATGTGTCGCGCACTGTACAGGCGGGGGCGCCTGTTAGTGCGGGACAACCTAGTGATCGTCACGCGGTGGTCATTAGTCCTGTTATGGTTAATTCTGTTATGGGCAAGCGCCCCCCCACAAGGGATGATTATCCCTTTTGGCTTGCTGAAAAATTTGACCAAATAGAGGCGGTTTATCCGCATACAACTCCTGTGGAGAAACACAGGATCCTCACCATTAGTTTGCCTAAAGACTTAGTTCCCCATATGGACGATTGTGTGTCCTGGGGTAAGATTTTTGCTGCAACGTACGCGCAGTGCTTTGGCACTCCGTCTATGTTACAGCTGCCCTCCAATATTAAACAGGTTCAAGAGGACCATGGAGCGGAGTCTGCGATAGAATTGGGGATGCGGCTCCTCGGAGATTTTGGCCTGGTGGCTACCATGATAATGGGAAACCTTAAGGGTGATGCGTTGCACTTTCAGGTTCGTAATGAACTGAAGAAAGTTGCTGAAGAGGACAAACCGCAGGAATTTGCAAAAATAATCTCAGAAGCATATCGAGATTTGGGTCGTAGCTCTTTAGGAGTTAAGCCTGTGATCAAAAATCCCGATTCTAAGCAGCAGGGTAAGGCAGAAACTTCTGGTAAGGATGGCCGGCCAGCTTTTCAAAAACAAAATTGGCGGTCTAAACAACAGGGAAAGCAGCAGCAGAAACAGGGCTCTCGGCCTGCCTCTCCCGTTCAGTCAAGTAGTGAGCGCACTTATGATCTGCGAGATCGTGCTACTATTAAGTCTCCTGATAGATTTCAGGTTTCTGAACCGCGTTCTCCTCGTTCTTCACAGGAAACATCGGCTACACAGTCCGGTGGCGGAGGCGGTGGCAAAGGTCGGGGTGTTCCACAACAGCGTGACTAACCTCGACAGACTGAGGGAAAAGGCAAGCAGGACGAATTTGCTCGACAAAGACCCCCGTTTCAGAAGAAGAAAGTGGCGGCTCTGACGGCAAAGTATGCCTCAGATAGTGCGGACACAGCTTCGGAACCGGACATGGGCGCTGACGCTACTGGACAGCGCGGCGGAAATTACCATAGTCCGTCAAGCTCTGCGTCCATTTCTGGCGGCGACAGCAACTGATGTATTGGTTACTGTTGAAACAGCTGACACCAGAGTGGCTCCCCCTGACAGACTTTATGAAATAGTCTTATTAATAGAGGGTGACATACAACGTACTATAAAAGGGATTTTTTGGGATAATCTGACCACCACCTATGACATCCTCCTAGCGGAGGCAGATTGGCCCCCAGCCTTCATTTTGGAAGCTCCTAAAGGGGAGGAGAAAATCCTCCCGTCCTTTGCGCACACAGTGCCTAAGGACCAGGCTGAAATGTACGCTGGGGAGTGGGCGCTGGCGCTTGCGCCAGCGGTGTATCGTACTCAGGTGGGTTGGGACCGGTTGTCCCCCTGCCATGAGATTCCATTGCGGTCTATGCCCCAGCCTCAGCCCCAGTATCCCGTGCGTCGTGAAGCTAGACCCCACGTCGCGGCGATCCTTGAACAATTGGAATATCAGGGTGTAATTGAAACTTGTGTGTCCCCTATGAATAACCCTTTATTCACTGTAACGAAGCCTGACGGCTCGTACCGTTTAGTTTTGGATTACCGGCACCTAAACTCCCATTGCCGGACCTGCGCGGTACAAAATACACATAGCTCGGCTCTAGTCGACAGTCTCGTGCGTAAAAGATTTAAAACGACACTTGACATTTCCAATGGCTTTTTTAGCCATAACCTGTCCACACTGAGTAGCCAGTGGACAGCGTTTACTTCGGGCGGAAAACAAAAACAGTTTACCAGATTAGCCATGGGGTACAAAAATAGCCCTGGCGTCTTTTCCGCTCGCGTGGTTTCTCTCTTAGAAAGAATAGACCCCGAGGCATACTCCTATGTTGACGATATCTACCTCACGGATGATGAGCTGTTGCCACATCTGTCTCGAGTCGACAATATTATAGTGAGTTTTGCTGACTATGGCTACAAATTCAATTTTGCGAAGTCTCACATCGCGGAATATACGGTGTTGTTTTTGGGCTACGAGCTCAATAATGAAGGAAAGGGGTTAGCTCCCCACTTTCTGGAGAAGTGCGCATGCTTGAGTGCGCCTACGACACTAAAGAAATTACAATCTTTGCTGGGCTTTCTGAATTTCGGCCGTACGTACATTCCTGATTATGCCCAGCGTATCAAGCCGCTTTACGCCTTGGTACAACCTACATTTTCGAAGTCTAGCTGGCAGCTGGAACATTCTAAAATTTTACAGTCTTTACAGGCTGACCTTCTTGCTTCACAATATTTGTTGACACGTGATAACCGCACTAACCTGGTAATACGAATAGTGCCAGGCGCCGTGGGTTTCACGTATTTGACGTTTAATGAGGGCGATACCGTCCCCATTGCGTACAAATCCCACTTGTACACCTCTGCTGAATTACGTTTTTCCGCGGTCGAAAAAGTTCTGACTGCTGTACAGATGGCGATCCTTAAAGAACGCGCATTGTCACATGGGAAACAGATTCTGGTTGTAACACCCTATCCTGCCTTAGAAGCAGTGACAAAGGCAAGTGTACCAAATTCTAAAGCTTTGCATCCTCGGTGGATACAATGGGCCACAACACTGACGTCGCCAGACGTCACCTACATCTTTGATGCCTCATTACAGACTCAAGAGTTCTTGCAGTATGAATTCGTTCATCCGGCACCTCTGTCTTTGCGCCCGCTCGAAGAATACCATTGTGTCATATACACTGACGGGTCTGCGCAGCCCGCGATTGGATCGAAGCACGCTTACTCAGCGGCTTGCGCAATTGTCGTAGGTACATTCGTAAATGGTGAATTCCAATCTGATGCAGTGCATACGCAGTCATTGGGTGATTGTACCGCGCAATTGGCGGAGCTACGGGCTCTAGTGCTTGCACTGGAGTTTGCTGATCCACGAGTCACTACTCTTATAGTGAGTGATTCCTTCTACTGTGTCCAGTCCTACAATGACAATTTACATTTCTGGTCTCAGAATGATTATCGAGACACAAAAGGTAGCACAATTAAGCATAAAACGCTTTGGGTTCGAGTGGCAGACTTTAAAGACCGTCTCCCTCTCGTGAATGTTATTCACACTCTTGGTCACCAGCGACTTGGTGTCCATGCTGTCGGCAACAGCTTGGCTGACGAGGCAGCGAAAACAGCAGTGGCTACATACTTAATGGCAGCAGTTACCAGATCAAAAAGTAAGATTGATGATGACATCTTGGCAGCTATTGCTGCTACAGAAAAGGGAGGCGATTACCCGAAGGGTTTTCCTTCTCGTTACATTTACCATTTAAGTCCTGATAATGTCCCATTAGTGAGGATTAACGACGTTGGTGACAGAATTATTCCCAACGCGGACTGCAGGCCAGCACTGATCTTGGCTGCACATGAGGGGTTGGCGTCTGCCCACGCCGGTGTGTCAGCTACAATATCTCTGCTACAACAACGTTACTGGTGGTTTGGTTTATATAAACAAACGCGCGCTTATGTTCTTGATTGTGACATTTGCCAACAGATTAAACCTTCTACTGTTGCGCGCCCACCACAGACACAGCTGTACATCTCTAATAAGCCATTTGGTTGTGTTTATTTAGATCACTGCGGTCCTTTTTCCTCTGATACTGCGTACAAGTACATCTTGGTTGCAGTGGATTCGTGCACACGTTTTCTATGGGTATGGCCACAAAGGAGTGCTGACTCGCGGACTGTCATCAGGGATTTGCGTGTCTTTGTGGGAACTTTTGCGTGTGGTACCTTCCATTCTGATCAAGGCCCTGCGTTCGCCTCTAAGGCTTACAAGGAGGCTATGAGAAGTTTGGGGGTCCTAGTCAAATTTTCGTCCCCCTACCGACCTGAGGGTAATAGTGTGGTGGAGCGAATGAACCGTGACTTAAAGCAATCATTGACAGCACGTGTTTTAGGCACAGGCCGGAACTGGCTAGCCCATTTGTATAACGTCCAATGTGCACTTAATAATCTCCCTAGAAGGTCTCTGGGTGGGCGGACCCCGTACATGATGTTCTTCGGAATCAGAATGTTTGTCCCAGACCTTGATGGTCTAGACATGGCGGCGTCGACCGCACCCTTTGACGTAGATGATCACTGTGCTATTTTACGGACTCTACAAGAAGCAAGAGACACTCTTTCGAAGGAACACTTGCCCTCCACATCTGAAGCTGAACTTCAGGTTCCGGTAGTCGGCTGGCTACCCAGAGTTGGAGACCTGGTCCGTGAGAAGGTGGAGAACAAGAAGGAGTTTGGCCCCTCTTATCGTGCACCAGTTCCAGTGCTTGGAGTGCAGGGTACAAGAACAGTCATTTTACCTCCACTTCCTGGTCGCAAAGAAAACAGGTACATCTCTATTGACAATGTCAAGCTTCAGCGAGTGGCCGATACTTCTTAGTATGACTCCAGCAGTTTCATGCCAGACGATGCAAAGAAATTCAATGTTGGCTCTTGCTTCTAACACCTTGCCTGAGGTTGCCATCGAGATGCAATCTGTTACTGATCCCTTGTTGATACCATCGGCTGGTGGTTTGCCCGAAGAGACTGAGTATGCTTATCCTACACGTGGTCCCTCACCTGTTTTACAATCTACAGCACTTGGCCAGTCCCGTTTCTCCTTTGACACTAACTCATTACCCTCAAGCCCCCCATCAAACATTGCTGTTTTTTTCAGCTGGTTTAAGAGACATTTTTTGATTGCCCCTTGGACATACATCTGGTTGATGCTTTTTACTATTTTTTGTTTATGTCAATTGGATTTGTAATAGTTTTTTTCCGTCTTGTGGATGGCCACTATCTGAGTGAGAGATCGACAATTAGACTTATCAATGGAACTTTGGCCCCCCACTCCTCGTCCCACATCATGAAAAGGGACCAGACTTTTGTGAATATTACTGCCTGGCCCGTCTTGGATGGAATCGCATGGGATGCTGTTAAATTCCAAATTCATGGGCCTACAGAGGTCATTAATGTGCCTAATGTATTTCGTGTTTCTATGGGTGATGTGGTTAGGCAGAACATACGTTCTGATGATTGGGATGTACACGCCATTGAATCACTGTTTTCTGATTTGAAATATTATGCCGCTTTTGATGCTGAAGATTTATATGAAAATGCGGCTAATTATGCGGAACAGTATTGTTTTCAACATTATGGCAATCAATTCCTGCATAAAGCAAATACATTTAGAAATTTTGTAAATTTTACCCAATGGGAACACTGTCCTACTCCCGCATTCGGAAGTTCACAAACCCTAGTTAACAAGTATTCTTATTTTACCGATTTCAGTGTTTCCCACCCGGCAGCGTTTTATTTTAAGGTGCTGCCTGAGTCTGCCGCAAAGGTTCGAATGACACACACAAAGTTGCTTTATTCCAAGTCCTTTATGGACGAGTTGTCAATCAAAGGTTATGATCTATGGAAGGCTACTATTGATCTGAAGTCGGTTTGGGGTTCCAGACCGTGGCAGGTTCAGGGTACAGAGGCTTTACATCGTGCCTGTCTTATACCAAATCATATTTTGTTTTTAAATTCATCCATCTTCCAAACCACCTGTTTTGGATTGGCTACTTCTAAACAATTAAAGTCACCTTCTGTGCCGGATTTGGGCGCTTATCCCAATTGGGATAACCACACAGATCTATCCCTTGCTGCTTTGCAATCCTTAGTTTCAAATACATCTTTTAATATTTCGAAATTTAATAGTGAGGGTTGGTTAGTTTGGCAAAGCAGTTCAGACACCTGTCAACGGCGTTTTCTGGGACTGAAACCGGGGTATACTCGGGAACGCGTAGACCCTCGGTTTGAGTCGTCACATACTGTAACTACATACTCTGTGGGCAAGTTATGTCAATCTTGGCTGCGACATTCCACCTTGGCGTCTGTCAAAGTTCATTTATCACAATTACATGACAGAATAGATTTGAATGATTTTGTTAAGGGTCCTGTGGGTGGCAGAACCAAAAGGTGGGCGTATGCTATTTACAACGAAGTCTGGAAGTTGTCGCAGATTGAGGCGGCTTCCAGATTGAGAGCTATTGACCAAGCAAACATGGAGAAGGTTTTAGCCGTTATAGATAATAGCATTAACACTCTCTCTTCTAGGATTTATACATTAGATAATATTGTTTCTTCTGTTGTTGATATTGTGCATGATGATATGTCTGTGTTATATCATGGTCAAAACCAGTTGCGTTCTGTTATGCAGTTTGCATGGACATTACAGACGTTAAAGGCAGGGAGAGTCCCTTGGGACTATCTGAACACTACATCGTTATTCCTTCCCTTTAACCTTACTGACAAGCAGCGATTTATGTCCATGAAGGATGCAACATATTCATTGTTACATATTGAAAAGTTAGAACCGTTGCCTTTCTCTGTAGCGGAGATCAATTCAGCTACGTGGTTAGTACACGGATTGATAACTCTCCCTTTCGCGCTTTTTAAGTTTACATCTTGTATGAAACATTATGCTTTGGGTAGATATGAACCGCTGGGCACCGCTTTCATACATGAGGTTTGGTCCCTCCCCTTTACGTATAGATGTACGAGGGACGGAACTGAGGTTTATTTGAAAGGCGAGGAATGTACCACGACACCAGACCATTCCTTGGTATGTAGGCACATTCAATTACACGGCGCATGCAATGTACAAGCCCCGAACTTGGCCTGCGTCCTACGAGGTATCCCAGTGCCTGTGATCACACCTTCTTTCACGCTGCTTGCAAACGGTAGTTATTTAATTTTGAATAATGAAGCTTGCTGCGGGATGTTAGTGGGAATCCCGTACATAGTAACTGTCTCGCAGAAAGTTGTCTGCTGCAATAATGTTCTCTTTCCACCCCCGCATGGGCGGCTGGATGTTTCTATCTGGCCTTCGATTCCAACCTTGAAAGCAGAGTTCAACAAGTTGAGCAGAATAAGAGCTCTATTGTCCCAAAAAGAGGTGCCATTGAGTTCCTCTCGTGAAACATTTGTCCTTCACGTTGCTAATACGCGCACTGAGGTACAGGCGCTTCTGAATACTGACCTCCCCCTACATTTCGGCACTTTGATCCAAACTATTTTTAATGCCTCGTCCACGGCCGGCCTGGCTCATTTTTTTAAACTTGTGGGCTCGGGTCTCGTGACCTCTTTCAAAACTATTTTTGGTGTGATTCCGGCATTTTTTCATTCACTTTTCTCGAGCATCTTTGGAGGTGTTCCGCTGCTTCTGGCGCTAGTGGCAGGTGTGCTGCTTTTACTTTTCATACTCCGGAATGGCTGCTCCTTCTGTGCCACACGAGCGCCTGTCCCGCCTGCATCTTCTTCGTGATAGGATGCTTGACTTTTATGGAACTCTGCCGTTGGCGACCTTAAGCCTGGCATATGGATTGTCCTTCCGGTATTCCTATTTCACTTGTGTGCAACCTGTATTTCACTGCCTGGATTGTCCCTTTGAATGGCCTTTGGATTTGTGCTTGACCAACCTGGTGTCTCCGATGCCGGATTTCGATCGACTGATGAGGCCCTTAGTGTCTCACGAGTTGGCCTGTTCTGGTGTCCGGATTATGGCCTGTGGTGCGGCGCATGGTATCCTGGGTAATTGGGACATCTCAACGGCTGCCTACAACTTCTTGGCTATGAGCTATTTGGAGGAACATTCCGGGTGCCCTCTGATCGTGCTAGAGGCTCCGATGGTTGAAGAACACGTATGTTCCTTTTCGTTGATGGATTGGATGGCTGAGACTTTCAGTGGCCCTGCAAACGATTTTTTGTTGGAAGCAGTGGCCACATATGCTGCCTATACATTCATGGATTAACTGGACAGTCGTCCTTTGCGCCTGTGCTACTGGACAGCACCCTGGCGCAATATTTCTTCTTTTCTTTCTCTTTTTTTCTTCCTGATGGTCGTTTGGAGTTTTTTTACTTCCATTTTTTTTCAAAAAACCCAGGTTTATATTTTTGTGGTTTCGGACTTTGGCGCATTCTGAAACTTT
Organism: Triturus cristatus; assembly: GCF_964204655.1. Lineage (NCBI taxonomy): Eukaryota > Metazoa > Chordata > Amphibia > Caudata > Salamandridae > Triturus > Triturus cristatus. The sequence continues at coordinate 779,071,818 of NC_140594.1, forward strand.
GCATTGGTTACGCCTTGTTCTGCTCTGACGAAACTGAACTCTGCGTTCTCTCTTTTCTTGCCTATTGAATAGTGCTTCGATCAAGGGGGCGTGTAGTGAGTTCTTCCTGAATACGTACATACATTGTTAAGTTAGCATAACCACGTTAAATGTTAGAAAGCCATCTTTCTGCTTTTGCACACGACACTGCGTTTACATGTTATTTCTTAAACAAACTGCTGACTCGAGACTTGCTTCACACGAGAGCAATCTGTTGTTACCATCCCAAGCTCTGCGCAGCGACCTTGGTCTGTACATGGTGTGACAAACAGTCTGGATTATTACACAATGTATGTTTTCCACTCTAGGTTGATCGACCCACTATTTAGCCATAACACACGCGCAGCTGCAAATACCTGAAAGTTGGTGCTTTTAATATCACAGACATCATGTTTATTATTCAGACCGAAGACGAGCCTTCCTGCGAGAAGACTCCTGATGCTCCTGTGATGTGACTTCACTAAGCTGATCTTTGAGGTATGGGGTCCCCTATTCAAGCCTAAGAGACCTTCTATTAGCATAATAATAATATTAGCTTCTTAGTAAAGGGAAGGTGGTAGTATCCACTGTCATTATAATATGATCACCCCTTTTATATTCTATGGTATTGTAACTATGTTGCTGGTTTTGATATTAATCATTTGTCTGCTTGTATTAGCCAAAGTACTGCATCTTAGGACACGTGGTCTATAAAAATAAACTCTTTTTATTTACACCGTGTCTCTGTTGATTATTGTTGTGGACTGATGTGAGAATAATATATGAACAGGTATTTCCGATTCCCACCATTCCTGAGTATGTACTGAGTCGCGTGTTCTGGGTTGTCTTTTCATTGGGACCGCCGAGCTAAATCTCGGATAACGAATGGGACACTTATGCTAGCCGGATACTGGGTTCTGGGTTCTGAGGTGAGTTTCTGGTACACCACAACTCACTGAGGTCCTGGGGTTCTACGCATAGTTCTGTGTATAAGCAGAATCCCTGCAACATAACCTTATTATTGTGCACTGTGGTGGAAATGACCTAGGCACTTTAACTGGGGTAGGTCTGGAAATGCTTATTAAGGACACCTTTGTGCAATTGATGTCGCTTTTTCCTCAATCTGACTTTGTATATTCTAACATATGCCAAAGGCAAAAGTGGAACTGGTCCAACCAATTTTGTCCACAGATTGACAAAGCAAGAAAGCACGTCAATAAGTCTGTTTCTGCTTTCCTCAGAGACTATGGTATGGGTTCTATATACCACAACAACTTGCATTACAACATGCAAGACATTTATAGAGGAGATGGTGTACATTTCAACGATGAAGGGAACAGAGTCTTCCTCTTGAACTTTAGACTCTGCATCGGTACTTACTTGTAGGTACCGAAAAACACTCAATGAATACAAGGGCTCTTTTTAGAGGCACCTAATATCGAAACACTTAAAAGTGCTTTTTATTACTTTTTTTTATAATGTTTTTTTTCGGGTGCGCGCTGGGTGCGCGCACCTCGTGATGTTTTTTAGGTTTTTTCGGGTACGCGTAGAGTGCGCGCACCTCGCGATGTTTTTTAAAAAATGTAAATCTTTTTTTTTCCCTTCGTGGTCCTACTGTGCCCCCCTGACAATGACTAGGGGGTCTACAACTCCCTACCCTGCCCCCTCTTCACGGTCTCCACCTTTCCTTTTTAGTGCGACAGACAAATTGTCGGCCGACACTTCCTGATTTCTTCCGATTCGAATGTTTACTGACATCTAACAACCAATCAGAATGACGCTCGCGCACGGCAAGGTGCGCCCTCTGGGCTTGCTCAGTGAGCGCACGGTACGCGCGTATAGATATTGATATGCTTTTAAATGCTATTTTCTCAGGAAATACTGAACAGATTTACACCAGACCTGCAAAAGGCACTTCCTTGACCTTATGGCTACCTCTCTGCCAAATTTCAAGTAATTCTGTTCAGCCGTTCGGGCTGTAGCTGTGTCTAAAGGTCCTATGGGAAAATGCATGGGGAAAACGCATTTTGGGACCCCCCCTTTTTCTCGGCCCCCGCTTGACGATTCACCCCGAGACTTTCAGGGTAGGAGCTGAACGGAACGCCCCATTAGTTTTGAAAATTTCGCGAGGATTCGTCAACCGGCGCCAAAGTTATTTAAAATAGAATTTTGAGATTTCCTATGGAAACATGGTCCTAACTATAACTATCTACTGGCGACCGCCAGTAGATAATATATATATATATATATATATATATATATTTGTACCAAATTTTTTGCTCCTTCTGAACAGCTGGACCCGAGAGAGGTGGCGCATATGCCGGCGGAGCACGCCGGCTCGTAAATGTCCCCACAAAGAATCCTATTTCAATGTGCTCTCAGTCACCAAGAAAAACCAAATCCAGTGAAGTGCCGATAGGGGGTGTTTATTGCTCACAACGCGTTTCAACTCGTTGCAGAGTCTTGATCACGTGAGGGTAGTGTGTGCATGAAAGTTAGATAAAGTTTTTAGTAGGTGAAAATCAAAAAAGGACAACAAGGACTGAGTAACATATCGTGTGGCCAACATGGCAGACATCTTGGAATGGTCAAAATAAGCAGATAAGTCATATAAACGTGAACACATTTCAAGTCCATGTTAAACTATAAGTATAGAGGTTCCAATTGGTGTCATGACCATGTTATAATTGAACATAATAGTTCTAAATCATATTGTCAAACATCGTACAATCGTTGTCATTACCATTGATGCTCTCTAAACAAACCCTTGATGGTCATATCATAGCAATATGCAAGTGTAAAACACGTAGTGTGAGAGATGACATCTAAGTACAAAATAGTATGTACGATTGAACTGCTGTATGGGCTTGTGATAGTATATCTCTAGTAGCGATAGCCCAATAAGCCGACTCAATCACTTTGAGCATACCATGTGATCAATAACAAGTACTGGCAAGTGCCTGTAAGTCGATACCCATAGGTCATATAGATACAAGTAGTCCGTCTGGAAACATTCACAGCAATGTACAAATTCCATCAGCATCACCTACTGTATACAAACTTCATCCATGTTAAGTGAAAAAGAGCGGGGGAAAGGGTAGGATGCCCGTGAAAGTGCTCGCTGGTAGTTGGGCCCCTTCCTTCCCTCCTGTAAATAAAGAAAAAAAAAGAAAGAACAAAACAGTTCTTAGAATAATAACATAAAATAAAATAAAATGACATAGCAAGTTAACACATGTTTAAAAATCGGTGTAACTGTTTCTAGTGCACTTGGAACATGTGAGAGAAGAAACAGAAAAGGAAGAACAGACAACAACAGGCATAGTTCAACTATACAGTATGAGATTCAATCAGACGAACTGAACCTCATGTGGGGGAATCAGGAAAATTATATCAAATTCTAAAACCATTGTCCGGAGACTAAATAGGTACAGCAAATCGAGTCAAGGATATACAGAGGCAAGTCAACTGATTCATTCCTTCAAGTGTACTGCCATCTCCTCATCTTGATTCAATCCCCCAGGGTGCTTGGTCTGAAAGTCCACAATATATTTGGATTCTCTTTGTCTCAGTTTCAGAACTCTATCACCACCCCTGGGGTTACTAGGAATTTGTTCTAGAATAAAGAATCTCAAGAGACCAGGATTAGAAAAATGTTTCACACTAAAATGACGTGCTACTGCGTATTTTTCATCAGAATGTGTGATGGCACGGTAGTGTTCCAATACGCGTTTCTTTGCCATGAGAGTTGTGCTACCAATGTACCACAACTTGCATGGACATTCGATCACATAGATCACAAAAGTGGAGCTGCAAGTAAGGAATTGAGTGATTTCTTTGTATATTCCATTACAGTTGACTTTTTTGCAAAAATGGCTATTCTTGCAGGCCTTACAATTGCCGCATGGAAAAAATCCTAGCAGGCCATGTTCCTGTTTCTTAGGATAAATTGTAACATCGTTGTGCAATAGGTGATCTCTAAAATTTCTCCCCTTTCTGTAGGTGATACTAGGTCTATTGGGGATGAGATCTCCAATAATGGTATCCGCTTTGAGGATATCCCAATTGTTGTCCTTTTTTGATTTTCACCTACTAAAAACTTTATCTAACTTTCATGCACACACTACCCTCACGTGATCAAGACTCTGCAACAAGTTGAAACGCGTTGTGAGCAATAAACACCCCTATCGGCACTTCTCTGGATTTGGTTTTTCTTGGTGACTGAGAGTGCATTGAAATTGGATTCTTAGTGGGGACATTTACGAGCCGGCGTGCTCCGCCGGCATATGCGCCACCTCTCTCGGGTCCAGCTGTTCAGAAGGAGCAAAAAATTTGGTACTTTTCATTGAGGACTGCAATCATCTATTTCTTCAGTGGGTTCCCTGCTCAACTTAACTTGCATCATGTAACATGTCAGCCCAAGACGCGCTGCGTGACCGGGAGGCTGCAGCTGAGGCGCTGTTTGTTAACTTGCCGGGTGCCAACCTTGAGGCAGAAAGACAAGCACATTAAGAAAATTGGAAAAACTTCAAAAGAACGAACTCACAAAGTGGTGGGGAAGAAAATCTTTGGAAAAGTATCGGGATGCGGTAAGGGTGCCACTTGGCCTGAGAGTAATGATTGCACCTTCTTATGAAAATCCGCATCCAGATACGCTTTCAGAATGGGCTACTAATAATCTTCAGGCATCCATGAATATGGTCCACATCCTCATCAAATACGCAGAGAATGACAGATATAGAATTCTCAAAGAAGTAAATGAATTAAAGTGCATTCCTGAAACCAGTGACCAAAAAGATTTAGGGCCCCATTAGTATGGCGGGCGGACTTTGTCTGCCCGCCATACCCTCGGCAAATTGGACCACCCGCTGAGGGTGTGGTGGTCCCACACTCCCGATTAGTATGTGCCCGCCACACTAGCGGGCGCATGGCGCATCTTCAACATTGCGGTGGGAGGTGCAGAGAGCACTGCCCGCCGCAATGCCACAAAGGCTGGTTGTGCATTTCAATGCACAATGTGACAGGCACCGCACGGTGCCTGCCACATTGTACATTGAAATGCATATGGTACCCCCCCATGTGCACCCCCCAGAATCGGTTTCTACCAGACACCGCCACCATATGAAATGCTTTTCCGCCTGGTAGGAAATCGGGTGGATTGCCTACTGGCGGAAAACTGGCGGACGGTCTTCCTATCTGCCGGGGTTCCCCCATGCCATGGTAATGTGGTGGGGGAATTTGTCAGCGGGCTGTGATTTTTAACGGGGTGGTGGCGATCTGCCCGCTATACTAATGACCCCCTTAGTCTCCAAGGGGCGAGCTGACATCTTGAGCAAAATGAAACAACATGAGGATGCCATAAAAGTCTGCAAAGCCTGCAAATTTGCCCAGGACCGGGACGATTATACGGCGGTAAGGGTGTTTACCTTTTCCTGCAAATTCGACAACGTCAAAAGGAAGGCTTTAACTAATGAGATACCGCCCTTAACGACACCCGATGGTGAAGGGAATGGCACTGCTCAGGAAGATTCAGATATAAACTCTTTGACGAGTGGTGATTCGGATGATGGCACTGGCCCAACAACAAATGTTCAAACAAGTGTGGTAACTAAACACACTTTGAGTGAGGAGCTCAATTTTTTAATAATGGACAGGCGAGCTACTCTCTGCCCCAGAAATCCTCAAAACCTGAAAACCACAGCACCAGCAAATGCCGGAGGGAGAGACGCCGGCAGCGGTTCAAACACATCAAGCAGGGGAAGAGGGGCACGGAGATGAAATCGATAGATGGACAAGATAATACCATCATCAATCTAACCAACACCACACTTACCAAAGCAGAAAATCAACTATTAGCTTTGGGCTTGTCTTTTTGTCCAGAGTCCAACTTTTCTTACAAACAGTCCCGTATTGACATATAAAATTCATACGGAAAATCAAGCACAAAAAGTTCATTCAACTGAACAAATTACCTAATTTGACCAATGTTGAGAATACCACTCATGACAATCTTCAAGCTAGAGACCTTCAGGCATAACAAACACTGCAATCACTGGCTAAAGAGAACTCTGACTGCGAGGTACCTGATACAGACTCTGAGTGCATTGAGGGGATCAATACGGGTATGGTGGCTGCCAGTCCGCTTCGTCCCCCTTCTTCATTCTATCCTGTTATGCCAAAAGACTCTGTAGATGTATTCCTTGACATGGTTATTGAGGACCTAAAAAAAATTGAATATTTCTGTCAATTCCCAACGTCGCAAACAGAACTACAGAGTGAAAAACTATTGGGCGTTGATAAAAATATTGCGAGAAACAAATAAAATTGTGGTTATGGGTGCTGACAAGGGCGGCAACATAGTACTATGGCCGAAATGTGATTACCTGCATGAGGCTCAGCGTCATCTTTCAGACTCCAATTGTTATTCTAAGGTGGGTCGTAAATATTTGACCCAGGTGAAAACGACTGTGATGAGACATTTGCAACAATGGAAGAGACAGAGTCTATTATCAAAAAAATTATTTTTATTTTTGAAAAATGATTTTCCAACTACAGCTACCCTGTACTTCATTCCCAAGATCCATAAGGGCACCTCCCTTGTACCTGGTAGACCTATCATTTCAGCCAAGAGTAACTTGTTGGAGGCAATGTCAAAGTATGTTGATTTTTTTCTCCAGCCGCACCTGATTACCCTGCCTTCTTTTATAAAGGACACAGGTGATTTCCTGAAAAAATTACAAACAGTGCAGTGGAAGTCTGGATATGTATTAATCACACTTGACATAGCCTCGCTGTATACCAGCATTCATCACACACAAGGTTTGGAGGCTGCTAAATATTTCCTCAATTTTCGTCTCATTAATTTACATGACCACAATTGTATGTTACTCCAAATGATTAATCTCTGCTTGAACAACAATGTATTCTTATTCAACAAAACTCTGTACAAACAATTGAGAGGGGTTGCCATGGGGGCTTGCTTTTCTCCAACGTATGCTTGCCTTTTGGTGGGTTGGTGGGAGGAGCACGTCCTCAAGGCAACCCACAAGGAGGCTTGGGACACCCACATCAAATATTTTGGCAGATATATTGATGACATTTTTATTATATGGGAGGGCACTGAACATGAGGCGGCCCTTTTTGTAACATCCATTAATGACAATGCCATGAATTTACAGTTTACTGCTACCCTAAGTACCCAGAGGGTAGAGTTTCTTGATGTAGAGGTGTACATTTGGGAGAACAAGATTGAAACTAAACTCCGTAGGAAGACCACTGCTGGCAATTCAACATTACATGCCACCAGCACCCTCCCCCCCATCTCATTCACAGTATACCCTACAGTGAATTTCTTCGGTTACAACGCATACGTAGTCGTGAACTTGATTTAAAACACTGTCAAAATGAAGCGTTAAATCGCTTTTTGGCTCGGGGTTACAAACTGTCGAATTTAATGATTGCCTTAAACAAAGCCAAGGCCCGTCCTCGTGATTTGTGTCTAATTACTAGACAAGAACAGTATCTAGAAACTATGAGTGAGGCCATAACAGAAGATAAACAACCAATCAGATTAATTACTTCATATTGTAGACAGGACAAAATCATTCGCAAGATTGTTTACAAACACTGGCCCATTATTCTAACTGACATTACACTCAAATTTATGTTACCTGATCTCCCTGCTATAACATTCAGGAGGGTACCCTCAATGAGGGATGCCTTGGTGAAATCTAGCCCTGAACTAACTTTTAAATCTACTTGGCTGTCCAAATCTGGCTTTTTTAAATGCTCATCTTGTCGGGCTTGCACATTTGGAATCAATGTATCTGAGTATTGTACAGCTTTTTGTGACATTCCAGTCCCCATCAAAAATCTCACACATGTCGGACGGACTTTGCGGTGTACGTGCTTGAATGCACATGCAATCTGAAGTACATCGGCAGCACTCAGTTACCAGTCTTTAACTGGATATTGCAGCATTTACGCTCAATTGTCAACTCTGATTCCAATTATCCAGTGGCCCGACATTTTAAAGCCATCCATGCAAACAAAGTCAGTGATTTGAAAAATGTTGTAATTGGAGCAGTCTCTCCATCAATCTGGGGCGGCAACAGGGAGAGACAATTACGCCAGTTAGAGTCCTCCTTCTTTTGATTTCTTGATACGAGAATGCCTAATGGCCTGAACACCATTGAAGACCTTCACAATTTTTTATAATCAAATCATCTAGTAGGCTCCCCTGGTATATAAATGAAACATTGTCAGACACATATGAGTGATTACTTTTGTCTTTTCTACTTCTATATAGAATTCTGTGATTATTATGCGGCTTGATTCTGCTCTACATTCTGTGTCCCCTGATATTCCAGTGAACATTTTACATTATCTTTGCATATACTGTATTCTTTGTTGACAGCTGTATTACAAGCATTAGCACTTTATAGTTTGTAGTTTTTTAACTTTTTGTGACCTCTTGCACCAGCCCCAACCTGTGTATGATTTTCATTACTATTTATTGTGGGTTCTTCTATATATAGCACTTTTTGCACCAAGTTTTGCATTTTTTTAGAGAGCATTGTTTATTTATTTACAGCCATTTTAGAACTGATTATTTATATTAACTTATAATGCCTTCTTAGCAGGTTATTTAGGATACTTATTTTTTTTGTTGGCATCTGTTTTACTATTGAAAAGTATGTATTACATTTGCACAATTTTAATGGTGATACAATACTAGCATTATTAGGCACTTGCCATAATTTCAGCTCGCAATGGCTCACACATTATCATATGATGATCAGCATTCCATATAATTGGCTTTACATAAATCATGACATGGCATTATACGAGTACACCACCATCCGTTTGACTAATCCACTGTGTTTTTTATAAATATATTGATACGGGCTGTTTATGAAATCTGAGACACATTGATGTTGAAATGAGTTTTTCTATTTCTAAACTGTGTGCTCCCTTGATGGTATTTTTTCTATGTCTACTTTACACTATTACCGATCTCTCTAATGATTGGATGCACGCAATTTAAATTTGGTGGTCAGGTATCAGTGCGTCCTGTGAACAAGATCGAGGAGGCGATCGAAACGCGTCTGGGGCGGACACTTGTCCGAACTATTACGGGTGAACAAATCTGAAAATATGGAACAGTGAACCCGTTTTTCTTGAATTCTTTGCAGAACTATTTGCTGTGGTCTGTACCTGCTTTGTATTCCCTCTTGGAAATTAGAGGGTCAGGACTTTGTTCATATATATATAGATCTATGGGATGAAGGTATTGAGTTCTTATATGGAGCCGAACTCTGGGACTTTGAAACACAACTCGGTTGATCAAGGTGGAAAATGAGTTTCTTCGCAAGTTGACAGGTGTCCCGCAAAGTACCCCTTTAATTCCTTTATTATGGGATCTAGGGAAAAAAGGGGTCAAAGACTTAGTAAAATTGCGCCCACTGTTATATTGGTGTAGAATATGGACTACGGAGGAATTGATGCATTATGCTCGGGGCCTTATGGATATCATCAATAACAACCCCTTCCATAAAATAAAATGGCTGAGGGAGATCAGGTCACTTTTAGGGAATATGGCAATGTCTGAATTGTGGAATAATCCCCAAAATGCAAGTTTCCCATCTCAAAAAATTATGAAAGCAAGATATTGGGAAATGGTGCATTATGCATCCATGAAGGAAAAGCTTTCTACAAATCTTACGGGTCGGTTTTTTTAATTTAAAAATGCACCTGATTTTGAAGAATATTGGGATGCATTTGAAAGACCCTATGACCGTAAATTATACTTTCAATTTAGGATTGGTACATTACCAACTAGATAGTTTACGGGGAAATGGGTTGGGTCCCAAAGTGATAGATGCCCCTGGTGCCTGGGTCAACAAGAAACAGTTGGTCACATTTTGTTTGGATGTCCCCAATATGTTGCACCACGCCGGATGTGGATCAAACCTATTTGTAAACTTATGGGCACACGGAGATATGTTGATGGTCTGAGAATTTTAAGGACAGACCTGAAACTTACAATTGCAATTGCTATGGCGAAATTTTTGCATTGGGCCTGGACAATTCGAATCAAAATACTTTCCTTGCCCAGAGATTAACTGCAAAGTTCTCTGTTTCCTGTTGTGATGAATTGACACCTTTCACCCACTAACCATATATTAGTTACTGGTACGTTTTAGACATGATGAAATTGTATTGTATTATATTTAGTAAATGAGATTTGTAGATATTGTGTTTTAAACCTATTCTTCATGAGTTATATTATTGAATGTAATACTTTTTTTAACTGTGTATGGAATTTGATGTATTTATGAATGACTGATGTATTTTATTGATATACTTTGATGACTCAATTGTCGAATAAAGTTTATGATATATATATATATATATATATATATATATATATATATATATATATATATATCAATCAGTCCGAGTCGCTCCTTTAGCATCCCCAATCCATTGAGGGGTGGCGCGAGACCGGTGGAGAAACCGGTAAATCAATATGTTTCAAGAACGGGATCCCACTCGTGCTCTCAAAAACTTCTGACACAGTAAACCAGGCCTCAGTTCATATCCAAATGGGGGTTTATTCTTTTCATAAACCCACCGTGACGCGTTTCGCCACCGTAGTGGCTTGTTCACACAGTGTGAACAAGCCACTACGGTGGCGAAATGATTCACGGTGGGTTTATGAAAAGAATAAACCCCCATTTGGATATGAACTGAGGCCTGGTTTACTGTGTCAGAAGTTTTTGAGAGCACGAGTGGGATCCCGTTCTTGAAACATATATATATAATATATATATATATATATATCAATGAAAAAACCAAAGGTTTCACACATGTTATAGTTAGCTGGACATTTCACTCGTAAAAAACCAATGAAATTCCCCCGTTATAGTTAGTTCAGCTAACTATAACTCGCGCGCCCGCAATGCACTGCTGATGACGTCACATATTACATCATTCATGACATGGTCAGTGACATCACTCATGACATCACTGATGACATCTCAAATGACATCACTGATGACATTATTCAGAGAATGTGTGTTTTTCAGAAAATTACATATGTTTTATATATGTATATCTCAAGGTCGATGGAAGAATAAATGGGTATATAAGTGTCTAAATGGATGAATTGTTTTTGAAAAATTGATTGTATAACTGACTGATTACGTGTATCTTAGTGAATACATGGCTTAGTGAGTAATGTTTAAATATGTAAATATCTGTATCAGTCTCTCACTTTGTGTATAAGTGGCTGCATGGGTTGGTGAGTAGCTACATGGGTGTCTATATAGGTTATTAGTTGGTTTTTTGAGTATCAGTGTCTGATGTCTGTATGGTTCGGTGGGGGGTATTACGTAGTGCATAGGTGCATGAATGAGTGACTCATTCTTTGTATGTGTTGAAGACAGCATGTGTGCAGGACTCTATGGGTGAATGAGTGTGTGCATGGGTGTGTTAGTGAGTGAATGACTGTCTCTATAGTGTCTCTATGAGTAACTACATATGTTTTAAACTAGTATATGTGACAATTGGTGTATATAAGTGAGTATATGTGAGAGTGAGAGATTGGAAGAGTTCCTGTATGAATAAGTATGTGTTTCTATAAGTTATTGTTTAAAAGAGTAAGTATGTGTAAGTTTCTGTAGAAGTAAGTGTGGTGGTGTGTGTATAACTGTATATGCAAGTAAATGGATGTTTGATTCTTTATTAGCATGAGTGACTATGTGTGTGAGTACCTCTATGGATGAGTGGCATTGTGTAACAGGATGTATACGTGTATGAGTACATATGATGAGTGAGTACATGTATGAGTGACTGTACAGGACTGTTGGTGAATGAGTGGATGTGTATGTGGATCTTAGAATTACTGAATAGGTTGTTGTAACTGGTATTGGTATGTCCATTGTTTTTAAAATTTTAATTTCTATTTTTGAATGTGTGTATCAAAGGTTATATTAGGGGCAGAGGTGGTCTGCCACTCTATCACAAGGATGATGTCATCAGTGATGTCATCAGTGATGTCATTTGAGATGTCATCAGTGATGTCATGAGTGATGTCACTGACCATGTCATGAGTGATGTAATATGTGACGTCATCAGCAGTGCATTGCGGGCGCGCGAGTTATAGTTAGCTGAACTAACTATAACGGGGGAATTTCATTGGTTTTTTACGAGTGAAATGTCCAGCTAACTATAACATGTGTGAAACCTTTGGTTTTTTCATTGAATTTCTAAGGTTTTTTAAATGCTAATTCCTAACTGTAACGTGTGTGAAATCCATGGTTTTTTCAGTGAATTTGCAAGGTTTTTTAAATGCTAATTCCTAACTATAACGTGTGTGAAACCCATGGTTTTTTCAGTGAATTTGCAAGGTTTTTTAAAAGCTAATTTTTTTATTTTCTTCTATTTTTTAAACATATATTTTTTTTTAATTTTCTATCCTTTTTTTAAGACTATGGTTAAATTTTTAAAATTCTATAAAATGTTTTTTTAAAAATATTTTATAAAATAAACAGGTAAAATTTATTAGCAATACATTTTTTCCTTTTTTTTTTATTTTTTTTTTAGTACGCGTACCGTAAGCTTACGGTAAGCGTACGGTTTACGCAATGCCCGTAATTTATCTACGCTGTTTGCGTATAGTTACGCAATTTGCGTAGCCGCGCGTACTCCGCGTGGGACGCGTACGCGTGTACGCTACACGCGCACGTTACGTGGAAGTGTCGGGTAGTGACTGTTATGCGCATGCGCGCAAGCGCGTGTCTTTTTTACGCGCATGCGCACTTTTGCCGTAAGCGCACCGTAAGCGTACCGTAAGCGTACGGTAGGTCATGTGATCATGAAACACAACTTTTGATTGGTTGAAACTACTTTCAGTTCTAGAACTCTCCTACACCACACCCATTCCCCTCATTCTGCTTGTGATCCCTTAGGATAAGGAGCTGGGTTGTCTTTGTGATACGATGGCAGAACAGCAGAGCCCTTCTGAGAGTGAGGCTAGCACTAGCAGCACAACCTTGAGGCAGAGAGCGAGGAAACAAAAGACCTCTTATGTATGGGATTATTTTACTTTTCCTGAAGGCCAGCAAAAGGTAAATGCACCCTTAGTGACTTGAAAGCTGTGTCAGCGTGTACTTTCAAGAGGTAATCCTGACAGGAAGTATTCCTTTGGGAATCATACCATGATGAGGCACCTCAAGGATGTACACAAAAGGACACATGCTCGACTTACTGGAGGTAACCCTTCAGTAAGTCAACCAAGCACATCCACAGCAGCTCAGCCTGGACCATCATCTGCAGGGCTGAGTCCTTCTTCTGCAGGTCAGGTGAGCCCTTCATCTGTGGGGGGAGCATCTCCTTTTGCTGGCCCTCTGGAAATTAACCCTCGATTTGCGAGGGTTGAAGTACGGTGCGCCCATTGTCACGATCTAATTACTTATAGGGAGACCAGTGTTTCCCTAGTGAACAGTAAAATAGATCAGCACACTTGTCGTACCGTCTAATATTCCCAATCTTTCTTTCCTCTGTCCCTGCATGAACACAACGGCTCTTTTAAGAGCCAACCTTATCTTTCATCTTTTTTTTATATATGTTTTTAAAAACTTTTTTTTTTTTTTTTACCGTACGCGTACGGTGCGCGTAATTTTTTTTTTTTTTTTTTTAAAAACACTAAAAATCAATTATCACATTACAAGGTCTTTGAGAGACTACAATTATTATTATTGACTTACCATACCCACTCAAAAAAATATTTAGTCATTTGTTTTTTAAAAAAATTGCTTTAAAAATGGTTCTAGTTTTCGAAAATTTTCTATATCAATCTGAAAAAAAAGAAAAAAGTATTAATATTTTTAAAACATTTTATAATACAGTACACATATTTACATATTTATCAAAAAATATTTTTGCCTTATTTTTGCTGTTTTCAGAATATATTGCATTTCACTATAAATTGTGAAAGCAATTGCATTCATCATTTTACAGCGGGCAAAAAAAAATAACAATCTCAAAGATTGTATTAAAAAAGCCCAGAATCTCTTTTTACTTAAACTTAACATTATAGAAATGCATAATATTCTAAAAAAATATCATCTAATATCAATACTTATTTCTTTAAAATACCGTCTGATATGTTTGTTTCAGAAGTATAATCACAATATTATATCTCAAATAACTCCACATTACATCTGGTTCCATTTCCTTTAGGCCAAATAGTAATTTTAAAATTCTTTTTTGATTAAATTTCTAATGGTAATCCAATAAAATTCTAAAGTTTTATTTGTACAGATCTCACCGATTCTCTGTAACATATTGGTTCCCTAAATATTTATTAATAATTTATTAAGTCCACAATAGAATTGTTTACCTTTCCACATGGCCAAATAGTAATTTAAAAAATCTTTTTTGAAAAAATTTCCAATGGCACTCCAATAACATTCCAAAATTTAAATTGAGCAGATGTTACCGATTTTCTCTAAATTTTTGGTTTTCGAAAGTTTCATTAAAAATTAAAAAAGTCCACATTACAATTGGTTATCTTTCCATTAGGCCAAATGATAATTTAAAAAATCTTTATTTTTGAAAATTCCAATGGTAATCCAATAAAATGGTAAAATTGTTTTGTCCAGATCTTGCCAAGTCTCTCTAAAATTTAGGTTTCAGGAAGATTAGATAGGAATTTGCTAAATCAAAAGGCAAACGTTGCTTAAAAACCAATTGGGAATCATTACACAGTGTCCAGCCTTTTTCACATTTAAGATAAACTGTGTAATGTCCAGAAGTAACAGTAGGTCCTTCATGGAAAATAATTGCAACAGTTACAAAAGTTTTTCCTGAAATTGATAATTGCTGTCCTGTAAACTTCTTTATTAAAGTATCCAATTTTGAACAATCAGCTCTACATCGTTGCATCATTAAAATTACATACTGTCCGTATTCCTTTAAAATTAATGTTGAAAACCTGTCAGATTGACACTCACCGCATTGCATGCTATGATTAGCATCTTTAACTAATTTAGCAAAAGTGACTGTTTTAGTCTCTGGCAATGTCAAAAAAATAAACCTTTCATTATCAACATTAGAGCCACATATATTATAACAGTTTTCACAACTATGTTCCCATTTATAAGAGAGACCAAATAAATTATCAATTGCAACTTCTTCTTCTTCCAGTACCTGAAGAAAAAACATCAAAAATTCGTGTGCATCTTGCTGTTCATTTTGAGAAAACTGTGTTCGTCCTGAACATACATCTAAAAGTTTTCTAATTTCAGTAGCACTTTCTATTTGAGTTTTATCATTACTCAGCTTTTGAAAAAGGAGACTCAGCTCTGAACAGAATCTTTTTCCCTGATTTACTATTATGTGCTCTTGCAAACTTTCCAGATAAAATGCAACATTCAGCACTACATTTGCGTAGCAGTTGACACCAGAGCTATTTTCAAAATGACATCCTACAACCTGTTCTTCTTTTTCCTTACTCTTTTTGCTTGCAATTACATCACTCCTCTTTTTTTTCCTCCTCTGTACATCTTCATCACAGATATTCTCATTTCTCCTTTTACGAGAAACTACACGTTTCTCCAACACAGGATACTGACCTAAATGAGGAGCATAGCTTCTTCTTAATCTATTATACTCCTTTACACAATTTGTATCAGCACTAACTTTTGAGTCATCAAAGTCTATCATGAATAAACCTGATAATGTTTTCACTCGTGACAAAGCAACATATGCCATACCTTCTTTGAACACAGTTGAACCAATGTTCACAAATGCACAATCTACAGTCAATCCTTGAGACTTGTGAATAGTTACAGCATATGCTAGCGAAAACGGAAACTGCTTCCTACGTACATATAAGTCTTTCACAAGCATGAAACGAACTGAACAACGACAAATGTCTTTAACTTCTTCTATCTGATCAAATTTTATTTTTAAACATTCAATTCCATCTTTTTTCTGATAATTAATAAAACCCACAACTCTTCCCATAGCTCCATTAACTAAACCTTTTTCAACATCCAAATTTCTCCTTAAAAATACTCTACAGTTCATGCAAACATATAGATTTTTTTCTAATCCAGCTGTTTTGGAAATGTTCTTCTCTAGTGAATCCAATTTATTTTTCAGTGTGCCTGTTACTGTGACAGTAATTCTTCCATCCTCAATTTTGTCCACTGCTTCTAATTTCCTGATCTCTTCCTTTTCCAATTTCAAAAGCTCCTCATTGAATATTGAGCATTCACGTAGAGTTGGCATTAAGCAGATGATACTTTTGTTTTCTGCAATGTTCTTGTATATCTTCTCTGCAACTATTTCTTCCTTTGGAAATAAATTATGTAGCAGCCGACTCTGTAATGCTTTTTTGCCAACTTCTGTGAGTAGTCCAATTCTGATATCTTTCAGAATACTTCCATATTCTTCATCGCTTGCTTGCCTCATATTAGTAGTAAGTTCCTTGTACTCAAAGAAGGACCAAATATTTGTATTTCCGATGCTTCCCAATGACTTCTTCGTGTCTTCATGTGTGACAGTATTAAACACTGGTTGTCCTTTAACTGGAGTAAGTTGCAAAAGATCTCCAAAAACTATGACGTGTTTTCCACCAAATAACATGTCATAGTCTGTCTTCAGAATTTGCTGCATTCTTAAATGCACAAAGGCAAGCATTAAGTTTGAAACCATGCTCACCTCATCAATAATGAGAACTTGCATCTTCTTCAAGACTCTTGAAACTTCCAAGGATGCTTCTCCAGTTAGCTTGTTGTATTGTATTTTGTTCTCATGCTCCACTGGTAACATTAGCAAACGATGTAAAGTGATTCCTTTTATGTTATATGCTGCTAACCCAGTTGGAGCAGTAACCACACAAGACAAAGTAGAATCCGTTTTTTGCTGTAGGTAGCTTCTGATGACTTTAATTAGGAAACTTTTCCAGTTCCAGCTTGTCCGCTTACATACATCCTGATTGGATGAAATGATGTGCATGAGCACTCTTTTTTTTCATGTAGAAATCCGTGATCAATTTTGTTTCTGATCTCTTCATAAATATGTTGCTGCTCTTCGTTCAGTTGTCTTTCCAAATTTTGTAAGTCTATAAATTCTTCTTGAGCTTGATTCATAGCCGTTTCCACTTCATTCATGGCTATTGATGCTTCATTTTCAACGATTGGTTGTCCTAGGGGATCTTGACTGAGTGTTTCTGAACTTTGGCTGTCCTGAGAACTGTCTCTAGCTATTTCTGCTGCAATTGTAGTTTCCTGTTCAATTTCTTCATTTAACATTTGCAGATAACTTGAGAATGTACTGCATTGTATGGTGTCTTTGCAAGCATTAAAAGAATCTTCATAGCTTTGAAATTCTCCCAGTAGTTCATCCTCTGTACGCCATGGTTTAAACAACTGTAAAAGAGCCAAGTAGTAAAATTCCTTCTTGTCAGTAGTGTCGCAACTCAGCTTCCTGTGATTTATCAAACTTCCTTTTGTTTGCTTCACCAAACATCCTTCCTCACCAATGACTTTATATTTTCCATTGTTGATGTCTTCTGCGGCTTTCCGTGAATAAATGTAGTTCTGCAGCACTTCATAGAGACACATGTTCTCCAGATGTTGACTTCTCTTGGGATAATATGTGTCCAATATGTTTGATTTCAAAATATCTGTACTTTCTGGGTCATTCTCGGCCAAATATTCAATTTCTCCAACAGATTTTAGTACCCGATTTCTCATTGCTGCAAGGCCTAAACTTGCCCAAATTATTCTTCTTGACTTCGAGTAGAGACTTGCAGAAGATAACCTATCTGAACATTCATAGGATCCAATTTCTCGATGCGATAACATCTTCAAACTGAAACTGTACAGCTTCTTACTGACAGTCTTCTCGTGAGAAATCTCTTCCCACATTTCCTTCAATTCTGTTTTTTCTGATTTCGTAATGTAAGACGTTACATATCGAGCAACAGCAATGGAATTGTCAGCTACATACTGTATATCCATGTTAGCGTTCCACATGGATAAAATGACTGGGTTGTAGTCATTTATATTTTTTGATTCTTCTTTTCTTTTAAGGTTGTAGGTATTCTTAGGTGATTTTCTTGTGATAGTATGTCTCACAGCTGACATAAAACTGTTTACTCTTCCATTTGAAAGAACAGGTCTAGGAAATCCAAATCGACATTTAGTGTAGTATTTATCTTTGCTCTTGTATTTCCGTCGACAGTATTTTCCACACCGATGACTTTGGAAACGTAAAACTTGCTCCTTTAACTTTTTCTCTTCTGTGCTTTTTGGTATAGCACATGTTGCATATTCTTCAATGTAAGATAACACTGCTTCATCAGTATCTGTTCCAAACTTTGGGGCATCCTTGATCCACAACAGCATATGAATATGAGTAGCACCTCTTGCCTGGTACTCTTTTCTCCAAAAGAAATCTACTACTTCTCCAAGAGGTGGATTTTTTTTATTGCAGATGAAGGACATCATAGCCTCAAATCTATGATTGAAATATCTGCAAACATTAACCGGATCCAATGAGCACAGTTCTCCTGCTGTCTTGTATTCGATGTTTTTAATGTTTGAATTTGCCTCTCGTAGAAAATCCAGTAAATCATCCCAAGCGTACTCGGCACAGCTTAGGGTAAGGAACCATGTTGGTGTTCCTAAATTCCGTAACATGCATTTTAATTCACCATGGCGTCGGTACCAATATTCATTTGTCCCACGCTGACAAGCCATCAGATTGATCAGTTGTGTTTCCAAATGAACATCTCGGTGCTACACTTTCTCCATAAAATCCTTAGCAGACACATTTTGTAAATGTACTCCACTTTTTAAAATGTGATTTACTGCATAAGACAGTGCAGACAAGTCGCTTTCAAATAAAAGATGGAACAAATAAGGAATACTTTGTCGAAATCTGGGATCTTCAGCATATAGTCTTGTAGTCCGATACTCAGAAGCTGGAATCTGTTCCGGACGTTCATCGTATCGTCCTCCTTTTCCTTTAGGAAACAGCTGGGGAAAACATCGAGCTTCCAAGCTCTCCTCCCATACACTCACGGGAGTTCCTTTTGCTTTCTTCATCTGAAAGAGATCAATATTGTCTCCCATAACTTCTTTTGTATGAAGAGGATGTATGCTAAAATGTTCATAAATTTCTTCTTCCTTTGACTTGTCCACTTTTTCAATTTGTCCAGTTGGTGTTTCTGTGTCTTCTTGTAAATCTTCTTCTTCTTTTTCTTCTATATAAATTGATTCATACCATTTGTTATTCCTTTTCAAATACAAATTTGCTCTTTGTACTTTCCGCACATCTACCAGCTCCTGCCAAATCTTCTTATTCTTTGTAGGTACACCATTAACCAGAATAATTAATGGTTCAGTTTCCAAAGTATCCGCATCAATAGTTTCCATATTTTTTTTCAAATCCAAGGGCAAATACACCACTCTACCTTTTAAACCTCTCAGTAAATCGGAAGGAGGAAATTTACCAGTTTTGGGCTCCATACGTACTATGGTCTGGAACGGATGAACACATTGAATGAGTATAGACTCATATGTATTTAATTCAGAAAGTTCAGCAGGAATAGCATCCAATTCTAAATTATTATGTACAGCTCTGGTCGGCATTCTATTTTCCTCTAACTTGTTGTAACAGTATTTACAAATACGCTGATCTTCACCCAATTCAAAACAGTTTTCAAGAAATATATATGTGGCAAAATCCTTCCACTTATAATTATCTTCATTTTCACTCTTTCTGTAGAGATCAACATACCTGGTTTGTTTTCTATAATGAGTTCTGCGGCAACAAATACAAGTAATATTTGGTCTTTCATTAGAGATTATTGCAAATTTTGTTATGTGATCATTAAATGTGTTACTTACAGAGGGTTCTACATTCTCTTCCACTTCTTCCTCATTTACTGTGTCCTTCTCTGCACTGTTTTGTTCAGGACCAAAGTAACAAAACTGAATTTCATCAACAACCTTCTCTACATCTGATACCGTTCCTCGGAACAGAGCCCTATTCAATTCATTTAACTTTATTGCTGGACTTTTGGCAAAATACAACCGTCTCACAAACTTTCTCATTTCAGTATGATGAACAGCCAGCATCCTAAAATGATGGAAAACACTATTACACACTTTTCTAGATAGACAAGCCAGAGAATGACCCTGCAAACCAGTATTCTCTCTCACTCTGCATGGATCTAGACTTTGAAGCACCTTAATCTTCTGTTTTATACTTTTTTTACTATATTCTCTTAGAAACTCACGAAATGTGTCAATAGATTCCTGACGCACAGTGCAAATACTACTACAATTCCAAGTGTACACTGGGGCTTTAGGACGTCTCCCCATAGCCTCATCTGCCATCACTTGTACCTCATCTCTTGGAACCATTATCTCCTTCTCCATTATGCAACCATTTTTTACTTCGTAAGCACGACCTCTGGTGTCAACTGCATGCAGCAAACTATTACTTTGAAAATAGCTCTCTTCATTAAAAAAAGGTTCACTACTTGAACTATGCATCCACTTTCCTAAAAACACTTTACAAAAGTTTGTTCTGTTCACTACTCTTTTCCTTTTGCTATGTGATTTCAGTACATTAACCATTTTGTCTAATGTACGCATCCTATTCAAAATTAAAATGAATAGTTTCCTTTTTAATTCTAATGCCTTTGCTGCAATAGCTTCAATTTCTTTTTTTCTTTTATAAAACTTAGTCTTTTGCTTATATTTCTTCACATCCTTTATCAAATTGGACATAACTCTTCTCTGAAACATTTTTCTACGTATCTCTTTAAACGCTGTTTTTCTATTTATGTAAATCTTTTCAGTTGCAGAAGGTATATTTGCATTAACTAAATTCTCAATTTTTTCCTGTCCTTTTCTTTTCAAAACATTCTTTCCAGTACAGACATTTTGTACATTTTTCATTCTTTTGAATATATTTTTTAGAAATTGTTTTTTCTGCTTACCAGAAGATTTTTTCTTTTTCCCAACATGAGCATCTTCTACTAACTTTGGTCCTCCAGTTGTCTTCAAATATAGGTTTTTTTTGTGAGTTTTTTGAACTCTGGATTTTGTAGGCATCTTAAATTTTGTTCACTGCTCTTCAGCAATACCTGAAAAAAACTAAAAAAAAATTCCTTTATTTTATTTAAATATATTACTACATTTCTTTTCACAATAGTCACAAAATGAAATTTCTTTGCCAATTTGAATGCACACTTACTGCTCTTTTTTTTTGGCAAGTGATAATCACTTTTACAGACTGACACATTATGAATCCACTTTTCAGATTTTTTTAAATGCACATGTCCAGACTGCTTTTTCAGACCACCACCATGTGTATCCTGGGTGAATGCCTACACTCCAGCAAGGGCAACCAGCCTTAGTGATTCTGAATGTATTTGCAATACAGACTGAAACCTCAAACCCCACTCGCTTGTAAATACTGTGCATGATTATACATGGAAAGGAGCTGGGTGTGTGCTAAGAGTCTGCTTCTGCACCAAAAAATCGCTCCCCCTTTTTCCTACTAATGCAACTGTGAAATCACCAGAGCAAAACGCAATAAATCTCTGCCTGTAATTCCTATTTGCACACAGAGTCATGTTTTCACATTAGTCACAAAACGAAATTTCTTTGCCAATTTGAATGCACACTTACAGCTCTTTTTTTTGGCAAGTGATAATCACTTTTACAGACTGACACATTATGAATCCACTTTTCAGATTTTTTTAAATGCACATGTCCAAACTGCTTTTTCAGACCACCACCATGTGTATCCTGGGTGACTGCCTACACTCCAGCAAGGGCAACCAGCCTTAGTGATGCTGAATGTATTTGCATTACAGACTGAAACCTCAAACCCCACTCGCTTGTAAATACTGTGCATGATTATACATGCAAAGGAGCTGGGTGTGTGCTAAGAGTCTGCTTCTGCACCAAAAAATCGCTCCCCCTTTTTCCTACTAATGCAACTGAGAAATCACCAGAGCAAAACGCAATAAATCTCTGCCTGTAATTCCTATTTGCACACAGAGTCATGTTTTCACATTAGTCATAAAACGAAATTTCTTTGCCAATTTGAATGCACACTTACAGCTCTTTTTTTTTGGCAAGTGATAATCACTTTTACAGACTGACACATTATGAATCCACTTTTCAGATTTTTTTAAATGCACATGTCCAAACTGCTTTTTCAGACCACCACCATGTGTATCCTGGGTGACTGCCTACACTCCAGCAAGGGCAACCAGCCTTAGTGATGCTGAATGTATTTGCATTACAGACTGAAACCTCAAACCCCACTCGCTTGTAAATACTGTGCATGATTATACATGGAAAGGAGCTGGGTGTGTGCTAAGAGTCTGCTTCTGCACCAAAAAATCGCTCCACCTTTTTCCTACTAATGCAACTGTGAAATCACCAGAGCAAAACGCAATAAATCTCTGCCTGTAATTCCTATTTGCACACAGAGTCATGTTTTCACATTAGTCACAAAACGAAATTTCTTTGCCAATTTGAATGCACACTTACTGCTCTTTTTTTTTGGCAAGTGATAATCACTTTTACAGACTGACACATTATGAATCCACTTTTCAGATTTTTTTAAATGCCCATGTCCAGACTGCTTTTTCAAACCACCACCATGTGTATCCTGGGTGACTGCCTACACTCCAGCAAGGGCAACCAGCCTTAGTGATGCTGAATGTATTTGCATTACAGACTGAAACCTCAAACCCCACTCGCTTGTAAATACTGTGCATGATTATACATGGAAAGGAGCTGGGTGTGTGCTAAGAGTCTGCTTCTGCACCAAAAAATCGCTCCCCCTTTTTCCTACTAATGCAACTGTGAAATCACCAGAGCAAAACGCAATAAATCTCTGCCTGTAATTCCTATTTGCACACAGAGTCATGTTTTCACATTAGTCACAAAACGAAATTTCTTTGCCAATTTGAATGCACACTTACAGCTCTTTTTTTTGGCAAGTGATAATCACTTTTACAGACTGACACATTATGAATCCACTTTTCAGATTTTTTTAAATGCACATGTCCAAACTGCTTTTTCAGACCACCACCATGTGTATCCTGGGTGACTGCCTACACTCCAGCAAGGGCAACCAGCCTTAGTGATGCTGAATGTATTTGCATTACAGACTGAAACCTCAAACCCCACTCGCTTGTAAATACTGTGCATGATTATACATGGAAAGGAGCTGGGTGTGTGCTAAGAGTCTGCTTCTGCACCAAAAAATCGCTCCCCCTTTTTCCTACTAATGCAAATATAAAATTACCAGAGTTGTACACAATAAATCTCTGCCTATATTTCCCAACATGTGTAACCTGGGTGACTGCCTACATTTCACCAAGGGCAACCAGCCTTAGTGATGCTGAATGTATTTGCATTACTGAGTCCAACCTCAAACCCTTAAACTATTCATTTTTTATACCAATACACCTTAATTTATCGTGAAAACATAGTCCATATTATTTTACATGTTCCTCACATTTAAATTTCTCCCAAAACAGAAAATAATAAACGCAACTTCAACAAAAAGAATTACATTTCTATTATTCATTTCTTAATTTACCATATACATCCCCTCTCAAACTCTAACCTCACCTTTAAAATTAGTTAGTTGTGAAAGAAATGTGGCACTCAAACAGCAGATTATCAGAGCCAGGATCTCTGTTCTCTACACCTCTCTCCTCTCAGCAGAACCAGATAATGGCAAAGTTTCCCTCTATTTTTCCACACATATACATGTAAGTTTCAAATCTCAGTGCTTCCCCCTTTTTTTCAAATGTAATCACACATTTCTATTGGTTGAAAACCAACCCTTTTCCAAAAGTACCCTGCCCCCAACTTGACTTCTGCCTAGTACCCTTCCCCCAACTTGACTTCTGCCTGCTACCATAGCAACAGCTCATGGAACACTGCTGTGTGGAGTCAGGTCAGAAGTTCGCCACACAATGTTTCAATTCCACAGAGCAAGAGTGCTTGACTTTTCAAACCTAACAGCAAATCCATAGTACTGTTCTTTGGTAACACATTTTTCTGTACCAATACAAAACATGCTTCTATTAATTTACACATACAGCCTAGTTTTTATTCTAGAATGGTATGAAACAGCCAATCAGTTCTTTTTGTTTTGAAAAAAATATGTATGCCTCCATTTCCAAACTGTCTTTCTTTTCATATTGCCATTCTACTGAAAGACACCTCCTGAGTGCATCCAGTTCTCCTTTGAAGATGTTCACAGTGTGGATTGTAGGGCACAGCTATGTCTTCTGGAGTGAAAAGTTTGCAGAGAAAACAGGTATGGTGAGAGACCTTGCTTTGCCAAATGTAGACATTAAATGGATTGGTCAGAGAGGGTTAGTGGCACCAATTGATGCCATTGGTGAAATCCTTCATGCAAATCCAACACCCTGACCTCATAATAGTGCACTGTGGTGGCAATGACCTAGGCACTTTGACTGGGGTAGGTCTGGAAATGCTTATGAAGGACACCTTTGCACAACTGTTTTCACTTTTCCCTAAAACTGCCTTTGTGTTTTCTAACATATGCCAAAGGCAAAAATGGAACTGGTCCAATCATTTCTGTCCGCAGATTGACAAAGCAAGAAAGCACGTCAACAAATCTGTTTCTGCTTTCCTCCGTGACTATGGTATGGGTTCCATTTACCACAACAACTTGCGTTACGACATGCAAGACATTTATAGAGGAGATGGTGTGCACTTCAATGATGAAGGGAACAGAGTCTTCCTCTTGAACCTTAGACTCTGCATCGGTACTTACTTGTAGGTACCACTAAAAAATCACTTAATAAACACAACGGCTCTTTTTAGTGCCCCCTAATATCTAAACACTTAAATCTGAATTTCATTTCTTTTTTTTTTTTTTTTTTTACCGTTCGCTTACCGTAAGCTTACCGTACGCGTACCCCGTGATTTTTTTAAAAAATCAATAAATGTTTTCTTTGTACTTTTCTGTCCTTCTTCGACCCCCTTACAAATGTTAGGGGGTCTGTAACTCTCTTCCTTTGCCCCTTTTCAAGATATCACTCTTTTTTACCGGAGTGAAATACACAAAATGGCGGCCGCCGCTTCCTGGTTTCGGCCGATTCGAATGTTTACTAAGATCTAACAGCCAATCAGAATCGCGCTCGCGCACGCCACCGTACGCGTACGGTAAGCTTACGGTAAGCGTACCGTAAGCTGGCTCAGATATATATATTGATTTAAAGGCTATTTTCTCAGAATCTACTGAACAGATTTACACCAAACCTACAAAAGGCACTTCCTTGACCTGAGGACTACCTCTCTGCCAAATTTCTAGTAATTCTGTTCAGCCGTTCGGGCTGTAGCCCTGTCTAAAGGTCCTATGGAAAAATGCATGGGAAAAACTCGTTTTGGGACCCCCCTTTTATCTCAGCCCCCGCTTGACGAATCCCCCCGAGACTTTCAGGGTAGGAGCGGAGCGTAGCGCCCCACCTATTTTGAGAAATTCGCGAGGATTCGTCGACCGGCGCCAAAGTTATTCAAAATAGAATGTTGCGGATTTCCTATGGAAACAGGGTCCTAACTATACCTACCTACTGGCGACCGCCAGTACGTAATAGATAGATATATATATATATTATCTACTGGCGGTCGCCAGAAGATAGTTATAGTTAGGACCCTGTTTCCATAGGAAATCGGCAACATTCTATTTTGAATAACTTTGGCACCGGTTGACGAATCCTCGCGAAATTTTCAAAACTAATGGGGCGCTACGTCCACTCCTACCCTGAAAGTCTCGGGGTGATTCGTCAAGCGGGGGCTGAGAAAAAAGGGGGTCCCAAAACGCGTTTTCCCCATGCATTTTTCCATAGGACCTTTAGACACAGCTACAGCCCGAACGGCTGAACAGAATTACTTGTAATTTGGCAGAGAGGTAGCCATAAGGTCAAGGAAGTGCCTTTTGTAGGTCTGGTGTAAATGTGTTTTTTAAATACTAAGTTATGTATTTATTTTTAATTTTTGCGCAGGAACTTACATGAAATGAGTACATCGTATATTTTAAGATTCTTTTGACTTTGTGAAAACGCACCCACTGAGGGAGTAAAGGTGTGCACTACATCGCCCAGAATGCCATAAGGCCACTCCCATTGGGGCGAGTGCGATCAATTTAAGCAGCATACAACCTGAAAGACGTTTTCCTCAGCCTATCCAAAGCCACTGAAGAAAGGAGAAGTTCCTGAAACGCGTCTGGCGCAATCTTGGATGTTTTTTTCCTGTAATGTTCCGGCTGGCGAGCTGTCATTAAAGCATTTACAGATTTATCCATCTCCGTGTGGCTTCACTCCGAATGGGTTACCTGTAAGTTGTGGATATGAATATATATATATATATATTCAGTGAAAAAACCATAGGTTTCACACATGTTATAGTTAGCTGGACATTTTACTCGTAAAAAACCAATGAAATTGCCCCGTTATAGTTAGTTCAGCTAACTATAACTCGCGCGCCCGCAATGCACTGCTGATGACGTCACATATTACATCACTCATGACATGGTCAGTGACATCACTCATGACATCACTGATGACATCTCAAATGACATCACTGATGACATCACTGATGACATCATCCAGTGAATGTGTGTTTTTCTGAAAATTAAATATGTTTTATATATGTATATCTCAAGGTCGATGGAAGAATAAATGGGTATATAAGTGTCTAAATGGATGATTTGTTTTTGAAAAATTGATTGTGTAACTGACTGATTAAGTGTATCTCTCACTTTGTGTATAAGTGGCTGCATGGGTTGGTGAGTAGCTACATGGGTGTCTATATAGGTTATTAGTTGTTTTTTTGAGTATCAGTCTGAGTGTCTGTATGGTACGGTGGGGGGTATTACGTAGTGCATAGATGCATGAATGAGTGACTCACTGTTTGTATGTGTTGAAGACAGCATGTGTGCAGGACTGTATGGGTGGATGAGTGTGTGTATGGGTGTGTTAGTGAGTGAATGACTGTCTCAATAGTGTCTTCAGGAGTAACTACATATGTTTTAAACTAGTATATGTGAGTATTGGTGTATATATGTGAGTATATGTGAGAGGGAGAGATTGAAAGAGTTCCTGTATGAATAAGTATGTGTTTCTATAAGTGATTGTTTAAAAGACTAAGTATGTGTAAGTTTCCGTAGAAGTAAGTATGGTGGTGTGTGTATTACTGTATATGCAAGTAAATGTATGTTTTATTCTTTTTTAGCATGAGTGACTATGTGTGTGAGTAACTCTATGGATGAGTTGCATTGTGTAACAGGATGTATAGATGTATGAGTACATATGATGAGTGAGTACATGTATGAGTGACTGTATAGGACTGTTGGTGAATGAGTGGATGTGTATGTGGATCTTTGAATTACTGAAGAGGTTGTTGTAACTGGTATTGGTATGTCCATTGTTTTGAAATTTTTAGTCTCTATTTTTGAATGTGTGTATCAAAGCTTATATTAAGGTGAGAGGAGGTCTGCCACTCTATCACAAGGATGATGTCATCAGTGATGTCATCAGTGATGTCATTTGAGATGTCATCAGTGATGTCATGAGTGATGTCACTGACCATGTCATGAGTGATGTAATATGTGACGTCATCAGCAGTGCATTGCGGGCGCGCGAGTTATAGTTAGCTGAACTAACTATAACGGGGCAATTTCATTGGTTTTTTACGAGTAAAATGTCCAGCTAACTATAACATGTGTGAAACCTATGGTTTTTTCACTGAATTTCTAAGGTTTTTTAAATGCTAATTCCTAACTATAACGTGTGTGAAACCTATGGTTTTTTCACTGAATTTCTAAGGTTTTTTAAATGCTAATTCCTAACTATAACGTGTGTGAAACCTATGGTTTTTTCAGTGAATTTCTAAGGTTTTTTAAATGCTAATTCCTAACTATAACGTGTGTGAAACCCATGTTTTTTTCAGTGAATTTGCAAGGTTTTTTAAATGCTATTTTTTTTTTTTTTCTTCATTTTTTTCAAACATATTTTTAATTTAATTTTTTACCTTTTATAAAGACTATGCTTAATTTTTTAAAATCATTAAATATTTTTTTTATATAAATTTTTTAAAATAAACAAGTAAAATTTATTTCCAGATTTTTTTTTTTTTTTTTTTTTTTTTTTATAGTACGCGTACCGTAAGCTCACGGTAAGCGTACGGTTTACGCAACGTCCGTAATCTATCTACGCTGCTTGCGTATAGTTACGTACTTTGCGTAGCGCGCGTACTGCGCGTGGGACGCGTGCGCGCTTACGCTACACGCGCACGTTACGCGGAAGTGCCGGGAAATGACTGTTATGCGCATGCGCGCAAGCGCGTGTCTTTTTTACGCGCACGCGTACTTTTTGCCGTAAGCATACCGTAAGCGTACCGTAAGCGTACGGTTGGTCATGTGATCATGAAACACAACTTTTGATTGGTTGAAACTACTTTCAGTTCTAGAACTCTCCTACACCACACCCATTCCCCTCATTTCTGCTTGTGATCCCTTGGGAGAAGGAGCTGGTTTGTCTTTGGGATACGATGGCAGAACAGCAGAGCTCTTCTGAGAGTGAGGCTAGCACCAGCAGCACTGTCTTGAGGCAGAGAGCGAGGAAAGTAAAGCCTTCTTATGTTTGGGATTATTTTACTTTTCCAGAAGGCCAGCAAAAGGTGAATGCACCCTTAGTTACTTGCAAGCTGTGTCAGCGTGTACTTTCTAGAGGTAATCCTGACAGGAAGTATTCCTTTGGGAATCACACCATGATGAGGCACCTCAAGGATGTACACAAAAGGACACATGCTCAACTTTTTGGAGGTAACTCTTCAGAAAGACGAGCCAGTACATCCACAGCAGCTCAGCCTGGACCATCACCTGCAGAGCTTACTCCTTCTTCTGCAGCTCAGGTGAGCCCTTCATCTGTGGGGGGAGAATCTCCTTTTGCTGGCCCTCTGGAAATGAACCCTCGATTTCGGAAGGTTGATATTCATTGCACATTTTGTAAAGCTCAAATTTGTTATAGGGAGACCAGTGTTTCCCTAGTGAATAACAAAATAGATCAGCACATTTGTAGCTTTGAATGATTTTCCCATGGTTCCTTTCCTCTGTCCCTGCATGAACACAACGGTTCTTTTAAGAGCCAACCTTATCTTTCATCTTTTTTTTACATTTTTTTTAAAAAACTTTTTTTTTTTTTTTTTACCGTACGCGTACGGTAAGCGTACCTTTTTTTTTATTTTTTAAAAAAAACACTAAAAATCATTTTTCACATTACAAGGTCCTTGAGAGACTACAATTATTACTATTGACTTACCATACTCACTGAAAAAAATATTTATTCATTTGTTTTTTTAAAAAATAGTTTTTTAAATGGTTGTAGTTTACGAAAATTTTCTATATCGATCTGAAAAAAAAGAAAAAAGTATTAATATTTTTAAACCATTTTATAATACAGTACACATATTTACATTTTTTACCAAAAAATATTTTTGCCTTATTTTTGCTGTTTTCAGAATATATTGCATTTCACTATAAATTGTGAAAGCAATTGCATTCATCATTTTACAGCGGGCAAAAAAAAATAACAATCTCAAAGATTGTATTAAAAAAGCCCAGAATCTCTTCTCACTTAAACTTATCATTACAGAAAT
This sequence comes from Triturus cristatus, assembly GCF_964204655.1. Taxonomy (NCBI): domain Eukaryota; kingdom Metazoa; phylum Chordata; class Amphibia; order Caudata; family Salamandridae; genus Triturus; species Triturus cristatus. Next base: position 779,101,589 of record NC_140594.1, read on the forward strand.
GCATATTATTCTAAAAAAATATCATCTAAAAACAATACTTTTTTCTTTAAAATACCGTCTGATATTTTTGTTTCAGGAGTATAATCACAATATTATATCTCAAATAACTCCAAAATACATCTGATTTTATTTCCTTTAGGCCAAATTGTATTTTTTTTTTTTCCCTGGAATAAATTTCCAAGGGAAAACCATTAAAATTCTAAAGTTTAATCTGTCCAGATCTCACCGATTCTCTGTAACATTTTGGTTCACAAAAATTTTTTGAATAATTTATTTAGTCCACAATAGAATTGGTTACTTTTCCACATGGCCAAATAGTAATTTTTTAAATCATTTTTGTAAAAATTTCCAATGGCAGTCCAATAGCATTCCAAAATTTAAAATGTGCAGAAGTTACCGATTATCTCTAAATTATTGGTTTTTCAAAATTGCATTAAAAATTTAAAAAGTCCACATTACAATTGGTTATCTTTCCTTTAGGCCAAATGATAATTTTAAAAAATATTTTTTCTACAAAATTGCAATGGTAATCCAGTAAAATGGTAAAATTATTTTGTCCAGATCTTGCCAAGTCTCTCTAAAATTTAGGTTTCAGAAAGATTAGATAGGAATTTGCTAAATCAAAAGGCAAACGTTGTTTGAAAATCAATTGGGAATCATTACACAGTGTCCAGCCTTTTTCACATTTAAGATAAACTGTGTAATGTCCAGAAGTAACAGTAGGTCCATCATGGAAAATTATTGCAACAGTTACAAAAGTTTTTTCTGAAATTGATAATTGCTGTCCTGTAAACTTCTTTATTAAAGTATCCAATTTTGAATCATCAGCTCTACATCGTTGCATCATTAAAATTACATACTGTCCGTATTCCCTTAAAATTAATGTTGAAAACATGTCAGAATTACACTCACCACATTTCATGCTATGATTAGCATCTTTAACTAATTTTGCAAAAGTGACTGTTTTACTCTCTGGCAATGTCAAATAAATAAACCTTTCATTATCAACAATAGAGCCACATATATTATAACAATTTTCACAACTATGTTCCCATTTATAAGAGAGACCAAAAAAAATGTCAATGGGAACTCCTTCTTCTTCCACTACCTGAAGAAAAAACAACAAGAATTCCTGTGCGTCTTGCTGTACATTTTGAGAAAACTGTGTTCGTCCTGAACATACATCTAAAAGTTTTCTAATGTCAGTAGCACTTTCTATTTGAGTTTTATCTTTACTCAGCTTTTGAAAAAGGAGACTGAGCTCTGAACAGAATCTTTTTCCCTGATTTACTATTATCTGCTCTTGCAAACTTTCAAGATAAAATACAACATTCAGCACTACATTAGCGTAGCAGTTGACACCAGAGCTATTTTCAAAATGACATCCTACAACCTGTTCTTCATTTTCCTTATTCTTTTTGCTTGCAATTACATCACTCCTCTTTTTTTTCCTCTTCTCTACATCTTCATTACAGATATTCTCATTTCTCCTTTTACGAGAAACTACACGTTTCTCCAACACAGGATACTGACCTAAATGAGGAGCATAGGTTCTTCTTAATCTATTATACTCCTTTACACAGTTTGTATCAGCACTAACTTTTGAATCATCAAAGTCAATCATGAATAAACCTGATAATGTTTTGACTCGTGACAAAGCTACATATGCCATACCTTCTTTGAACACAGTTGAACCAATGTTCACAAATGCACAATCTACAGTCAATCCTTGAGACTTGTGGATAGTTACAGCATATGCTAGTGAAAACGGAAACTGCTTCCTACGTACATATAAGTCTTTCACAAGCATGAAACGAACTGAACAACGACAAATGTCTTTAACTTCCTCTATCTGATCAAATTTTATTTTTAAACATTCAATTCCATCTTTTTTCTGATAATTAATAAAACCCACAACTCTTCCCATCGCTCCATTCACTAAGCCTTTTTCAACATCCAAATTTCTCCTTAAAAACACTCTACAGTTCATGCAAACATATAGATTTTTTTCTAATCCTGCTGTTTTGGAGATATTCTTCTCTAGTGAGTCCAATTTATTTTTCAGTTTGCCTGTTACTGTGACAGTAATTCTTCCATCCTCAATTTTGTCCACTGCTTCCAATTTCATGATGTCTTCATTTTCCAATTTCAAAAGCTCCTCATTAAATATTGAGCATTCACGTAGAGTTGGCATTAAGCAGATGACACTTTTGTTTTCTGCAATATTCTTGTATATTTTCTCTGCAACTATTTCTTCCTTTGGAAATAAGTTATGTAACAGCCGACTCTGTAATGCTTTTTTGCCAACTTCTGTGAGTAGTCCAATTCTGATATCTTTCAGAATACTTCCATATTCTTCATCGTTTGCTTGCCTCATATTAGTTGTAAGTTCCTTGTACTCAAAGAAGGACCAAATATTTGTATTTCCAATGCTTCCCAATGACTTCTTCGTGTCTTCATGTGTCACAGTATTAAACACTGGTTGTCCTTTAACTGGAGTAAGTTGCAAAAGATCCCCAAAAACTATGACGTGTTTTCCCCCAAATAACACGTCATAGTCTGTCTTCAAAATTTGCTGCATTCTTAAATGCACAAAGGCAAGCATTAAGTTTGATACCATGCTCACCTCATCAATAATGAGAACTTGCATCTTCTTCAATACTCTTGACACTTCTAAGGATGCTTCTCCAGTTAGCTTGTTGAATTGTATTTTGTTCTCATGCTCCACTGGTAACATTAGCAAACGATGTAAGGTGATTCCTTTTATGTTATATGCTGCTAACCCAGTTGGAGCAGTAACCACACAAGACAAAGTAGAATCCGTTTTTTGCTTTAGGTAGCTTCTGATGACTTTAATTAGGAAACTTTTTCCAGTGCCAGCTTGTCCGCTTACATACATCCTGATTGGATGAAATGATGTGCATGAGCACTCTTTTTTGATATGTAGAAATCCGTGATCAATTTTGTTTTTGATCTCTTCATAAATTTGTTGCTGCTCTTGATTCAGTTGTCTTTCCAAATTTTCTAAGTCTATAAATTCTTCTTGAGCTTGATTCATAGCCGTTTCCACTTCATTCATGGCTATTGATGCTTCATTTTCAACGATTGGTTGTCCTAGGGGATCTTGACTGTATGTTCCTGAACTTTGGCTGTCCTGAGAACTGTCTCTAGCTATTTCTGCTGCAATTGTAGTTTCCTGTTCAATTTCTTCATTTAACATTTGCAGATAAGTTGAGAATGTACTGCATTGTATGCTGTCTTTGCAAGCATTAAAAGAATCTTCATAGCTCTGGAATTCTCCCAGTAGTTCATCCTCTGTACGCCATGGTTTAAACAACTGTAAAAGAGCCAAGTAGTAAAATTCTTTCTTGTCGGTAGTGTCGCAACTCAGCTTCCGGTGATTTATCAAACTTCCTTTGGTTTGCTTCACCAAACATCCTTCTTCACCAACAACTTTATATTTTCCACTGTTGATGTCTTCTGCAGCTTTCCGTGAATAAATGTAGTTCTGCAGCACTTCATAGAGACACATGTTCTCCAGATGATGACTTCTCTTGGGATAATATGTGTCCAACATGTTTGTTTTCAATATGTCTGTACTTTCTGGGTCATTCTCAGCCAAATATTCAATTTCTCCAACAGATTTCAGTACCCGATTTCTCATTGCTGCAAGGCCTAAACTTGCCCAAATTATTCTTCTTGACTTCGAGTAGAGACTTGCAGAAGATAACCTATCTGAACATTCGTAGGATCCAATTTCTCGATGCGATAACATCTTCAAACTGAAACTGTACAGCTTCTTACTGACAGTCTTCTCGTGAGAAATCTCTTCCCACATTTCCTTCAATTCTGTTTTTTCTGATTTCGTAATGTAAGACGTAACATATCGAGCAACAGCAATGGAATTGTCAGCAACATACTGTATATCCATGTTAGCGTTCCACATGGATAAAATGACTGGGTTGTAGTCATTTATATTTTTTGATTCTTCTTTTCTTTTAAGGTTGTAGGTATTCTTAGGTGATTTTCTTGTGATAGTATGTCTCACAGCTGACATAAAACTGTTGACTCTTCCATTTGTAAGAACAGGTCTAGGAAATCCAAATCGACATTTAGTGTAGTATTTTTCTTTGCTCTTGTATTTCCGTCGACAGTATTTTCCACACCGATGACTTTGGAAACGTAGAACTTGCTCCTTTAACTTGTTCTCTTCTGTGCTTTTAGGTATAGCACATGTTGCATATTCTTCAATGTAAGATAACACTGCTTCATCAGTATCTGTTCCAAACTTTGGGGCATCCTTGATCCACAGCAGCATATGAATATGAGGAGCACCTCTTGCCTGGTACTCTTTTCTCCAAAAGAAATCCACTACTTCTCCAAGGGGTGGATTTTTTTTATTGCAGATGAAGGACATCATAGCCTCAAATCTATGATTGAAATATCTGCAAACATTAACCGGATCCAATGAGCACAGTTCTCCTGCTGTCTTGTATTCGATGTTTTCAATGTTTGAATTGGCCTCTCGTAGAAAATCCAGTAAATCATCCCAAGCGTACTCGGCGCAGCTTAGGGTAAGGAACCATGTTGGTGTTCCTAAGTTGCGTAACATGCATTTTAGTTCACCATGGCGTCGGTACCAATATTCATTTGTCCCACGCTGACAAGCCATCAGATTGATCAGTTGTGTTTCCAAATGATCATCTCGGTGCTGCACTTTCTCCATAAAATCCTTAGCAGACACATTTTGTAAATGTACTCCACTTTTTAAAATGTGATTTACTGCATAAGACAGTGCAGACAAGTCGCTTTCAAATAAAAGATGGAACAAATAAGGGATACTTTGTCGAAATCTGGGATCTTCAGCATATAGTCTTGTAGTCCGATACTCAGAAGCTGGAATCTGTTCCGGACGTTCATCGTATCGTCCTCCTTTTCCTTTAGGAAACAGCTGGGGAAAACATCGAGCTTCCAAGCTCTCCTCCCATACACTCACGGGATTTCCTTTTGCTTTCTTCATCTGAAAGAGATCAATATTGTCTCCCATAACTTCTTTCGAATGGAGAGGATGTATGCTAAAATGTTCATAAATTTCTTCTTCCTTTGACTTGTCCACTTTTTCAATTTGTCCAGTTGGTGTTTCTGTGTCTCCTTGTAAATCTTCTTCTTCTTCTTCTTCTTCTTGTATATAAATTGATTCATACCATTTGTTATTTTTTTTCAAATACAAATTTGCTCTTTGTACTTTCCGCACATCTACCAGCTCCTGCCAAATCTTCTTATTCTTTGTAGGGACACCATTAACCAGAATAATTAATGGTTCAGTTTCCAAAGTATCTGCATCAATAGTTTCCATATTTTTTTTCAAATCCAAGGGCAAATACACCACTCTACCTTTTAAACCTCTCAGTAAATCTGAAGGAGGTAATTTACCAGTTTTGGGCTCCATACGTACTATGGTCTGGAACGGATGAACACATTGAATGAGTATAGACTCATATGTATTTAATTCAGAAAGTTCAGCAGGAATAGCATCCAATTCTAAATTATTATGTACAGCTCTGGTCGGCATTCTATTTTCCTCTAACTTGTTGTAGCAGTATTTACAAATACGCTGATCTTCACCCAATTCAAAACAATTTTCAAGAAATATATATGTGGCAAAATCCATCCACTTATAATTATCTTCATTTTCACTCTTTCTGTAGAGATCAACATTCCTAGTTTGTTTTCTATAATGAGTTCTGCGGCAACAAATACAAGTAACATTTGGTCTTTCATTAGAGACTATTGCAAATTTTGTTATGTGATCATTAAATGTGTTACTTACAGAGGGTTCTACATTCTCTTCCACTTCTGCCTCATTTACTGTGTCCTTCTCTGCACTGCTTTGTTCAGGACCAAAGTAACAAAACTGAATTTCATCAACAACCTTCTCTACATCTGATACCGTTCCTCGGAACAGAGCCCTATTCAATTCATTTAACTTTATTGCTGGACTTTTGGCAAAATACAACCGTCTCACAAACTTTCTCATTTCAGTATGATGAACAGCCAGCATCCTAAAATGATGGAAAACACTATTGCACACTTTTCTAGATAGACAAGCAAGAGAATGACCCTGCAAACCAGTATTCTCTCTCACTCTGCATGGATCCAGACTTTGAAGCACCTTAATCTTTTGTTTTACACTTTTTTTACTATATTCTCTTAGAAACTCTCGAAATCTGTCAATAGATTCCTGACGCACAGTGCAAATACTACTACAATTCCAAGTGTACACTGGGGCTTTAGGACGTCTCCCCATTGCCTCATCTGCCATCACTTGTACCTCATCTCTTGGAACCATTATCTCCTTCTCCATTATGCAACCATTTTTTACTTCGTATGAACGACCTCTGGTGTCAACTGCATGCAGCAAACTATTACTTTGAAAATAGCTTTCTTCATTAAAAAAAGGTTCACTACTTGAACTATGCATCCACTTTCCTAAAAACACTTTACAAAAGTTTGTTCTGTTCACTACTCTTTTGCTTTTGCTTTGTGATTTCAGTACATTAACCATTTTATCTAATGTACGCATCCTATTCAAAATTAATATGAATAGTTTCCTTTTTAATTCTAATGCTTTTGCTGCAATGGCTTCAATTTCTTTTTTTCTCTTATAATATTTAGCCTTTTGCTTATATTTCTTTATATCCTTTATCAAATTGGACATAACTCTTCTCTGAAACATTTTTCTACGTATCTCTTTAAATGCTGTTTTTCTGTTTATGTTAAACTTTTCAATTGCAGAAGGTATATTTGCATTAACTAAATCCTCAATTTTTTGCTGTTCTGTAGGTTTTGTTACATTTTTCCGAGAACAGACATTTTGTACATTTTTGTTTGTTTTCAATATTTTGTTTAGGAATTGTTTTTTTTGCTTACCAGAAGATTTTTTCTTTTTCCCAACATCAGCATCTTCTACTAACTTTGGTCCTCCAGTTGTCCTCAAATATAGTTTTTTTTTTAGCGTTTTTTGAACTCGAGATTTTGTAGGCATCTTAAATTTTGTTCACTGTTCTTCAGCAATACCTGAAAAAAACTAAAAAAAAAATCCTTTATTGTATTTAAATATATTACTACATTTCTTTTCACAACAGTCACAAAACGAAATTTCTTTGCCATTTTGAATGCACACAAACTGCTCTTTTTTTAAAATTTATTTAAATGCACATGTCCAAGCTTTTTTTTTTTTTCAGATCACCACCGTGTGTATTCTCTGTGACTGCCTACACTCCAGCAGGGGCAACCAGCCTTAGTGATGCTGAATATATTTGCATTACAGACTTAAACCTGAAAACCCCACTCGCTTCTAATTACTGTGCATGACTATACATGGCAAGCACATGGGTGTGTGCTAAGCCTCTGCTTTTTCCCCCAAAAATTCGCTCCTCTTTTCCATCTACTGCAACTGTGAAATCACCAGAAGAAGACGCAATAAATTTCTGCCTATAATTCTTCTATGCACACAGAGTCATGTTATCACATTAGTGCCAAAACGAAATTTCTTTGCCAATTTGAAAGCACACTTACTGCACTTTTTTTTTCGGGCCAAGTGAAAATCTCTTTTTACACTTTGAAATCACTTTTACAGACTGACACATTCTGAAACCTTTTTTTTAAATTTATTTAAATGCACATGTCCAACCTGTTTTTTTTTTTCATTCCACCACCGTGTGTATTCTCTGTGACTGCCTACACTCCAGCAGGGGCAACCAGCCTTAGTGATGCTGAATATATTTGCATTACAGACTTAAACCTGAAAACCCCACTCGCTTCTAATTACTGTGCATGACTATACATGGCAAGCACATGGGTGTGTGCTAAGCCTCTGCTTCTTCCCCCAAAAATTCGCTCCTCTTTTCCATCTACTGCAACTGTGAAATCACCAGAGCAAAACGCAATAAATTTCTGCCTATAATTCTTCTATGCACACAGAGTCATGTTTTCACATTAGTGCCAAAACGAAATTTCTTTGCCAATTTGAAAGCACACTTACTGCTCTTTTTTTTTTGGGCCAAGTGATAATCTCTTTTTACACTTTGAAATCACTTTTACAGACTGACACATTCTGAAACCTTTTTTTTAAATTTATTTAAATGCACATGTCCAAGCTGTTTTTTTTTCAGACCACCACCGTGTGTATTCTCTGTGACTGCCTACACTCCAGCAGGGGCAACCAGCCTTAGTGATGCTGAATGTATTTGCATTACAGACTTAAACCTGAAAACCCCACTCGCTTCTAATTACTGTGCATGACTATACATGGCAAGCACATGGGTGTGTGCTAAGCCTCTGCTTCTTCCCCCAAAAATTCGCTCCTCTTTTCCATCTACTGCAACTGTGAAATCACCAGAGCAAGACGCAATAAATTTCTGCCTATAATTCTTCTATGCACACAGAGTCATGTTTTCACATTAGTGCCAAAACGAAATTTCTTTGCCAATTTGAAAGCACACTTACTGCTCTTTTTTTTTTGGGCCAAGTGAAAATCTCTTTTTACACTTTGAAATCACTTTTACAGACTGACACATTCTGAAACCTTTTTTTTAAATTTATTTAAATGCACATGTCCAAGCTGTTTTTTTTTCAGACCACCACCGTGTGTATTCTCTGTGACTGCCTACACTCCAGCAGGGGCAAACAGCCTTAGTGATGCTGAATGTATTTGCATTACAGACTTAAACCTGAAAACCCCACTCGCTTCTAATTACTGTGCATGACTATACATGGCAAGCACATGGGTGTGTGCTAAGCCTCTGCTTCTTCCCCCAAAAATTCGCTCCTCTTTTCCATCTACTGCAACTGTGAAATCACCAGAGCAAGACGCAATAAATTTCTGCCTATAATTCTTCTATGCACACAGAGTCATGTTTTCACATTAGTGCCAAAACGAAATTTCTTTGCCAATTTGAAAGCACACTTACTGCTCTTTTTTTTTTGGGCCAAGTGAAAATCTCTTTTTACACTTTGAAATCACTTTTACAGACTGACACATTCTGAAACCTTTTTTTTAAATTTATTTAAATGCACATGTCCAAGCTGGTTTTTTTTCAGACCACCACCGTGTGTATTCTCTGTGACTGCCTACACTCCAGCAGGAGCAACCAGCCTTAGTGATGCTGAATGTATTTGCATTACAGACTTAAACCTGAAAACCCCACTCGCTTCTAATTACTGTGCATGACTATACATGGCAAGCACATGGGTGTGTGCTAAGCCTCTGCTTCTTCCCCCAAAAATTCGCTCCTCTTTTCCATCTACTGCAACTGTGAAATCACCAGAGCAAGACGCAATACATTTCTGCCTATAATTCTTCTATGGACACAGAGTCATGTTTTCACATTAGTGCCAAAACGAAATTTCTTTGCCAATTTGAAAGCACACTTACTGCTCTTTTTTTTTTGGGCCAAGTAAAAATCTCTTTTTACACTTTGAAATCACTTTTACAGACTGACACATTCTGAAACCTTTTTTTTAAATTTATTTAAATGCACATGTCCAAGCTGTTTTTTTTTCAGACCACCACCGTGTGTATTCTCTGTGACTGCCTACACTCCAGCAGGGGCAACCAGCCTTAGTGATGCTGAATGTATTTGCATTACAGACTTAAACCTGAAAACCCCACTCGCTTCTAATTACTGTGCATGACTATACATGGCAAGCACATGGGTGTGTGCTAAGCCTCTGCTTCTTCCCCCAAAAATTCGCTCCTCTTTTCCATCTACTGCAACTGTGAAATCACCAGAGCAAGACGCAATAAATTTCTGCCTATAATTCTTCTATGCACACAGAGTCATGTTTTCACATTAGTGCCAAAACGAAATTTCTTTGCCAATTTGAAAGCACACTTACTGCTCTTTTTTTTTTGGGCCAAGTGAAAATCTCTTTTTACACTTTGAAATCACTTTTACAGACTGACACATTCTGAAACCTTTTTTTTAAATTTATTTAAATGCACATGTCCAAGCTGTTTTTTTTTCAGACCACCACCGTGTGTATTCTCTGTGACTGCCTACACTCCAGCAGGGGCAACCAGCCTTAGTGATGCTGAATGTATTTGCATTACAGACTTAAACCTGAAAACCCCACTCGCTTCTAATTACTGTGCATGACTATACATGGCAAGCACATGGGTGTGTGCTAAGCCTCTGCTTCTTCCCCCAAAAATTCGCTCCTCTTTTCCATCTACTGCAACTGTGAAATCACCAGAGCAAGACGCAATAAATTTCTGCCTATAATTCTTCTATGCACACAGAGTCATGTTTTCACATTAGTGCCAAAACGAAATTTCTTTGCCAATTTGAAAGCACACTTACTGCTCTTTTTTTTTTGGGCCAAGTGAAAATCTCTTTTTACACTTTGAAATCACTTTTACAGACTGACACATTCTGAAACCTTTTTTTTAAATTTATTTAAATGCACATGTCCAAGCTGTTTTTTTTTCAGACCACCACCGTGTGTATTCTCTGTGACTGCCTACACTCCAGCAGGGGCAACCAGCCTTAGTGATGCTGAATGTATTTGCATTACAGACTTAAACCTGAAAACCCCACTCGCTTCTAATTACTGTGCATGACTATACATAGCAAGCACATGGGTGTGTGCTAACCCTCTGCTTCTTCCCCCAAAAATTCGCTCCTCTTTTCCATCTACTGCAACTGTGAAATCACCAGAGCAAGACGCAATAAATTTCTGCCTATAATTCTTCTATGCACACAGAGTCATGTTTTCACATTAGTGCCAAAACGAAATTTCTTTGCCAATTTGAAAGCACACTTACTGCTCTTTTTTTTTCGGGCCAAGTGAAAATCTCTTTTACAGACTGACACATTATGAATCCACCATGTGTAACTACAACAAAAACAATTCCCATTTCTATTATTCATTTCTTAAGTTACCACATACATCCCCTCTCAAACTGTAAACTCACCTTTAAAATTAGTTAGTTGTGAAAGAAATGTGTCACTCAAACAGCAGATTATCAGAGCCAGGATCTCTGTTCTGTACACCTCTCTCCTCTCAGCAGAACCAGATAATGGCAAACTTTCCCTCTATTTTTCCACACATATACATGTAAGTTTCAAATCTCAGTGCTTCCCCCTTTTTTTCAAATGTAATGACACATTTCTATTGGTTGAAAACCAACCCTTTTCCAAAAGTACCCTGCCCCCAACTTGACTTCTGCCTAGTACCCTTCCCCCAACTTGACTTCTGCCTGCTACCATAGCAACAGCTCATGGAACACTGCTGTGTGCAGTTAGGTCAGAAGTTCGACACACAATGTTTCAATTCCACAGAGCAAGAGTGCTTGACTTTTCAATCCTAACTGCAAATCCATAGTACTGTTCTTTGGTTACACATTTTTTTGTACCAATACAAAACATGCTTCTATTAATTTTCACATACAGCCTAGTTTTTTTTCTAGAATGGTATGAAACAGCCAATCAGTTCTTTTTGTTTTGTAAAAAATATGTATGCCTCCATTTCCAAACTGTCTTTCTTTTCATATTGCCATTCTACTGAAAGACACCTCCTGAGTGCATCCAGTTCTCCTTTGAAGATGTTCACAGTGTGGATTGTAGGGCACAGCTATGTCTTCTGGAGTGAAAAGTTTGCAGAGAAAACAGATATGGTGAGAGACCTTGCTTTGCCAAATGTAGACATTAAATGGATTGGTCAGAGAGGGTTAAAGTGGCACCAATTGATGCCATTGGTGAAATCCTTCATGCAAATCCAACACCCTGACCTCATAATAGTGCACTGTGGTGGCAATGACCTAGGCACTTTGACTGGGGTAGGTCTGGAAATGCTTATGAAGGACACCTTTGCACAACTGTTTACACTTTTCCCTAAAACTGCCTTTGTGTTTTCCAACATATGCCAAAGGCAAAAATGGAACTGGTCCAATCATTTCTGTCCACAGATTGACAAAGCAAGAAAGCACGTCAACAAATCTGTTTCTGCTTTCCTCCGTGACTATGGTATGGGTGCCATTTACCACAACAACTTGCGTTACGACATGCAAGACATTTATAGAGGAGATGGTGTGCACTTCAATGATGAAGGGAACAGAGTCTTCCTCTTGAACCTTAGACTCTGCATCGGTACTTACTTGTAGGTACCACTAAAAAAATGACTCCATAAACACAACAGCTCTTTTTAGAGCTCCCTAATTTCTAAACTCTTAAATCTGATTTTCATTTATTTATTTTTATTTTTTTTACCGTACGCTTACCGTGAGCTTACCGTACGCGTACCCCGTGATTTTTTTTAAAATCAATAAATGTTTTTTTTGTACTTTTCTGTCCTTCTTTGACCCCCTTACAATTGTTAGGGGGTCTGTAACTCTCCTCATTGCCCCCTTTCCTTGTTTTCACTCTTTTTTTTCAGAGTGAAATACACAAAATGGCGGCCGCCGCTTCCTGGTTTCGGCCGATTCGAATGTTTACTAAGATCTAAGAGCCAATCAGAATCGCGCTCGCGCACGCCACCGTACGCTTACCGTAAGCGTACGGTAAGCGTACCGTAAGCTGGCTCAGATATATATATTGATTTAAAGGCTATTTTCTCAGAATCTACTGAACAGATTTACACCAAACCTACAAAAGGCACTTCCTTGACCTGAGGACTACCTCTCTGCCAAATTTCTAGTAATTCTGTTCAGCCGTTCGGGCTGTAGCTCGTTCTAAAGGTCCTATGGAAAAATGCATGGGAAAAACGCGTTTTGGGACCCCCCTTTTATCTCAGCCCCCGCTTGACGGATCCCCCCGAGACTTTCAGGGTAGGAGCGGAGCGTAGCGCCCCACCTATTTTGAGAAATTCGCGAGGATTCGTCGACCGGCGCCAAAGTTATTCAAAATAGAATGTTGAGGTTTTCCTATGGAAACGTGGTCCTAACTATAACTACCTACTGGCGACCGCCAGTAGGTAATATATATATATATATATATATATATATATATATATATATATATATATATATATATATATATTACCTACTGGCCGTCACCAGTAGGTAGTTATAGTTAGGACCGTGTTTCCATAGGAAATCCGCAACATTCTATTTTGAATAACTTTGGAGCAGATTGACGAATCCTGGCAAAATTTGCAAAATAGGTGGGGCGCTCCGCTCCTACCCTGAAAGTCTCGGGGGGATTCGTCAAGCGGGGGCTGAGAAAAAGGGGGGGTCCCAAAACGTGTTTTCCCCCATGCATTTTTCCATAGGACCTTTAGTCCAAGCTACAGCCTGAACGGCTGAACAGAATTACTTGAAATTTGGCAGAGAGGTAGTCCTCAGTTCAGGGATGTGCCTTTTGTAGGTGTGGTGTAAATGTGTTCAGTATTTGCTGAGAAAATAGCATTTAAATCAATATATATATCTATAGGCGCGCTCCGAGCGCGTACCGTAAGCTTACCGTACGCGCACGCTGCCATGCGCGAGGTTAATTCTGATTGGTGGTTACATGACTGTAAACATTCGAATCGGTCGAAATCAGGAAGTGTCGGCCTCCATTTTGTGTGTCTCACACTGATAAACAAAGGAGGAGAACGTGGAAAGGGGGCAACAAAGAGAGTTGCAGACCCCCTAGCGTTTGTCAGGGGTCCAAGAAGGCCATTAAAGTATGAAAAATACATTTAAATTTTTTTAAGAAAAATCGCGGGGTGCGCGTACGGTAAGCTTACCGTACGCGTACAGTAGAAAATAAAAAAAAAGAAGAAAAAAACAAATTTAAGTGTTAAGATATTAGGGGGCTCTAAAAAGAGCTGTTGTGTTCATTGAGTGTTTTTTGGTACCTACAAGTAAGTACCGATGCAGAGTCTAAAGTTCAAGAGGAAGACTCTGTTCCCTTCATCATTGAAATGTACACCGTCTCCTCTATAAATGTCTTGCATGTTGTAACGCAAGTTGTTGTGGTATATAGAACCCATACCATAGTCTCTGAGGAAAGCAGAAACAGATTTGTTGACGTGCTTTCTTGCTTTTTTAATCTGCGGACAAAATTGGTTGGACCAGTTCCACTTTTGCCTTTGGCATATGTTAGAATATACAAAGGCAGATTGAGGAAAAAGCGACATCAATTGCACAAAGGTGCCCTTAATAAGCATTTCCAGACCTACACCAGTTAAAGTGCCTAGGTCATTTCCACCACAGTGCACAATAATAAGGTTAGGCTGTGGGAGATATTGAAAGGATTTCACCAAAGGCAATAATTGGTGCCATTTTAACCCTCTCTGGCCAATCCATTTAATGTCTACATTTGGCAAAGCAAGGTCTCTCACCATACCTCTGTTTTCTGCATACTTTTCACTCCAGAAGACATAGCTGTGACCTACAATCCACACTGTGAACATCTTTCAAGGAGATCTGGATGCACTCAGAAGGTGTCTTTCAGTAAAATGGCAATATCAAATGAAAGACAGTTTGAAAATGGAGGCATACATATTTTTTTTAAATAAAAAGAACTCATTGGCTGATTCAAATCTTTTTACAGTAAAAAGTAGGCTGTATGTGTACATTTTTAGAAGCATGTTTTGTATTGGTTCAGAAAATTGTGTTCCCACAGAAGAATAGTTTGGATTTGCTGTTAGGTTGGACAGGTGAAGCACTCTTGGTCTTTCGATTTGAAACATTGTGTGGTGAACTTCTGACCTCTCTCCTCACAGCAGTGTTCCATGAGCTGTTGCTATAGTAGCAGGCAGAAGTGAAGGTGGGGGAAGGGTACATTTGGAAAAGGGTTGAAGTTTTCAACCAATAGAAATGTATGATTTCATTTGAAAAAAAGTTGGAAGCACTGAGATTTGTAATTAACATGTATATGTGTGAAAAAAGAGAGGGAAACATTGCCATTAATTGGTTCTGCTCAGAGGAGAGAGGTGTACAGCTCTGATATTCTGACTCTGATAGTCTGCTGTTTGAGTGCCACATTCCTTTCTCAACTAACTAATTTTAAAGGTGAGTTATGAGTTTGAGAGGGGATGTATGTGGTGATTTTTGCATGAGTCTGTGAGCACAGAGGAATTGCTGTCAGAGATGTATTTCGTGTCTCTCTGGTTCTTTTTGGAAGTATCCATGCATATGTCTCTTGCAACTGAAAATACACAGTCTGCATAAGCAGACTGTTAGCACACACCCAGCAGTTTATCCTGTAGAATCATGCTTAGTATTCACAAGTGAGTGGTGTTTCAGGTAGCAGTGAGTAACGCTAATACATTCAACATCACTAAGGCTGATTTCTTTTGCTGGAGTGTAGTCAGTCACCAAGGTCACACATGTTCATGGTCACAAAAAGCTGTTTGCACATGTGCTGTTTTCTGTATCTGAAAACTGTAATGAAAATGTATGCGACTGTTAGAGTACTTAACACTTGTAGGAAAAACAGTAGTAAGTGTGCTTTGAAATTGGCAAGCAAATTTCATTTTCTGCCTAAAATCACAGAAAACAGTAGTAAGTGTGCTTTGAAATTGGCAAGCAAATTTCATTTTCTGCGTAAAATCACAGCATGAGTCTGTGAGCACAGAGGAATTGCTGTCAGAGATGTATTTCGTGTCTCTCTGGTTCTTTTTGGAAGTAACCATGCATATGTCTCTTGCAAATGAAAATACACAGTCTGCATAAGCAGACTGTTAGCACACACCCAGCAGTTTATTCAGTAGAATCATGCTTAGTATTCACAAGTGAGTGGTGTTTCAGGTAGCAGTGAGTAACGCTAATACATTCAACATCACTAAGGCTGATTTATTTTGCTGTACTGTAGTCAGTCACCAAGGTCACACATGTTCATGGTCCCAAAAAGCTGTTTGCACATGTGTTGTTTTCTGTATCTGAAAACTGTAATGAAAATGTATGCGACTGTTAGAGTACTTAACACTTGGAGGAAAAAACAGTAGTAAGTGTGCTTTGAAATTGGCAAGCAAATTTCATTTTCTGCCTAAAATCACAGAAAACAGTAGTAAGTGTGCTTTGAAATTGGCAAGCAAATTTCATTTTCTGCGTTAAATCACAGCATGAGTCTGTGAGCACAGAGGAATTGCTGTCAGAGATGTATTTTGTGTCTCTCTGGTTCTTTTTGGAAGTAACCATGCATATGTCTCTTGCAACTGATAATACACAGTCTGCATAAGCAGACTGTTAGCACACACCCAGCAGTTTATTCAGTAGAATCATGCTTAGTATTCACAAGTGAGTGGTGTTTCAGGTAGCTGTGAGTAACGCTAATACATTCAACATCACTAAGGCTGATTTCTTTTGCTGGAGTGTAGTCAGTCACCAAGGTCACACATGTTCATGGTCCCAAAAAGCTGTTTGCACATGTGCTGTTTTCTGTATCTGAAAACTGTAATGAAAATGTATGCGACTGTTAGAGTACTTAACACTTGGAGGAAAAAACAGTAGTAAGTGTGCTTTGAAATTGGCAAGCAAATTTCATTTTCTGCCTAAAATCACAGAAAACAGTAGTAAGTGTGCTTTGAAATTGGCAAGCAAATTTCATTTTCTGCGTAAAATCACAGCATGAGTCTGTGAGCACAGAGGAATTGCTGTCAGAGATGTATTTCGTGTCTCTCTGGTTCTTTTTGGAAGTAACCATGCATATGTCTCTTGCAACTGAAAATACACAGTGTGCATAAGCAGACTGTTAGCACACACCCAGCAGTTTATCCTGTACAATCATGCTGAGTATTCACAAGTGAGTGGTGTTTCAGGTAGCAGTGAGTAACGCTAATACATTCAACATCACTAAGGCTGATTTCTTTTGCTGGAGTGTAGTCAGTCACCAAGGTCACACATGTTCATGGTCTCAAAAAGCTGTTTGCACATTTGCTCTTTTCTGTTTCTGAAAACTGTAATGAAAATGTATGCGACTGTTAGAGTACTTAACACTTGCAGGAAAAAACAGTAGTAAGTGTGCTTTGAAATTGGCAAGCAAATTTCATTTTCTGCCTAAAATCACAGCATGAGTCTGGGAGCACAGAGGAATTGCTGTCAGAGATGTATTTCGTGTCTCTCTGGTTCTTTTTGGAAGTAACCATGCATATGTCTCTTGCAACTGAAAATACACAGTGTGCATAAGCAGACTGTTAGCACACACCCAGCAGTTTATCCTGTACAATCATGCTGAGTATTCACAAGTGAGTGGCGTTTCAGGTGGCAGTGAGTAACGCTAATACATTCAACATCACTAAGGCAGATTTCTTTTGCTGGAGTGTAGTCAGTCACCAAGGTCACACATGTTCATGGTCTCAAAAAGCTGTTTGCACATGTGCTGTTTTCTGTATCTGAAAACTGTAATGAAAATGTATGCGACTGTTAGAGTAATTAACACTTGGAGGAAAAAACAGTAGTAAGTGTGCTTTGAAATTGGCAAGCAAATTTCATTTTCTGCCTAAAATCACAGAAAACAGTAGTAAGTGTGCTTTGAAATTGGCAAGCAAATTTCATTTTCTGCGTAAAATCACAGCATGAGTCTGTGAGCACAGGGGAATTGCTGTCAGAGATGTATTTCGTGTCTCTCTGGTTCTTTTTGGAAGTAACCATGCATATGTCTCTTGCAACTGAAAATACACAGTGTGCATAAGCAGACTGTTAGCCCACACCCAGCAGTTTATCCTGTGCAATCATGCTGAGTATTCACAAGTGAGTGGTGTTTCAGGTAGCAGTGAGTAACGCTAATACATTCAACATCACTAAGGCTGATTTCTTTTGCTGGAGTGTAGTCAGTCACCAAGGTCACACATGTTCATGGTCTCAAAAAGCTATTTGCACATGTGCTCTTTTCTGTTTCTGAAAACTGTAATGAAAATGTATGCGACTGTTAGAGTACTTAACACTTTCAGGAAAAAACAGTAGTAAGTGTGCTTTGAAATTGGCAAGCAAATTTCATTTTCTGCCTAAAATCACAGAAAACAGTAGTAAGTGTGCTTTGAAATTGGCAAGCAAATTTCATTTTCTGCGTAAAATCACAGCATGAGTCTGGGAGCACAGAGGAATTGCTGTCAGAGATGTATTTCGTGTCTCTCTGGTTCTTTTTGGAAGTAACCATGCATATGTCTCTTGCAACTGAAAATACACAGTGTGCATAAGCAGACTGTTAGCACATACCCAGCAGTTTATCCTGTACAATCATGCTGAGTATTCACAAGTGAGTGGTGTTTCAGGTAGCAGTGAGTAACGCTAATACATTCAACATCACTAAGGCAGATTTCTTTTGCTGGAGTGTAGTCAGTCACCAAGGTCACACATGTTCATGGTCTCAAAAATCTGTTTGCACATGTGCTGTTTTCTGTATCTGAAAACTGTAATGAAAATGTATGCGACTGTTAGAGTAATTAACACTTGGAGGAAAAAACAGTAGTAAGTGTGCTTTGAAATTGGCAAGCAAATTTCATTTTCTGCCTAAAATCACAGAAAACAGTAGTAAGTGTGCTTTGAAATTGGCAAGCAAATTTCATTTTCTGCGTAAAATCACAGCATGAGTCTGTGAGCACAGAGGAATTGCTGTCAGAGATGTATTTCGTGTCTCTCTGGTTCTTTTTGGAAGTAACCATGCATATGTCTCTTGCAACTGAAAATACACAGTCTGCATAAGCAGACTGTTAGCACACACCCAGCAGTTTATCCTGTAGAATCATGCTTAGTATTCACAAGTGAGTGGTGTTTCAGGTAGCAGTGAGTAACGCTAATACATTCAACATCACTAAGGCTGATTTCTTTTGCTGGAGTGTAGTCAGTCACCAAGGTCACACATGTTCATGGTCTCAAAAAGCTGTTTGCACATGTGCTGTTTTCTGTATCTGAAAACTGTAATGAAAATGTATGCGACTGTTAGAGTAATTAACACTTGGAGGAAAAAACAGTAGTAAGTGTGCTTTGAAATTGGCAAGCAAATTTCATTTTCTGCCTAAAATCACAGAAAACAGTAGTAAGTGTGCTTTGAAATTGGCAAGCAAATTTCATTTTCTGTGTAAAATCACAGCATGAGTCTGTGAGCACAGAGGAATTGCTGTCAGAGATATATTTCGTGTTTCTCTGGTTCTTTTTGGAAGTAACCATGCATATGTCTCTTGCAACTGAAAATACACAGTCTGCATAAGCAGACTGTTAGCACACACCCAGCAGTTTATCCTGTAGAATCGTGCTTAGTATTCACAAGTGAGTGGTGTTTCAGGTAGCAGTGAGTAACGCTAATATATTCAACATCACTAAGGCTGATTTCTTTTGCTGGAGTGTAGTCAGTCACCAAGGTCACACATGTTCATGGTCTCAAAAAGCTGTTTGCACATGTGCTGTTTTCTGTATCTGAAAACTGTAATGAAAATGTATGCGACTGTTAGAGTAATTAACACTTGGAGGAAAAAACAGTAGTAAGTGTGCTTTGAAATTGGCAAGCAAATTTCATTTTCTGCCTAAAATCACAGAAAACAGTAGTAAGTGTGCTTTGAAATTGGCAAGCAAATTTCATTTTCTGCGTAAAATCACAGCATGAGTCTGTGAGCACAGGGGAATTGCTGTCAGAGATGTATTTCGTGTCTCTCTGGTTCTTTTTGGAAGTAACCATGCATATGTCTCTTGCAACTGAAAATACACAGTGTGCATAAGCAGACTGTTAGCCCACACCCAGCAGTTTATCCTGTGCAATCATGCTGAGTATTCACAAGTGAGTGGTGTTTCAGGTAGCAGTGAGTAACGCTAATACATTCAACATCACTAAGGCTGATTTCTTTTGCTGGAGTGTAGTCAGTCACCAAGGTCACACATGTTCATGGTCTCAAAAAGCTATTTGCACATGTGCTCTTTTCTGTTTCTGAAAACTGTAATGAAAATGTATGCGACTGTTAGAGTACTTAACACTTTCAGGAAAAAACAGTAGTAAGTGTGCTTTGAAATTGGCAAGCAAATTTCATTTTCTGCCTAAAATCACAGAAAACAGTAGTAAGTGTGCTTTGAAATTGGCAAGCAAATTTCATTTTCTGCGTAAAATCACAGCATGAGTCTGGGA
The DNA here is from genome assembly GCF_964204655.1 of Triturus cristatus. Lineage (NCBI taxonomy): Eukaryota > Metazoa > Chordata > Amphibia > Caudata > Salamandridae > Triturus > Triturus cristatus. Next base: position 779,121,631 of record NC_140594.1, read on the forward strand.
GCACAGAGGAATTGCTGTCAGAGATGTATTTCGTGTCTCTCTGGTTCTTTTTGGAAGTAACCATGCATATGTCTCTTGCAACTGAAAATACACAGTGTGCATAAGCAGACTGTTAGCACATACCCAGCAGTTTATCCTGTACAATCATGCTGAGTATTCACAAGTGAGTGGTGTTTCAGGTAGCAGTGAGTAACGCTAATACATTCAACATCACTAAGGCAGATTTCTTTTGCTGGAGTGTAGTCAGTCACCAAGGTCACACATGTTCATGGTCTCAAAAATCTGTTTGCACATGTGCTGTTTTCTGTATCTGAAAACTGTAATGAAAATGTATGCGACTGTTAGAGTAATTAACACTTGGAGGAAAAAACAGTAGTAAGTGTGCTTTGAAATTGGCAAGCAAATTTCATTTTCTGCCTAAAATCACAGAAAACAGTAGTAAGTGTGCTTTGAAATTGGCAAGCAAATTTCATTTTCTGCGTAAAATCACAGCATGAGTCTGTGAGCACAGAGGAATTGCTGTCAGAGATGTATTTCGTGTCTCTCTGGTTCTTTTTGGAAGTAACCATGCATATGTCTCTTGCAACTGAAAATACACAGTCTGCATAAGCAGACTGTTAGCACACACCCAGCAGTTTATCCTGTAGAATCATGCTTAGTATTCACAAGTGAGTGGTGTTTCAGGTAGCAGTGAGTAACGCTAATACATTCAACATCACTAAGGCTGATTTCTTTTGCTGGAGTGTAGTCAGTCACCAAGGTCACACATGTTCATGGTCTCAAAAAGCTGTTTGCACATGTGCTGTTTTCTGTATCTGAAAACTGTAATGAAAATGTATGCGACTGTTAGAGTAATTAACACTTGGAGGAAAAAACAGTAGTAAGTGTGCTTTGAAATTGGCAAGCAAATTTCATTTTCTGCCTAAAATCACAGAAAACAGTAGTAAGTGTGCTTTGAAATTGGCAAGCAAATTTCATTTTCTGTGTAAAATCACAGCATGAGTCTGTGAGCACAGAGGAATTGCTGTCAGAGATATATTTCGTGTTTCTCTGGTTCTTTTTGGAAGTAACCATGCATATGTCTCTTGCAACTGAAAATACACAGTCTGCATAAGCAGACTGTTAGCACACACCCAGCAGTTTATCCTGTAGAATCGTGCTTAGTATTCACAAGTGAGTGGTGTTTCAGGTAGCAGTGAGTAACGCTAATATATTCAACATCACTAAGGCTGATTTCTTTTGCTGGAGTGTAGTCAGTCACCAAGGTCACACATGTTCATGGTCTCAAAAAGCTGTTTGCACATGTGCTGTTTTCTGTATCTGAAAACTGTAATGAAAATGTATGCGACTGTTAGAGTAATTAACACTTGGAGGAAAAAACAGTAGTAAGTGTGCTTTGAAATTGGCAAGCAAATTTCATTTTCTGCCTAAAATCACAGAAAACAGTAGTAAGTGTGCTTTGAAATTGGCAAGCAAATTTCATTTTCTGCGTAAAATCACAGCATGAGTCTGTGAGCACAGGGGAATTGCTGTCAGAGATGTATTTCGTGTCTCTCTGGTTCTTTTTGGAAGTAACCATGCATATGTCTCTTGCAACTGAAAATACACAGTGTGCATAAGCAGACTGTTAGCCCACACCCAGCAGTTTATCCTGTGCAATCATGCTGAGTATTCACAAGTGAGTGGTGTTTCAGGTAGCAGTGAGTAACGCTAATACATTCAACATCACTAAGGCTGATTTCTTTTGCTGGAGTGTAGTCAGTCACCAAGGTCACACATGTTCATGGTCTCAAAAAGCTATTTGCACATGTGCTCTTTTCTGTTTCTGAAAACTGTAATGAAAATGTATGCGACTGTTAGAGTACTTAACACTTTCAGGAAAAAACAGTAGTAAGTGTGCTTTGAAATTGGCAAGCAAATTTCATTTTCTGCCTAAAATCACAGAAAACAGTAGTAAGTGTGCTTTGAAATTGGCAAGCAAATTTCATTTTCTGCGTAAAATCACAGCATGAGTCTGGGAGCACAGAGGAATTGCTGTCAGAGATGTATTTCGTGTCTCTCTGGTTCTTTTTGGAAGTAACCATGCATATGTCTCTTGCAACTGAAAATACACAGTGTGCATAAGCAGACTGTTAGCACATACCCAGCAGTTTATCCTGTACAATCATGCTGAGTATTCACAAGTGAGTGGTGTTTCAGGTAGCAGTGAGTAACGCTAATACATTCAACATCACTAAGGCAGATTTCTTTTGCTGGAGTGTAGTCAGTCACCAAGGTCACACATGTTCATGGTCTCAAAAATCTGTTTGCACATGTGCTGTTTTCTGTATCTGAAAACTGTAATGAAAATGTATGCGACTGTTAGAGTAATTAACACTTGGAGGAAAAAACAGTAGTAAGTGTGCTTTGAAATTGGCAAGCAAATTTCATTTTCTGCCTAAAATCACAGAAAACAGTAGTAAGTGTGCTTTGAAATTGGCAAGCAAATTTCATTTTCTGCGTAAAATCACAGCATGAGTCTGTGAGCACAGAGGAATTGCTGTCAGAGATGTATTTCGTGTCTCTCTGGTTCTTTTTGGAAGTAACCATGCATATGTCTCTTGCAACTGAAAATACACAGTCTGCATAAGCAGACTGTTAGCACACACCCAGCAGTTTATCCTGTAGAATCATGCTTAGTATTCACAAGTGAGTGGTGTTTCAGGTAGCAGTGAGTAACGCTAATACATTCAACATCACTAAGGCTGATTTCTTTTGCTGGAGTGTAGTCAGTCACCAAGGTCACACATGTTCATGGTCTCAAAAAGCTGTTTGCACATGTGCTGTTTTCTGTATCTGAAAACTGTAATGAAAATGTATGCGACTGTTAGAGTAATTAACACTTGGAGGAAAAAACAGTAGTAAGTGTGCTTTGAAATTGGCAAGCAAATTTCATTTTCTGCCTAAAATCACAGAAAACAGTAGTAAGTGTGCTTTGAAATTGGCAAGCAAATTTCATTTTCTGTGTAAAATCACAGCATGAGTCTGTGAGCACAGAGGAATTGCTGTCAGAGATATATTTCGTGTTTCTCTGGTTCTTTTTGGAAGTAACCATGCATATGTCTCTTGCAACTGAAAATACACAGTCTGCATAAGCAGACTGTTAGCACACACCCAGCAGTTTATCCTGTAGAATCGTGCTTAGTATTCACAAGTGAGTGGTGTTTCAGGTAGCAGTGAGTAACGCTAATATATTCAACATCACTAAGGCTGATTTCTTTTGCTGGAGTGTAGTCAGTCACCAAGGTCACACATGTTCATGGTCTCAAAAAGCTGTTTGCACATGTGCTGTTTTCTGTATCTGAAAACTGTAATGAAAATGTATGCGACTGTTAGAGTACTTAACACTTTCAGGAAAAAACAGAAGTAAGTGTGCTTTGAAATTGGCAAGCAAATTTCATTTTCTGCCTAAAATCACAGAAAACAGTAGTAAGTGTGCTTTGAAATTGGCAAGCAAATTTCATTTTCTGCGTAAAATCACAGCATGAGTCTGGGAGCACAGAGGAATTGATGTCAGAGATGTGTTTCGTGTCTCTCTGGTTCTTTTTGGAAGTAACCATGCATATGTCTCTTGCAACTGAAAATACACAGTGTGCATAAGCAGACTGTTAGCACACACCCAGCAGTTTATCCTGTACAATCATGCTGAGTATTCACAAGTGAGTGGTGTTTCAGGTAGCAGTGAGTAACGCTAATACATTCAACATCACTAAGGCAGATTTCTTTTGCTGGAGTGTAGTCAGTCACCAAGGTCACACATGTTCATGGTCTCAAAAAGCTGTTTGCACATGTGCTCTTTTCTGTTTCTGAAAACTGTAATGAAAATGTATGCGACTGTTAGAGTAATTAACACTTGGAGGAAAAAACAGTAGTAAGTGTGCTTTGAAATTGGCAAGCAAATTTCATTTTCTGCCTAAAATCACAGAAAACAGTAGTAAGTGTGCTTTGAAATTGGCAAGCAAATTTCATTTTCTGTGTAAAATCACAGCATGAGTCTGTGAGCACAGAGGAATTGCTGTCAGAGATATATTTCGTGTTTCTCTGGTTCTTTTTGGAAGTAACCATGCATATGTCTCTTGCAACTGAAAATACACAGTCTGCATAAGCAGACTGTTAGCACACACCCAGCAGTTTATCCTGTAGAATCGTGCTTAGTATTCACAAGTGAGTGGTGTTTCAGGTAGCAGTGAGTAACGCTAATATATTCAACATCACTAAGGCTGATTTCTTTTGCTGGAGTGTAGTCAGTCACCAAGGTCACACATGTTCATGGTCTCAAAAATCTGTTTGCACATGTGCTGTTTTCTGTATCTGAAAACTGTAATGAAAATGTATGCGACTGTTAGAGTAATTAACACTTGGAGGAAAAAACAGTAGTAAGTGTGCTTTGAAATTGGCAAGCAAATTTCATTTTCTGCCTAAAATCACAGAAAACAGTAGTAAGTGTGCTTTGAAATTGGCAAGCAAATTTCATTTTCTGCGTAAAATCACAGCATGAGTCTGTGAGCACAGAGGAATTGCTGTCAGAGATGTATTTCGTGTCTCTCTGGTTCTTTTTGGAAGTAACCATGCATATGTCTCTTGCAACTGAAAATACACAGTCTGCATAAGCAGACTGTTAGCACACACCCAGCAGTTTATCCTGTAGAATCATGCTTAGTATTCACAAGTGAGTGGTGTTTCAGGTAGCAGTGAGTAACGCTAATACATTCAACATCACTAAGGCTGATTTCTTTTGCTGGAGTGTAGTCAGTCACCAAGGTCACACATGTTCATGGTCTCAAAAAGCTGTTTGCACATGTGCTGTTTTCTGTATCTGAAAACTGTAATGAAAATGTATGCGACTGTTAGAGTAATTAACACTTGGAGGAAAAAACAGTAGTAAGTGTGCTTTGAAATTGGCAAGCAAATTTCATTTTCTGCCTAAAATCACAGAAAACAGTAGTAAGTGTGCTTTGAAATTGGCAAGCAAATTTCATTTTCTGTGTAAAATCACAGCATGAGTCTGTGAGCACAGAGGAATTGCTGTCAGAGATATATTTCGTGTTTCTCTGGTTCTTTTTGGAAGTAACCATGCATATGTCTCTTGCAACTGAAAATACACAGTCTGCATAAGCAGACTGTTAGCACACACCCAGCAGTTTATCCTGTAGAATCGTGCTTAGTATTCACAAGTGAGTGGTGTTTCAGGTAGCAGTGAGTAACGCTAATATATTCAACATCACTAAGGCTGATTTCTTTTGCTGGAGTGTAGTCAGTCACCAAGGTCACACATGTTCATGGTCTCAAAAAGCTGTTTGCACATGTGCTGTTTTCTGTATCTGAAAACTGTAATGAAAATGTATGCGACTGTTAGAGTACTTAACACTTTCAGGAAAAAACAGAAGTAAGTGTGCTTTGAAATTGGCAAGCAAATTTCATTTTCTGCCTAAAATCACAGAAAACAGTAGTAAGTGTGCTTTGAAATTGGCAAGCAAATTTCATTTTCTGCGTAAAATCACAGCATGAGTCTGGGAGCACAGAGGAATTGATGTCAGAGATGTGTTTCGTGTCTCTCTGGTTCTTTTTGGAAGTAACCATGCATATGTCTCTTGCAACTGAAAATACACAGTGTGCATAAGCAGACTGTTAGCACACACCCAGCAGTTTATCCTGTACAATCATGCTGAGTATTCACAAGTGAGTGGTGTTTCAGGTAGCAGTGAGTAACGCTAATACATTCAACATCACTAAGGCAGATTTCTTTTGCTGGAGTGTAGTCAGTCACCAAGGTCACACATGTTCATGGTCTCAAAAAGCTGTTTGCACATGTGCTCTTTTCTGTTTCTGAAAACTGTAATGAAAATGTATGCGACTGTTAGAGTAATTAACACTTGGAGGAAAAAACAGTAGTAAGTGTGCTTTGAAATTGGCAAGCAAATTTCATTTTCTGCCTAAAATCACAGAAAACAGTAGTAAGTGTGCTTTGAAATTGGCAAGCAAATTTCATTTTCTGTGTAAAATCACAGCATGAGTCTGTGAGCACAGAGGAATTGCTGTCAGAGATATATTTCGTGTTTCTCTGGTTCTTTTTGGAAGTAACCATGCATATGTCTCTTGCAACTGAAAATACACAGTCTGCATAAGCAGACTGTTAGCACACACCCAGCAGTTTATCCTGTAGAATCGTGCTTAGTATTCACAAGTGAGTGGTGTTTCAGGTAGCAGTGAGTAACGCTAATATATTCAACATCACTAAGGCTGATTTCTTTTGCTGGAGTGTAGTCAGTCACCAAGGTCACACATGTTCATGGTCTCAAAAAGCTGTTTGCACATGTGCTGTTTTCTGTATCTGAAAACTGTAATGAAAATGTATGCGACTGTTAGAGTACTTAACACTTTCAGGAAAAAACAGTAGTAAGTGTGCTTTGAAATTGGCAAGCAAATTTCATTTTCTGCCTAAAATCACAGAAAACAGTAGTAAGTGTGCTTTGAAATTGGCAAGCAAATTTCATTTTCTGCGTAAAATCACAGCATGAGTCTGGGAGCACAGAGGAATTGCTGTCAGAGATGTGTTTCGTGTCTCTCTGGTTCTTTTTGGAAGTAACCATGCATATGTCTCTTGCAACTGAAAATACACAGTGTGCATAAGCAGACTGTTAGCACACACCCAGCAGTTTATCCTGTACAATCATGCTGAGTATTCACAAGTGAGTGGTGTTTCAGGTAGCAGTGAGTAACGCTAATACATTCAACATCACTAAGGCAGATTTCTTTTGCTGGAGTGTAGTCAGTCACCAAGGTCACACATGTTCATGGTCTCAAAAAGCTGTTTGCACATGTGCTCTTTTCTGTTTCTGAAAACTGTAATGAAAATGTATGCGACTGTTAGAGTAATTAACACTTGGAGGAAAAAACAGTAGTAAGTGTGCTTTGAAATTGGCAAGCAAATTTCATTTTCTGCCTAAAATCACAGCATGAGTCTGTGAGCACAGAGGAATTGCTGTCAGAGATGTATTTCGTGTCTCTCTGGTTCTTTTTGGAAGTAACCATGCATATGTCTCTTGCAACTGAAAATACACAGTGTGCATAGGCAGACTGTTAGCCCACACCCAGCAGTTTATCCTGTACAATCATGCTGAGTATTCACAAGTGAGTGGTGTTTCAGGTAGCAGTGAGTAACGCTAATACATTCAACATCACTAAGGCAGATTTCTTTTGCTGGAGTGTAGTCAGTCACCAAGGTCACACATGTTCATGGTCTCAAAAAGCTGTTTGCACATGTGCTGTTTTCTGTATCTGAAAACTGTAATGAAAATGTATGCGACTGTTAGAGTAATTAACACTTGGAGGAAAAAACAGTAGTAAGTGTGCTTTGAAATTGGCAAGCAAATTTCATTTTCTGCCTAAAATCACAGAAAACAGTAGTAAGTGTGCTTTGAAATTGGCAAGCAAATTTCATTTTCTGCGTAAAATCACAGCATGAGTCTGTGAGCACAGAGGAATTGCTGTCAGAGATGTATTTCGTGTCTCTCTGGTTCTTTTTGGAAGTAACCATGCATATGTCTCTTGCAACTGAAAATACACAGTGTGCATAAGCAGACTGTTAGCACACACCCAGCAGTTTATCCTGTACAATCATGCTGAGTATTCACAAGTGAGTGGTGTTTCAGGTAGCAGTGAGTAACGCTAATACATTCAACATCACTCAGGCTGATTTCTTTTGCTGGAGTGTAGTCAGTCACCAAGGTCACACATGTTCATGGTCTCAAAAAGCTGTTTGCACATGTGCTCTTTTCTGTTTCTGAAAACTGTAATGAAAATGTATGCGACTGTTAGAGTACTTAACACTTGCAGGAAAAAACAGTAGTAAGTGTGCTTTGAAATTGGCAAGCAAATTTCATTTTCTGCCTAAAATCACAGAAAACAGTAGTAAGTGTGCTTTGAAATTGGCAAGCAAATTTCATTTTCTGCGTAAAATCACAGCATGAGTCTGGGAGCACAGAGGAATTGCTGTCAGAGATGTATTTCGTGTCTCTCTGGTTCTTTTTGGAAGTAACCATGCATATGTCTCTTGCAACTGATAATACACAGTCTGCATAAGCAGACTGTTAGCACACACCCAGCAGTTTATTCAGTAGAATCATGCTTAGTATTCACAAGTGAGTGGTGTTTCAGGTAGCTGTGAGTAACGCTAATACATTCAACATCACTAAGGCTGATTTTTTTTGCTGGAGTGTAGTCAGTCACCAAGGTCACACATGTTCATGGTCCCAAAAAGCTGTTTGCACATGTGCTGTTTTCTGTATCTGAAAACTGTAATGAAAATGTATGCGACTGTTAGAGTACTTAACACTTGGAGGAAAAAACAGTAGTAAGTGTGCTTTGAAATTGGCAAGCAAATTTCATTTTCTGCCTAAAATCACAGAAAACAGTAGTAAGTGTGCTTTGAAATTGGCAAGCAAATTTCATTTTCTGCGTAAAATCACAGCATGAGTCTGTGAGCACAGAGGAATTGCTGTCAGAGATGTATTTCGTGTCTCTCTGGTTCTTTTTGGAAGTAACCATGCATATGTCTCTTGCAACTGAAAATACACAGTGTGCATAAGCAGACTGTTAGCACACACCCAGCAGTTTATCCTGTACAATCATGCTGAGTATTCACAAGTGAGTGGTGTTTCAGGTAGCAGTGAGTAACGCTAATACATTCAACATCACTCAGGCTGATTTCTTTTGCTGGAGTGTAGTCAGTCACCAAGGTCACACATGTTCATGGTCTCAAAAAGCTGTTTGCACATGTGCTCTTTTCTGTTTCTGAAAACTGTAATGAAAATGTATGCGACTGTTAGAGTACTTAACACTTGCAGGAAAAAACAGTAGTAAGTGTGCTTTGAAATTGGCAAGCAAATTTCATTTTCTGCCTAAAATCACAGAAAACAGTAGTAAGTGTGCTTTGAAATTGGCAAGCAAATTTCATTTTCTGCGTAAAATCACAGCATGAGTCTGGGAGCACAGAGGAATTGCTGTCAGAGATGCATTTCGTGTCTCTCTGGTTCTTTTTGGAAGTAACCATGCATATGTCTCTTGCAACTGAAGATACACAGTGTGCATAAGCAGACTGTTAGCACACACCCAGCAGTTTATCCTGTACAATCATGCTGAGTATTCACAAGTGAGTGGCGTTTCAGGTAGCAGTGAGTAACGCTAATACATTCAACATCACTAAGGCAGATTTCTTTTGCTGGAGTGTAGTCAGTCACCAAGGTCACACATGTTCATGGTCTCAAAAAGCTGTTTGCACATGTGCTGTTTTCTGTATCTGAAAACTGTAATGAAAATGTATGCGACTGTTAGAGTAATTAACACTTGGAGGAAAAAACAGTAGTAAGTGTGCTTTGAAATTGGCAAGCAAATTTCATTTTCTGCCTAAAATCACAGAAAACAGTAGTAAGTGTGCTTTGAAATTGGCAAGCAAATTTCATTTTCTGCGTAAAATCACAGCATGAGTCTGTGAGCACAGAGGAATTGCTGTCAGAGATGTATTTCGTGTCTCTCTGGTTCTTTTTGGAAGTAACCATGCATATGTCTCTTGCAACTGAAAATACACAGTGTGCATAGGCAGACTGTTAGCCCACACCCAGCAGTTTATCCTGTACAATCATGCTGAGTATTCACAAGTGAGTGGTGTTTCAGGTAGCAGTGAGTAACGCTAATACATTCAACATCACTAAGGCAGATTTCTTTTGCTGGAGTGTAGTCAGTCACCAAGGTCACACATGTTCATGGTCTCAAAAAGCTGTTTGCACATGTGCTGTTTTCTGTATCTGAAAACTGTAATGAAAATGTATGCGACTGTTAGAGTAATTAACACTTGGAGGAAAAAACAGTAGTAAGTGTGCTTTGAAATTGGCAAGCAAATTTCATTTTCTGCGTAAAATCACAGCATGAGTCTGTGAGCACAGAGGAATTGCTGTCAGAGATGTATTTCGTGTCTCTCTGGTTCTTTTTGGAAGTAACCATGCATATGTCTCTTGCAACTGAAAATACACAGTCTGCATAAGCAGACTGTTAGCACACACCCAGCAGTTTATCCTGTAGAATCATGCTTAGTATTCACAAGTGAGTGGTGTTTCAGGTAGCAGTGAGTAACGCTAATACATTCAACATCACTAAGGCTGATTTCTTTTGCTGGAGTGTAGTCAGTCACCAAGGTCACACATGTTCATGGTCTCAAAAAGCTGTTTGCACATGTGCTGTTTTCTGTATCTGAAAACTGTAATGAAAATGTATGCGACTGTTAGAGTAATTAACACTTGGAGGAAAAAACAGTAGTAAGTGTGCTTTGAAAATGGCAAGCAAATTTCATTTTCTGCCTAAAATCACAGAAAACAGTAGTAAGTGTGCTTTGAAATTGGCAAGCAAATTTCATTTTCTGTGTAAAATCACAGCATGAGTCTGTGAGCACAGAGGAATTGCTGTCAGAGATGTATTTCGTGTTTCTCTGGTTCTTTTTGGAAGTAACCATGCATATGTCTCTTGCAACTGAAAATACACAGTCTGCATAAGCAGACTGTTAGCACACACCCAGCAGTTTATCCTGTAGAATCGTGCTTAGTATTCACAAGTGAGTGGTGTTTCAGGTAGCAGTGAGTAACGCTAATATATTCAACATCACTAAGGCTGATTTCTTTTGCTGGAGTGTAGTCAGTCACCAAGGTCACACATGTTCATGGTCTCAAAAAGCTGTTTGCACATGTGCTGTTTTCTGTATCTGAAAACTGTAATGAAAATGTATGCGACTGTTAGAGTACTTAACACTTTCAGGAAAAAACAGTAGTAAGTGTGCTTTGAAATTGGCAAGCAAATTTCATTTTCTGCCTAAAATCACAGAAAACAGTAGTAAGTGTGCTTTGAAATTGGCAAGCAAATTTCATTTTCTGCGTAAAATCACAGCATGAGTCTGGGAGCACAGAGGAATTGCTGTCAGAGATGTGTTTCGTGTCTCTCTGGTTCTTTTTGGAAGTAACCATGCATATGTCTCTTGCAACTGAAAATACACAGTGTGCATAAGCAGACTGTTAGCACACACCCAGCAGTTTATCCTGTACAATCATGCTGAGTATTCACAAGTGAGTGGTGTTTCAGGTAGCAGTGAGTAACGCTAATACATTCAACATCACTAAGGCAGATTTCTTTTGCTGGAGTGTAGTCAGTCACCAAGGTCACACATGTTCATGGTCTCAAAAAGCTGTTTGCACATGTGCTCTTTTCTGTTTCTGAAAACTGTAATGAAAATGTATGCGACTGTTAGAGTAATTAACACTTGGAGGAAAAAACAGTAGTAAGTGTGCTTTGAAATTGGCAAGCAAATTTCATTTTCTGCCTAAAATCACAGAAAACAGTAGTAAGTGTGCTTTGAAATTGGCAAGCAAATTTCATTTTCTGTGTAAAATCACAGCATGAGTCTGTGAGCACAGAGGAATTGCTGTCAGAGATATATTTCGTGTTTCTCTGGTTCTTTTTGGAAGTAACCATGCATATGTCTCTTGCAACTGAAAATACACAGTCTGCATAAGCAGACTGTTAGCACACACCCAGCAGTTTATCCTGTAGAATCGTGCTTAGTATTCACAAGTGAGTGGTGTTTCAGGTAGCAGTGAGTAACGCTAATATATTCAACATCACTAAGGCTGATTTCTTTTGCTGGAGTGTAGTCAGTCACCAAGGTCACACATGTTCATGGTCTCAAAAAGCTGTTTGCACATGTGCTGTTTTCTGTATCTGAAAACTGTAATGAAAATGTATGCGACTGTTAGAGTACTTAACACTTTCAGGAAAAAACAGTAGTAAGTGTGCTTTGAAATTGGCAAGCAAATTTCATTTTCTGCCTAAAATCACAGAAAACAGTAGTAAGTGTGCTTTGAAATTGGCAAGCAAATTTCATTTTCTGCGTAAAATCACAGCATGAGTCTGGGAGCACAGAGGAATTGCTGTCAGAGATGTGTTTCGTGTCTCTCTGGTTCTTTTTGGAAGTAACCATGCATATGTCTCTTGCAACTGAAAATACACAGTGTGCATAAGCAGACTGTTAGCACACACCCAGCAGTTTATCCTGTACAATCATGCTGAGTATTCACAAGTGAGTGGTGTTTCAGGTAGCAGTGAGTAACGCTAATACATTCAACATCACTAAGGCAGATTTCTTTTGCTGGAGTGTAGTCAGTCACCAAGGTCACACATGTTCATGGTCTCAAAAAGCTGTTTGCACATGTGCTCTTTTCTGTTTCTGAAAACTGTAATGAAAATGTATGCGACTGTTAGAGTAATTAACACTTGGAGGAAAAAACAGTAGTAAGTGTGCTTTGAAATTGGCAAGCAAATTTCATTTTCTGCCTAAAATCACAGAAAACAGTAGTAAGTGTGCTTTGAAATTGGCAAGCAAATTTCATTTTCTGCGTAAAATCACAGCATGAGTCTGTGAGCACAGAGGAATTGCTGTCAGAGATGTATTTCGTGTCTCTCTGGTTCTTTTTGGAAGTAACCATGCATATGTCTCTTGCAACTGAAAATACACAGTGTGCATAGGCAGACTGTTAGCCCACACCCAGCAGTTTATCCTGTACAATCATGCTGAGTATTCACAAGTGAGTGGTGTTTCAGGTAGCAGTGAGTAACGCTAATACATTCAACATCACTAAGGCAGATTTCTTTTGCTGGAGTGTAGTCAGTCACCAAGGTCACACATGTTCATGGTCTCAAAAAGCTGTTTGCACATGTGCTGTTTTCTGTATCTGAAAACTGTAATGAAAATGTATGCGACTGTTAGAGTAATTAACACTTGGAGGAAAAAACAGTAGTAAGTGTGCTTTGAAATTGGCAAGCAAATTTCATTTTCTGCCTAAAATCACAGAAAACAGTAGTAAGTGTGCTTTGAAATTGGCAAGCAAATTTCATTTTCTGCGTAAAATCACAGCATGAGTCTGTGAGCACAGAGGAATTGCTGTCAGAGATGTATTTCGTGTCTCTCTGGTTCTTTTTGGAAGTAACCATGCATATGTCTCTTGCAACTGAAAATACACAGTGTGCATAAGCAGACTGTTAGCACACACCCAGCAGTTTATCCTGTACAATCATGCTGAGTATTCACAAGTGAGTGGTGTTTCAGGTAGCAGTGAGTAACGCTAATACATTCAACATCACTCAGGCTGATTTCTTTTGCTGGAGTGTAGTCAGTCACCAAGGTCACACATGTTCATGGTCTCAAAAAGCTGTTTGCACATGTGCTCTTTTCTGTTTCTGAAAACTGTAATGAAAATGTATGCGACTGTTAGAGTACTTAACACTTGCAGGAAAAAACAGTAGTAAGTGTGCTTTGAAATTGGCAAGCAAATTTCATTTTCTGCCTAAAATCACAGAAAACAGTAGTAAGTGTGCTTTGAAATTGGCAAGCAAATTTCATTTTCTGCGTAAAATCACAGCATGAGTCTGGGAGCACAGAGGAATTGCTGTCAGAGATGTATTTCGTGTCTCTCTGGTTCTTTTTGGAAGTAACCATGCATATGTCTCTTGCAACTGATAATACACAGTCTGCATAAGCAGACTGTTAGCACACACCCAGCAGTTTATTCAGTAGAATCATGCTTAGTATTCACAAGTGAGTGGTGTTTCAGGTAGCTGTGAGTAACGCTAATACATTCAACATCACTAAGGCTGATTTTTTTTGCTGGAGTGTAGTCAGTCACCAAGGTCACACATGTTCATGGTCCCAAAAAGCTGTTTGCACATGTGCTGTTTTCTGTATCTGAAAACTGTAATGAAAATGTATGCGACTGTTAGAGTACTTAACACTTGGAGGAAAAAACAGTAGTAAGTGTGCTTTGAAATTGGCAAGCAAATTTCATTTTCTGCCTAAAATCACAGAAAACAGTAGTAAGTGTGCTTTGAAATTGGCAAGCAAATTTCATTTTCTGCGTAAAATCACAGCATGAGTCTGTGAGCACAGAGGAATTGCTGTCAGAGATGTATTTCGTGTCTCTCTGGTTCTTTTTGGAAGTAACCATGCATATGTCTCTTGCAACTGAAAATACACAGTGTGCATAAGCAGACTGTTAGCACACACCCAGCAGTTTATCCTGTACAATCATGCTGAGTATTCACAAGTGAGTGGTGTTTCAGGTAGCAGTGAGTAACGCTAATACATTCAACATCACTCAGGCTGATTTCTTTTGCTGGAGTGTAGTCAGTCACCAAGGTCACACATGTTCATGGTCTCAAAAAGCTGTTTGCACATGTGCTCTTTTCTGTTTCTGAAAACTGTAATGAAAATGTATGCGACTGTTAGAGTACTTAACACTTGCAGGAAAAAACAGTAGTAAGTGTGCTTTGAAATTGGCAAGCAAATTTCATTTTCTGCCTAAAATCACAGAAAACAGTAGTAAGTGTGCTTTGAAATTGGCAAGCAAATTTCATTTTCTGCGTAAAATCACAGCATGAGTCTGGGAGCACAGAGGAATTGCTGTCAGAGATGTATTTCGTGTCTCTCTGGTTCTTTTTGGAAGTAACCATGCATATGTCTCTTGCAACTGAAAATACACAGTGTGCATAAGCAGACTGTTAGCACACACCCAGCAGTTTATCCTGTACAATCATGCTGAGTATTCACAAGTGAGTGGCGTTTCAGGTAGCAGTGAGTAACGCTAATACATTCAACATCACTAAGGCAGATTTCTTTTGCTGGAGTGTAGTCAGTCACCAAGGTCACACATGTTCATGGTCTCAAAAAGCTGTTTGCACATGTGCTGTTTTCTGTATCTGAAAACTGTAATGAAAATGTATGCGACTGTTAGAGTAATTAACACTTGGAGGAAAAAACAGTAGTAAGTGTGCTTTGAAATTGGCAAGCAAATTTCATTTTCTGCCTAAAATCACAGAAAACAGTAGTAAGTGTGCTTTGAAATTGGCAAGCAAATTTCATTTTCTGCGTAAAATCACAGCATGAGTCTGTGAGCACAGAGGAATTGCTGTCAGAGATGTATTTCGTGTCTCTCTGGTTCTTTTTGGAAGTAACCATGCATATGTCTCTTGCAACTGAAAATACACAGTGTGCATAGGCAGACTGTTAGCCCACACCCAGCAGTTTATCCTGTACAATCATGCTGAGTATTCACAAGTGAGTGGTGTTTCAGGTAGCAGTGAGTAACGCTAATACATTCAACATCACTAAGGCAGATTTCTTTTGCTGGAGTGTAGTCAGTCACCAAGGTCACACATGTTCATGGTCTCAAAAAGCTGTTTGCACATGTGCTGTTTTCTGTATCTGAAAACTGTAATGAAAATGTATGCGACTGTTAGAGTAATTAACACTTGGAGGAAAAAACAGTAGTAAGTGTGCTTTGAAATTGGCAAGCAAATTTCATTTTCTGCGTAAAATCACAGCATGAGTCTGTGAGCACAGAGGAATTGCTGTCAGAGATGTATTTCGTGTCTCTCTGGTTCTTTTTGGAAGTAACCATGCATATGTCTCTTGCAACTGAAAATACACAGTCTGCATAAGCAGACTGTTAGCACACACCCAGCAGTTTATCCTGTAGAATCATGCTTAGTATTCACAAGTGAGTGGTGTTTCAGGTAGCAGTGAGTAACGCTAATACATTCAACATCACTAAGGCTGATTTCTTTTGCTGGAGTGTAGTCAGTCACCAAGGTCACACATGTTCATGGTCTCAAAAAGCTGTTTGCACATGTGCTGTTTTCTGTATCTGAAAACTGTAATGAAAATGTATGCGACTGTTAGAGTAATTAACACTTGGAGGAAAAAACAGTAGTAAGTGTGCTTTGAAATTGGCAAGCAAATTTCATTTTCTGCCTAAAATCACAGAAAACAGTAGTAAGTGTGCTTTGAAATTGGCAAGCAAATTTCATTTTCTGTGTAAAATCACAGCATGAGTCTGTGAGCACAGAGGAATTGCTGTCAGAGATGTATTTCGTGTTTCTCTGGTTCTTTTTGGAAGTAACCATGCATATGTCTCTTGCAACTGAAAATACACAGTCTGCATAAGCAGACTGTTAGCACACACCCAGCAGTTTATCCTGTAGAATTGTGCTTAGTATTCACAAGTGAGTGGTGTTTCAGGTAGCAGTGAGTAACGCTAATATATTCAACATCACTAAGGCTGATTTCTTTTGCTGGAGTGTAGTCAGTCACCAAGGTCACACATGTTCATGGTCTCAAAAAGCTGTTTGCACATGTGCTGTTTTCTGTATCTGAAAACTGTAATGAAAATGTATGCGACTGTTAGAGTACTTAACACTTTCAGGAAAAAACAGTAGTAAGTGTGCTTTGAAATTGGCAAGCAAATTTCATTTTCTGCCTAAAATCACAGAAAACAGTAGTAAGTGTGCTTTGAAATTGGCAAGCAAATTTCATTTTCTGCGTAAAATCACAGCATGAGTCTGTGAGCACAGAGGAATTGCTGTCAGAGATGTATTTCGTGTCTCTCTGGTTCTTTTTGGAAGTAACCATGCATATGTCTCTTGCAACTGAAAATACACAGTGTGCATAAGCAGACTGTTAGCACACACCCAGCAGTTTATCCTGTACAATCATGCTGAGTATTCACAAGTGAGTGGTGTTTCAGGTAGCAGTGAGTAACGCTAATACATTCAACATCACTAAGGCAGATTTCTTTTGCTGGAGTGTAGTCAGTCACCAAGGTCACACATGTTCATGGTCTCAAAAAGCTGTTTGCACATGTGCTGTTTTCTGTATCTGAAAACTGTAATGAAAATGTATGCGACTGTTAGAGTAATTAACACTTGGAGGAAAAAACAGTAGTAAGTGTGCTTTGAAATTGGCAAGCAAATTTCATTTTCTGCCTAAAATCACAGACAACAGTAGTAAGTGTGCTTTGAAATTGGCAAGCAAATTTCATTTTCTGCCTAAAATCACAGCATGAGTCTGGGAGCACAGAGGAATTGCTGTCAGAGATGTATTTCGTGTCTCTCTGGTTCTTTTTGGAAGTAACCATGCATATGTCTCTTGCAACTGAAAATACACAGTCTGCATAAGCAGACTGTTAGCACACACCCAGCAGTTTATCCTGTAGAATCGTGCTTAGTATTCACAAGTGAGTGGTGTTTCAGGTAGCAGTGAGTAACGCTAATATATTCAACATCACTAAGGCTGATTTCTTTTGCTGGAGTGTAGTCAGTCACCAAGGTCACACATGTTCATGGTCTCAAAAAGCTGTTTGCACATGTGCTGTTTTCTGTATCTGAAAACTGTAATGAAAATGTATGCGACTGTTAGAGTACTTAACACTTTCAGGAAAAAACAGTAGTAAGTGTGCTTTGAAATTGGCAAGCAAATTTCATTTTCTGCCTAAAATCACAGAAAACAGTAGTAAGTGTACTTTGAAATTGGCAAGCAAATTTCATTTTCTGCGTAAAATCACAGCATGAGTCTGGGAGCACAGAGGAATTGCTGTCAGAGATGTGTTTTGTGTCTCTCTGGTTCTTTTTGGAAGTAACCATGCATATGTCTCTTGCAACTGAAAATACACAGTGTGCATAAGCAGACTGTTAGCACACACCCAGCAGTTTATCCTGTACAATCATGCTGAGTATTCACAAGTGAGTGGTGTTTCGGGTGGCAGTGAGTAACGCTAATACATTCAACATCACTAAGGCAGATTTCTTTTGCTGGAGTGTAGTCAGTCACCAAGGTCACACATGTTCATGGTCTCAAAAAGCTGTTTGCACATGTGCTCTTTTCTGTTTCTGAAAACTGTAATGAAAATGTATGCGACTGTTAGAGTACTTAACACTTTCAGGAAAAAACAGTAGTAAGTGTGCTTTGAAATTGGCAAGCAAATTTCATTTTCTGCCTAAAATCACAGAAAACAGTAGTAAGTGTGCTTTGAAATTGGCAAGCAAATTTCATTTTCTGCGTAAAATCACAGCATGAGTCTGGGAGCACAGAGGATTTGCTGTCAGAGATGTATTTCGTGTCTCTCTGGTTCTTTTTGGAAGTAACCATGCATATGTCTCTTGCAACTGAAAATACACAGTGTGCATAGGCAGACTGTTAGCACACACCCAGCAGTTTATCCTGTACAATCATGCTGAGTATTCACAAGTGAGTGGTGTTTCAGGTAGCAGTGAGTAACGCTAATACATTCAACATCACTAAGGCAGATTTCTTTTGCTGGAGTGTAGTCAGTCACCAAGGTCACACATGTTCATGGTCTCAAAAAGCTGTTTGCACATGTGCTGTTTTCTGTATCTGAAAACTGTAATGAAAATGTATGCGACTGTTAGAGTAATTAACACTTGGAGGAAAAAACAGTAGTAAGTGTGCTTTGAAATTGGCAAGCAAATTTCATTTTCTGCGTAAAATCACAGCATGAGTCTGTGAGCACAGAGGAATTGCTGTCAGAGATGTATTTCGTGTCTCTCTGGTTCTTTTTGGAAGTAACCATGCATATGTCTCTTGCAACTGAAAATACACAGTCTGCATAAGCAGACTGTTAGCACACACCCAGCAGTTTATCCTGTAGAATCATGCTTAGTATTCACAAGTGAGTGGTGTTTCAGGTAGCAGTGAGTAACGCTAATACATTCAACATCACTAAGGCTGATTTCTTTTGCTGGAGTGTAGTCAGTCACCAAGGTCACAGATGTTCATGGTCTCAAAAAGCTGTTTGCACATGTGCTGTTTTCTGTATCTGAAAACTGTAATGAAAATGTATGCGACTGTTAGAGTAATTAACACTTGGAGGAAAAAACAGTAGTAAGTGTGCTTTGAAATTGGCAAGCAAATTTCATTTTCTGCCTAAAATCACAGAAAACAGTAGTAAGTGTGCTTTGAAATTGGCAAGCAAATTTCATTTTCTGTGTAAAATCACAGCATGAGTCTGTGAGCACAGAGGAATTGCTGTCAGAGATGTATTTCGTGTTTCTCTGGTTCTTTTTGGAAGTAACCATGCATATGTCTCTTGCAACTGAAAATACACAGTCTGCATAAGCAGACTGTTAGCACACACCCAGCAGTTTATCCTGTAGAATCGTGCTTAGTATTCACAAGTGAGTGGTGTTTCAGGTAGCAGTGAGTAACGCTAATATATTCAACATCACTAAGGCTGATTTCTTTTGCTGGAGTGTAGTCAGTCACCAAGGTCACACATGTTCATGGTCTCAAAAAGCTGTTTGCACATGTGCTGTTTTCTGTATCTGAAAACTGTAATGAAAATGTATGCGACTGTTAGAGTACTTAACACTTTCAGGAAAAAACAGTAGTAAGTGTGCTTTGAAATTGGCAAGCAAATTTCATTTTCTGCCTAAAATCACAGAAAACAGTAGTAAGTGTGCTTTGAAATTGGCAAGCAAATTTCATTTTCTGCGTAAAATCACAGCATGAGTCTGTGAGCACAGAGGAATTGCTGTCAGAGATGTATTTCGTGTCTCTCTGGTTCTTTTTGGAAGTAACCATGCATATGTCTCTTGCAACTGAAAATACACAGTCTGCATAAGCAGACTGTTAGCACACACCCAGCAGTTTATCCTGTAGAATCATGCTTAGTATTCACAAGTGAGTGGTGTTACAGGTAGCAGTGAGTAACGCTTATACATTCAACATCACTAAGGCTGATTTATTTTGCTGGAGTGTAGTCAGTCACCAAGGTCACACATGTTCATGGTCTGAAAAAGCTGTGTGCACATGTGCTGTTTTCTGTATCTGAAAACTGTAATGAAAATGTATGCGACTGTTAGAGTAATTAACACTTGGAGGAAAAAACAGTAGTAAGTGTGCTTTGAAATTGGCAAGCAAATTTCATTTTCTGCCTAAAATCACAGACAACAGTAGTAAGTGTGCTTTGAAATTGGCAAGCAAATTTCATTTTCTGCGTAAAATCACAGCATGAGTCTGGAGCACAGAGGAATTGCTGTCAGAGATGTATTTCGTGTCTCTCTGGTTCTTTTTGGAAGTAACCATGCATATGTCTCTTGCAACTGAAAATACACAGTCTGCATAAGCAGACTGTTAGCACACACCCAGCAGTTTATCCTGTAGAATCATGCTTAGTATTCACAAGTGAGTGGTGTTTCAGGTAGCAGTGAGTAACGCTAATACATTCAACATCACTAAGGCTGATTTCTTTTGCTGGAGTGTAGTCAGTCACCAAGGTCACACATGTTCATGGTCTCAAAAAGCTGTTTGCACATGTGCTGTTTACTGTATCTGAAAACTGTAATGAAAATGTATGCGACTGTTAGAGTAATTAACACTTGGAGGAAAACACAGTAGTAAGTGTGCTTTGAAATTGGCAAGCAAATTTCATTTTCTGCCTAAAATCACAGAAAACAGTAGTAAGTGTGCTTTGAAATTGGCAAGCAAATTTCATTTTCTGTGTAAAATCACAGCATGAGTCTGTGAGCACAGAGGAATTGCTGTCAGAGATATATTTCGTGTTTCTCTGGTTCTTTTTGGAAGTAACCATGCATATGTCTCTTGCAACTGAAAATACACAGTCTGCATAAGCAGACTGTTAGCACACACCCAGCAGTTTATCCTGTAGAATCGTGCTTAGTATTCACAAGTGAGTGGTGTTTCAGGTAGCAGTGAGTAACGCTAATATATTGAACATCACTAAGGCTGATTTCTTTTGCTGGAGTGTAGTCAGTCACCAAGGTCACACATGTTCATGGTCTCAAAAAGCTGTTTGCACATGTGCTGTTTTCTGTATCTGAAAACTGTAATGAAAATGTATGCGACTGTTAGAGTACTTAACACTTTCAGGAAAAAACAGTAGTAAGTGTGCTTTGAAATTGGCAAGCAAATTTCATTTTCTGCCTAAAATCACAGAAAACAGTAGTAAGTGTACTTTGAAATTGGCAAGCAAATTTCATTTTCTGCGTAAAATCACAGCATGAGTCTGGGAGCACAGAGGAATTGCTGTCAGAGATGTGTTTCGTGTCTCTCTGGTTCTTTTTGGAAGTAACCATGCATATGTCTCTTGCAACTGAAAATACACAGTGTGCATAAGCAGACTGTTAGCACACACCCAGCAGTTTATCCTGTACAATCATGCTGAGTATTCACAAGTGAGTGGTGTTTCAGGTAGCAGTGAGTAACGCTAATACATTCAACATCACTAAGGCAGATTTCTTTTGCTGGAGTGTAGTCAGTCACCAAGGTCACACATGTTCATGGTCTCAAAAAGCTGTTTGCACATGTGCTCTTTTCTGTTTCTGAAAACTGTAATGAAAATGTATGCGACTGTTAGAGTACTTAACACTTTCAGGAAAAAACAGTAGTAAGTGTGATTTGAAATTGGCAAGCAAATTTCATTTTCTGCCTAAAATCATAGAAAACAGTAGTAAGTGTGCTTTGAAATTGGCAAGCAAATTTCATTTTCTGCGTAAAATCACAGCATGAGTCTGGGAGCACAGAGGAATTGCTGTCAGAGATGTATTTCGTGTCTCTCTGGTTCTTTTTGGAAGTAACCATGCATATGTCTCTTGCAACTGAAAATACACAGTGTGCATTAGGCAGACTGTTAGCACACACCCAGCAGTTTATCCTGTACAATCATGCTGAGTATTCACAAGTGAGTGGTGTTTCAGGTAGCAGTGAGTAACGCTAATACATTCAACATCACTAAGGCAGATTTCTTTTGCTGGAGTGTAGTCAGTCACCAAGGTCACACATGTTCATGGTCTCAAAAAGCTGTTTGCACATGTGCTGTTTTCTGTATCTGAAAACTGTAATGAAAATGTATGCGACTGTTAGAGTAATTAACACTTGGAGGAAAAAACAGTAGTAAGTGTGCTTTGAAATTGGCAAGCAAATTTCATTTTCTGCGTAAAATCACAGCATGAGTCTGTGAGCACAGAGGAATTGCTGTCAGAGATGTATTTCGTGTCTCTCTGGTTCTTTTTGGAAGTAACCATGCATATGTCTCTTGCAACTGAAAATACACAGTCTGCATAAGCAGACTGTTAGCACACACCCAGCAGTTTATCCTGTAGAATCATGCTTAGTATCCACAAGTGAGTGGTGTTTCAGGTAGCAGTGAGTAACGCTAATACATTCAACATCACTAAGGCTGATTTCTTTTGCTGGAGTGTAGTCAGTCACCAAGGTCACACATGTTCATGGTCTCAAAAAGCTGTTTGCACATGTACTGTTTTCTGTATCTGAAAACTGTAATGAAAATGTATGCGACTGTTAGAGTAATTAACACTGGAGGAAAAAACAGTAGTAAGTGTGCTTTGAAATTGGCAAGCAAATTTCATTTTCTGCCTAAAATCACAGAAAACAGTAGTAAGTGTGCTTTGAAATTGGCAAGCAAATTTCATTTTCTGTGTAAAATCACAGCATGAGTCTGTGAGCACAGAGGAATTGCTGTCAGAGATGTATTTCGTGTTTCTCTGGTTCTTTTTGGAAGTAACCATGCATATGTCTCTTGCAACTGAAAATACACAGTCTGCATAAGCAGACTGTTAGCACACACCCAGCAGTTTATCCTGTAGAATCGTGCTTAGTATTCACAAGTGAGTGGTGTTTCAGGTAGCAGTGAGTAACGCTAATATATTCAACATCACTAAGGCTGATTTCTTTTGCTGGAGTGTAGTCAGTCACCAAGGTCACACATGTTCATGGTCTCAAAAAGCTGTTTGCACATGTGCTGTTTTCTGTATCTGAAAACTGTAATGAAAATGTATGCGACTGTTAGAGTACTTAACACTTTCAGGAAAAAACAGTAGTAAGTGTGCTTTGAAATTGGCAAGCAAATTTCATTTTCTGCCTAAAATCACAGAAAACAGTAGTAAGTGTGCTTTGAAATTGGCAAGCAAATTTCATTTTCTGCGTAAAATCACAGCATGAGTCTGTGAGCACAGAGGAATTGCTGTCAGAGATGTATTTCGTGTCTCTCTGGTTCTTTTTGGAAGTAACCATGCATATGTCTCTTGCAACTGAAAATACACAGTCTGCATAAGCAGACTGTTAGCACACACCCAGCAGTTTATCCTGTAGAATCATGCTTAGTATTCACAAGTGAGTGGTGTTTCAGGTAGCAGTGAGTAACGCTAATACATTCAACATCACTAAGGCTGATTTATTTTGCTGGAGTGTAGTCAGTCACCAAGGTCACACATGTTCATGGTCTGAAAAAGCTGTGTGCACATGTGCTGTTTTCTGTATCTGAAAACTGTAATGAAAATGTATGCGACTGTTAGAGTAATTAACACTTGGAGGAAAAAACAGTAGTAAGTGTGCTTTGAAATTGGCAAGCAAATTTCATTTTCTGCCTAAAATCACAGAAAACAGTAGTAAGTGTGCTTTGAAATTGGCAAGCAAATTTCATTTTCTGCGTAAAATCACAGCATGAGTCTGTGAGCACAGAGGAATTGCTGTCAGAGATGTATTTCGTGTCTCTCTGGTTCTTTTTGGAAGTAACCATGCATATGTCTCTTGCAACTGAAAATACACAGTCTGCATAAGCAGACTGTTAGCACACACCCAGCAGTTTATCCTGTAGAATCATGCTTAGTATTCACAAGTGAGTGGTGTTTCAGGTAGCAGTGAGTAACGCTAATATATTCAACATCACTAAGGCTGATTTATTTTGCTGGAGTGTAGTCAGTCACCAAGGTCACACATGTTCATGGTCTCAAAAAGCTGTTTGCACATGTGCTGTTTTCTGTATCTGAAAACTGTAATGAAAATGTATGCGACTGTTCGAGTACTTAACACTTGGAGGAAAAAACAGTAGTAAGTGTGCTTTGAAATTGGCAAGCAAATTTCATTTTCTGCCTAAAATCACAGAAAAAAGTAGTAAGTGTGCTTTGAAATTGGCAAGCAAATTTCATTTTCTGCGTAAAATCACAGCATGAGTCTGTGAGCACAGAGGAATTGCTGTCAGAGATGTATTTCGTGTGAAAGGGAAAGCTTGTTTTCTGGAAATGTGGTGGTTAGCATTCAGCCCAAAACAGTTTCTCAAATAAGAGGCAAATGCTAACATATTTGAAATCAACATGGTAGATTTTTCTTCCACTCTTGCAATGGGTCATGTAGTTGCTACATGCTAAAAACTCATATTAACCCTTACCACACATGTAGTCTTACATACATGTTTACAGTGTTTATGCAGTTATGTAAGGGTCCATTCAAGTCTCTCTTGCACCTGACAGTAGACAGTCTTCAGAACCACACTCTTAGCAGAGAGGTAGCTGTTTTTCCTGTACACTCATGCTTACTAATCAGCACTGTGTGGTGTTTTAGGTAGGAGTGAGGAACGCTAATGCATTGAACATCACCAAGGATCATTATCTTTGCTGGAGTGTAGTCAGTCAGCCAGGTTACACATGTACATGCTCTAAAAAAGCTGATTGGACATGTGCTCTTATCTGCCTCTCTAAACTATAAAGAAAATGTGTCAGACTGTTAGAGTAATTAACAGTTGCAAAAAAAAAAAAATAAGTGTGCTTTTGATATGCAAATGAAATATCGTGTTCTGCCTAGAATCACACCAGGAATTGTTCTTAGAGATTAAATTTGTGTTGGTTTTCTGGTGTTTTTCACTTGTAGGAAAGGGGTAGATAGTGTTATAAGAAAAGAAAAGATCATAACAAATATAGTAATATATTAAAATTACAAAAAGGTATTTTTTTTTTACTTACTTTCAGGTATTGCTGCAGAGCAGTGAAGGAAATATAAGATGCCTATAAAATCAAGACAGCGAAAAAAACAGAAAAAACATGTATATTTGAAGACAACTGGAGGACCCAAGTTAGTTGAAGATGCTCATGTTGGGAAAAAGAAAAAGTCTTCTGGTAAGCAGACAAAGGAATTCTTTAAAAATATATTCAAAAAAAAGGAAAAATTTAAAAAATGCCCCTATTGGAAAAACTGTTTCAAGTAGAAAACAACAGGAGAATAGTGAGAATTTACTAAATGCTAATGTACAAGCAGAAGCTATAAAAATTAACTTGAGGGAGGAGCTTAGCGCGCATCCAAGATGGTCGCGTGAGCACAGGGCTCCCCGGACCCTCGCCACTCCTCGCAATTTATCCTGATGATATCCTGATTTCTTGGACGGGCTTTTGAAGGTGAACCTAGACTGAGTCCATAACTCCTTTCAGAATTTGAATCGGACTTGGGGGACCGAAATTACAGCATTTTGAACTTTTGAGGCCCATCTCGGGGCAGTGCTGGGGACTTGGTGAGCTGTGGATCCGGGACGTAGTTGAATAACATCGGCATTGGGACCTCACCAGTGGGCGTCCCCCACTTTCAGTTTCGCTTTTGGTCTGATTGAGGGTCTGTTCCGCTCTGCCGGGGACCAGTCCAGTCTGGTGTCATCACTGCTTTCTCCCTACGGAGTACTGAGTAAAGTCGTGACTTTCTCCGGACCCCACGGCCCAGCTTCTCGGCCGGTTGGTGCCCGGCCGACCGGCGGCCATTTTCACTCGGTCCTGTGGGCCCCTCCGGGGTGCATCTCCCACCATGACGGGCAGGGGTGAACCCGAGAAGCTGAAGACCAAGACGTCTGTTCGCGGGGGACAGTTCCAGACAAATGTTATGGACCGCTACACTCAAGCCAAGGGATCCCCAGGGCTCTCCAGCAATACCCCGGAGGATGCTAGAGACGGCCCATCTGTCCCTGTCGACTTGTCCCTGCAGGACATTATGGGCGCCATTACCAGTATGAAGGAGACCATCGGCCAGCAGTATGAGGCCCTGGCTCGTAAACTTGACACGGTCGCCATCGATGTCACTTTAATCAGGGCTGACCTGTCCAAAACTAACGAGAAGGTGAAGTCATTGGATTTGACGACCTCCAGCCTCACGCCCGATGTGTCGGAACTTCGAACAGACCTTGGCGCCCTGAAATCGGCAAACGACTTGATGTCCCATCGGTTGGATGATTTTGAGAACCTGGCAAGACGCAACAACATCCGCGTCATAGGTTGTCCGGAGAATCCCGAGACTCGTTCTGTTGACCTCCTGATCGAAGAGCTAATCCTCACCCATCTTGCCCCGTCTGGACTTAGCAAGTTTTTTGCTGTGGAGCGTGCACATCGTGTCCCGGGCGGTAATCCTAGGCCTGGCGCTCCCCCGAGGCCTATCATCGCCAAGCTTTTCCATTTCAGGGACCGAGATGCGATCTTGCAGGCCTCGAGGGTGCACGGCTCGGTAAAATACGAAAACTCCTCAGTCAATTTTTTCCCGGACTTCACTCAACTTGTTCAGAGACAGAGGATGGGCTTTCAGGGGGTTAAGCGACGTCTTCGGGACTTGGGCTTGAAGTATGCAATGCTCTTCCCTGCCAGGCTTCGAGTGGAACACGAGGAGCGGACCTTCTTTTTTGAACGACCGGACAATGTGAGTGACTGGTTGGATTCCCTGCCTGGTCGGGGCGATCGAGCGGGGCACTCTGGCGGTGCCGAGGGTGGTGAGCCTCTACAGAATTGACTTTTTGGTCCCTAACCTTGATACTCGGACATTACTCAGTTGGGTTCTACCTCTCTTGTATATTTTGTTTTATAGTAGCTCTCGTCTGGGTGGCGGCTGGCCTTCCTCCTCCTCCGGGGTCTTTTTGTAGAATGGGATTGTTAGGGCGACAGGCACACTGCATTTTGGGGTGGTTTTACAGTTTGCAGGGGTGCAGGGAGGGGGGAGTTGTAACGGGTTTTGGTGGGGGTGTTTGTGTTTGGGGGTGTTTTTTTTTCCCTCAAGGCGGCATATTTGTTCTTTCTTTGTTTCCGGTGTCCTGCTTTCTGTGGGGAGACTCCTGCTACTTTTGTGGGGATGGGGGGTAGTGGGCTGAGGTTGCTAACTTGGAACGTCAATGGATTGGGGGATCGTATCAAACGGGGTGTTGTACTACAATATTTGCGTCGTCTGGTGCCTGATGTTGTACTCCTGCAGGAAACGCATTTGGTTGGCAATGTGTGTCATGCTATGAATGGGTGGGGATACCGACTGGTTGCACACTCCGGGTTCACCACCGGTTCCAGGGGGGTCGGTATTCTTGTTCGGTCTTCCCTCCCACTAGAGATTGACAACGTCATCCTTGACGACAGAGGGCATTATGCCGCCCTAACTGGGAGGTGGGAGGGTAGGACCCTTTCTTTAGCCACGATATATGTCCCCCCGGGCCTCCAGACCTCCACTTTCTCTGATGTTGGTCGGATGTTGCTGGAACTCCCGGATAGTCTTCTCTTCATGGGTGGTGACTTTAACTCAGTGCTATCCGGCGACCTGGATCGTCATCCCCCCAGGGCCCTTACCGTTTCCCAATCATGGCTTGGTGGGTTCTTGGACACTTTTGGGCTGGTGGATTGTTGGAGGTTGATGCACCCGACGCAGTGTCAGTACACCTTCCACTCCGGGGCGCATGGGAGTCTCTCCAGGCTTGATTACTTCCTTATGCCCGCTTGCCCAGGCCACCCACATTGGTGAGGTTCGACACTTGGCCCGGGGCATCTCAGATCACTCCCCTGTGTGGCTGCATTTCGATACGGGGATGCATGCCGCGGGGCGGATCACCCCCATTAACCCTTGGCATCTCCGTAGCCCTAAGACTCGCGATAGCCTCCTGAAGTGGCTCGACCACTACTTCTTGGAGAACGAGGGGTCTGTCTTGTCCTCAGTGTCCTTGTGGAAAGCCTTTAAAACGGTCATACGGGGCCAGGCCCTCTCTTTAATAGCTGAGACCAAGAGAGCTAGGAATGGGGAGGCCACGGGGCTTGAGGCTGAAATACTGGAGTTGGAGGCTGAGCTAGACTCGGGTGTTACTCATGAGGGGCTTCATGCCCTTAGCTTGAAACAGTTTGAATACAAATCCCTTGTCACTGATGCCGCCAAGACATTGTACAGGGAACAGCAAGGTAGACTGTATGATGTCGGGGATAAGGCGAGTAAACTGATTGCTTGGCTTGATAAGAAGGAGAGAGTGAATCGCGTGGTCCCTGTGCTTCAGAACCCCGATGGGGTGCGTGTGACTGACCCTGGCGAGATTGTGGAGTGTTTTGCGGACTATTTTCATGTGATCTACTCCCCGGTGTCCGACAGAGATGTGGCTGACTCCTGTTCCCTGTTGAGGGATATTGCGCTGCCTTGCCTGTCTGAAGAGGATCAAGAATGCATGGATGCGTCGTTGTCAGCCGACGAGATCGCGGCCGCGATTCGTTCCCTTCGTACTGGTAAGGCTATGGGCCCCAATGGCTTGCCCATTGAATTGTACAAATTATGCCCTGATAAAGTGGCGCCGTTTCTCCGCGATATGTTTTTGGAGTCGCGTGAGCTTGGTTCCCTCCCTAGTGACCAACGTTTGGCTACCATAGTTGTGATTCCTAAGGAGGGCAAGCATCGTGATCGTTGTGCCTCATACAGGCCCATTTCCCTATTAAACGCTGAACCGAAGATTCTTGCCAAGGTCCTCGCTAATCGCTTACTCGCTGTTATCTGTGACTTGATTCATCCGGTTCAGTCCGGTTTCATTCCCCACCGGAACACTGCTCTCAACCTGCGGCGTTTGCATGGCGTTCTCGCCAGGGTGGAGTTTCTTTCCGAGCCGGCCATCTTGGCTTCGTTGGACGCCACGATGGCCTTTGACACGATCGAATGGCCATACCTCTGGGCCGCACTGGCGAAGTTCGGTTTCGGGGCGGGATTTATCAGTTGGGTGAGACTTTTATATACGGATCCGCTAGCTCAGGTTGTTGTCAATGGGAGGGTGTCCCAGCCCTTCGCTCTCGGGAGGGGCACTAGGCAGGGGTGTCCGTTGTCCCCCCTGCTCTTTGCTCTTGCTTTAGAACCGCTCGCAGCCTGGCTCCGATGGGAACCGTCGATAAGGGGTATTCAGTGGGCCCCTGGCTTTGAGGACCGAGTCTCGTTGTACGCCGACGATATTCTCTTGTACCTCACCTCCCCGCGTGAATCCCTTAATGTCCTTTTCGATGTCCTCACTTCTTTTGGGAAAAACTCCGGGTTGACTATTAATTGGTCCAAATCTTGTGTGTATGTCATTTCCGGTGGCCTTCCCCCCCTGCCGAATAGGTTTCCCATCCAAATTTCGCAATTCCGTTTCAAATACTTGGGGGTCTATGTATCGCTGGACCCGGCGGTCCGCCATGAGCATAATCTCCTTCCTCCTCTTCGGCGCTTGAAGTTGGATGTGGCCCGCTGGCGTAGGTTGCCGTTGTCGCCACTCGGTCGAGCGGCACTTTTTAAAATGATGTCACTGCCCCGATTTCTCTACGCACTCCAGAACTCCTTTGACATTATTCCGGCGGCTTATTTCCGGGAGGTAGAGGGTTTGCAGAGGAGACTGATTTGGGATGGTCGCGCTCGTATAGCCCTCGCAAAACTGACTCTCCCCTGGTACGACAAGGGCATCGCGCTCCCGGATATCAGGAGGTATTATTGGGCCTCCCAGCTGTCCGCTATCAACCATGCTACTTACGCACCGGGTCCGAATCCGGCTTTCGAGATGGATAAATATCAGTTGCCTGGTGGCGACTTCAACAGAGCACTCTATTCTCGGGCAGCTGGGAGGAACCTAACGGGACCCACTAAGATTGCAGTACGTGTGTGGAGGGATGCTAATGTTGCCATGGGTTGGAATGAGCGCCTGACACGAGCGACCCCCTTGTTTGCGTCGGACGGATTGGGATGCCTCTGGACAACAAAAGGCTTTGAGAACTGGGATATGATTGGCATCAGCAGAGTGGGTGACCTCTGGGTGAAAGGTGCGGTCAAATCCTTTGCGGTGCTTCAGAGTGAGTATGAGTTGAGTGAGAGGGAGTTCTTCAGGTACGTACAGGTTCGCCACGCTCTGCTGTCGGCCTTTGGGGCAGGTACCACGATCCCCGCGGCTTCCCCACTCGAGGACCGTATACTTGATGGTCATCTGCCCGATAGTACGATTTCCTTAATTTAAAAGAAGTTAATTAATAATCGGGCAGACCTCCTTGTGCGTCTTCGGGAGGCCTGGGCCGGAGACGGGTTGGAGTAGGACGACGAGGACTGGCAGTCTGCACTGTCCTCCCCGAAGGAGGTCACCATTCCGGCCCGTCTCCGTCTTGTCCAGCTAAAAATTCTTCACCGTGTGTATGTGATGGGTCCTTGGTTGGTTGTGATGGGTTTTTCTTCGGATGGGCTGTGTAAGCGTGGCTGTGGACTGAGTGCCACCTTCCTTCATATCCTTTGGGAGTGTCGCGAGGTCGAGGCTTATTGGCGCCGTGTGCATGCGGTGATGGAGGATGTCACGGGGGTCACTCTGTTGCCTGAGGCTCGTCGATGTCTGCTGAATGTATGGGAGCCTAATGACTACATCGTTGCCCAGGCCCGGTGGGCGGCACTTGGGAACATGATTGCAAAGAGGGATATCGCGCAGCTTTGGGGTTCCCGACGGTCTCCCACCGTGTCAGTGTGGAAGGAGAACATGGATTGGTGCATGTTCAGAGAGAAGACGGTATATCTGGTTTGGGGCAAGCCTGGGGCGTGGGGTAGAATTTGGGGTCAATGGAACGCCTACCGAGGTAACATTTGTACGCCCCCTTTTGAAGATACTTCTGACATTCCTCTGTCCCCCTGATCCTGGGGTTCCTGGAATACTGTACTTGTTATGTGGATGGTTCTGACTTCCCCGCTGCCTCCCCTCCCCCCCGGGTTGACTTTATTGACCTCCTGATTCTTTATCTGGTATGGTGGGGTCCCCCCGTCGGCGCTCGGCACCATTTAGATTGTTTCTCGCCTTGAGTTTTTTTTTTTTTTTTTTGTTTTTTTAGTTCTTTTCAAAATTTAAAAATGTCTGTATCCTGTCTAACTTTTGAGTTGCCGAGAATACTTCTATATTCCTGCTGTGCCTTTGGAGATCAGTTGCTGCTCTGCGACGCGATGTAATTGACTGGCACAAACTAGCGGCCGGCCCTGGTGGTTGTAGGCCCATGTCTGTAATTTTGATTCTCTGCACAATAAAGTTTTAAAAAAATAAATAAATAACTTGAAAAGAAAATCAGCATTTAAAGAGATCCGTAGGAAAATGTTTCAGAGAAGAGTGATGTCCAATTTGCTAAAGGATGTGAAAAAATATAAGGAAAGAGCTAAATTTTACAAGAGAAAAAAAGATATTAAAGCCATTGTAGCTAAGGCTTTAGATTTAAAAAGAAAACTATTCATTTTAATTTTGAACAGGATGCATACATTAGAAAAAATAGTTAATGTAATGAAGTCACAAAGCAAAACGAAAAGAGTAGTAAAAAGAAATAACTTTTGTAAAGTGTTTTTAGGAGAATGGAAGCATAGTTCAAGTACTGAACCATTTTTTAATGAAGAGAGTTATCTTCAAAGTAATAGTTTGCTGCATGCAGTTGACACCAGTGGACAAGCATATGAAGTAAAAGATGGTTGTATAATGGAAAAGGAGAAAATGGTTCCAAGAAATGAGGAAGAAGTGATTGCGGATGAGGTTATGGGGAGACGTCCTAAAGCCCCAGTGTATACTTGGAATTGTAGTAGTATTTGTACTTTGCGACAGGAATCTATTGATAAATTACGTGAGATTTTAAGAGAATATAGTAAAAAGAGTGTTAAACAGAAGATTAAGGTGCTTCAAGGACTAGATCCATGCAGAGTGAGAGAGAATACTGGTTTGCAAGGACACTCTCTGGTTTGTCTATCTAGGAAAGTTTGTCAAAGTGTTTTTCACCATTTTAGGATGCTGGTAGTTCATCATACTGAAATTAGAAAATTTGTGAGAAGATTGTATTTTGCTAAAAGTCCAGCACTAAAGTTAAATAAGTTGAATAGTGCTCTGTTGGTGGATCTGTATCAGATGTAGAGAAGGTTACTGATGATATTCAGTTTTGTTACTTTGGTCCAGAACAAGAAAGTGCAGGAAATGACACAGTTATTGAAGAAAATGTGGAAGAGAATGTAGAACCCACTGTTAGTAAACATTTTGAAGATCAAATAACAAAATTTGCTATCATCTCTAATGAAAGACCAAATGTTACTTGTATTTGTTGCCGGAGAAGCCATTATAAAATCCAAACAAGGAATGTTGATCTCTACAAAAAAAGTGAAGAAGAAGATAATTATAAGTGGAAGGATTTTGCAACATATATATTTCTTGAAAATTGTTTTGATTTGGGTGAAGATCATCGTATTTGTAAATACTGTTACAACAAGTTAGAAGAAAAAAAAAATGCCAGCTAGAGCTGTACATAATAATTTAGAATTGGTTGAAGTTCCTGCAGAACTTTCTGATTTAAATACGTATGAGTCTATACTCATTCAATGAGTTCATCCGTTCCAGACCATAGTACGTATGGAGCCAAAAACAGGCAAATTACCTCCTTCAGATTTACAGAGAGGTTTAAAAGGAAGAGTTGTCTATTTGCCGTTGGATTTGAAAAAAAATATGGAAACTATTGATACAGATACTTTGGAAACTGAACCATTAGTTATTCTGGTTAATGGTGTACCTACAAAGAGTAAGAACATTTGGCAGGGGCTGGTAGATGTACGAAAAGTACAAAGAGCAAATTTGTATTTAAAAAAAATAATAAATGGTATGAATCAATTTATATATATGAAGATGAAGAAGATGTACTAGGAGACACAGAAACACCAACTGGGCAAATTGAAAAAGTTGACAAGTCAAAAGAAGAAGAAATTTATGAACATTTCAGCATACATCCTCTTCATTCAAAAGAAGTAATGGCAAACACCATTGATCTGTTTCAAATGAAAAAAGCACAAGGAACTCCCGTGAGTGTATGGGAGGAGAGCTTGGAAGCTCGTTGTTTTCCCCAGCTGTTTCCTACAGGAGAAGGTGGACGATACGATGAACGTCCAGTCCAGATTCCTGCTTCTGAGTATCGGACTACAAGATTATATGCAGAAGATCCCAGATTTCGTCAAAGTATTCCTTATTTGTTCCATCTGTTATTTGAAAGTGACTTGTCTGCACTATCTTATGCAGTAAACCACATTTTAAAAAGTGGAACACATCTACATAATGTGTCTGCTAAGGATTTTATGAACAAAGTGCAGCAGCGAGATGATCATTTGGAATCACAATTGATCAATCTGATGGCTTGTCAGCGTGGGACGAATGAATATTGGTACCGATGCCATGGAGAATTGAAATGTATGTTACGGAATTTAGGAACTCCAACATGGTTCCTAACCCTAAGCTGTGCCGAGTACGCTTGGGATGATTTACTGGATTTTCTACGAGAGGCAAATTCAAACATTAAAAACATCGAATACAAGACAGCAGGAGAACTGTGCTCATTGGATCCGGTTAATGTTTGCAGATATTTCAATCATAGATTTGAGGCTATGATGTCCTTCATCTGCAATAAAAAAAATCCACCACTTGGAGAAGTTGTGGATTTCTTTTGGAGAAAAGAGTACCAAGCAAGAGGTGCTCCTCACATTCATATGCTGTTGTGGATCAAGGATGCTCCAACATTTGGAACAGATGCTGATGAAGCAGTGTTATCTTTCATTGAAGAATATGCAACATGTGCTATACCTAAAAGCACAGAAGAGAAAAAGTTAAAAGACCAAGTTTTACGTTTCCAAAGTCATCGGTGTGGAAAATACTGTCGACGGAAGTACAAGACCAAAGATAAATTCTACACAAAATGTCAATTTGGATTTCCTAGACCTGTTCTTTCAAAAGGAACAGTCAACAGTTCTATGTCAGCTGTGCGACATACTATTACAAGAAAATCTCCCAAAAATACGTACAACCTAAGAAGAAAAGAAGAGTCAAAATATATAAATGACTACAACCCAGTCATTTTATCCAAGTGGAATGCTAATATGGATATTCAGTATGTGGCAGACAATTCTATTGCTGTTGCTCGGTATGTCACATCTTACATCACTAAATCTGAGAAAACAGAATTGAAGGAAATGTGGGAAGAGATTTCTCACGAGAAGACTGTCAGTAAGAAGCTGTACAGTTTCAGTTTAAAGATGTTATCACATCGAGAAATTGGATCCTACGAATGTTCAGATAGGTTATCATCTGCAAGTCTGTACTCGAAATCAAGAAGAATAATTTGGGTCAGTTTAGGCCTTGCAGGAATGCGAAATCGGGTACTGAAATCTGTTGGAGAAATTGAATATTTGGCCGAGAACGACCCAGAAAGTACAGATATTTTGAAAACAAACATGTTGGACACATATTACCCAAAAAGAAGTCATCATCTTGAGAACATGTGTCTCTATGAAGTGCTGCAGAACTAAATTTTTTCACGGAAAGCCACAGAAGACATCAACAATGGAAAATATAAAGTCATTGGTGAGGAAGGATGTTTAGTGAAGCAAACAAAAGGAAGTTTGATTAATCACAGGAAGCTGAGTTGTGACACTACTGACAAAAAGGAATTTTACTACTTGGCACTTTTACAGCTGTTTAAACCATGGCGTTCAGAGGACGAACTACTTGGAGAATTTCAAAGCTATGAGGATTCATTTAATGCATGTAAAGATACCATTGAATGCAGTATTTTCAGGAATTATGTCCAAATGTTAAACGAAGAAATTGAACAGGAAGCTACAATTGCAGCTGATGTAGCTAGAGACAGTTCTCAAGACAGCCAACGTCCTGGAATGCTCAGTCAAGATCCACTAGGACAGCCAACCTTAGAAAATGAAGCTGCAATAGCCACGGCTGAAGTGGAAACGGCTATGAATCAAGCTCAGGAAGATTTAATAGACTTACCAGATTTGGAACAACAACTGAATGAAGAACAACAACAAATTTATGAAGAAGTCAGAAAAAAAATTGATCACGGATTACTACATGAAAATAAAGAGTGCATATGCACATCATTTGAACCAATTAGGTTGTATGTGAGTGGACAAGCTGCAACTGGGAAAAGTTTCTTAATTAAAGTCATCAGAAGCTACCTACAGCAAAAAACTGATTCAACTTTATCTTGTGTTGTTAGTGCTCCAACTGGGTTAGAAGCATATAATATTAAAGGAATTACTCTCCATCGCTTGCTAATGTTACCAGTGGAGCATGAGAACAAAATAGAATATCACAAGCTAACTGGCGAAGCATGTTTCGAAGTTTCAAGAGTGTTGAAGAAGATGCAAGTTCTCATTATTGATGAGGTAAGCATGGTATCAAACTTAATGCTTGCCTTTGTGCATTTAAGAATGCAGCAAATTCTAAAAAGAGACTATGACGTGTTATTTGGTGGAAAACATGTTATAGTTTTTGGGGATCTACTGCAGCTCACTCCAGTTAAAGGACAACCAGTGTTTAAGACTGTGACACATGAGGACACGAAGAAGTCATTA
Source organism: Triturus cristatus (assembly GCF_964204655.1). Classification (NCBI taxonomy): domain Eukaryota; kingdom Metazoa; phylum Chordata; class Amphibia; order Caudata; family Salamandridae; genus Triturus; species Triturus cristatus. Next base: position 779,156,993 of record NC_140594.1, read on the forward strand.
GGAAGCATTGGTAATGCGAATATTTGGTCATTCTTTGAGTACAAAGAATTCACTACCAATATGAGGCAAGCAAATGATGAAGAATATGGAAGTATTCTGAAAGATATCAGAATTGGACTACTCACAGAAGTTGGCAGAAAAGCATTACAGAGTCGGTTGCTACATAATTTATTTCCAAGTGAAGAAATAGTTGCAGAGAAAATATACAAGAACATTGCAGAAAAAAATACTGTAATCTGCTTAATGCCAACACTACGTGAATGCTCAATATTCAATTAGGAACTTTTGAAATTGGAAAAGGAAGAGATTAAGAAAATGGAAGCAGTGGACAAAATCCAACATGAAAGAATTACTATTACATTAACAGGCGAACTGAAAAATAAATTGGATTCTCTAGAGAAGAACATTTTGAAAACAGCTGGATTAGAAAAAAATCTATATCTTTGCATGAACTGTCGAGTATTTTTAAGGAGAAATTTGGATGTTGAAAAAGGTTTAGTAAATGGAGCTATGGGTAAAGTTGTGGGTTTTGTTAACTACCAGAAAAAAGAAGGAATTGAGTTTTTAAAAATAAAATTTGATCAGATTGAAGAGGTAAAAGAACTTAGTTGTTGTTCAGTTCGTTTTTTGCTTGTGAAAGACTTATATGTACGTAGGAAGCAGTTTCCATTTTCTCTAGCATATGCTGTAACTATTCACAAGTGTCAAGGATTAACTGTTGATAGTGCATTTGTAAACATTGGATCTACTGTGTTCAAAGAATGTATGGCATATGTTGCTTTGTCACGAGTGAAAACATTATCTGGTTTATTCATGATAGACTTTGATGACTCAAAAGTTAGTGCTGATGCAAATTGTGTTAAGGAGTATAATAGATTAAGAAGAACCTATGCTCCTCATTTAGATCAGTATCCTGTGTTGGAGAAACGTGTTGTTTGTCGGAAAAGGAGGATTGAGAATATCTGTAATGAGGATGTACAGAAGAGAAAACAAAAAGAGAGTTATGTGATTGCAAGCAAAAAGAAAAAGGACAATGTTGAAGAGGTTGTTGGTTGCCATTTTGAAAATAGCTCTGGTGTCAACTGCTACGCAAATGTAGTGCCGAATGTTGTATTTTATCTTGAAAGTTTGCAAGAGCAGATAATAGAAAATCATGAAAAAAGATTCTGTTCTGTGCTAAGTCTTCTTTATGAGAAGCTGAGTGTTGATAAAGCTAAAATAGAAAGTGCGACTGAAATTAGAAATCTATTAGATGTTTGTTCAGGACGAACACAGTTTTCTCAAAATGTCCAGCAAGATGCACAGGAATTCTTGATGTACATCCTTTTGGTACTTGAAGATGAAGGGATAGAAATTGAAAATTTGTTTGGTCTCTGTTATGAATGGGAACATAGTTGTGAAAACTGTTTCTACACATGCAGCTCTAATGTTGATTCAGAAAGGTTTATCTATTTAACATTGCCAGAGACTAAATCAGTGACTTTTAGTAAATTAGTTAAAGATGCCAATCACGACATGGAATGTTCTAAATGTAAATCAGACATGTTTTCAACGTTATTTTTAAAGAAATATGGACAGTATGTAATTTTAATGATGCAACGTTGTAGAGCCGATGGAACAAAATTGGACACTTTAATAAAGAAATTTACAGGACAGCAATTATCAATTTCTGGAAAAACTTTTGTCACAGTTGCAATAATTTTCCATGATGGGCCTATTGTAACTTCTGGTCATTACACAGTTTTTCTTAAATGTGAAAAAGGCTGGACACTGTGTAATGATTCTCAATTGGTTTTCAAGCAAAGTTTGCCTTTTGATTTAGCAAATTCCTATTTAATTTTTCTGAAACCAAAATTTTAGACAGAAATTGCAACATCTGTACAAAACATTATTACAATTTAATTGGATTACCATTGGAAATGTCATCAAAAAATATTTTAAAAATTACCATTTGGCCTAAAGGAAAGGTAATAATTTGCATTGTGGACTTCTTTGACACAAATTATTTTGGTGATTATGCTTATGCAACACAATTTTCAGACGATATTTACTGGAATTAGTTATTGTTCTTAGGTGAGATTTTTATTGCAAATGTTACATTTCTATTACGGTATGTTTTAGTGAGAAGAGATTCTGGGCTTTTTTTAAACAATCTTTCAGATTGTTTTTTTTTTTTGCCCGCTGTTAAGTGATGAATGCAATTGCTTTTACGATTTACAGTGAAATGCAATATATTCTGAAAACAGCAAAAAAAGGGCAAAAAAATGTTTGTTGAAATATGAAAATATGTGCACTGTATTCTAAAATGTATTGTTAAATATTAATACCTTTTTCTTTTTTTACAGATTGAGAAAGGAAAAATATGAAAAATAAACTTTTTTATATAAAGTTAAATAAATCACTTATTTTTAATTAAGTTATTTTCATTGTCAGGTAAGTGTGAAATTTCTGGAATTATCACACATTTACTTTAATGCTCACTTTTTTCACTACTCTTCTCTATGCTTTTCTCATTTCTGTAGTAGTCCCTCAAGGACCTTGTAGGGTGATTAAATTTTTTTTGTTTTACAAAAAAAAAAAAAAAAAAGCGCCCGTACGTGTACGGTAAAAAAAAAAAGAAAAAAAAAAGTCATTTAAAAAATTTAAAAAAAAGTTAAGAGGTAAGGTTGGCTCTTAAAAGAACCGTTGTGTTCATAAAGGGAAAGAGGAAAGAAAGAATGGGAATACTAACAAGGACCACAGATGTGCTGGTCTATCCTATTGTTTATGAGGGAAACACTGGTCTCCGCATGAACAATAAGGCCATGACATCTTGTGCACCTCATTGTAACCCTCCCAAAACGAGGGTTTATATCCAGAGGAGCAGAAAAGGGTGATGCTCCCACCGCAGAGGAAGGGCTCAGCTGAGCTGCCGAAGATGTACTCGGCTGAGCTTCTGCAGGTGTGCTCGGGTGACTTACTGGAGATGTTTCTCCAGTATGTCGAGCATAAGTCCTGGGATGTTTATCCTTAATGTGTCTAACCATAGAGTGATTTCCAAAGGAATACTTCTTCCTTGGATTCCCTCTAGATAAGACACGCTCACAAAGTGAGCAGGTGACTAAAGGAGCATTTACCTTTTTCTGCCCATCTGGATAGGTAAAATATTCCCATACAAAAGAAGTCTTTTGTTTCCTCCTTCTCTCTCTGATGATGCTGCTACCAGGCTCACTCTCAGAAGAGGACTGCTGTTCTGCCATCGTATCACAAAGACAACTCAGCTCCTTCTCCTAAGGGGTCACAAGCAGTAATGAGGGGAATGGGTGTGGTGTAGGAAGGTTCTAGAACTGAAAGTAGTTTAAACCAATCAAAAGTGTTGTTTCTTGATCACATGACCAACCGTGCACGTACGTTACGCTTACGTTACGCTTACGGAGCGCTTACGGTAAAAGTACGCATGCGCGTACTAAAGACACGCGCACGCGTGCATGCGCATAACAGGCACGCTCGAACACATCCGCGTAACGTGCGCGCGCGCGTATGCGTGTAAAGTATTCGCTTACGCGTCGCCTAGGAAGTACGGACGTCTACGCAAATTGCGTAACCATACGCAAACAGAGTAGAAATATTACGTACATAAAGCAAAACGTGCACTTACGGTAAGCTTACCGTACGCGCACGGTAAAAAAAAACTTTAAAAAATTTGTAAAAAAGATTCACTATGTTATACTACTATATCTTACCTGTTTTTTTTTAAAAAAAGGTGAAAATTTATATATTGCAGAATGCATTAAATTTTACCATAGTGTTTAAAGAGAAAAAAAAGTGAAAAAAAGATGTAAAAAAACCTTGCAAAGATAAAAAAAAAGAAATGTTTCACACACGTTAAATATAAGAATTAGCATTTAAAAAACCATACAAATTCACTGAAAAAACCATGGGTTTCACACACGTTATAGTTAGGAATTAGCATTTAAAAAACATTGCAAATTCAGTGAAAAAACCATAGGTTTCACAGACGTTATAGTTAGCTGGATATTTCACTCGTATAAAACCAATGAAATTCCCCCGTTATAGTTAGTTAAGCTAACTATAACTCGCGCACCCGCAATCCACTGCTGATGACGTCACATATAACATCACTCATGACATGGTCACTGACATCACTCATGACATCACTGATGACATCTCAAATGACATCACTGATGACATCATCCAGTGAATGTGTGTTTTTTTGAAAATTAAATAGGTTTTATATATGTATATCTCAAGGTCGATGGAAGAATAAATTAAATATTGTATAAAAGTAACTATATGTTCGAAAAGGTAATATGGTATATAATAATAAAAATGCAATATACATACCTATTTTTTGACACCATTGTAGCCCTTTTGTTGTCAATATTTTTGACTTTGCACTCAAACTATGTGATTGCGTGGATTGCGCCAAAATTAAAAAAAAATGGTTCACTGTTTCAATTGCCATCACTTACAGGGCTAAGCCCAGTTCCTGTGCTGGTCTCTACTTCTATAGGTGACAGATCTTTGCTATCATATTATGCTTCAAAGAGCTATTTTGATATCACAAGCAAATTTTAAAAAAAATATCTAAATTTAGTCAACGATAAAAGTTTGAATAAGTTTTAGAAAGGTTTGTTCTCATAGAGAGATTAGTAGTTACCTTTTTTTATTTTCTTTATTTGTATTAGTCAATAAATCTTTAGTAAATAAGGCAAAAAGCACTTTCCATAGAGGAATAAAACCCTATTTTAAAAGCTCAGACCAGAATTTCAGAGGTAGGAGAAACCCATAAATAATTCAATTTTAGAGGAAAAGTGTTGGACTAAAGAGCATAAAGCTTAAAATCCAATGTTAAGAGCAGAGCTTGCCATAAAGAGTAGTTCATGAAACTCAGCCAAGTCTCAGTAATTTGAGTAAGTGATCATACAGATGCAATAGCAATCTGCAAAAATTAACCCTCAAAATTAAGTAAGGAAAAAGGCATTGGAGCGAACTAGGAACATACACTGGTATTAAAGACATGAATACATGTTGTAGACAATGAAGCAGGCTTCTTTCTTTCTGCACCAAACAAATGGCAGCTCTCCCTGGTGAGCAGGGTAATCTCTTCCTCTCCCATGAAAAAAAATGTAGATTGCAAAGCCTTATCACAAGCCTGCTACTTACATTCCTATATAGTTAAGTTCTGGCAACATAAGCCTCAGTTCCCCTAGGCATCGCTCGCAGGTTGGCCTTCTAAATATTAAATGTTTCTCTGTGTACACAATGAACTATGCTAAAGAAAAGAAACTTTAACTTTTCAAAATACTGTTTAGTAATGCGTTTCATTAATATGAACAATAAATATTGTTTTGAAAGTGCAACTATTCTATACAAGCATGATGTGAAACAGAGTGAGAATCAGAAAATCATTACAAACAATATGTTGCTTAGTCAAATAATACATTTGCTAAAAGCCGAAACATTCTGCAGTTATCAAGAGCATGAAAGACATTTCCTGTCTCAGAGTTAGATTATAGCAAATAAGAAACAGGACCTAGATAAGCCTCTACCACTCAGTAAAAAGCAATAATTGGTGGCTTATTTACGGTTCATCGTGCATTGGGGCAGACGAGTTACAGCGACTTCAACTCACTAGGGACGTATCCAGGTTCTGATTGTTACAGCTTATATATCTGCTCCCAAAATGAGAGACGTTTTGCTTTTTACTGAGTGGTAGAGGCTTATCGAGGTCCTGGGGCGTATTCGTTATAATCTATCTATGAGACAGGAGACATCTTTCATGCTCTTGAGACTTACGTCTGTCCAAGACACACTTTTGGACTGTGGATTTGACTTTTTAAAAAAACCAACCGTACATTATACTCTTGACAATCTCCCATAAATTTAACAACATAAGCCTTGAAAAAGTCATCTTACAACAAAAAATGTGTCGGCTGTTGCCTTATTGTACATTGGAATAAACAATATAGAATCATCTGCTTTGTCCCTATGTACTCTTTGCTGCATACTGTTGAACACAATCTAAAAGGACCCTTTCTAACTTTGGACCTTGACATTGTGTTTTTTTGTGGTGGTGCCCTGAAACATTTTGTTTAGTAAATGTGTTTGGTTTACCCCTTACATGTGACACTAGAGGGATGAGATAGTGTCTTGGTTTCATTGAGCACACCTTGTCTACTTTATGTGTGTATAACTTCCCCGAATTAACATATGTGCTAGCATCTTGTCCACCATTGTCATCCTTTTGCTTCAGACTTCTAAATTATATTGTGCACAGTTCAGCAATATTAGATTCACTTCTAGTTAAAGGACGCTTGCTTCATAATATTTCTATGGCCTATACACATAGCAATGACTCCCTACAGCAGTTTGCACCTTTAAAATGCATGTTGTTTCAGATTTTCATTTTTACATTAATTTTTGCACATATGCAACTGTAAATCAAAATAATTTGCATTTTAATTAGTCGACTTTATCAGTCCCCCATCTGATGGTTATCTTAACCATCACACAATTTTATTTTTAAATTTATTTATATAGTTGCCATTTTGTATACATATTGAAACTTGGGAGATAAAACATGTGAATCATACATCTGACAGTATGAGCCCCCCCCAGCAACACACAGCATGGATTCAGTGATACAGAAACAGATGAACCGTTTCTTTCTTTAAAGGCATAGCATGGAATTAGGGATTGTTCGGTGAAGCAGGATCTGAGTCTTGGCGGCGCTTATAGCTTAGGAAAGGGTCCCCATATGTCCCGTGGTCTGGATCTTGGCGGCCTCAACTCCCAATAGTTGGATAACTGTTCATGGCAATAAACGATATCTCGTATCCAGTCATTCGGTTTGAGAGCCAGGATGCCACCCCAGCACATTGCAATTTGCTGCTTGGCGAGGAGCAATAACAGTGCAGCAAGTCTGCAAGAAGGCTTTGGTATTTCTGCTACATGACCCAGGAGGCCCACTAGTGGGGTGGGTGCCAGCTGTATGATGTCCCCTAGCATCCGGTATACCTCTGCCCAGTATCATGCAACTGCCGGGCAGTGCCAGGCGAGATAAAGAAGATCTTTTGTGTCTGAGTGACATCGTGTACATTGCGAATCCGGAGATAGGCCCATTTTATGTAGCAACACTGGAGTGCGATAAGTGCGGTGTAAAAAGTTAAAGTGAATAAGCCTTAGCCGGTAGTTTGGGGACAATAGCTTAAGTTGGCCACAGCAGAACGACCATTGAGTGCCTGTAAGTGGAAAAGTAAAATCATCCTCCCATGCCGTCCAGGCTGGCAGTTGCATGGCAGAGGGGAGGTGTTGCACAGTGCGGTAGAGTGCCGTGATGAGTTTCCACAGTGAGGCAGTGGTGTAAGTGTGTTCTAACAAATGTAGCAGGAGGCGCTGGAAAGGAAGGGAAGAGGCCGCGGCAGGCTACCCGCAGTTGATAATATAAAAAGGAATCAAGTGGGTTGCTGGGTGCCGTTGGCGGGTCACAAAAGTGGGCGCCTGGAAAGTGATCAGCAAAGGTGTGCATGCCAAGTCTGTCTGCAAGGGCGCATGCTCCACCGGGGGCAGTAAGGGGTGTTTTTGCTAATGGGACCGAGGGTGCATATAGGAGGGGAAGGTTTGCTCGTCCTGCCAGGTCAATCTATGCCCAGCGCGGGCATTGTGAAGTGTCAATTTCAGCAATGGGCTGTTGGTAGGGAGCGAAAAGGGCTGTGGACAGAGACCATGGTGATACTGCGTCTATCTCCACCGCAACATGCGGCTGAAAAGGCGTGGGGTGTGTCCAGAAATGTAGAAAATGTAGAATATGTGCCTTGGTGCAGAGTGCCTAGAGGTGTAGGTCTGGGGATCCCAGCCCTCCCAGGAGCTGTGGTTTGGACAATGTTTCGTACTTGACTTGGCCCGGTTTCCCAGACCACTCCAGTGTGATGAGCTTTGAGCGAAGTCTGCGGAAAAAGGCTTGTGTTAGGGGAGTGGGAGTATTAATAAATAAACAGAGAAACTTTGGCAGAATGACCATCTTCGCAATGGCGATTCGACCAGCTAGATACAGACGGAGTTTGGACCAAATGGGAATACGTTCTTCTAACCAGTCCATAGCTCTATCAAAATTGGCCTGCAATAATTCAGATAGGTCTCTACTGAGAATTCCCAAGTATTTGACTGGTCCTGAAGCCCACTGGAGTGGGTACTCTGTGGGAAATTGAGCAGTGGCGTCTGTCAATGGAAAAAGTATCGACTTGTTCCAGTTGATCTAGATGCCGGAGAGACCACCAAAATGAATTAGCTCGCAAATTAGTGGGGATAAGCTCTGCTCATGATGGATCACGTAAAGTGTGACGTTGTCTGCATAAAGGGATACAGTCAGGCTACGTGTTCCGAATCCTATTCCCTGATTGGGGTGGTGTTGGCGGATATGCGCAGCAAGGGGTTCCATTGCAATCGCGAAGAGCAAAGGCGAGAGGGGACATCCCTGTCGCGTGCCCCTACCGACTAGGAAAGGGTCTGTTATTTGTCCGTTTAATCGTATACGTGCAGTGGGCAACGTATATAGGAGGCGCACTTGCTTGAGGAAAATAGAGCCAAGACCCATTTGCGTCAAGAGGGTAACAGGAATCCCCACTTCAGAGTAGCAAACGCCTTGGTGGCGTCGAGCAGAGCAGCCAGCGCTGTTGTTTATTGATGTAGATAGTGCATTACCGTGAACATGGTCCGGAGGTTATGCGCTGTGGAGCGGCCCGGTACGAACCCAGACTGATCTGGTCGGATCATTACTGGCAGCAGTAGTTGTATTCTGTTTGCAAGGATCTTGGCGAAAATCCTGTTGTCAATGTTGATAAGTGATAGGGGCCTATAAGAATCGCATTGATCAGCAGATTTATTGGGCTTGAGAAGTGTGAAGATTACCGCCTCACGCATGGAGGGAGGCAGCGAGCCCACCTCCAGCGCATCTTGAAATACTTCCAGAAGTCTGGGGATTAAGAGGTCTGAATATTCTTTATAATGGGAGGCAGTCAGTCTGTCTAGGCCTGGGGCTTTATCGGGGGTGAGGCCGGCTATTGCCTGCTGCACTTCATCCTCAGTGATGGGAGAGTACAAAAACTCACAGCGTTATTTGGAAAGCCATACTAGTTCGATGGTGTCAAAGTATACTTGTATTTCAGGAGCGGGGATTGCACGGGAGGTGGAATAGAGCTGAGTGAAAAAGTCCACCATGACACGCATGAGATAGGAAGCGTGAGAGCATCTCTGGCCTTCTGAATCTATCAAGCTGGCAATGTAGGAGGACGCTCTAGGTTTTTGAAGCAATCTGGCTAATGTCTTGCCTGGACGGTCCCCCTCGCCGTATGTATGCGCCAGTGTTTCCCTACCCAAGAGTTTGACCTCCCTCACTGCCTCCTCCTGGTATTCGGTAAGCTTGCTGCAATGTCTGCCAATACCTGGGGGTCATTGAATTGGTGAAACTGAGTCTCAAGCGTGGAAATGTCCGCCTCAAGCTTGGAGAGCGTGCCGCAGATAGCTTTGAGCACCCCATGCTGCCTGGCAATGCACTTTCCTCTGATGACCGCCTTAAAGGCGTCCCAAAGGGTGGCAGGGGACTGGACCGATCCAGCGTTAAATTCAAAGTTAGTATTCAATAGCAGTGTGTACCTCCTCGCGAAAGACTTGATCTCTGAGCGCGTTCGGGGGGGAGAAACCAGGAAAAACGTATGTTGGTGCTTGTAGGGGGTGGAGTGTCAGCAGAACCAGTGCGTGATCTGAGAGGGTATGAGGCAGGTGGGAAACCTGAGGCCTCCATGGAAGCATAGTCTTAGATATCAGCCAATAATCAATCCTCGACCATGTTCAATCAATCAATCAATCAATCAATAATTTGTAAAGCGCACTACATACCCGCAAGGGTTTCAAGGTGCTTAGGGTGGGGAGAGGGGGGTGCTGTTGTTACTGGTCGAACAGCCAGGTCTTGAGTTGTCTCCTGAAGTCTAGAAGGTCTTCGGTTTGTCGTAGGATGAGGGGGAGGGTGTTCCAGGTCTTGGCAGCACGGTGCGAGGGGATTTACCTCCGGCTGTGGTTCTACGGATGCGTGGGACAGTAGCCAGGGAGAGGTCTGCGGAGCGGAATTTCCTGTTGGGTACGTAGAAGGAGAGTCGACTGTTGAGATAAGCTGGGCCGGTCTTGTGGAGTGCGTTGTGTGCGTGGATCAGGACCTTGAAGGAGATTCTTTTGTCGACAGGGAGCCAGTGCAGGTTCCTCAGATGGGGGTGATGTGGTCGTGGCGTGGGTCGTCAGGGATCAGGCGTGCAGAGGCATTCTGGATTCTTTGCAGTCTGTTGATGAGCTTGGTCGGGGCTCCGGTGTAGAGGGTGTTTCCGTAGTCAAGTCTGCTGCTGACTAGGGCCTGGGTGACTGTTTTCCTTGTGTCTGTCGGGATCCATCTGTAGATCTTGCGGAGCATACCGAGGGTGTTGAAGCAGGTGGAGGAGACAGCGTTGACCTGTTTGGTCATGGTGACTTTCGAGTCGAGGATGACTCCCAGGTTGCGTGCGTGGTTGGTGCGTGTGGAGGGTGTCCCGAGCGACGCGGGCCATCAGGAGTCATCCCATGCTGAGGGGTTGGGCCCACGGATAAGGATCTCCTTCTTGTCTGTGTTCAGCTTAAGGCGGCTATCCTCCATCCAGTCGGCGACGGCCTTCATTCCCTGGTGGAGGTTGCATTTGGCGGTGAGGGGGTCCTTGGTGAGGGAGAGGATCAGTTGTGTGTAGTCGGCGTAGGAGATCATTTTGAGGTCATGATGTCGGGCGATGCGTGCGAGAGGCGCCATGTAGACGTTGAACAGCGTTGGGATGAAGGAGGATCCCTGCGGGACGCTGCAGATGATCTTAGAGGCTTCGGATTGGAACGGGGGGAGGCGGACTCTCTGTCTTCTGCCGGAGAGGAAGGAGGAGGTCCAGTCCAGGGCCTTGTCTCGAATCTCTGCGTCATGGAGTCGTGTGCGTAGTGTGTAGTGGCAGACGGTGTCGAAGGCGGCGGAGAGGTCCAGAAGGATGAGGGCTGCCGTCTCGCCGTTGTCCAGTAGGATCCTGATGTCGTCTGTGACGGCGATGAGGGCGGTCTCGGTGCTGGGGTTGCAGTGGAATCCTGACTGGGAGGGGTCCAGGATGCTGTTGTCTTCGAGGTAGCGGGTGAGCTGAATGTTGACTATCTTCTCGATGACCTTAGCTGGTAACGGAAGCAGGGAGATGGGCCGGATGTTTTTGAGTTCGCTCGGGTCCCCCTTGGGTTTCTTCAGTAGGGCGTTGATCTCGGCGTGTGTCCAGCTTTCAGGGAAGGTCGCGGTCTCGAAGGAGAGGTTGATGATGTTGCGCAGGTGGGGTTGGAGCTGCCGGCTTTGTTGAAGATGTGGTGTGGAAAAGGGTCAGACGGCGAGCCGGAGTGGATTGTGCCCATGGTCTTGATTGTGTCGGTGCGGTGTGGTGGTTCCAGCGTGTTGGGGCTTGTTAGGGTGGTCCGGGGGTTGAAGCTATAGTGGATGTCGACGATTTTGCAGTGGAATTAGTTGGCGAGGGAGTCGCATAGGGCTTGCGACGGCAGGATGCCGTTGGCGTTGGAGCTGGAGTTGGAGATTTCCTTCACGACGTTGAAGAGCTCCTTGCTGTTGTGTGTGTTGTTGTTGAGGCGGTCATGAAGGAGGTCCTCTTGGCGGTCCTGATGAGGTGGTGGTTGCGGATGGTGTCTTTGTGGGCTGCCCGGCGACTTCTCGCTGTGCCATATGTTCTCCAACTTCCGGCAGGTGCGCTTTGATGCTAGGAGTTCCGGGGTGAACCAGCTGGCTCTCTTGCTGGTGTCTTTGAGGGTTTGTTTTTATTCAGTGGGGCTAAGGTGTTGGCGCAGTCGTCCATCCATTGTCTGAGGGTGGGAGCACCATCGTCGGGGTTGGAGGGGTTGGTCGGTGGGTTGAGTGCGAGGTTTGTCTGTAGTTGTACTTCAGTGATTTTGCCCCAGCAGCGACGGGGGATCTGTAGGGTGTGGTGATGTGCGACGGGTTTCCGGAAGGTGAAGTGGATGCAGTGGTGGTCGGTCCAGGTAGGTTCGGAGACGTGACTGAAGAAGACGTGAGGGCTTGAGGAGAAGATGGCGTCGAACGTGTGTCCGGTGATGTGGGTCGGCGTCGTGACGAGCTGTTCCAGTCTGAGGTTGGCAAGGTTGTCTAACAGGGTGGAGGAGTTGCTGTCTTTGTTGTTCTCCTGATGGAAGTTCAGGTCTCCGAGGAGGATGTAGTCGGTGGAGGTCAGTGTGTGCGTGCTGATGAAGTCGGCGATGGCATCACAGAATTGTGGTCGGGGTCAGGGTGGTCTGTATACGAGGGTGCCTCTTAGGGTGGTCTTAGGGTCCGTGTGGATCTGGAAGTGCATGTGTTCGGCGGTGCGGAGAGTGTCGCCGGTGTTTGTAGAGATCCTGATGGTTTTCTTGTGGACGATGGCGATTCCTCCTCCGACTCCGTTGGTGCGGTTTCTGTGGGCGATTTTGTATCCGTCGGGGATGGCTATGGCTATGTCTTCAGAGGAGGCTTCGTTCATCCAGGTCACGGTCAGGAAGGCGACATCTGGTGATGCGGTGTCAAGTAGGTCCAAGAGCTCGACAGCGTGTTTGCGTGCGGAGCGGGTGTTGATCAGGATGCATCGGAGCTGGTTGTGTTCTGTCACGGCGGTAGTCTCTGCGTCTTCAAGGCAGGAGAAGCTGCAGTACTGGCAGTCGAAGGGACAGTGGGTGGGCTTCGGGGTTCGCCTGCAGCAGGTGGGGGTCCTTCCTGGGTTGAGAGCGATGAGGGTGCTGGCGTCGTATCGGAGGTGGTCTTCATGGCTGGCGCGGGGGCCAGGGGTTCTGGCGCTGGGTGCGGTACAGGCGCGGACTGGTGCATACGGGCTTGCCATAGGCTCGCCATCGGTGTGCCAGCGGCGCACCCGGTGCGCGCGTCCGCTGCACGGCCAGGCTGCGGGTGCCATTTTAAGGGGAGGTGGGAGGGAGGAGCAGCTGGAAGGCGGGAGGCGGGTGGCAGGGGGCAGCGAATAGGCGCAGGGGGCGGGGCCACAGGGGATGCAGCGGCGGGAACTGGAGCGGTGAGGGAGGAGAACAGGCACAACAGGGGCACAGAAGGCAAAAAATGGGCACAGGGGAACAAGGAAACAAAAGGCAAAATGGTCAGCAGGGCACACAAGAACGGGGAAACAAGAGCAAATTGGGCAGCGGGGCACACAAGAACGGGGAAGCAAAAAGCAAAATGGTCAGCGGGGCACACAAGAACGGGGAAACAGAGCAAAATGGGCAGCGGGACACACAAAAACGGGGAAGCAAAATGGTCAGCGGGGCACACAAGAACGGGGAAACAGAGCAAAATGGTCAGCGGGGCACACAAGAACAGAGAAGCAAAAAGCAAAAGGGTTAGCGGGGCACACAAGAACAGGGAAACAGAGCAAAAATGATCAGCGGGGCACAGAGGAGCAAAGCGTACAAATACACTCAGAGCGCAGGGGGAGCTGCAGCGGAGGGGAGCGACCTACCTGGCAAGGTGAAGGGTCGCTCTCCTCACCGTGCAGCGGCTGCCATTTAAAGGGGAGGTGGGAGGGAGGAGCAGCTGGGAGGCGGGAGGCGGGTGGCAGGAGGCAGCGAATGGGCGCGGGGGGGCGGGGCTGCAGGGTATGCAGCAGCGGGAACTGGAACGGTGAGGGGGGCAAGCAGGCACAACAGGGGGCACAGAAGGCAAACAATGGGCACAGGGGAACAAGGAAACAAAAGGCAAAATGGTCAGTGGGGCACACAAGAACGGGGAAACAAGAGCAAAATGGGCAGTGGGGCACACAAGAACGGGGAAGCAAAAAGCGGGGCACAGAGGAGCAAAGGGTACAAAAGACACTCAGAGCGCAGGTGGAGCTGCAGCGGGGGGGAGCGGCCTACCTGACAAGGTCAAGGGTCACTTGTTTTGTGCTGCAGGGAGAAACATGTGCCTTCACGTGTCTGGGGATGAGAATCTCGCCATGTATCTACAAGGGAGGTTGTCTGTAATAATTTTGGTCAGCATAGATGCCGCTTGTGGGTGTGGTCGCTGCACCAGAGTACTGTTTGTGGTGTGTTGTTTGCAATTTTTTGACAGATGGTTGAGAAGAAAAAGGAGTTGTTAACATTAGGACCATAAATAGTGGAGAGAGTGATGGGATGGTGGTGAAGTTTTCCTGTGAGGATGAGATAGCGCCCTTCAGTATCACATATGCAGTGATCTGTGGTCCACTCCAGATCCTTACGAATTAGAACACACACCCCACGTGCGTAGTTAGAGTAGGAGGAGGTATACGTGAGCCCCCAGCCCGAGTGAGGAGGGGGTAGTGTAGCATTCTGGAGGTGCGTCTATTGCAGGAGACAGATATCTATGGTGTGTCTGTTTAAATAAGCTTGTACAAGGTGTATCTTCATGTCATCATTAAACCCTCGTACATACCAGGATAGAAGTTTAATCACGGCTTGTTTAACCATGGCTGGCAGAGGGGGGTCTGATAGTGTGTGCTCATTCGTCTCATGTCAGAGTCGTGTTTGGGATGTCTGATGTGGCAACGAGAACGGGTGACGCTGTGCCAACAGTTTTATGTCAATGAAAACCATAATAGAACAATTCCCCAACAATCCCGCCCTACCCAAAACTCCCCCCTCCCACACCAATCCCCTAACTAGGTTGAGATATCCCCTCCCATGAATAAAACTTCTGGGAATCATCCCCGGGGGAAGTGGCGACTCCACGGGGTCTACCCACCAAAGGCCGGGTGGCTGAGCAAGTTATCGAAACGAAAGACCATCTATCCCCATCCTGTCCCCAAAAAGAAATTTCTTGCGACAGAACACTTAGCTGTGACAGCGGCTGGTTTCAGTGTCCCATAAGTCGTGACAGAGACAGCATCCAGCCGCTTTGGTTCAGTTCATGGTCAGCCTCCGCGACTGCTATGGTCGCAGTCAAGCATTATTGCTCAGCCAAGTGTCAGCCGAGGAAGAAATGGCACGGGATGCAGAGGAGCCGTCCTAGTGGTGTTGCTGCTTCGCGAACTTGAGAGCCAGTTTTGGATCTGTGAAGTGAGATGTCTTGCCATTTATTGTGACCTTGAGTTTGGCTGGGTAGAGCATGGCGTAGGTGATGTTGTTTTTTAGCAGAATCTACTTAGCCTGTAGGAATTTGCGGCGAGCAGCCTGCACAGCCAAGGTGAAGTCTGGGAAGAATGATGTGACATCGCCTTTGTATTGAACACACCCCTGCTCCCTTGCTGGCTCAAGGCGCCACATCCCTCCTCACCTGCTAATAAGTAGGCCACACGCAACTGCATTGATCGCGAAGGGGAAGCCACCACTGCATGGGTCTCGATCCATCGGACGATCAGCAGGCACTGCAAGCAGAAGTTCCAGCAGGTGGTAAGCAAACCCCAGCCTCCACCTGCTTTGCGAGTGTCATGCGGGCTCCAGGCAGTCGGTCACTCTCCAAGGCACCGCTCTGCCCGTAAAAGCCGCAGCCCGCCAAGGCCGTCTCACCCGCTGATCGGTGAGATCAGCTACGCCGATCATGGCGATGAGGCCTCCACTGCGTTGGTCTCGAGCTGCTGGGCAGTCGACAGGCACGGCAGGCAAATGTACGGATAAGTGCTCAGCCGGCGGAGCTCGCTTATGCAGCGGTCATTCTGCACCGTGGCGAAGCCACGCCCCCAACCATCACACTATTTTGATTTCACATGTGAGTTCTGATCAAAGGGCACTTTCATCGCCCATTGAATCCTATCATTTTCATTTCAAACTTTGGAATTTTAATAACTTTCAGTAGTCATCATTCACGAGGATATTTGAATCTAATTCCTTTTCAAATCTTGTATTTCTTCCTCTGCTCTTTCTTTCTCTTGTGTAATTTAAGTCTGTAGCCTATAAATAAAGCAAATAGGCATTATAAATAAAGCCCTAATATGAGAATTTGCATAATTATAGCTTTCAAAATACCTGCTCCTGCTGTTGTAATTTAATTCCCTATTGTATGAACCCCTCTCCCAAAATTTTCAAAAACACTGTGTAATTTCATTTCTTCTAATTCAGGTTTTAAGTCTGAAATGTTCTTAGCAAATTCCTCTACAATGGGTTACTTTAAGGATTTTGCAGACTACGCCTTTTTCTGAGAGTAAAATGTCTAATGCTAGATGACCTTACAAAACCATTTATCACATTGCTACAAGCTCAGGGTCAGATTTACAAGCCCCATGTGCCACATTTATGCCGCAGTTGCGTCACTTCTGTGACGCAGCGGTGGCATAAACCATGTGCCACGTTGCGACTTATTTATAACGTGACGCATCTAGAGAGATCCGTCACATTGTAAAGCCCTGCGCCACATGAAACCTGCGTTAGGTTTCATGTGGGCGTTCCGGCGCAGGGTGGGTGTTCCGTCGCAGGAACGTCTCGTAAAAGTGATGCAGTGAAATCTGCAATATCTCACTGAGTCCCTTTTACGTCCATGCTACGTCAAAACCCTGCACCTGCTTGAAGCAGGCATAAGGAGTGACGCAGCATGTTAGACATAGGTCACCCCTGAGAATTGCTGGAGCCGTGTCGCGCTTGTGACACAACTTCAGCAATGCGCCGCCCTTACGCTACAGGATGCGACACACATCGCCCTATCCTTGTGCCACGGTGCACCGCATTGTAAATGCGATGCATTTCTGGTTGGCGCAGGGAGGGAATTGCGTGTCGCATCTTTTCTTGCGCATCCCTGCTGATTTGCAGAGATGTGCCAGAACTTCTAAATCTGCCCCTTAGTGTTTACTACTAATAAAACTGCCGGCTTGTCGACAACCATTGACAATTTTCTAATCTTTTCATTATTTAATATGACTCTTACAGGTGGAATTATTTCACCAAATATGTCTCCCACTAATTCACCTCTACTTTTTGTACATGAGTGTATCTGTGTGCTGGTATTATTGTTAATGCATCTATACTATTCATGTGGTACATTTTAGGAAATAGCACAGCTAAATAGCATATACCCTACCTCTCAGCAGGCAGCAGAAAGTAAGCATTCTATCCACAAACAAAATAAACTCCTGGAATTGCAGATTCTACTCCCTGTAAATTTGCCACATTCCTCCCTTTAATTGGAATGTATGTTCACAACTACTAATCCTTACACCTTGTGGGTGTCCATCTTCTGTAAACACAGATTTTCCCTTCATGTTCTTTGTTCAATCTTAATTTTGGGTAAACTATTTTCTTTCTAGGTTTGTCTTCTTTTTTCCAAACATTTTTCAAAACATCATTGTGTTTATCTTTACTACATGTCAGGTTGACATTTCTTAGAATGAAAACTTTCTCTAGTGGTTGCATTAATAGGTTAAATTGTTTTGGTGATCCTTAACACTAGCTATAGGTCTGTATGGCATAAAATAGCACCAACCTGTGTCTATTTATTTTGCTTGCGGGTGTAAGTTCATATTTGCTACTAAAGGAACTCTAGAAAGTATTAAGTCATAGTTAGAATAGAAATAACAAAAATGTTCACATCTATATACAAGTGAAAGCAGTATACTACATATAATTCCATAAGATAACAACATGTGATAATATGTGACTTCTTCTGACACTGATGATAGTAAATGAGCACAGACATAGCAGTCTTTTGCTCCCATGGCATGTGTATATACCTATACTAATCTAGAATAAACGTTAGTTGAGTAATCCTTCCTGTTGTATGGAACAAATTAAGTTTTTAATTGCTCTTCATGTATGTGTTTTTGTGATGTTTGCATTTCTTTTTTTTAAACAATTTTATTTTACAGTTTCAAAGAACAAAGACACATGACATCATACAATTCTGCAATGAAGGGAAGATCACAGTAAAATATGACAGGGTTGCCACTTATACTCAAAACAATAGAAAACTCCAAAGAACACATCACCACCCTGGCAATCAAATGTGAATTACATTTCCTCAGAAGCGGATGAGGAAATAACATGAATATCAGATGCACACAATGTTTTAGACATCATCATATGGAGACCCCAGGTCCTCTTTAGGCATTTAATGTGGGTTGTGGAAGGGCACCATGTTGCATCAAAAAAACGGCCACTCGGTCACTGAGAATAATGTTTGCATTTCGAAAGTGTTTCTCTGGTGTTAAATAAAATCCTACTAGTACAATTGTAATCATTATTACTGTTATTACAAAGACTGAACCCATAATATAATTACATTTATTTCTAAGGCAACACATGTTTCTTCAAAAGCAGATTACATACAAGCCAGTTCCAAAGTTCAATGCAGAATTATGTTAGTAGCTTTGTTAAGATGGAAAACTTTCAGCAAAGCAATATCTTACAGACAATCCTTAACCTTACTCCATGATCTGCTAAATTGTGATCCCTACTCTTCTACAGCAGACTTGGGCCTAGGTACTTCCCTTTAAAATAAAGAAAAGAGTTAGCTAGTGCCAGTCTCTTTATCTCTTTCAAACAATCTTTTTTGATTTGCTTTTTTTTTCAATTACGTTTTTTATGATTGCACAGTTTGTCTTTGCCAAGTATTTTTTTATCCCAACAATGCTCATTGTAGTGAAATCATGGAGGCTCAACAGTTTGGATCTTACATCAAACAACTCATATATTGTGACATTTAGTACTTGGTCCTCATGGTAAAACCACAGTTTTTCATGATCTCCTTCCGTATCACTTTAATCACTCGACTCTGTCTCCTCAGGAATAGTTATTGGAATACGATCAGTTGATATGCTCTTTCTTAGTCTTCCTTGATTACAGTTTGGTGGCCATTATACTACTTTACGGGTGAGTGTCTTTGTTTCAGTGCTTGGTCCTTCACCTGGATCTTCCGACTGTACTGATGTTGTCTCAGTGAAATTTTCAAGTTGAGAGTCATTCTCTGTTTCTCTTTCGTTAGAGACTTCAATGCCACTCCATGAAACAACAGGTACTTGGATTTGTGTTGCAGTCTGTGGATCTTCACCCCTTTCTTCTCCTTGTTGCGGTTGTGCTCTCTGTGTTCAAAATATTTTATTGAAATTTTATAATGAACAGCAACAACATAGACATACAAAAAAGAGTAATAATAAACTAAAATATCTAATACAATTCGTACAAAATCATTATCAAATTCATTTCAATAGAAAAGAAAATAGTCATATTCTTATAAACCTAAAAGGAGGGGGGAGGGAAACATCTAATAACAAATTATTGTTTAAGCAATAAATAGAGCTACTATGACATATTGATTAATATAAAAACCGTAAAAAGTGGTACAATACATAAATATACCCTTAAGATGCAAAATAGATATCAACAGGAATCCAAAAAGAGTGATAGGAAATAGGATTATGATTAACCCCAGACAAAGATAACTGAGCACCTCTTCTTGTAAAGATAACCCAAGACAGCCAAGCATGAACTGATAACTTAGAAACATCTTTCCAACAAAAGGTAATAGATTTTAACGCAGCAGAAATCAAAAAATCAAAAAGCCTACATTCAAGATTACTTAGAGTTTGTGATAATGTAACTGATTTGCAAATTAACATTTTATATGATAAGTCTTCATGTATATTTAACAACTTCTTAATAATATCCCAAACTTCTATCCAGAAATTTGAAATTAAAGGACAATCAAAAAGCATATGTCGTAACGAACCAGGGTGTAATTTACAATGCCAACAAGTGTCAGATTGAAGGAGTTTGGCCTGGAATAAACGTAATGGAGTCCATAAAGAATTAAATAAAATATAGGAATTGGTTTGATAAAGTGAGACAGGTAACCAACCAGAAATATTTCTAATCCATATAATTTCCCATGAATCATTAGACAATGTAAGTGAAAGTTCATTATTCCAGAAGGTTGCAATCATAGTTATGTTACTTCCTAGAGTGTTAGATAATTTTTTATATAAAATAGAAACACCATGAGCTGTCAACGATATAGTTTGAATATACACGGATAGGTCAGCTGTAACATTAGTCGGAATAGCTTGCGGAAAGGAATCTAAAATTGAATTAGTTAAATATTCATATTTAATAAGATCAGATTGAGATAAACCAAACCTTGTTTGTAGATCCTCAAACGGTATAAAAGTATTGTTGGAATAAATGTCTTTAAAATAAAAAATACCCGCCTTAATCCACGAAAACCAAAAACTAATGTTCCTATTTAATGTAATGATATTGCTATACCATAATGATAATTCAACAGTGTTATACATGGGGTATAGAAAAATGGAATCTAGATCATTAAAAAACATTTTAGTGGATTTGAGAATGATAGATCTATGAAAAAATGATGAGTTGTTAGACATAGTTAACAGAGTTGGTAATGGAAACGGCTTCACAATAGATTTTTCAATTTGGAGCCAAGAAGGTGGATTATGTAAAGGGGAATGAATAAACCATATGGCACTTTGTTTTAAAATAACAGCTTTGTGATAAAGAAAAAAATCTGGGATACCAAATCCTGCATTACATTTAGACATTTTTAATTTTTTATAACTAATGCGAGGTGATTTGTTATTCCAAAGAAATTTGGAGAGAAGTCTATCAATATCTTTATAAAATTTTATTGTGAATTGAGTAGGAATCATGGAAAGAGTATAAAATATTTTTGGAGCAATATTCATTTTAATAGATTCCATTCTACCCCACCATGAAAGGTGCAGTGATGCCCATTTAGACGTTTTATCTTTAATATAATCTAATACAAAATTACAGTTTAAAGTCATTGTAGATTTTATGGGTGAGGAAAATAAAATACCAAGATATTTTAATTTATTCTTTTGCCAAACAATTTCATTCATAGGTATCATATCAGGAGTACAATAAATGTTTAAAGGGAAAAATTCAGTTTTATTAGTGTTTAATTTGTAGCCAGACACCATAGAATATTTTGTTATAATCTCTATAATAAAGAAGGAAATGAGGATAAGGGGTCACTAATAAATAAAAGTACATCATCAGCATACGCTAAAATTTTAATAATAATCTCATTAATAATAATTCCTTTAATATTATCACATTTTCTTATAGAAGTAAGGAAAGGTTCAATGCCAATTAAAAACAATAGCGGGGAAAGGGGACATCCTTGTCTGGTACCTCTAAAGAGGGAAAATTGATTTGAAACTTGGCCATTAATAAATAGACGAGCAGTAGGAGCACAATATAGAGCTGAAATCATACGAATAAAATTATCGCCAAAGTTAAATGATGATTAAGCATGGAATAAAATTGCCAATGCAGTTTATCAAAGGCTTTTTCAGCATCCAGAGCCATAATTCCTGAAGGAGTAGTTAACGTATGACCCTGTTCAATGACATGTAATAAAGTTCTTGTATTATTTGCAGAGTGTCTATTTTTCATAAAACCAGATTGATCTGAATGTATAATAGAATCTAGTACAGGGGATAATCGTGTGGCTAATATTTTGGCATATAATTTACAATCTTGATTATTTAAAGAGATAGGGCGATAATTAGATACAAGGGTGGGGTCTTTATCGGGTTTGGGAAGAACGATAATTAAAGCTTCAGTAAAGGATCCTGAAGTGATTACCGTAGAGCCAAACGTTGTGAAAAGTTGAAATAATAATGGTAAAAGATGGGATTGAAACTCTTTATAAAACTCCGCCGGGATACCATCAGGACCCGGAGATTTATTTTTTTTAAGAGATTTTATAGCGGCTAAAATTTCATCCTTAGTAATTGGAGAGTCAGGCCCCATTTTATCTGATGGAGAAATTTTAGGTAGACCACATGAAGATAAAAAAGAATCAACTAAAGAATCATTATGAAAATCAGGTTTATCATATAACTTAGAGTAAAAATCCAAAAATTCATTCACAATATCTTTATGAGATAAAGCAATTTCACCATTGGATCCGTGAATAGAAATGATTTGAGTTTTATCTTTTTTGATACGTAAGTAATTCGCTAACAATCTTCCAGATCTGTTTGCATTAAAACTAAATTTAGCTTTGGCCTTAGAAATCTGAACGCCAGCTCTTTTACTAAGAATTGTATTAAATTCATATTGAAGCTTTTGCAACTTAACTCTATATTGAGGATCATTAGACGAAATAAAAAGTCGTTCATTTTCCGCTATTTGCTTTTCTAGCTTTTTAATATTGGCATTAAAAATCTCATTTTCGTGAGCCATAATAGAAATAGTAACCCCTCTAATATAAGCTTTAAAAGCATCCCATCTATTAACCATTGAAGTAGTACCTTCAAGGTTAAATTGAAAAAAATCATGAATGGCAGAGAGGAGCTTTGGTTTATTATGTTCATTAAGAGCTATACCAGAATTCATTCTCCATCTAGGCTGGTTAGTAAAGGTTGAATTTAAATTTAGAATACAAGAAACCATAGCATGGTCAGAGACGTCAATGTTGCCAATCGTAGGGGTACTAACACAGTTAATCAGCTGTTTCGAAACTAATATGTAATCGATCCTAGAATGAGAACTATGTGGGTTAGAAAAAAAAGTAAAAACATTTTTCTGTAGGGAAGTGTAGACGCCAAATATCAACTAACTTAGTGGTTTGAAGAAATAATTTAAAAGCAAAATAAACCTTAGGGGGGTGGAATTTAGTACGAGATAATCTATCTAATAAAGGATCAGATATGACATTAAAATCACCTGCAACAATTAAAGGTACATTACCAATTTTTACAACCTCCGTTGAAAGAGTAGACCAAAAAACAGGGTCATCTGCAGTAGGGCCATAAACATTTAATAGAAATGAGATAGAATCATGAACTTTAACATTAACAATTAAATATCTCCCATCCGTATCTGTAATTTTGCTCAAAATTTGGCAATGCGCTTTTTTCGCAAATAATATAGCTACACCATTTTTCTTGCCATTAGCAGGAGAAGAAACAATATTGTCAACCCATTTTTTCTTCATATAGTCTAAAATGTTATCATCTATATGAGTTTCTTGTAAAAAACAAAAATCAGCTTTGCAACAACCCAAATAATCCAAAATTTTTGTACGTTTCTCAGGATGGCGTAAACCTTTAACATTCAATGACACTACTTTAATATTAGCCATGACAAAATAAAAAGAGAGAAGGGTTAGAAAGAAGAATGTCATAAAAAGACACAAATGTTAAGAAGAAAGTAGCTCCAGAACACACAAAAGGGAATGTAAGAAATAAAACATAGCAAAAAAGACAAACAAAATACATAAATATGAACATTAAGACGCACACACGCTCTACAAGCATGGCCAGAACCGCTGGAGCCCAAAATATTATGAGTTATATAAATCTGTCAAAGAAGATCATACAGGAAAGAATCAAGTGGTAGGACCCTGAGTGTCCATAGTTTGCTGTAATTGTTGATCCAGAAATTGTCGCAGATCTTCAGGACGCTGAAAGGATTTTGAAAAATTATCTTTCCAAATGCGCATAGTTGAAGGGTCAAAAAGGCCATATTGGTATCCAAGGCTTCTTAATTGTGGGCAAAGATCAGTAAATCCCTTACGTATTGCAACAGTTTCCTTGGCAAAATCTTGATGAATAAAGATTTTGTGACCATTGACCATCAATGTAGGAATTTCTCTAGCTGCTTTTCTGATCATAACCAAATGATGGTGACGAAGAACTTTAAATATCATTTGTCTAGGCTTGGTATGCTGAGGATTGCGATGCGAAGGAATTCTATGAGCCTTATCAATTTCACATTTTTCTGGAAATTTGACATTTAAAAGACCAGGAATTAAGTTCTCTAAGTATAGTCGACAGTTAGTTCCCTCAACCTCATCTGGTAAATTAAATATGCGAAGGTTGTATTGTCTATTGCGATTTTCCATGTCCAAAAGATGTGAGCACAGAGGTGATATTTTCGCCACAAGTGGAGTAAAAGCGTCGACTTTAACTTTATTGTCCTGTATTTTAATTGAGTTGTCTGATATTTTCATTGACATACTCGCCATTTCTTTTCGTACATTTTTTATTTCAGTCGCAATAGTTTCTGTATTAGCACGAAGAGCCTGAATTTCCTCTAAAATTAAAGAAAGCGAAGGTTCAGATGACTCCACCACTTTTGATTTTATTGGGGGCGATGAAATCTGCTGTCTTCTTTTATTGTTGAGAGGATTTTTATTATCCATTTTTGACAATAAATAATGAAATTTGAATAAAAATGAACAGTTTATTAGTAAAAAGAGCAAAAAGATGCAAAGCAATCCTCAAAAATACTGGTGCAGCAGCTAAACTGGACTAGGGGTGTGGCTAGGCCCAAGCCAGGCCCTTTCCTGAAGTATGCTCCGCCCCCCTGACAGACTAACCAGGCAGTACCTCAGTGCAGAGCTCGGAGCAGGAACTAGGGAGCCAGAAACACCACTTCCCACAACCAGATAGGCTTGAAACCGCTTCCCAGTACAGGTAAGCCTATTATTACCGCAGCGACCTCTTTTTAAACAAAATTTTGACAGACTTTCGTCGTTATATCACGAAACGGGCGAAAACGCGGAGGAGCTCACCGGGTGGCGGCCATCTTGAATTCGCGACCAATGTTATTCATTTCAGATGAAAGAGCACATTTTTTTTCTTCAGGATTTCTCACCTTCTTACTGTGTTATGCCTGCACCCAACTAGGAACCCCAACACATTTAACCGCAGTGTTTGTTACCAAAATAACCTAGAAGGGGCTTTTCTATCTCGGTTTAAAACAAGTCTTCCAAACAGGCTTCTTGATCATGACCCAATCACCCAGATTGAGGTTGTGGCACTGTTCTTGAAATGGATCTTTAGTGGGAGCTGTAACTTGGTAAGAAACAAAATTGACCTCATCAGCCAATCCTTTGCAATAATTGAGTATCATATCATCTGTGATATTCAAGAGTGCATTTACAGGTACAGCAGGTAGCCTCATTGAATGGCCCATCAGAATCTCATGGAGTGATAAACTAGTATTCATTTTAGGAATATTTCACAAATACTCATCACAAGGGTAAAGCATCCAGCCATTTCAGTGATGTTGAAGTGCAGACGTTAGCGTGTAGAGACTTGATAGTCCTGTTCATCTGTTCGCTATACCTGAAGCCTAAGGTAGATAGCTGCACTGTAGTCTTTTCTTAATATGTAATGCTGTGCAAAATATCTTTAGGACCTTATTGTTAAAGTGGGTCCCCATCTCTTATTCCAGGGGAACCACCATTCTGTACCTGCGAATCAGTTCTCGTAATAACAGTTTTGCTACTGTGAGACCGTCATTTCGTCTGGTTGGGTAGGTGCTCACCCATACTATGACAAGGACATATTTCAGCTTGTTGCAAACAGGCATTTTGATGAAGTCCTTTCCCATTCTGTTGAAAGGACCTCCTGATTTTCTTATGTGACTCAGTGCAACGTCTGTTCTTTTTCCTGCATTCATTTGTTGACATGTCGCACACCGATGACACACTTCTTCTGCAAGCATCCTGACCTGGGATTTAACCAATTTTACCTGACAAGTCTCACTGTGGCCTCCCTCCCGAAATGTGTGAGCAATGTAAGTATCTTGTCATTGGGAATAACAAACCATCAGGTAACACTGGTCTTCCATCAGCTGACATCCATTTGTCATTTGCATGTTTCTCACAATGTGCTCTGATCCAACACTGTTGTTTTGCTTCTGAAATATTTCCTGTAGTCTCTTTAGTTCATCCCAAGTATTGGTTACTTTCATTACCATTGAAATTGAGGGGTCCTCCTCAGATTCACTTATAAAATATCCCTTAAATGTGCGGCAAACAAAGCACAATTTCGTGCTACTAAATCTGCATACCTATTTCCCATGGCAAAGTAGTCATTCCCATGTTAATAAGCTGCACATTTAACAACCTCAATTTCTGCAGGCAATTGGAAGGCTTCCAATAAATCTTTCACTTGCACCCCATTATTAATAGGGGTACCTGAATAGGTCATGAAACCTCTTTGTGAAAATAATTGCCCAAAATCATCGTGGACAACACCAAAGCCATACTGACTGTCTGTAAATATAGTCACTCTCATTGGAGCAGTTAAACTTCATGCTCTGGTAAGGGCGATCAATTATGCAACTTGTGCTGAGGTAACCTTTCGAAGCCATGAAGGTTCCACAACATCATTTATTGTACAGACAGCATAAGCTGCTCTCAGGGTACCTTCATTATTTCTCAGACATGAGCCATTGACAAAAATTAGGGAACATCCTTGATATCAGGTCTAGGCTTTGTGCATAAATCTGTGACATCTAGGCAATCATGTTCAATTTAATCACAAATAGTATAATTTATTGGCAGCAAAATTGATGGATTTACAATTTGACACTGCCAAATTGTTCAACCCTACATTGTCAGACGACGACATTCTATGTTCATATCCAGTGAATCCTATTATGGATCATGTATTGGGTTTTTGTTTGTGTAATAGATGCTCCACAGAGTGTGTGGCCATTACAGTTACTCACTATCACTATGTTCTCATTCTTTTACAGACTAGTGGTCACCATGGCAACCTCTTTAAGGCAGCCGGGCAGACCTGTGGCAAAAGGGTTAAGGGTAGTTGAAAAATATGCCACAGACCTTTGAGCATCACCGTGTGTTTGAGTCAGCATTGAGATAGTGCAGCCCTCCCTCTCACTTTAAAATGGGACATGACAAAGATTTTATTTCAGCTCTAGATAGACTTTCAAGCACTCATTGAACCAAGAAAGTGAACCAGACACATCCTTGTGTATCAGCCTCCATAAAAGCTTGGCCACTAGGGAAAAGTTTGTTTCCACTGTCTACATTAGACAACCATTCCCTGAAACATCCAGAATTCATTCTGTGTTCAAGGTGAATTAATCTGAAGAATTACTTCCACTCTATGGTGACACCTTCCTAGCTCCTTTCTCAATTATGTGTCCCATATATTGAACTTCTTTCTGACAGTGCTGCAATTTTCCTGGTGACACTTTATGTCTGTTTTCAGATGGGTGACTCAGCAAAGCAAATGAATCTTGTTTGCACGCTTCTTGTGTTTCTGATGCTACTAACAGATTGTCTATGTACTGCCCAGGGACTGATCTGATAGGGGATTTGTAATGACTCCAGATTATTTTTCAAGATCTGGATGAAATTTATGAACTCTTCATTTACCTTTATCGGACTCAGCACCATGTCAAAGGTTTCTGCTGAAACATAAATGAAAAAAGAAAATGTCTATATTCCAGCAATGGCACCACTGAGAAGGACACCTGACCAAGAACAATGACAGCAAACATTTCTGCAGTACAAGGAATTTGGAATGTTTTTGTGACTGGATTCTGTATCACAGGACAACATGGAACCACTATGCTGTTAATGTTCCTATGGTTCTGCACTATTCTATACTTCCCATTGGCTTTCTGTAAACCCATGATCAGAGAATTACATGGGCTTTCAATCAATTCCCTCAAAATCCCTTTCTGTGACATGTCTTCTATTACATGTGTTATCACTGCAATGGTTTCTAGAGTCAGATAGTATGGTGGTGTTCTTGGGTATACTGCATTTGCTTTTAAAATAATTCAGACTGGTTCTACTCCTTTAATCAGTCCAATGTCTTTCCCTGTGAAATCCCATACTTCTGGATTCACAGTTTCCCTCAAGTCAGCGGGTAATTCTTCAATGGTCATTAATGGAAACAATCCTGCAACTATCTTTTGCTGAGTCATTTTAAATTCCACATCTTCATCCACACAATCTGGTGTGCAAAATATTCTACAATTTAACTTGCACAACAAATCTCTCCCTAATAAATGTACTGGGCTTGTGTCACAAACAACAAATTGGTGATTTTCTTCAAATGAGCTTATTTTTACTGGGACCTTCTCTGAAACGGGATTGGTTATCTGTTCATTTGAAACTCCTGCAACTTGGATCTTCTTTACAGAGAGGGGTAAGTTTGGAACTTCCACAGTCCTAACAGTGGACCTGGTAGCACCTGTATCTATAAGAAAAGATACAGTGTGGCCATGCATCTCACCTTCTATGAATGGACAACTCTGGTCTACCTCTAAGACTGTGCCAAGCACGCAATCTTCCTCCGCTCTCGGGCACCATCATTGAGACGTTTCAGAACCTAAGCCATCATTATAGGAAAAAGGAAATTGCTGAAAGGCATTCCGATTTGAGTCAGGGATTGCTGAAATATATTTTGATTTGCGTTTAGAAAAGTATTTTATTCACTTTTTCCATCTGATTTAAATTAAATTGTGGGTTACCCTTTGAGCTTGTGGGACCTGCATCATCGGAACATGTTTTTGCATTGGCACCTGCACTTTTTTACTGGTATATTTTGCATCTGCACTCCCTTCAGCCTTTGCACATTTCCGTTTGCATTATCAGGATTAAATCTACACTCCAATGCCCGACCCTATTGCAGATGTGACAATGAGTCATCATCTTCACTGTTGCAACATCCATTCCTGAACTTGGATCAATTGGAACACCTCTGCCTTTACTGAAACACCAAAACCTCCTGTATTTCCCTGAAAACCCACATGTGAAACAACAACACCTTGCATACCTCCTTCATTTCCTGCTAAAGAAGGAATCTGAAAAACTTTCTGAGTAAATTTTGTCTCAGCCAACATAAATTTCTCTTTCATCTTTTTCTGTTTCATTTCGTGTTCATCGCTTAAACATTTTGCATACCTCAGAATATCATCAAGTGATTTACTCTGCCAGCAGATTCCACTTTGGGGTATGTATGAACTGATCCAGGTCTCCATCCTAGAACATGCTGAGATACAAAAATCTCCATTTCGTTCTCATTAGAGTATTCTTTTGCGCTGTCTGGTATAAACTCCCTCTCCATCCACGCTGCTGCTCTTGTCTCATTAAATTTAAGAAATTGTTGAAAATTTGGCTGTTTTAGGCTCTGGATGTTTGGTAGGTGCTGGCCGCATGCTGAGATGTATCTCCGGGTATGATTTGATGCGCTTTATTAAGTTAAAATAACATAACATAACAATGCTGCTGAAACACCTGCAACAACCACTCATAGTACTCATGAAAGGATTATTTTGTTTCTTGTGTCGTTTGATTAATTTTCAACCAATCTAGATCTTTTGGAGATGTTCTCTCCTTCAGGAAAGTAATCACTGCTTCATATTTTTCCATTACTGCAGAAGATGGTGCATTAGGGCCTGCCATTCTCACTGGTTCTTCACATGGCCATTATACAGCAGTCTTACATTCAGCCCACAAATTACTTGGCACCACAATATCAAAGAATATATTCAAATCAATCAACAGCACTCTTGAAATTTTCAGAAATCGATCAACTTGAGTGTACCACTGAACAGATTTTGCTCCCAATTTTGGGAAATTGTTTGTAAAAACAGCAAGATCTCTACTCCAAGGTACATGGACACACACTCCTCCCGCTGTTTCTCTTAATGGATAGACAAGCTGAAGCTCCTTCCTCATTCTGTTCATTCTTTCCCCTACTAACTCAGGTTTCTTCTTTTTATTTTTTTTATTTTCTTGCCCACTTGTTTTCTAATTTTTCAGTTTCACTCTATATATGAATACATTTTATTGACTCTGTAATATGCAACAGTGTTACTGAAGAAGGCATTGATTCAATTGATTCATATTCTAAGCGAACCCTGTAATGTTATTGTATAGCAACACTTTTAGAAAGGTCTACCTACTAAGATTGACTACAATTCAGTCAATTTATTATGTATAATTGATTCTCATCTTGTAATTTCTTTACACAAATAAATCAATTCTTTCTCTTGATATTGGTTCAAATGCACTAAATCTAAACATCCCCTACTTACTTGCTCGAATTCAGCATTTAATTTGAAATATCTAATTGTCTCTCCTTTTCAGGTTTAGGGCTAGCCTATTGCACTGTGCTTTCTGTCTTTGAAATCGCTGCAGATTCTTCAAACCATGGTGTAAAAATTACATCTTCAAACAAATGTGTTTTCCCAGGTGTTACTGATGTTGTACAAATCACCCTACCCCCATCTCCTAATGCCCTAACTCTCTGAGGCAGTCTCGATACAACAATCTGTGAATTTTGAGAAGTCGGAATGAAGCCTGTGGTCGGTAAACCTCCAACTGCTCCTTGAGTCTCTGAAGTCAAGTTAACATTTACTGGAGTATTTGCAACTGGTCTGGGCACTGTCTGTACAATTATTGGTAGTGGCACTTGCACCGGACCATGCATAACAGGTGGAGGTAGTCTGTGGCTGGGCAACACATGGTGGGGCAATCTGTAATACTTGAAGGGGTCTTTCAATTTGTACTACTCTAATTTCTACAAGGGCAGTGGCTATTGTACTGATTTAGTGGCACCACTCTCAGTACTATCAGTTGGTGTTGCATAAAGCGGGGGTAGTCAAGCCAACATTTCCTCTTAAATATCATCCCCTGAATCACTATCTGTCTCATTCTCTTTTTCTTTTTCCTCTTTGTCTTTTAATGAGACTTTCTTTTTTTCCATTTACCAGCATTTCTGTTGAAATAGCTCGATACAATTTAGTGCCTTCAACTATGGCTTTCCTCCATCTCTGCTGTCTTTCATCCCATCCAGCATGTGCATAATTACACATTGCTCTCTTTGTTCTTCTCTGATATTTTCCCCTTTATTTCTCTCTGGCAGCCTTTTCCTACATATTCAAGGCCTCATGTTGTGTCGGTCTAGGGGGCGGTTTCATTTCGTACAATTTTTCTTTCAATATCAAAGCTACCATATTTTGGTAATTTAATGCACAGTCCTTCTCAGTGACCTTGCACCATTGACAAAGCCATACACAAATATGTAATCCCAATTCAGTTGCCATATGATGTGCAGGCTTACCCTCAGGAGGTGCCTCCCATATCAGAATCGTAACATTAACCTTCACAAAGTACTTAAATTCTTTACAACAGTTCATGATTCTGAATAAAACGCAAAACAAACAATTTCAATGTAATATCTTGGTTCTATCCATAAACGGCAGATTTTCTCTACTCCAATATCATCACAATTGTTATTTTATCGAAGTCTTTTCAACAAATCCCAATGCAATATTTACACAAACACTGACCTATCACAGTGCATCATCCTGATGTCACCAACCAATCCCAGCATGAAAGCACACAAATCAGCCATTCTCAGCGGAAAAACTATGATGTATAATCTCACTGCTTGCAGCAGCCCATCCTCCTTTGCAATTTCCTTCATATTCACACAAACCAACAAAACTTTTCAAATGACAAATACAAAATATATGTCAACTCTTCTTTGCTCTTCTAAAGAAAAACATAGTAATTCATCCACACAAAAGAATGCTACAATCGCAAGTGAAATCTCGATCAGCATGAAATCACCCTTATCACTGCAGCTTCACCCTTTTGTGCATTTAGGTTATGCTAACATTAATCAATTTTAAACAACAACAACAAATTATTAGTATTTCTATCTCAATTGTGTAGGTAATGGTACCTCACACTCTACACCACAAAATCAGCAAGCAGGACAAGAAATACAATTCGACAACGGCTTACTCAAGTGTCCGCTACACTTAATTCAGCATCTATCTTTCCCGAGATCTTAGACTACGCTGAGTCTGAAACTCTTTAGTCTGTTTACAAAGAAACAATAAACATCTTAATTCATCAAGTAATTCACTCTCAACGCAACAGTACAACCGTAAGCACAATTACGATAAACTTCACATCAACCTATTAATACTCACACCTCAAAAACAGCAACCACCTTCAAAAATCGCACCTTGTCAGCTACTCAAACTACACATTGGATTTCAGGATTCGAATATTATATTCTAACTTAGGTAATTAGTTATAGCTCTTTGATCAAGGTGCAACCATATCTCTGCTACCAGAAAAATGACAGCGCAAGTTGTGGCCAAAATAAAAGAATTTGGTTCACCATTTCAGTTTCACTTACAGGGTTAAGCATTGTTCCCAAGCTGGTCTCTTATCCTCTAGGTGACAGATTTTTGCCACTGTATTATGATTCAAAGAGATGTTTCGGCATCACAAGCAAACTTCAAATACAATTCCAAGTTCAGTCAATGATGAAAATTTGAATATGTTTTAAATTATTTTTTATTAGATTCTCATTTACCACGGTCACGTCCGACTGATCTCCGTCTGCTTGTCTGTCCTGCCCCCAGAGAGAGATAAGTTTTTTATTTGGGATAGACTTTTTTGGGCTTTTAGGGTCTGAGCTTTGCCTGACTATGAGTCTGAAATTCATTTGGCATAATCATCAGGCAATGAGGATAACAAGTTATTTCTCTAACATGCCCATCTTTCCCCCAGGTTGCTCCCCTCACTTTCTTCTCCCCTCCAAGTTATCAAAGGGGCCCACATTCTGGTTTTATTTTTCTTGTGGGCACGGCTCGTGTCCATTTTACATTCACACATAACTGAGCTCAACCATTCAGCCTTTGAAGTGCATGATTCACATATCCACATGCTTGCCCCCCAATACAATTAAACTCTGGAGTATTCCTGGCTCTGGCATACAAACACAAATGATCTTCTCAGGGCTTACTTCAATGCTGATGTGTATTAAGTCTCAGGAACTAACCAATCTCTCCCCAAAACTGCTGTACACTAGGACAGGTCACAAACATGTGAATGTTCACAGCATCGTGCAGCCCACATTTCCTGCAGAAAGCCCCATCTGACCTTTACAGCTTGGCCATTCTCCTAGGAGCCCAAAAGGTTCTGTGGTGGGAGAACAGATGACTTCTTCTCAGAAAAGCAGATTGTATGGTACTGCAGATACTGCACATAGATACTTGCCATGTATCCTTTATCCATGAATTTGCCAAGTACTCTCCCCACAGCATCTTGGAGAAGCAGAGGTCTCCATCAATGTCGAGTTTTAGCCAATGTCATAATGACACCTCCTTCTTTCACTGAGGTCCATTCACTAGGCACTCTGCCAACTCATTTGTGCCACTATTCTTTCCCCCCAACGCCCATGCCCAGATGTTCAGCTGGTAGGTACTTACATTTGAAGATAGATCCCTTAGTCAGTACCTGAAGTTCTTTCCGAGAACCGAGTTTCCCCACATGGAGCAGCTGACCTCATTCTGAAATTCTGTCTTCTTTTAGCCCAGTTGCCATCTTGTCTTCCAGAAACTGGGGGAGTGCATGGGGAGTCCCATACTGGGGCAAACCTGTTGAAACAGGACAATCCTGATGCTTGTCTAACGTGGTCCAGAGCAGAGCCTCATCTTTTTAAAATATCTCATATTTCCAAACTTATACAAAACTAGGACTTCCCCCCTTCACCTCATTCAGCATTGCTTTGAACAGGTGATTTCCCTTGATTTTCTTAAATATGTCAGTAAGCACCTGGAGTTGTTAAGCTGGATGGCCCAGGCATACAGTTGAAAATCTGGCAGTGCAATACCTACTTTGTCGCATTTCTTGCACAGTTTCATCCTTGAAATTCATATTCCCTTGAAAGCCCATATAAAAGATTTTTTTCTCCTGTGTCATTCATCTAACCAGGTTCTCTCGAAATGTAGGGGGATCACATCAAAAATGATGGTAAATTTTGACGGATAGAAATGTAGCCTATTCATTTCCACCATTGCTCTATTAAAATTTAGTTCAGCAATCTTATCCAGGTTTTGCCTGATTCTAATGCCAAAATATTTAAATTCTCTTTTTATTAAGCAGTTTCCTTCTTCCATATTCCACACCAAAATTTCTGTCTTCGATGCATTTGCCTCATACACAGGTATCAGCCTGTCAAGGCTTGCTAGAATGAGGGTTTATTGCACAGTGTAGATCATCACATCATCAGCAAATAAGGAGATTAACTTTTCCCAAAGGCCGCTCATAAGGGTCTTTATTTCCCTCTCTTCTCTCGTCTTACAAGTAAGGGCTCAATATACAGATTAAATGGGAGTGGGGAGAGCAGGAACCCTGCCTATTCCCTCTTGTTATGTTAAAGCCAGCAGTTAATTTGCTGTTTAACAAAATTCTTGGTGAGTGTGCTTTGTAGATCTTGCATAACACCCCACAAAATGTTTCCCTCAAGTTCTAATCTCTTTGAAGCGCATAGAGATATTGCCAGTTCACCTTATCAAAAGCTTTGGTGGCACCAGCATTATGATGAAAGTGGCTTCTTACCGACCACTGCAAGATCTATAGACCCAATCAGATCACGGGTCATTTTATGCATATATATCTCGATTTCATAAAACCTTTTTGATCATCTAGTATTATCACTCCCACCACTTTGCTCAATCAGTTAGCTAAAATGTTTGCAAAGATCTTATAGTTGCAGTTAAGAAGAGATATGGGTCTATAAGACTCACACAAGGTGGGATCTTTGTCAGGTTTTAGAATCAAGGTAACTATAGCCTCATCCCATTACCTTGGGAGGGGGGCACCTTCTTCGAGAATCCCCACAATAAGCTGGTTCATAAACGTAGTGATTGTATCCCCTAGGGCCACATACAATTCATTGGGAAGCCCATCCGGGCCCGCTGCCTTCACATTCTTGCCATTATCAATTATCAACTGGACTTCTGCCTGTGTAATCACCTGGTCTAAACTTTCTTTCTCTTCTTCTGAGAGCTTAAGGGTTGGACCCTCCTCCAACCACTTATTAACTTACTCTTCCGGGGTGTTCAGGCCCTTTGTCTATAGGGAGACAATAAACATTCAAAATGCTTCTTCAACCATCCCGCTATTTAGTTTCCCATTGACCCTGCATTTGATGTACCTCACCTCACTCCTAACTAAACCCTTACTCTAGACTCCAAGACTGAGGGCAGACTAAGCTTTCTGTCCTGGATCTCCGTAAATAGTGCCTCACTAGGCTCCTCTGACTGATGTTGACTCCAACCACTTATTAACTTACTCTTCCGGGGTGTTCAGGCCCTTTGTCTATAGGGAGACAATAAACATTCAAAATGCTTCTTCAACCTTCCCGCTACTTAGTTTCCCATTGACCCTGCATTTGATGTACCTCACCTCACTCCTAACTAAACCCTTACTCTAGACTCCAAGACTGAGGGCAGACTAAGCTTTCTGTCCTGGATATCCGTAAATAGTGCCTCACTAGGCTCCTCTGACTGATGTTGACTCTGACTGGCTTGAGCCCATCGGAAGACAGCCATAATGACCGCAAGTTTAATTTCCGACCACCAGCATTGTAATGCGGTGGTTGGAAATTAAATCGTACAATTACGAAATTAAATCGTAATCGGTCCCTTAATGTAAGTCTGCATTTTAGAGCAGGTTCTGGACCTATTATTGTCCATAGTATTTACTAGAGCAGCGTTAAAGTCACCTGTCAGTATTATCGAATGGGAAGTCTCAACAAGTTCTAAGCACAGATTTTAGAGGGGTTCCACGTCATCCACATTTGGGACATAATATCCCACCTGTGTTAGCTATTATCAACTATCTTCAAAGTTACGATAACCCAGCTACCCCTCTTGTCTGACTTATACTCCTTCTTTGATATTGCTGCTCTTTTTTAACCAGAATGACCACCCCTTTTGAATGGCAGGATTGTTCTGAGCATGCTACCTACCTGCTAAACCCATTTCTGTGACCTAAAAACCTCGGAACATTCTACTTTATGTTGGTGTCAAATATTGAAGTATTCTGGCTTGTCTGTTCTTTACACCATGCCCATTTACAGTCCAGCATAAAATTTGCACTCTATTAGCCTCTTCCCCCATTTCTGATTCTGCCTGATGCAACTATGTCGACCATGCCACTATTTCGGAGGTTATGTGATACTGGAGGACAATTTTTTGTTTTATTTTTCCCCTCTATGCTCCCCACCCAGTGCTCCCAACCCCTAAACCCTGCAAACCCCCCCTCCCTGGAGAGCCCTCCCATGAACCTTCATAGCTACCTAGGCCTTATTTGATATACACCAGGATGTAGATGGGTGATAATTAAAACAGAAAATAGCAAAAAGGACAGCGTAAAATAGCGAAAGTAGCTACACAAAAAGAAAGAAAACAGAAGTCCAAAGAATGCATGTCAAAATCTAAAGGGACACGTTATCAGCCCCATAGCAAGGCAACATTTCCTGGTTTGCTCTAATCTGTTCTACTAGATTATCTGCCTCTTCATGATCCCTAAAATTTTACATTTTGTTACTAAACTTTACTCTAAGAATGGTCAGACACCTCATCTGGGACCTGGCCCCTAATTTACTGAATTCTTCAATTTTTATTGCCTGTTCAGGGTAAATGGAGAGATAACTGATCTGATTTTGGAAGAGAAGTCATCTCCTTTTAGGGAGCTCAATTTCAAACACCTTGTTCAAGATGCTCTCTTTGATGGAGTAAGTTAGAAAGTTCATCAGAATTTTGTGCAGTTTACTCTTACTTGGAGATATTTTTTTAATGGATCCTTTTGAGCCCTCTGGATATCCTTGACCAGCATTTCCTCTGTCCCTTTGCAAACTCTACTGGACTTTAACAGGGCCACAATGAAAGCCTTAATGCCCCCCCCCCTCACTCCTCTATGGCACATTAAATAGCCTTATGTTATGTCTTCTGCCATTGTTCTCCAAAGATTCCAAATTGTCTTAGCTCTCTTTATATCTCTTTTTCAACAAGTTTGATTTTAATTCCAAAACAGATTCTTCCAGTGGCTGGGTCCTTTTTGTCAAAGAGTCTAATCTGTAGCCAACCTTTCACATACTCCCTGTATGTCCTGTTGATTTGTCTGGAAGGTAGAAAGGCCATTTCTAACCTCTTCAGAGAGAGAGAGACTGCAATAAACTTTCCAGTGTGGTTGTGGTTGTATTTAACAGCAGTTGAGGGGTGTTTACCCTCCCATCTGTGAAACCTGTGAGAGCTGGAATACATTCTGGATAGTCTCCCTCTTGCAAGCACAGGGGCTACTTGGTTATTAGGTTGTTTTTGTCCCAAGCTCCTCACCCATCCTTAGCACTGTGCCAACCCCTTCTTTTCCCATGTCGGCAAAACACTGAAATCTGTTTGGGCCCCGGGGTGTTTGAAATTTTCTACCTCCAAACTCTCCCACCTCTTGAATCTGCACCTCCTCCTGTATTGCCAAAAGTTCCTGTGCCATCTCTGTGGATGGTTGTGAAAATGTTTTTTAAGAGCAGGCAGTGGTCCCATGGCCTTCTAAATAATAAATGTTTTACTGTGTACACAATGAACTATGCTAAAGGAAAGGAACATTAACTTTGCAAAATACTGTTTAGTAATGAATTTCATTAATATGAACAAGAAATGTTGTTTTGAATGTGCAACTATTATATACAGGCATTATGTGAAAGAATGAGAATCTGAAGTTAATCATTACAAACAATATGTTGCTTAGTAAAATAATACCATTGCTTAAAACCGGAACATTCTGCAGTTATGACAGATCATTTTCTAAGCATGTCACATTAAGGTCAGGCTTCTAAATTATATTGTGCACAGTTCACCAATATTAGGTTCACTTCTAGTTAAAGGAACCTTGCTTCTTAGGGCCATATGTATGAAGCTGTTTTGCGATTGCAAACACTGCGAATCGCAAAAAAAGGTGTTTGCGATCGCAAAACAGAGATACCCGATGAATGAGAGCCATAGCGATCGCGAAATTGCTAATCGCAAAATTAGCGATTAGCAATTTTGTGAGAAATTGATTCTGCAAATCTGCGGAATCGCTATCTCAGCCACGCAAATAACGAAAATTGCAAATAAGGAATCTCAAATTGCGAATTCGCAAAACGAAAAGCATGAAAAAAATCGCAAATTGAGAATTGTCAAAATTCGCAATTTTGCTAATTGCAATTACCACCAAGTCTGAGCAGGTGGTGACCAGGTGCAACCTATTTAAAGAGCCCCACAATGCCATAGGCCTTTTCCACAATGGCTGGGCTGTATGTGATAGCCAGGAGGCTGCGAATCAGAGCTGCTGCACAGAGAAGGAGACACCAGGAAAGGATCTTCAGAGCGCGCATCACCCTGTTCCAGTGGACTGCGGAGGAGATCCATGTAAACTACAGGCT
Organism: Triturus cristatus; assembly: GCF_964204655.1. Taxonomy (NCBI): domain Eukaryota; kingdom Metazoa; phylum Chordata; class Amphibia; order Caudata; family Salamandridae; genus Triturus; species Triturus cristatus. Next base: position 779,195,041 of record NC_140594.1, read on the forward strand.
GGATGAAGACAGCATCCTGGACTTACTAGCGGAGCTCAAAACCATACTTGAACACCCCACACTCAGGACACACACCATCCCCACCCATGTACAGGTCTTGTGCTCACTGTACCTGCTGGCATCAGGGAGTTTCCAGGGGGTGATAGCCACAGCAGGAGGGGTCTCTCAGAGTGCGCTGTTGCGTTTCTTCCACACGCTCCTTGATGCAATGGTACAGAGGCTGCATCACCACATCCAATTCCCCAGCACACAACAGGCACTAGACCAAACCAAGCAGGAGCTCTATCAGATTGCACAATTCCTCCACGTCATTGGCTGCATAGATGGGACCTATGTCGGTATATCCCCACCCTCTCAGAATGAGTATGTGTTCAGGAATCGCAAGTCCTACCATTCCCTGAACATACAAGTAGTGTGCAATGCCAAGCATATAATCACTGACATCGTAGCGAAATATCCAGGCAGCACCCACGACTCATTCATCTTCCGCCACAGTGGGATTCACTGATGACTCACAAATGGTGAATTTACTGATGGGTACACATTGGTAACAAGGACACACCAGTGAAGCGCAGCAGCGGCAGGACAGTGTTTAACCTGATTCTTCTCACCCTACAGGTGACAGTGCGTATGCTGTCTGTGACTACATACTGATTCCGTACCTGAATCCTGCCACATCTGGGGAGCGGAGGCACAACAGTGCTCAAACAGCCACCCGTTGTACCATTGAGAGGACCTTTGGAATACTCAAGAGCTGTTTCCGGTGCCTACATAAGAGTGGAGGGGCACTGCAGTACAGCCCCGAGACCTGTCGCAAGATCGTGGTTGCGTGTGCCATGCTGCACAACATCGCCACCAGGAAAGGCACCCCAGTGGAGCTCACAGATTCGGAATCATCAGATGAGGAGGGGCCAGCTCCAAGATGCAGGCCAGCCGGTGTGATTGGCGTGGCTGCCGGACGCCAGAGGCGAGATGAGATCACACAGAACTATTTCTAGGTAAGTAATGATGACACAATGCTACAGATTGGTGCAGGACTGTGTTTTTATTTCCTTATGCTCAGGAAAGTTACCATCACACAGCCTGTGTTGCACACTATGTTGGTCTAAATGTCCCGCAAATGTTGAACACACAGTGCAAAAAAATCATAACAAACATGGGGCTGTGTGCAATGGATTAACTCACCCATTGCCATGTGGTAGTCAGGGAACCTCAACGTCAGCGTTGACGGCTCGTAGCTCCTCGCTCAGAGTGCACAGTGCCCTCTCCTGAAGCATTGGCAGCCCTACCCTGATGCACACTACAGCACATGTCCTGTGGGAGGGGTGGAGTGATGCTGCTCCTGCTTGATTGCCCATCCTCCTCCAATGAGCTGAGGGCTCCTGTGCCAGCAGTGGCTGCTGCCCACAGCTGGTCCAGCGCACATGTGACCTGTACTAATCCCCTGGCCACGTCCTTGCTGCAGTGTGCCAACTCATGCTGCATTCTAATGCAGCGCTGTGACAGCACTGAGTTGGCAGAAGACAGGCGGTTAACGGCCCTTGTATATAAGCCCAGGCATGTGTGGAGGCGCTATCTCTCCCTGTGCCTGGCTGCACGGTCTTCTCGCATCTCAGTGCAGAGTACCTCCAGGGCACCCGTCAGGCCCATGAAGCCCACCCTCATTTGTCGCCTGATTGATTTTATTGTTTTTGCCTGCAGGCACTGTACCTTCAGCATGTTGCCCTCAAGCACCCGAAGAACGTGTCCTCTCCTGCTGCAGCTGGGTTTGTGGATGACCATGCCCTGCGCCTGGTTGGAATAGCTGGAATGGGACGTGCTGGGGACTGTGCTCTGTGGTGTGGGTCAGACTGACCCTGGACTTGACGCCCATCCTCATCTGTGTCCAGTGTTTCCACCTCCAGTGGTGGCAATGGTGATACTGCGATGCGCTGTGGGCGTTTCGCTGAGATCACTGGGCTTCCTTCCTCCTCCTCCTCTTGCCCTAACACTTCCACGCTGTGGGATTCATCCTCCCCTCCTGCCATCGGTCCCTGTGTTTCAGGGGGTGCTGTGGACGTAAATGCACACATTAATTTGGTGTCCTGCCTTGCATTTGTCATGCAATAAATTACACTGTTTGGAGTTACATGGGTCCTAACTGTATTTTGCCTTTCCTGATACACACATACTGATTGACACTTGCTGGGTGTCACTGCTCCACTGTGTGGTGCATGTGACTACATCTCCCATAATGCATTGCTGTGTGTGCTAGTATGCATGCACTGGACTTGCATTTCTGTTGGGTACCTGGGTTTCTCCTGGGTGTATGGGTGAAGTAGGGAGCTATCAGGGGTGTGATGGCATGCTTCTTACCTGGTCTGGGGTCTGGGGGTTCGGAGCTGTCAAGGTCTGCCACGCCACTCACACTCTCCAGCAGCAGGGTCTCCTCAACCAATTCCTCCAGTGGCGTGGAATCAGTGGCAGTGGATGTCCCACCACCAGTCTTTCCTGCCTCCTCCAGCCTGGCAGCAACCTTTTCCTTAGACCGCTGGCGCATATCATACCAGCGTTTTCGCAGGCCTTCTACGATGCGGTGGGTGACACCAATAGAGTTGACCTTTTCCTGGATGTCAGCCCAGATTCTGCGTTTGCGGGTCTCTGGCACACGCAGGGATTTTGTTCCAAATAGCAGCTCATGGCTCACCACCATCTCCGGGATGAGCACCTCCAGCTCCCTTTCGGAGAACTTCTGTTTTCTCTTCCTGCTTGTTTCCACCTGCTGATTATCCTGTGTGGCCATTTCTCCTCGCTCTGTAGCAGTGCACTGGTGCCCCAGCCCTCCTTCCAGCTCTCACTCTGCTTCTGAAACTCAGGTGCAGCATGGGTAGTCACACTTCCTGATTGTGATATCATCAAGCTGCACCTGAATTTCAGATTCGCCGATTTGCGATTCCTTATTTGCGAATTCACAATTAAGGAATTGCAATTTTGGTATTCACATTAAATTCTGCAAATTTTTGGGAATCGCTAAATATTAGCGCTTTTTTATTTACATCGGGTATTGCGATTCTCAAAATGTGATTTGCTAAAAATCGCATTTTGAGAATCGCAAAATCTGAGTTTCATACATATGGCCCCTGGTATTTCTACGGCCTATACACATAGCTCTGACTGCCTGTTGCTGTTTGCACATTATAAATGCGTGTCATTTCTGCTTTGAATATTTACGTTAATCATTGCACATTTTTAACTGCTAATCTGAATAATTTGCATTTTAATTAGTTGACCTTATCATATGTAAAGTTGATATTTGTTTCCTACATATTTTTTCTGGTGATATTTTTGTCATTGATATTTTTGCCACTATTATTTTTTCATACAAGCACGCATAACCCCAGCTACACAGTTGCTGCCTCTTCCAATAACACAATACTAAAACATTTGTAGGAAGGCCACAAGGAATTGCCACCTCTTTCCATCCCTCAACAACATACAACAAGATAAGAGCACAACTCCAGCCATCACGCTTAGGACTACATCACGGCACACAAAGGCCGCACTATGAACCAACACCCACGCAGCTAAGTACTCCAAACAGAGTGCGTCTTGGCCATGTAAGGCACTTTGGAGCATAATCAGTGGCATACAGCACTGTCAATATGTAACTAATGAACAGTATAGGGTGTGCCCTAAATAAAAGAGAAGGTACAAAACCAGGCGTGACTGCGTTACATAACAAACCCACGCCTTGCTGGGGTAAAATGTCAAATGCACTATTACGTTTTGAATTTTATCCAGACATATCAAGTCCCGATCGCACAGCTTTCCTTTTATATCACTTGCACCTGTGTTTATTGATTTGGGGTCACTCGTCATCTTGCTAATATGAATTAAATGCTGTACCTTTATTTTTTTTGTTGATTTTTAAATTAAGTTGTAAAAAAAAAAAAGCCATAGCAAAGTCATCAAATATATAGAACATATCGGAAGCCTTGAAAAGGTCAAATATTCAGACTAAAAAACAATTGACTCCGATGCTGAACTGATTCGGAGCATTAAAAGTTTCACACAACCAGATTGATTTTCCCCCAAAAATAGCCACTTTTGTGTATTAACCCCTTCTGTGCCACGACCTTTCCCCCTCCTGTGCCGGGGGTTTTATTAGTGGGTGGGGTTCATGACGAGATAGTCTCGTCATGGGCACAGCGCGACCGTGCTCCATGACGAGACTATCTCGTCATGGGCACTGAAGAGGTTAAGTACGTTTGTCCACATTCACCAGGATTTCAGATCAAACAAGATGAGGGGCCGTGGCGAAACAACCATGAACCCAGAAAACTGAAACAAAAGTATCAGAACTCGATCTGGCCAACCACGGACTGAACATGACTATGGGCACAATTGCGCATAGCATGGTGCAAGCGCCCACAAGGGGGACCGTCCTGTACATAAAAAATCCATGGCAGTTTGCTTTTTCCATGTGCGCTGCACAAGGCAGCACACATGGAAAAAGCAAAAACAAGGAGAAATAATGCATTTCTCCTTGTTTCGCCAACTTAAGAAAAGGTTTTCCCTGGTCTTAATTTTGGCTCTGCCTCCTATGTACCCTGCCCTTGTACATAGGGGGCAACGTCAAAATCAATGGGTGTTGCGGTGGAACGCCCACCGCAACACCCACTGCCCACCCCTTTCACACTAACCATAGCGTGAAAGGGGGCATTATTTGCAAGGCAGCGTTAAGCTCATATCACCACCACAACATCAGAAAAAGTGAGAATGTGGTGGCGATAGGGGCTTGCACATATGCCCCCGAGTTTGCCAGTTAGCTCATAACATTCAGGGTCCATGTTTATCCCCCCCCATTTCCGCATATTTTCCCAAAATCTGCCTTGTGTGTTTTTAATCTTTAGTTAAGACTCTCGACTTTCCATGTAGCCTGCAGTTTAGCTCACCTGCGACGTCACAAGCAGCTAAGCAGGTGCAATGAGAATGCGGCAAATGGGCCCCCGAGGACCGGACATGGCCGATCTGTCAATATAATTGGCATATTCTCCATCACAACACGGCTCAAAAAGTGACAAGCAAGACCATACAATTATCCAGAATGATTCTTTCTTCACAGTGAGACAGGGCTTAATAAACATGATGTCCAGAGGTGGGCCTGGGCCGGAGCGTGGATGTGCTTCCGCCTTGTCGGTAATAGCTTTGAATGAAAAACCTTTTAGATGAAGGCAGTGATATATTGCACTTGTTTATCAGAGAGAAGTAAAGCGAATGTCCTTTTGCAAATATTAATGAGCTGGGTTATAAAATCCATTCGAAGTCTGAAGATCTTCGTAAAGCCTGTCCGCTGATGATTAGATTATGATTCTAAATTGAAATATAATAATTAATATCGATACCTGTGGCATAGATTAGTAGGTTGGTGTACTTGCTGCAGATATCTGTGAGGTTCGAGTTCACTCAGTCATTAATTTAGGAGCTGTTAGAAGGGCGACCTCCGGGGAGTCAGATGGTGTCGGACTGACCACCCCGAGAGGCACCGTTCCGTAAGGATGCAGCCGAGCGCCGCTGAGAAGCCTCCTGGGCGAGGTCCTTCTCCTAGGATCGTACAGCCAAGTAATCCCCTCCCACCACAAAGGGACACAACCAGGGTATCAATGCTCACAAGTCGTTTATCAGAATTAAGGGTAGGTCTCCGTACGCAATATTTACAGGTGGATCAAGGGATCCAAAAGAGTCTCAGGATTTGGTTAGGAATGGGGGTAGCGGGACAGTCTCAGTATCAGCCCGGGACGTGGTCCGTAGGGTTCGAGGGGTCACTTCGGTGAGGTCGAGCCGTGACGAGGTCAGCAGGGCTCCGGTGGTTGCTTCAGCGAGGTCGAGCCGCGACGAGGTCAGCAGGGCTCCGATGTTCCGTGAGGGTCTTCTTCTCAGCAAGGGGGAGCCGCGACGCAGTCAGCAGGGCTCGAGTTCTCAGTTCCAGGCAATGGGTCTTTCTCCGTAGGGTCAGCCGCGATCCGATCAGCAGGGCTCTGGACTCCAGGATACAACTGCCGTCCTGGTTGTGGGCTGCCCCAGATATATGGCTGGAGCCCTTTGATGTCTGGACCCTCGTGCCTGGGGGGCCGGGATGAGAGAGTCCAGACACCCAGCGGGGGGTGGAGCCATCGCCCAGGGAGGCCCGAGGGTGTTCGGGCCCAGGTGTCTGGGGCCGGCGGGAGGCCCAATCAAAACTCTCCTCCTCCGGGATCTGTGGAGTGGCCACTCGACCCCCCTGGGGTCGGGTCTTGGCACCTTGATGTTGGGGCTTCGCAGGGACCGAGGCCCAAGTGGGCCGCGTCGCGAAGGCTGGTGCGGGTAGCGGGGTACAAGCTCGGGGGGCCCCGAAGGGTTGGGGTTGCCCCCGTTTGGTCTGGTAGGAGGGTTCGGGACCACGCCACAAGGCCGGGTCCAACAGGAGCATATTCATTTATCAAGGGTTTGCATCATGTTTGCACCATGCAACTTGAATCATGCGTGATGCCATCCCAAACATGCGATTTATCAAGCCACACACAGCCATTTTGCGTGGGCCTGAGTGGCTTGATAAATCAGAAGTAACGCAATGCAGAGCGAATTGCTGCATTGCGTTACTCTGCCCCAAGGAGGCGTTCCATGGGCATAGTGTGGGTGTTCCTATTCACCTCCCATGGATTTTACACACTCCCAGATTTACCATTACTGGTAGTCCTAGGGATGTGCCAAAATGCTGCGCCTTCCCGGGGGAGGCGTAAGGAGGAGAAATATCTATATTTCACCTTCTTTTTTCCCCTTTCTATGTGTGTTGCAGCACACTAGAAAAAGGAATACACCTCAGGGAATTGATTTTGTGCAGGAAGGCCCTTCCTGCACAAAAGCAATCCTGCATGTAATGCAGGCACCCTTGCATCATGGTACAACAGTGTCTGCGTTGGTGCTAAGGAGCCCATTGTGCACCATAACCGGGGAAAGGGCAGAAATGTGTCCTATCGTGTTAAATACAGCAAAATTCCTGACCTTTGCTTGTAACGCAGAGGGCATGGTACCTTGCTACGCTGCTCTGCGTTACTTTTTAATAGGCCCCACAGTTTTTTAATATTAATATCTATGGATTTTAGTAACAGTGGCACAGGTGCTCGTGTGCACTGCATCATTTTAAATTTGCGCCTGCTGGCTTTTATAATAGTAAGTAAATTGACACAATGCTTTGTGTTACTTTGCGCCGTGTTAGCACCTCTACAAAACCCTAATATATAATCATCATTTTTAAGCAGATATTTACAATCCCATTTCTAAAGTGAGCTCAAAACTTAGCTAATCATTTAATTCAAATTAGGTTTTGAATAATTTACCCATGTCGCACCGAGTGCCTGTATTGAAGCAGCTCCTGACCTCATTACATTGACCATCACTCTTGGAGTCTACCCTCTGCTGTGAGCCTTCACACAATCACAGTGAATCTGACTAATTAGAAAATGGGTAGCTGGCCTCACCTTTTTGAAATGAAATGAAATGAAAAGACCATTTGTAAAGCGCGGTAGCTACCCTGAGGCATCCTAGCGCTGAAGACAAACTCAGGGCGGGAATGCAGTTAGGGTCTATACAGGTTTCTTGAAGAGCAGAGTTTTTAAAAGTTAACGGAAGGGTAGCAGGTTGGGTTCTGCTCGCAGGTGGGTGGGGAGAGAGTTCCAAAGTTTAGCTGAGTTATAGGCAAAGGAGCGGCCACCACACCTAGCTCTTTTGATATTAGGCACTAGGGCAAGGAAGGAAGATGCTGATCGAAGCTGTCTGTTTGGTTGGTAGGGAGTGATCAGTGATTGGCTAATTGCCGTGCCCGTCTTCCAGAAGGCCCTGTGGGCAATGCACAGGGCCTTAAATTCAATTCTTTCCCTGACCGGAAGCCAGTGCTGGCTTTTTAATCCTAGATTAATTGAGTGTCGATGGGGAATCTGAAGGAGTGTGCAGGCTGCACAGTTTTGGATGATTTGGAGTTTGCGCGTGGTGGATTGAGGGGCCCCTAGATAGAGGGCATTCCCATAGTCCAGGCGTGATGGAATGAGAACCTGGACCATGATTTGTCTCGCCTGAAATGGAAGTAGGGGAAGGATTTTCCGTAGTAACCTGAGTAAGCCATAGCAAGTGGCTGAAAGTTTAACTGCTTGTGGTTAAAGTTGAGGGAGTTATCCAGCCAGATGCCCAGGCTTTAATTGTGTTTTTTGGTGCTGGAACAGGACCGAGGCAGATGGGCCACAGTGAATTCATATTGAACTTGGAAGTGTTACCTAAGAGCATGAGCTTGGTTTTATCCCCGTTCAATTTTGAACAGGAGAGTGTCATCCAATTGTCCACCTCCTCTAAACAGCCACTCAGGTTGTTTGGGGAGATATTCGGCTGGTTAAGGGCCACCACTAGCTGAGTGTCTTCGGCATAAGTGATGATTTTTATGCCGAAGGGACGGACATTCTCAGCTAGGGGGCTCATATATACGTTGAATAGTATGGGGATCTGGGAAGAGCCCTGAGGTACACCACAACTGAGTGGCATGCTGGGAGAAGCAATATTGCCCTCAAAGACCTGGAAGGAGCGGTCTGTCCAAAAAGTTTTAAACCAGATGGCATTTCCTGATACTCCTAAATTGAAAAGTCGGTGTATCAGTATGTCGTGGTTTACAGTGTCAAATGCAGCACTTAAGTCGAGGAGGATAATTGCTGCAGAGCCTCCTTGATCAAGGATCTTCCTGGCCTCCTCGGTTACTGTGAGGAGGGTGGTTTCGGTTCCATGCAGGGGACGCAATACCGTCTAGGAGAGATCAAGTAGATGATTACTCTCCAGGAACTCTACCAGTACCGAGTTGACATATTTCTCCAGGATCTTACTCAATCACGGTAGCAGGGAGATCCCCCGGTAATTGCTGGGATTGTCTTGGTCTAAGTTGGGCTTTTTTAAGAGAGCCTTGACCATAGCGTGCTTCCAGGCGGGAGGGATATAGCAGGAGGAAATGGAGGCATTAAGCAGGTCGAGGGTGGTTGGAAGGATGTTGCCTATGACTGGCAGCAGGGCGCGTGGGGGTGCCGGGTCAAGGGGGGAGCCAGATTTCACTTGGTACATAATGGATTCTAATGTGGTGGTGAGATTGAGAGGGGGGAGCGTATCCAGGGTGGCTGAAGGTCAAGGTCCTGCACTTGAAAAGTTGGCAATGGTTGTGTTAAGCTGGGTGGGGGAAAAGGAGGTGTATATTGTTTGTATTTTCTGGAGAAAGAAATCTGCCAGGTTGTTGCAGCGGATTTGGGCGTCGATATGGTTGGGCGGTTACTGGGGAAGTTTGAGGAGAGTTTTTGCGATTCAATAGATTTCTTTGGGCGAGAAAGCATCTGCCTTAATTTTTTGTTCATGGGGAGCACAGAATCTAAGGAGTTATGGATCCAGCTATTGTATTCCTCATTGGCTAGGATGGGATTAGGGTTATTGGGTGGTCTTGAGGTTTCAAGGGCCGTCATCCAGCATTCCAGAGGGAGTTTAGACCAGTTCCGTTCCCTACAAATGATCGTATTAGTGAGGAGGTGGGGATTGGGGATGACCCAGAAGAGAGGGATCAGGAAGTGATCCGACCACGGGAGCGGGAAGGGGTTCCCGTTGGGAGATCTGCACAGTTACTAAAACGGGCTCGAGTAAGTGGCCTTTGGTGTGGGTGGGTTCGAACAGTAATTGTTTGAGTTGTAGTGCAGAGAGGCTCATGGTCAGTTCTTTGGGGGTGTGGTCAGAGGCATCGTCGAAGTGGATATTAAGATCCCCTAATAATGGGAAGTTAGCCTACATGCCAGATCCGCTATGATAGGGGGAGGGCATTAAGGAATTGCCCAGGGGCCCCAGGTGGGCGATATATGAGTAGCCCAGAGAAGGTACTTATGGGGGAGAAGTCAATGGCGAAGGAAAATCTTTTGCAGTCTGGCACCGTGCACACATGGAGGACATATGATGCACTTCGTTTTGAAAGGTAATATTTTAATTTTTCGTAATTTTTATAAGCCATGCACAAATGGTGCCCTTCGGGCACCATTTGCACACGGGGTGGAGAGAGTGTTGTTAATTTTTTCTTTTATTATTTTTGTTTAAAATATTGTGGTTTTTCACAATTATAATGAGCCCTGCACATTTGGTGGCCTTCGGCCAACAAAAGCACAGGGGGTGGGGAGAGTGTGGATAGTGTTTTTTTTAAACATTTTTTACCGTACGCGTACGGTAAGCGTAATCGGCGAAATTAGCGAAAAAATAAAAATTGCATTTTTGGCCTTGGGGGTCTTTGGGGACTCCCTCAACATGGCTATGTGTGTGGGAGCTGTCTAAACAGCCCCTTTACATGTTTATTGGTTTTATTTAACAACCTAGCTCTCAGTGCGAGAGAGAAAATGGCGGCCGCCGCTTCCTGGTTTCGGCTGTTTCGAATGTTTACTAAGATCTAAGAGCCAATCAGAATCGCGCTCGCGCACGCCACCGTACGCGTACGGTAAACTTACGGTAAGCGTACCGTAAGCTGGCTCAGATATATATATTGATTTAAAGGCTATTTTCTCAGAATCTACTGAACAGATTTACACCAAACCTACAAAAGGCACTTCCTTGACCTGAGGACTACCTCTCTGCCAAATTTCTAGTAATTCTGTTCAGCCGTTCGGGCTGTAGCCCTGTCTAAAGGTCCTATGGAAAAATGCATGGGAAAAACGTGTTTTGGGACCCCCCTTTTATCTCAGTCCCCGCTTGACGAATCCCCCCGAGACTTTCAGGGTAAGAGCGGAGCGTAGCGCCCCACCTATTTTGAGAAATTCGCGAGGATTCGTCGACCGGTGCCAAAGTTATTCAAAATAGAATGTTGCGGATTTCCTATGGAAAAGGGGTCCTAACTATAACTACCTACTGGCGACCGCCAGTAGGTAATATAAATAAATATATATATATAGATGTATATATATATGATTGCAAGTGTATTTTTAATGGTTTAGGGTGGGTGTGGGTCTTCGAGTGGTAAGGGTCATTTTAGGGTTTTGAGTATGGGTTTTTGGGTGGCAAGGGTAATTTTAGGGATCAGGGTGGGTATGGCTTTTTGAGTGGCAAGCATATTTTTTTAGGGTTTAGAGTGGGGATGGGTTTTTGGGTGGCAAGGGTCATTTTAGGGTTTAGGGTGAGTGTGGGCTTTTGGGTGGGAAGGGTATTTTTAGGGTTTAGGGTGGGTGAGGGTATTCGAGTGACAAGGGTAATTTTAGGGTTTTGGGTATGGGTTTTTGGGTGGCAAGGGTAATTTTGGGGTTCAGGGTGGGTATGGGTTTTTGAGTGGCAAGCGTATTTTTTAGGGTTTAGGGTGGGGATGGGTTTTTGGAAGGCAAGGGTAATTTTAGGGTTTAGGGTGAGTATGGGGTTTTGGGAGACAAGGGTATTTTTAGGGTTTAGGGTGGGTGTGGGTTTTCGAGTGGCAAGGGTAATTTTAGGTTGGGTGTGGGTTTTTGGGTGGCAAGGGTAATTGTAGGGTTTAGGGTTGGTATGGTTTTGGGGATTGCAAGGGTATTTTTAGGGTGGGTGTGGGGGTTTTAGGTGGAAAGGGAATTCATAGGGTTTAGGGTGGGTACAGGTTTTTGGGTGGAAAGGGAATTTTTAAGGTTTTGGGTGGTTGAAGTTTTTGGGGTGGGAAGGGATTTTATAACATTAATAGTATAGGGGTGTGTGTGTGTGTGTGTATATATATATATATATATATATTCACTGAATAAACCATAGGTTTCAGGGACGTTATAGTTAGTTGGACATTCCATTCGTACAAAACCTGAGAAATTCGGCCGTTATAGTTAGTTGAGCTAACTATAACTGGCGCCCCCGCAATGCACTGCTGATGACGTCACATATTACATCATTCATGACATGGTCAGTGACATCACTGATGACATCTCTGATGACATAATACACATAAACAACTTTGAGTCTAGTACAGTTGAGAACCTTGACACAATAGTAAAGGTGATGCTAAAGGTAGTGAAACTGCGAAATCATGTATGCCTATGTGTGTATATACAAGTATGTATGATTCCCATCATCCACCCGAAGTGGTTAGCTTCATCATCTGGGAACCTAGGGACTTTTTCCGAGAACCATCCTCTACTTGAGAATTGTAGATCTTGGTCTCATGAATGTCCCAAACCATTCAATGGTATAATGTTGTTGTTCGATGAAGATGGGGTGAGATGGCTGCAGTGCATGTGAAGAGTGCTAGTGTGTGAGTGCTATTTAAAAATTGTCTAACAAGGCACTAAGAGAACTTTATTAGATCGCTACCTTATTGACAATATCTAAAAACAGTGCTGTAACAGTTTCAAAAATATAATAACTGTGTTGGGGAAGGTCTACATGTTTCTGCTATCGGATGAACTTCATCCAAGCTTTCATCAGGACCATTAAAGCTACTGCAATGATCAATAGTGCCAAAGTGACTAAAAAGTGATATATACAACCTGGACCCTAGTGGGGGCCAAGAAACTCCGTGGGAAGTAGTTTTACTTCACTGACCTGCACGGGTCGAGAAAAAAAAAAAGAGAAAAGAATACACAACATAGCAAAAACCAGTGACATCGTGTTATTTTGTGTTATTTTCAAGGTCAACATATAGCATCCAGAGAAATATCAAGTATGCAACTACTCATAAATGTATTAAGACTATCTTAAGTCTGTCTAATTTAGTTAAGTAGATAAACTTTATGGCACTTACCCAATTAGTGGTGGGTGTGCACCTCACCTCACCTGGCAACTGCTCAGGTTTTTAGGAGGCCCCGCTCTGTAGAAAGATCAGAGGGTTCAACAAAATTAAAACCCATGTATTGGGTTATTTAAAACCGATATGGCCCACTCCGCGCTGAAACAAGAAACGCCTGAAACACACGGTCTGCCGTTCGAATGAAATATAGTGAATGAGAGCTCAAGGGAGTAAATGACAATTTTTTTTTGACAATTTTTTTTTCTTCTTTTTTTTTTTTTTTTTTTTGAGGAAGCCCAAGTGTCTACTGACTCCAGTCCCAATTATAAGAGCAATCAAAAATGTTGAGGCAGGTCCGTGCCTCTGCTCCGTTACAATATGAGCATAGGAAGGAGTGCATCTGCTCTTACTTTCTTTAAAACTAGAAAGATTGTTTGCTACTCACCTATCCGTCGGTACCTCTTGTCGGAGCTGAGCTCGGAGGGGAGGCAACCTGCGGAGTGTGAGTTGTCTGTTAAAGTAAAGAATGCCGGTCTTGGTTGCTAAGGCAACCGAGGTCACGGCGGCAATGGGACGCTGTTGAATGCGTCATCCCGTTACGTTGGAGTGCCTGGGAAATGTAGTTTTACAACCCTGCTTAGATCGAAAAACGGGTTGGTGTAGTCTTTTTATGTTGAATAACCATACAATTACACTTAGCCTCATGATGTCTGAAAGATCAATTGAGTATTATCAATATTAAGGCCAGAATTTCATGTCATAATGCAATGAACGATCAGAGGTCATACGATCATTCCGTTCTGATTTGATTACGGGCGGTATAGGATATGCGAAGGCATATAGTATATCATTCTTGCCACGCCAAAATGTATGGTGCTTGATCATATCTGTTTTTTAAAGCGATGACCATGGGATATCGTCATTCAGCCCGTGGCTGTCACTTTGGAGTTTGAAAACCCATTTCTGTTCCTTCTGAAAGAGGAAACTAGTGACATCTGTTATATGTGGTGGAATAAACGGTTGTTCCAGAACGAGCCATTTGATATCTTCTGGTTTATGATTATGTGACAGGAAATGGTTAGTCATTCTGCTCGCTTGTTATTTGCGCCTGATAGTGCTCTTATGTTCACTGATTCTCACTTTAATTTTTTGGGTGGTCATCCCTACATATTTGAGTGAGCAAGGACATGTAATCAGATAGATGACTTTCTCTGAATTACAGTTGGTGTGTTTACGAAGAACCCAGGGTTTTGGGGTACCAATATCCACTGATTTAGTGGGTGCTGTCTGTGAGCACACTGAACAGGAGCCACAAGGGTAATGGCCTTGTACCGGTGGCAAGTCCCAAAGAGTGGGTGTGGTGGAGTTGCTCTTGACCTTAGGTCGTGTGTGTACAAGATTATCCCTAAGGCTCGTCCCTCTCTTGAAAGAGAACAGTGGAGGGGGAATCTTATCATTGCTTAAAGTCAAATTCAGGTTCAAAATGCGCCAATGTTTGCACACCACTTTTTGCACATCATTCGATAGTGTGCTAAAAGTATTGACAAATGTCAGTCTCGTGAGTGGTGGTTTAGGTGTAGAAGGCGCAATGAGAGCCTCTCTGTTATTATTTGCCGCTCTTTTTCTGGCTTGTCTTACCAGAGGTGTGGGATATTTCTTCACTATCAGTTGTTGAGATAGATCTTTTGCATGTTTCTCAAAGGTCTCTCTGGTAGAACAGTTCCTGCGAATACGCAGAAACTGTCCGACAGGTAGATTTTGTCTTAATGACTTGGGATGGTGACTCTGGAAGCTCAAAAGAGAGTTTTTTGATTGTGGTTTTTTGTAGAGTTCACTCCCAAGAGTCCCTTGTGTGGGGTAGATGACGATATCTAAGAATGGCAACCTGGATTTATCATGTGTTACTGTGAACCTCAAGAAATTATTTTGATTGTTTAGCCAGGCATGGAAATCGAGCAGAGTAGTAACGTTCCCATGCCACATTACAAAGATGTCATCAATATACCTCTTCCAAATGACAATCCTGTCACGGAAGGGATTGATGTCATTCAGCACGCTATTCTGTTCAAATAGATGAACATAGAGATTCGCCAGGCTGGGCGCAAAAATGCTGCCCATCGATGTTCCTGAAGTTTGAAGGTAGATGGTGTCTTCGAACCTGAAAAAATTCTCCTTCATTGCCAGCCTGGCACATTCCATGATAAAGTTGATCGGGGTGATCGTGACAAGATCTTTTGTGTCCAGTAAACCCCTGATTGCTTCTAATGTTTCATCTTGGGGAATACAGGTGTAGAGTGATTCGACATCGAAACTTACCAACAGGTCTGTCTCGGTGTCGAAAGGGGTCTCCGGTAACAATCTTAGGACATCTTTGGTGTCCTGTAGAAATGTTGGCATTTCTTTGACCAATGGCCGTAGAAAAAAGTCCACAAAAGTGGACAAAGGTTCTAACAGTGACCCTATCCCTGATATAATGGGACGTCCTGGTGGTGGTCTAGTGGCTTTATGTATTTTGGGAAGGACGTAAAAGTAGGGCATGACCGGATATTTGGTAATTAAGAACTCAGACTCTTGCGGTGTAATCCAGCCTGATTCTTTAGCTTCATAAACCAGGTCGTGAATCTCCTTAGATAGTCTCACAGTTGGGTCTTCGGGCAAAACCCGATAAGATTTGCCATCGTTCAGTTGTCTTAGACATTCATTCCGATAGGCAGTTGAGTCCATAATGACAATGGCACCACCCTTGTCAGCGGGCTTAATGGTGATAGTATCGTCATTAGATAACATTGTCAT
This sequence comes from Triturus cristatus, assembly GCF_964204655.1. Taxonomy (NCBI): domain Eukaryota; kingdom Metazoa; phylum Chordata; class Amphibia; order Caudata; family Salamandridae; genus Triturus; species Triturus cristatus. The sequence goes on from NC_140594.1 coordinate 779,210,570, forward strand.
GGCTTGTTTCTGCAAGAAAGGGAAATTGCAGTAACCACTGTTAGTCTTAGAACAGAGAGAGGTTACATCCTGGATTACTGCTTGTTCGAAAACTTTGACGTGATCTGGTACCAGATGTGCTGGCGGATTGAATTTGGAAGGGGGTTTTAAGCCTGTATTAGATTCTAGAGATTGATCATCAAGGCCCATCGTTTCCTTATTCTTGAAAAAGAAATGTAGACGGACTTTGCGAAAGAACTTTCCTATTTCGCACCTCAATTGAAAAAGGTCACCTGCAGAGGTTGGGACAAAACCTAAACCTTTGTTTAGGACCTCAAGTTCAGTTGATGTCAGTTGTCTTTGGCTTAGATTAACCACTAGTTCATCACGTTCACCTTCAGACCTTGTCGTTGTGTGTTCTTCAAGTTCTAAGTGTTCTGAGGTGGCTGATCTGTTTGCCAGTGTACTTGTGGCCCTCCTCTTCTCCTGCCTCTGCTGCGTCCACGGCCTTGCCCTAAAAAAGGTTGCTGCCCGAAGAAATTCGGTGGGGGTGGCTGGCAGGGAAACGGTGGCATCGTGGAGTGTATGGAGAGGGCTGATAACCCCAGGGTGCTGGGGGCCACCAAGGGCTTGGTTGATTATAATGATTCTGTGTACCTCGTCTCCTACTAGCACGTGAACGTTGATAATTTTCTCTATACGATGGTCCCGATGTGGTGGAACCTTCTGAATCTGAAGAGACGGTGTCTGTCCCTGACGAAGAGTAATTCGAGCCGTATTTCTTGCCCTTTTTATTGTATTCTGGCGGGATATAGGTATCGCTTGTATAAGGGTAGACTTTCTCAAAAGAGAAGCGTGCCAGATCTTTTTTAAATTTTTCAATCTTCGTCAGTAAAATAGTGTCTTTGTGCTCTTTGTTCGATTTGTTGGTGTCCTCAAGATTTCTTTTAAAAAGGGCACTCGTGATCGTGGCTTTTATTTGACCCTCCAAAGTTTGTATTTCCACAAGAATAAGGTCGGCTGCTTTTTTAGCTGTACTGATAATTAAAATCAGCCAATCCCGGGTACAGCGCCACGCAATGAGCGACCAATCTTTAAGAAAAGTTTTATCTGTCAAAAAGAGTCGTGGTGTGTTCGTTACTATCAGACCCATGGGAGCACTATTGTTTCTCAGATATTCTGTCATGATCGCACCATGTATAAAGGTGCGCGAGTGTGATTTCTTTAGATTGAGCAAGGTTTGCCATTCGTCTATGGTGTTGTTAGAGACCGATGGCAAACTGTCTATAATACTAGGGTTGGTGCTCAGAATCGTTTGTAGCACATCGTCATCAAACGATAGTCCAGTGAGCTCGCCATCTTAATAACAAAACGTGAAGTGGAAAGCGGTGTAAATGTACTCGTAGTTCGCTAGATTGCGAGAGTACCGAAGTGAACAAGACCCGCAGCCAAAGCTGCTCCAAAAACTATCATATGATATCTCGATAACGAGTAAGGGTCAAAGGGATATAGTTTAAAGACTCTCAAATGACATCACTGATGACATCACTGGTGACATCATCCAGTGATTGTGTGTTTCTGCAAAGTTTAAATATGTTTTATATATATATATATATATATACCAAGGTGTATTGAGGAATGAGTGGGCGTATAAGTGTCTGAATGGATGATTTAGTAGGTGCATGACTGACTGTATAAGTGAGTGATTAAACGTGTCTGACTGAATGTATGGGTTGGAGACTAAACTGTGTAAATGTCTGTATCAGTCTGTCAGTTGGTGTGTAAGCGGCTGCATGGGTTGGTGAGTAGCTACATAAGTGTCTATATGGATTATTGATTGGTTCTCTGAGTATCTGTATGGGTGCCTGAGTGTTTGTGTGGGTGGGTGGGGGGTGTGACTGTGCATAGATGTGTGAGTGGGTATTTCACTGGGTGTATGGGTTCAAGAGTGCATCTGTGAAGGGCTGTAAGGGTGGGTGAGTGTGTGTATGGGTGTGTTAGTGAGTGAATGGATGACTCAGTGGTACATGTGTGAGTAACTGCATATGTGAAAGGCAGTATATGTGAGTGTTGGAGTATATAAATGACTATACGTGAGAGTGAGTGATTATGAGAGTGGCTGTATGGATGATTGTGTGCTTGTATCATTGATTGTATGAGAGAGTAAGTATGTGTTATTATCTGTATGAATAAGTGAGGTGGTGTGTGTATAACTGTATAGGTGAGTAAATGGGAGTGTGATTGATTCTTTGCATGACTGACTAGGTGTGTGAGTAACTCTATGGATGAGTGGTGGTGTGTGAGTGTCAGTATAGGTGTATGAGTGCAAATGATAGTGTGTGTAGACCTAGGAATCAATGACTGGGTGTGTAGTAACTGGTATTGGTGTGTTTATGGTTTCAAAAATGGTAGTCTGTACTTTAGAGTAGGTGTATCAAAGGTTATATTAGAGTGTGAGGAGGTGCATCAGATAATTACGTGGATGATGTCATCAGTGATGTCATCAGTAATGTCATTTGAGATGTCATCAGTGATGTCATCAGTGATGTCACTGACCATGTCATAAATGATGTAATATGTGACGTCATCAGCAGTGTTTTGCGGGGGGGCGAGTTATAGTTGGCTCAACTAACTACAACGGACGATTTTCTCAGGTTTTGCATGAGTAAAATGTCCAACTAACTATAATGTCCCTGAAACCTAAGGTTTTTTCAGTGAATTTCTATGGTTTTTTCAAAATGCTAGTTTCTAACTATAACGTCCCTGAAACTATGGTTTTTTTCAATGAATTTCAATGTTTTTTTAAATGCTTATTTCTAACTATAACGTCCCTGAAACCTGTGTTTTTTTCAGTAAATTTCTACGTTTTTTTAAATGCTAATTTCTAACTATACCTACAGAGATAGGACATGTGCAGAAAGAGGAAGAAAGGAGCAGAAAGAAGCAAGAGAAATGCAGAAAGAGGCAACAGAAGTCCAGAAAGACAAAGAATGGTGCAGAAAGAACCAAGAGATATACAGAAAGAACCAACAGAGGTGTAGAAAGAGGCCTTGTTGCAAAGTCATCCTGTGCCCCCAACTTTTTGCTGACTGGTACTGGTGGTAACTGACTCTGACTAACCAGGCCCAGAGCCAGTGCTATGCTAAACGACACTTAGAATACAGTGAAAACACCTACATACACTAGGGTACACTATGGGTTGGGGTACCTCTGTGATTGGCATGACCTCCCCTGTAAGGCCCTAGTATATAATAGGGCAGGGGGATTGAAACTACCTCTAAGTCAGCGGTGCTGAAAGATGCTTCTTTAAGTAGTAGCCACGTTTGTAGAGTGGTTGAGAAAGGGTGCTGGGCCTCAGACCAGCGCGAATGAATTCCACTGCGTAGGACTTGCAGGAAGTACCAGGAGGGCTTCTTGGCCCCCAAAGTCCCTCAGTAGAAAATTGGACTTCATCCCCCATCCCGTAGTCTGCCAGGAGGCACATTTGCAGAGTGGGGGCAAAAAAGTGGCATGGCCTCCGAAGACGTCTTAGCAATCCCACTGTTTGAGACTTATTGGAGGTAACAAGAGGGGTAGTTGACCCCCAAGGACATCCCTGGGGGCCAACTACCCCTCCTATGACCTCCAGTAAGTCCTACACAGCAGGATTGCTAAGTTCTTATAGCAGACCACATCCCCTTTGCCCACCACTGTGCAAACGCACTTCCTGGCGCGCTCTTGGATGGGTATTAAAGTCCCCTTCGCTGCTGGGGGTCTTTTAGGGGCCAACTAGCCTACCTCTTGCCTTCAGTAAGCCTCACACAGTGGGATTGCTGAGAGGTGGACACAGGACACGCCCCCTTTCGCCCCCACTCTGCAGACGCACATCCTGGTGCGTTCTGGGCTGGGAGATTAAGTCCCCTTGAATCTTGAGGGTCCCTGGGGGCCAACTTGCCCATCAATTATCTCCAGTAAGAGCCACAGAGCTGCATTGCAGAGACGTGGTCCGAGGCCATGCCCCTTTTTACACCACTCTGCAAATGAAGCTCTTGGTGCACTGCTGCTCGAAGGATGACGTCCACTTGTGTACTGAGGTGCTCAGGACACAAGAGGACCTCATCACCCCACCAGCAGTGCGCCAAGAGACGCATTTCCAGAGTAGAGTAAAAAGGGGGCGTCGCCTCAGACCACCTCTCTGCAATGCAGTTCTGTGGAACATACTGGAGGTACCTGGTGGGCTAGTTGGACCCCAGGGACCCTCAGTATTCAAGGGGAATTGTTGGACCTAAAGACCTATGGTAGCTTGGCTCAGGTGGATAGGCCTCATTCCAGAGGACATGTCGTGCTTGCATCCCACTCACCTCGGCACTCCAGTGTATCACCACTAAAAACGACACTACACCAAGGAGTTAGAAAAGCTTTATCTTTCTTTTTATCCGGTTTTACTTTTCTTTCAGAGGAAATCAATCAGTTTTAATTTACATCTCATTAGGGTCATAGACATAGTCCTGCACATAGTAATTTAATTGCACTTGAAATCAGGTCATTAGATATAGCACTGCACGTAGCCATTACAATGTGCTTGAAATCAGGTCATTAAATATAGCGCTTCACATAGCCATTACAATGCGCTTGAAATCAGGTCACTAAATATAGCGCTTCACATAGCCATTACAATGCGCTTGAAATCAGGTCATTAAATATAGCGCTTCACATAGCCATTACAATGCGCTTGAAATCAGGTCATTAAATATAGCGCTTCACATAGCCATTACAATGCGCTTGAAATCAGATCACTAAATATAGCACTTTAGTGGAGCCTCAAGCATAGTGCTGCATCTATCCAAGCCCTAGCGCTTCAGAGCTGGGAGTACTTTGTTGCCTGAACTCTGGCCTCACATCAGCTCCTTACTCGTGGTTAGTTGTGGCAGCCCTATCGGGTTAGTCCCAGAAGAGCTGAACATACGGTCCCTGAGCGCGGCTCCGCACAGTTCCCCCCAGCACGTCTCAATGCCAACTTGGTCTGGGGATCCTGGTGCGAAGGGTAGAGGGGACTCTCAGCAGACTTGACAACGGGCTTCCCCCGGGGGAGGGGCGAGCTTCGGGCCGCCTGCCCTCTTCCCCTGGGGGTTACCTTACTGTGTGGCTCAACGTTGGCCCTGGTGAGGGCTCTCCGGCCTCCCGGCGATCTCCGGGTCGAGGGCCTCCTCCTTCCGCGATACCATCGAGTTGGTGGGGGATCGGAGGCACGCCCGCAGCTGCGTTTGTCAGCGCGGCCTGCGGGGGCGCGGCCTCTACGGCTTCAGGAGTCGGAGGGGGCGGCGTCAGGCAGCCCGCCCCGTCATGTGATGCGGGAGGCTGGCTTCCAAGCCTAACGCGGTCTTCTTTGAATACCGGCGGCCCTCTCACAAGATGTGCTGCGTTACTGAGGCTGCGACGGCAGCGGCGGCGCCCCGGTCCTCTTCGCGGGCCCCAGTGACCATGAGGGTGACCTTTCCGGCCCCGGGCCGCAGCGGTGAGCTATTCTTTGGGGGCAGCCCCGGCGATGGTGATACAAATTAAGGGGTGGCCTGCAGTTCGGGGTGGCGATGTGCTCGGCGCCTAGTGCCCCTTTTTCCCTCACAGCGACACCCTGGCTCAGGGCAGGTTGGTTGGAAGGCGGCAGGCCACACGCCAGTGGCGGAACAAGACAGGGGGAACCCAGGCACAGTCAGGAAAACGGTGGACAAGGTTGGAGATGGCCACTCTCTCCCTCAGTTCCCCTCAGGGGTCCTGTCTAGGTGGGAAGCACAACCAGCTAATGTGATCCCAGGTCAGAGGTTGAAGGCAAGGCTAGGTCACGAGGTAGGGGGTAGTGTCAACCAAGGGGGGAAAAAGCAGGCCCTAAGAACAGTCAGTTTCCCCCCTACTGCGCTCCCACCTCCCCACTCAGGTGCCTTACTCCTGACTACCTCACTTCACACCTTCTACAAAATGGCCGACGCACCTCACCTCTATATATAGCCTGGGCCCTGACTGGCCAGAGTGGCCCAGAAGGTTCTGGAACCCCTCATGACAGCCTATGGCCCAGGTTCTGAGGTGACAGTTTAGGCCACCATTTTGTGGAGGAGCTTTCTCCCTCCCTCCATTTTAGGGAAGCACCTTGCACCACACCATCAATTAGTGATAATGGGGCACCCAGAGCCTCTAAATCAACACCAAAAAAAACTAGTGGACAGAAAAATTAGAGGGTAAAGGAAGAAAAAAATAAGGAGGGAACAGCCAAAGGCTGGCAGGTCTAACAGGAATTAATTCCCCAACTCACAACGCGCCAGGGGGCGTGTTTGCAGAGTGGTGCAGGGAGGGGGCAGGGCCTTCGGCGAGATGCCGGATTTTAATTTTAATTTTATTTTTTACAAGCGGGGCTGTGTGGGCCCCCCTTCTTTTACCATTTTTTGGGCCCTGGGGACCCCATCCCCCAAGGCCTAACCCCTTTTTATAAAAAAAAAACCACAAAAAAACGGGAAGGGGCATGGCAAGTCTTTTTTATTATTATTTATTTAATTCTTTGGAGGGGGGCCGCGTGGCCCCCCTCCTCAGGCCAATTATGGCCCCGGAAACCTCATATCCCAGGGGCCGGCCTTTCCGTTTTTTATTTTTTATTTATTGTATTGCAGGTGAGGAGGGCCGCCTGGCCCCCCTCCAGGGCCACTTATGGCCCCAGTGACCCCATCCCCCGGGGCCTGGCCTCACTGTTGTGGACTGTGGGGGGAGCCCCAATGCCCCCATGGTCCCGCCGGCTCCCCGCATCCTGTGGGAGCCAGCAGTGCTTTTGCACAAGGGGAGCTAGTGACATGCAACTCCCCTTGTGGAAAAGCAATTCTGCTTTGGTTTTTGGAAGCAAGAGCAGGTTTCCTGCTCTGGCGTCCAAAAACCAAAGCAGTGTTTATAATGGCAGGCTGGGAGCCGCATGGCTCCCGCCCTTCCATAGCAAACAGCAATCTCCCCGGGGGAGGGCACCCCAGGACATTGCAGGAGCTCGTCCTGGGGTGGCGGTCCCCAGGGCCATTGAGGGCTCCTGGAGGGGGATTGTGCGGCCCCCCTCCCTACATTTCAAAGCCCCGGGAGGTGGTGGTCCCCTGGCTTGGGGGGCCGGTGAGGCCCCCGATTGATAACAGAAGCCCTGGGTAGGTGGTGGTCCTCGGGGCTTGGGGGGCATGAGGCCCCCCACCCCTATTTTATAAAAGCCCCAGGGGGATGGCAGTTCCCGGGGTAGCGTGGGGGGGGTTGAGACTCCCCACACATTTATTATTGAAGTCCTGGGGAGGTAAATTAATTATGCATTGTCCCCGAGACCTGGCACACCTAGGGGCTTAAGTAAGAAGAAGCTCGGGAGAGTGCGCTTCGGGTTTTTTAAATTTTGCCGGCCAGATTCGGGCACCCAGCGCTAATCTGGACAATTTAAAAACAAAAATGCTTTCTTTGGCCCTGGGGGTCCTTGTGGAACCCCATGAGCAGGCCTAGGGGGTCAGGGTGTTTGTACCCTGCCCCCTTTTCTTGTTTTTCACCTTTTTTTACTCTTTTCTTGTGACTCTGTTACCGAGTCACAAGATGGCTGCCAACACTTCCTGGTTTGGAGTGAAGCTTGTGCCCGGGAGGGTTAGCGAACCCTCCTCAGTGCTCAGATATCAAAAAATTTCTTTTTTTATTTTCTCAGGAACTACTGAACCAAGAGCTACCTTTTTGCCAAATTTGGTGTAATTCCATTCAGGAGTTCGGGTTGTAGCTGTGTCTAAAGTTTCCTATGTAATTAACATGGGGAAATGAGTTTTGGGACCCCCTTTTTTCTCGGCTCCCGCTTGACAAATCACCCCAAAACTTTCAAGACGAGCTGACCGAAGCATCCCAATAGTTTTGAAAATTTCGCGAAGATTCGTCAAACGGCGCAAAAGATATTGGCAAATCCAAAATCCCTTTTCTATGGAAAATAGGTTCTAACTATAACTACCCACTGGCGACCGCCAGTAGGTAAAATATATATATATATATATCCACTGAAAAAACCATAGGTTTCACACATGTTATAGTTAGGAATTAGCATTTAAAAAACCTTGCAAATTCACTGACAAAAACCATAGGTTTCACACACGTTATAGTTAGGAATTAGCATTTAAAAAACCTTGCAAATTCAGTGAAAAAACCATAGGTTTCACACACGTTATAGTTAGCTGGACATTTCACTCGTAAAAAACCAATGAAATTTCCCCGTTATAGTTAGTTAAGCTAACTATAACTCGCGCGCCCGCAATGCACTGCTGATGACGTCACATATTACATCACTCATGACATGGTTAGTGACATCACTCATGACCTCACTGATGACATCTCAAATGACATCACTGATGACATCACTGATGACATCATCCAGTGAATGTGTGTTTTTCTGAAAATTAAATATGCTTTATATATGTATATCTCAAGGTCGATGGAAGAATAAATGAGTATATAAGTGTCTAAATGGATGATTTGTTTTTGAAAAATTGATTGTATTACTGACTGATTAAGTGTATCTTATTGAATACATGGCTAAGTGAGTAATGTTTAAATGTGTAAATACCTGTATCAGTCTCTCACTTTGTGTATAAGTGGCTGCATGGGTTGGTGAGCAGCTACATGAGTGTCTACATAGGTTATTAGTTGGTTTTTTGAGTATCAGTATGAGTGTCTGAGTGTCTGTATGGTTCAGTGGGGGGTATTACGTAGTGCATAAGTGCATGAATGAGTGACTCACTGTTTGTATGTGTTGAAGACAGCATATGTGCAGTACTGTATGGGTGGAAGAGTGTGTGTATGGGTGTGTTAATGAGTGAATGGCTGTCTCAATAGTGTCTTTGAGTAACTACATATGTTTTAAACTAGTATATGTGACTATTGGTGTATATAAGTGAGTGTATGTGAGAGTGAGAGATTGAAAGAGTTCCTGTATGAATAAGTATGTGTTTCTATAAGTGATTGTTTAAAAGACTAAGTATGTGTAAGTTTCAATAGAAGTAAGTGTGGTGGTGTGTGTATAACTGTATATGCAAATAAATGTATGTTTGATTCTTTATTAGCATGAGTAACTATGTGTGTGAGTAACTCTATGGATGAGAGGCATTGTGTTACAGGATGTATAGGTGTATGAGTACATATGATGTGTGAGTACACGAATGAGTGACTGTACAGGACTGTTGGTGAATGAGTGGATGTTTATGTGGATCTTAGAATTATTGAAGAGGTTGTTGTAATTGGTATTGGTATGTCCATTTTTTTGAAAATTTCAGTCTCTATTTTTGAATGTGTGTATCAAAGGTTATATTAGGGTGAGAGGAGGTCTGCCACTCTATCACATGGATGATGTCATCAGTGATGTCATCAGTGATGTCATTTGAGATGTCATCAGTGATGTCATGAGTGATGTCACTGACCATGTCATGAGTGATGTAATATGTGACGTCATCAGCAGTGCATTGCGGGCGCGCGAGTTATAGTTAGCTTAACTAACTATAACGGGGAAATTTCATTGGTTTTTTACGAGTGAAATGTCCAGCTAACTATAACGTGTGTGAAACCTATGGTTTTTACACTGAATTTGCAAGGTTTTTTAAATGCTAATTCCTAACTATAACGTGTGTGAAACCTATGGTTTTTTCAGTGAATTTGCAAGGTTTTTTAAATGCTAATTCCTAACTATAGCATGTGTGAAACCTATGGTTTTTTCAGTGAATTTGCAAGGTTTTTTAAATGCTAATTTCTAACTATAACGTGTGTGAAACCCATGGTTTTTTCAGTGAATTTGTATGGTTTTTTAAATGCTAATTCTTACCTATAACATATGTGATTCCCATATTTTTTTTTATTGATTTTGTATGATTTTTTTATTATCAATTCTTATATTAAATGTTTTTTTTTTTTTAAAAAACAAGTTTTTTTAAAAAACTTTTTATTCTCTTAAAACACTATGTTTTTTTAAAAAAAATCTGCAATATATCAAGTTTTCTCTTTTTTTTTTTTTACCAAACAGGTAAGATATATTAGTATAACATAGAAAATATATATATATTTATTTTTTTTTAGTGCGCGTACGGTAAGCGTACGGTAAGCGTACGGTTTACGCAATGTCCGTAATTTATCTACAGTTACGCAATTTGCGTAGCCGCGCGTACTGCGCGTGGGGCGCGTAGGCGTGTACGCTACACGCGCACGTTACGCGGAAGTGTTGTGGAGTGACTGTTTTGCGCATGCGCGCGAGCGCGTGTCTTTTTTACGCGCATGCGTACTTTTACCGTAAGCGCACCGTAAGCGCACCGTAAGCGTAACGTACGCGCACGGTGGGTCATGTGATCATGAAACACAACTTTTGATTGGTTGAAACTACTTTCAGTTCTAGAACTCTCCTACACCACACCCATTCCCCTCATTTCTGCTTGTGATCCCTTAGGAGAAGGAGCTGACTTGTCTTTGTGATACGATGGCAGACCAGCACTCTTCTACTGAGAGTGAGGCTAGCAGCACCACCATCAGGCAGAGAAAGAGGAAACAGAAGAGCTCTTTCATATGGGAGTATTTCAGTTTTCCAGAGGGTGAGAAAAAAGTCAATGCTGCCTTGGTGACTTGCAAGCTGTGCCAGCGTGTACTTTCGCGAGGTAATCCCAACAAGAAGTATTCCTTCGGGAATCACACTATGTTGAGACACCTTCACGACGTACACCCTAGGACACATGCTAGACATACTAGGGGCAACCCTAGAGTAAGTCAACCAAGCACATCCACAGCAGCTCAGCCGAGTTCTTCTTCGGAAACTCCGCAGAGCCCTTCATCTGTGGGGGCACATTCACCTTTTTCTGATCCTGTGGAAACGAACCCTCGGTTTGGTAGGGTTACTATGCGGTGTTCATTTTGCCATGATCTAATTGTTCATAGGGAGACCAGTGTTCCCCTCATTAACAACAAAATAGACCAGCACAAATGTCCAACCAGCTAATGTTCCCATTCTTCCTTTCCTCTGTCCCTGCATGAACACAACGGCTCTTTTAAGAGCCAACCTTACCTCTCAACTTTTTTTTATTTTTTCTTTAAAACTTTTTTTTTTTTACCGTACGCGTACGGTAAGCGTATTTTTTTATTTATTTTTTTAAAAAAACACTAAAAATCAATTACCACATCTCAAGATCCTTGAGGAATTAATAACTAAATACTAAAAATCTTTTTGAGATAAAGTGGAAGAAAGAGACCTTCTAATTTCTCAGTTACCTGACCCACCCAACAATTTAATTTTTAATTAAAATGTAATTGAAATTACTTGAAAAAATGGTTGGTTTTTTTTGAAAATTTTCTTTCACAATCTGAAAAAAAAAGAAAAAAGTATTAATATTTAATAAATCAATATATAACACAGTACACGTATTTACATATTTTTCCCCAAAAATTTTTTGCCTTTTTTTTGCTGTTTTCAGAATAAATTGCATTTCACTATAAATTGTGAAAGCAATTGTATTCATCATTTAACAGCGGGCAAAAAAAAAAAATAACAATCTCAAAGATTGTTTTAAAAAAGCCCACAATCTCTTTTTACTTAAACATAACATTATAGAAATGCATAATATTCTAAAAAAATATCATCTAATATCAATACTTATTTCTTTAAAATACCGTCTGACATTTTTGTTTCAGAAGTATAATCACAAAAATATATCTCAAATAACTCCACAATACATCTGGTTCCATTTCCTTTAGGCCAAATAGTAATTTTAAAATTCTTTTTTGATTAAATTTCCAATGGTAATCCAATAAAATTCTAAAGTTTAAATTGTACAGATCTCACCGATTCTCTGTAACATTTTGGTTTCCGAAATATTAATTAATAATTAAATAAGTCCACAATACAATTGTTTACCTTTCCACATGGCCAAATAGTAATTTGAAAAATCTTTTTTGAATAAATTTCCAATGGCAATCCAATAACATTCCAAAATTTAAATTGTGCAGATGTTACCGATTTTGTCTAAATTTTTGGTTTTCCAAAGTTTCATTAAAAATTTAAAAAGTCCACATTACAATTGGTTACCTTTCCATTAGGCCAAATGATAATTTGAAAAATCATTTTTTTTGAAAATTCCAATGGTAATCCAATAAAATGGTAAAATTGTTTTGTACAGATCTTGCCAAGTCTCTCTAAAATTTAGGTTTCAGGAAGATTAGATAGGAATTTGCTAAATCAAAAGGCAAACGTTGCTTGAAAATCAATTGGGAATCATTACACAGTGTCCAGCCTTTTTCACATTTAAGATAAACTGTGTAATGTCCAGAAATAACAGTAGGTCCTTCATGGAAAATTATTGCAACTGTTACAAAAGTTTTTCCTGAAATTGATAATTGCTGTCCTGTAAACTTCTTTATTAAAGTATCCAATTTTGAACTATCAGCTTTACATCATTGCATCATTAAAATTACATATTGTCCGTATTCCTTTAAAATTAACGTTGAAAACATTTCAGATTGACACTCACCGCATTCCATGTTATGATTAACATCTTTAACTAATTTAGCAAAAGTGACTGTTTTACTTTCTGGCAATGTTAAATAAATAAACCTTTCAGAATCAACATTAGAGCCACATGTATTGTAACAGTTTTCACAACTATGTTCCCATTTATAAGAGACACCAAACATATTTTCAATGGGAACCCCTTCTTCTTCCAGTACCTGAAGAAAAAACATCAGGAATTCCTGTGCGTCTTGCTGTACATTTTGAGAAAACTGTGTTCGTCCTGAACATACATCTAAATGTTTTCTAATTTCAGTAGCACTTTCTATTTGAGTTTTATCATTACTCAGCTTTTGAAAAAGGAGACTCAACTCAGAACAGAATCTTTTTCTCTGATTTACTATTATCTGCTCTTGCACACTTTCCAGATAAAATGCAACATTCAGCACTACATTAGCGTAGCAGTTGACACCAGAGCTATTTTCAAAATGACATCCTACAACCTCTTCTTCATTTTCCTTTTTCTTTTTGCTTGCAATTACATCACTCCTCTTTTATTTCCTCCTCTCTACATCTTCATTACAGATATTCTCATTTCTCCTTTTACGAGAAACTACACGTTTCTCCAACACAGGATACTGACCTAAATGAGGAGCATAGGTTCTTCTTAATCTATTATACTCCTTTACACAATTTGTATCAGCACTAACTTTTGAGTCATCAAAGTCTATCATGAATAAACCAGATAATGTTTTCACTCGTGACAAAGCTACATAAGCCATACCTTCTTTGAACACAGTTGAACCAATGTTCACAAAAGCACAATCTACAGTCAATCCTTGAGACTTGTGAATAGTTACAGCATATGCTAGAGAAAACGGAAACTGCTTCCTACGTACATATATGTCTTTCACAAGCATGAAACGAACTGAACAACGACAAATGTCTTTAACTTCTTCTATCTGATCAAATTTTATTTTTAAACATTCAATTCCATCTTTTTTCTGATAATTAATAAAACCCACAACTCTTCCCATAGCTCCATTAACTAAACCTTTTTCAACATCCAAATTTCTCCTTAAAAATACTCTACAGTTCATGCAAACATATAGATTTTTTTCCAATCCAGCTGTTTTGGAAATGTTCTTCTCTAGTGAATCCAATTTATTTTTCAGTGTGCCTGTTAATGTGATAGTAATTCTTCCATCCTCAATTTTGTCCACTGCTTCCAATTTCCTGATATCTTCCTTTTCCAATTTTAAAAGCTCCTCATTGAATATTGAGCATTCACGTAGAGTTGGCATTAAGCAGATGACACTTTTCTTTTCTGCAATGTTCTTGTATATCTTCTCTGCAACTATTTCTTCCTTTGGAAATAAATTATGTAGCAGCCGACTCTGTAATGCTTTTTTGCCAACTTCTGTGAGTAGTCCAATTCTGATATCTTTCAGAATACTTCCATATTCTTCATCGTTTGCTTGCCTCATATTAGTAGTAAGTTCCTTGTACTCAAAGAAGGATCAAATATTTGCATTACCGATGCTTCCCAATGACTTCTTTGTGTCTTCATGTGTCACAGTATTAAACACTGGTTGTCCTTTAACTGGAGTAAGTTGTAGAAGATCCCCAAAAACTATGACATGTTTTCCACCAAATAACACGTCATAGTCTGTCCTTAGAATTTGCTGCATTCTTAAATGCACAAAGGCAAGCATTAAGTTTGATACCATGCTCACCCCATCAATAATGAGAACTTGCATCTTCTTCAATACTCTTGAAACTTCCAAGCATGCTTCTCCAGTTAGCTTGTTGTATTGTATTTTGTTCTCATGCTCCACTGGTAACATTAGCAAACGATGTAAGGTGATTCCTTTTATGTTATATGCTGCTAACCCAGTTGGAGCAGTAACCACACAAGACAAAGTAGAAATTTTTTTTTCTGTAGGTAGCTTCTGATGACTTTTATTAGGAAACTTTTTCCAGTTCCAGCTTGTCCGCTTACATACATCCTGATTGGATGAAATGATGTGCATGAGCACTCTTTTTTTTCATGTAGAAATCCGTGATCAATTTTGCTTCTGATCTCTTCATAAATTTGTTGCTGCTCTTCATTCAGTTGTCTTTCCAAATTTTGTAAGTCTATAAATTCTTCTTGAGCTTGATTCATAGCCGTTTCCACTTCATTCATGGCTATTGATGCTTCATTTTCAACGATTGGTTGTCCTAGGGGATCTTGACTGAGTGTTCCTGAACTTTGGCTGTCTTGAGAACTGTCTCTAGCTACTTCAGCTGCAATTGTAGTTTCCTGTTCAATTTCTTCATTTAACATTTGCAGATAAGTTGAGAATGTACTGCATTGTATGCTGTCTTTGCAAGCATTAAAAGAATCTTCATAGCTTTGAAATTCTCCCAGTAGTTCATCCTCTGTACGCCATGGTTTAAACAGCTGTAAAAGAGCCAAGTAGTAAAATTCCTTTTTGTCAGTAGTGTCGCAACTCAGCTTCCTGTGATTTATCAAACTTCCTTTTGTTTGCTTCACCAAACATCCTTCCTCACCAATGACTTTATATTTTCCATTGTTGATGTCTTCTGCGGCTTTCCGTGAATAAATGTACTTCAGCAGCACTTCATAGAGACACATGTTCTCCAGATGATGACTTCTTTTTGGATAATATGTGTCCAACATGTTTGATTTCAAAATATCTGTACTTTCTGGGTCATTCTCGGCCAAATATTCAATTTCCCCAACAGATTTCAGTACCCGATTTCTCATTGCTGCAAGGCCTAAACTTGCCCAAATTATTCTTCTTGATTTCGAGTAGAGACTTGCAGAAGATAGCCTATCTGAACATTCGTAGGATCCAATTTCTCGATGCGATAACATCTTTAAACTGAAACTGTACAGCTTCTTACTGACAGTCTTCTCGTGAGAAATCTCTTCCCACATTTCTTTCAATTCAGTTTTTTCAGATTTAGTAATGTAAGACGTTACATATCGAGCAACAGCAATGGAATTGTCAGCTACATACTGTATATCCATGTTAGCATTCCACATGGATAAAATGACTGGGTTGTAGTCATTTATATTTTTTGATTCTTCTTTTCTTTTTAGGTTGTAGGTATTCTTAGGTGATTTTCTTGTGATAGTATGTCTCACAGATGACATAAAACTGTTTACTCTTCCATTTGAAAGAACAGGTCTAGGAAATCCAAATCGACATTTAGTGTAGTATTTATCTTTGCTCTTGTATTTCCGTCGACAGTATTTTCCACACCGATGACTTTGGAAACGTAAAACTTGCTCCTTTAACTTTTTCTCTTCTGTGCTTTTTGGTATAGCACATGTTGCATATTCTTCAATGTAAGATAACACTGCTTCATCAGTATCTGTTCCAAACTTTGGGGCATCCTTGATCCACAACAGCATATGAATATTAGGAGCACCTCTTGCCTGGTACTCTTTTCTCCAAAAGAAATCCACTACTTCTCCAAGAGGTGGATTTTTTTTATTGCAGATGAAGGACATCATAGCCTCAAATCTATGATTGAAATATCTGCAAACATTAACCGGATCCAATGAGCACAGTTCTCCTGCTGTCTTGTATTCGATGTTTTTAATGTTTGAATTTGCCTCTCGTAGAAAATCCAGTAAATCATCCCAAGCGTACTCAGCACAGCTTAGGGTAAGGAACCATGTTTGTGTTCCTAAATTCCGTAACATGCATTTTAATTCACCATGGCGTCGGTACCAATATTCATTTGTCCCACGCTGACAAGCCATCAGATTGATCAGTTGTGTTTCCAAATGATCATCTCGGTGCTGCACTTTCTCCATAAAATCCTTAGCAGACACATTTTGTAAATGTACTCCACTTTTTAAAATGTGATTTACTGCATAAGATAGTGCAGACAAGTCGCTTTCAAATAAAAGATGGAACAAATAAGGAATACTTTGTCGAAATCTGGGATCTTCTGCATATAGTCTTGTAGTCCGATACTCAGAAGCTGGAATCTGTTCTGGACGTTCATCGTATCGTCCTCCTTTTCCTTTAGGAAACAGCTGGGGAAAACATCGAGCTTCCAAGCTCTCCTCCCATACACTCACGGGAGTTCCTTTTGCTTTCTTCATCTGAAACAGATCAATATTGTCTCCCATAACTTCTTTTGAATGTAGAGGATGTATGCTAAAATGTTCATAAATTTCTTCTTCCTTTGACTTGTCCACTTTTTCAATTTGTCCAGTTGGTGTTTCTGTGTCTTCTTGTAAATCTTCTTCTTCTTCTTCTATATAAATTGATTCATACCATTTGTTATTCCTTTTCAAATACAAATTTGCTCTTTGTACTTTCCGTACATCTACCAGCTCCTGCCAAATCTTCTTATTCTTTGTAGGTACACCATTAACCAGAATAACTAATGGTTCAGTTTCCAAAGTATCTGCATCAATAGTTTCCATATTTTTTTTCAAATCCAAGGGCAAATACACCACTCTACCTTTTAAACCTCTCAGTAAATCTGAAGGAGGTAATTTACCAGTTTTGGGCTCCATACGTACTATGGTCTGGAACGGATGAACACATTGAATAAGTATAGACTCATATGTATTTAATTCAGAAAGTTCGGCAGGAATAACATCCAATTCTAAATTATTATGTACAGCTCTGGTTGGCATTCTATTTTCCTCTAACTTGTTGTAACAGTATTTACAAATACGCTGATCTTCACCCAATTCAAAACAATTTTCAAGAAATATATATGTGGCAAAATCCTTCCACTTATAATTATCTTCATTTTCACTCTTTCTGTAGAGATCAACATTCCTAGTTTGTTTTCTATAATGAGTTCTGCGGCAACAATACAAGTTATATTTGGTCTTTCATTAGAGATTATTGCAAATTTTGTTATGTGATCATTAAATGTTTTACTTACAGAGGGTTCTACATTCTCTTCCACTTCTTCCTCATTTACTGTGTCCTTTTCTGCACTGTCTTGTTCAGGACCAAAGTAACAAAACTGAATTTCATCAATAACCTTCTCTACATCTGATACCGACCCACGGAACAGAGCCCTATTCAATTCATCTAACTTTATTGCTGGACTTTTAGCAAAATACAACCGTCTCACAAACTTTCTCATTTCAGTATGATGAACAGCCAGCATCCTAAAATGATGGAAAACACTATTACACACTTTTCTAGATAGACAAGCCAGAGAATGACCCTGCAAACCAGTATTCTCTCTCACTCTGCATGGATCTAGACTTTGAAGCACCTTAATCTTCTGTTTTACACTTTTTTTACTATATTCTCTTAGAAACTCACGAAATTTATCAATAGATTCCTGATGCACAGTGCAAATACTACTACAATTCCAAGTGTACACTGGGGCTTTAGGACGTCTCCCCATAGCCTCATCCGCCATCACTTGTACCTCATCTCTTGGAACCATTATCTCCTTCTCCATTATGCAACCATTTTTCACTTCATAAGCACGACCTCTGGTGTCAACTGCATGCAGCAAACTATTACTTTGAAAATAACTCTCTTCATTAAAAAAAGGTTCACTACTTGAACTATGCATCCATTCTCCTAAAAACACTTTACAAAAGTTTGTTCTTTTCACTACTCTTTTCCTTTTGCTTTGTGATTTCAGTACATTAACCATTTTATCTAATGTACGCATCCTATTCAAAATTAAAATGAATAGTTTCCTTTTTAATTCTAATGCCTTTGCTGCAATGGCTTCAATTTCTTTTTTTCTCTTGTAATATTTTGCCTTTTTCTTATATTTCTTCACATCCTTTATCAAATTGGACATAACTCTTCTCTGAAACATTTTTCTACGTATCTCTTTAAACGCTGTTTTTCTGTTTAAGTTAATCTTTGTTATTGCAGAAGGTATATTTGCATTAACTAAATTCTCAATTTTTTCCTGTTCTTTTCTATTGAAAACATTCTTTCCAGTACAGACATTTTGTACATTTTTCCTTTTTTTGAAGATGTTCTTTAAAAAATCTTTTGTCTGCTTACCAGAAGACTTTCTCTTTTTCCCAACATGAGCATCTCCAACTAACTTAGGTCCTCCAGTTGTCTTCAAATATAGTTTTTTTTTGTGGTTTTTCCTTACTCTTGATTTTGTAGGCATCTTAAATTTTGTTCACTGCTCTTCAGCAATACCTGAAAAAAACTAAAAAAAAATTCCTTTTTTATATTTAAATATATTACTACATTTTTTATGATCTTTTCAAATCTTAAAATACTAAGTACCCCTTTCCTAGAAGTGAAAATCACAATAACACCTTCACAAATTAAATATCTAAAAACAATTCCTGTGTGCACACAGAGTCATGCTTTGAAATTAGGCAGAAAACGAAATTTCTTTGCCAATTGGAAAGCACACATTCTACTACTTTTTTGGCAAGTGATAAGTACTTTTACAGTCTGACACATTTTGAATCCACTTTTCAGATTCTGATAAAAGCACATGTCCAAACTGCTTTTTGAGACCAGCACCATGTGTAACCTGGGTGACTGACTACACTCCAGCAAGGGCAACCAGCCTTAGTGATGCTGAATGTATTTGCATTACTGACTGCAACCTCAAACCCAACTCGGTTGTGAATACTGTGCATGATTCCACAGGATAAGCAGATGGGTGTGTGCTAAGAGTCTGCTTCTGCATAAAAAAATAGCTCCCCCTTTCCATCTAATGCAAATGTAAAATCACCAGAGCAATACCAAACAGATTTCTGAGACCAGCAACATGTGTAACCTGGGTGACTGACTACACTCCAGCAAGGGCAACCAGCCTTACTGATGCTCAATGTATTTGCATTACTGACTGCAACCTAAAACCCTAAAAGTATTCCTCATGTATACCACTACACCTTAATTTATGGTGAAAACATAGTCCATATTATTTTACATGTTTGTATTTGCATTACTAAGTGCAACCTCAAACCCCACTCAGTTGTGAATACTGTGCATAATTCCACAGGATAAGCAGCTGGGTGTGTGCTAAGAGTCTGCTTCTGCATAAAAAAATAGCTCCCCCTTTCCTACTAATGCAACTGTAAAATTACCAGAGTAGTACGCAATAAATCTCTGCCTGTAATTCCTCTTTGCACACAGAGTCATGTTTTCATATTAGTCTGAAAACGTAATTTCTTTGCCAATTTGAAACCACACTTACTACTCTTTTTTTGGCAAGTGATAAATACTTTTACAGTCTGACACATTTTAAATCCACTTTTCAGATTCTTAAAAAAGCACATGTCCAAACTGCTTTTTCAGACCAGCAACATGTGTAACCTGGGTGACTGAGTACACTCCAGCAAGGGCAACCAGCCTTAGTGATGCTGAATGTATTTGCATTACTGACTGCAATCTCAAACCCCACTCGGTTGTGAATACTGTGCATGATTCCACAGGATAAGCAGCTGGCTGCGTGCTAAGAGTCTGCTTCTGCACAAAAAAATAGCTCCCCTTTACATCTAATGCAAATGTAAAATCTCCAGAGCAATACACAATAAATCTCTGCCTGTAATTCCTCTTTGCACACAGAGTCATGTTTTCATATTAGTCAAAAAACAAAATTTCTTTGCCAATTTGAAAGCACACTTACTACTCTTTTTTTTGGCAAATGATAAGTACTTTTACAGTCTGACACATTATGAATCCACTTTTTAGATTCTTAAAAAAGCACATGTCCAAACAACATTTTCAGACCAGCAACATGTGTAACCTGGGTGACTGAGTACACTCCAGCAAGGGCAACCAGCCTTAGTGAAGCTGAATGTATTTGCATTACTGACTGCAACCTCAAACCCCACTCGGTTGTGAATACTGTGCATGATTCCACAGGATAAGCAGCTGGTTGTGTGCTAAGAGTCTGCTTCTGCATAAAAAAATAACACCCCCTTTCCATCTAATGCAAATGTAAAATCACCAGAGCAATACCAAACAGCTTTCTGAGACCAGCAACATGTGTAACCTGGGTGACTGACTACACTCCAGCAAGGGCAACCAGCCTTACTGATGCTCAATGTATTTGCATTACTGACTGCAACCTCAAACCCTAAAAGTATTCCTCATTTATACCACTACACCTTAATTTATGGTGAAAACATAGTCCATATTATTTTACATGTTTGTATTTGCATTACTAAGTGCAACCTCAAACCCCACTCGGTTGTGAATACTGTGCATAATTCCACAGGATAAGCAGCTGGGTGTGTGCTAAGAGTCTGCTTCTGCATAAAAAAAATAGCTCCCCCTTTCCTACTAATGCAACTGTAAAATTACCAGAGTAGTACGCAATAAATCTCTGCCTGTAATTCCTCTTTGCACACAGAGTCATGTTTTCATATTAGTCTGAAAACGTAATTTCTTTGCCAATTTGAAACCACACTTACTACTCTTTTTTTTGGCAAGTGATAAATACTTTTACAGTCTGACACATTTTAAATCCACTTTTCAGATTCTTAAAAAAGCACATGTCCAAACTGCTTTTTCAGACCAGCAACATGTGTAACCTGGGTGACTGAGTACACTCCAGCAAGGGCAACCAGCCTTAGTGATGCTGAATGTATTTGCATTACTGACTGCAATCTCAAACCCCACTCGGTTGTGAATACTGTGCATGATTCCACAGGATAAGCAGCTGGCTGCGTGCTAAGAGTCTGCTTCTGCACAAAAAAATAGCTCCCCCTTTACATCTAATGCAAATGTAAAATCACCAGAGCAATACGCAATACATCTCTGCCTGTAATTCCTCTTTGCACACAGAGTCATGTTTTCATATTAGTCAAAAAACAAAATTTCTTTGCCAATTTGAAAGCACACTTACTACTCTTTTTTTTGGCAAATGATAAGTACTTTTACAGTCTGACACATTATGAATCCACTTTTTAGATTCTTAAAAAAGCACATGTCCAAACAACATTTTCAGACCAGCAACATGTGTAACCTGGGTGACTGAGTACACTCCAGCAAGGGCAACCAGCCTTAGTGAAGCTGAATGTATTTGCATTACTGACTGCAACCTCAAACCCCACTCGGTTGTGAATACTGTGCATGATTCCACAGGATAAGCAGCTGGTTGTGTGCTAAGAGTCTGCTTCTGCATAAAAAAATAACACCCCCTTTCCATCTAATGCAAATGTAAAATCACCAGAGCAATACCAAACAGCTTTCTGAGACCAGCAACATGTGTAACCTGGGTGACTGACTACACTCCAGCAAGGGCAACCAGCATTAGTGATGCTGAATGTATTTGCATTACTAAGTGCAACCTCAAACCCCACTCGGTTGTGAATACTGTGCATGATTCCACAGGATAAGCAGCTGGGTGTGTGCTAAGAGTCTGCTTCTGCATAAAAAAATGCTCCCCCTTTACATCTAATGCAAATGTAAAATCACCAGAGCAATACGCAATAAATCTCTGCCTGTAATTCCTATTTGCACACAGAGTCATGTTTTCATATTAGTCTGAAAACGTAATTTCTTTGCCAATTTGAAACCACACTTACTACTCTTTTTTTTGGCAAGTGATAAATACTTTTACAGTCTGACACATTTTAAATCCACTTTTCAGATTCTTAAAAAAGCACATGTCCAAACAACATTTTCAGACCAGCAACATGTGTAACCTGGGTGACTGAGTACACTCCAGCAAGGGCAACCAGCCTTAGTGATGCTGAATGTATTTGCATTACTGACTGCAACCTCAAACTCCACTCGGTTGTGAATACTGTGCATGATTCCACAGGATAAGCAGCTGGCTGTGTGCTAAGAGTCTGCTTCTGCACAAAAAAATAGCTCCCCCTTTACATCTAATGCAAATGTAAAATCACCAGAGCAATACGCAATAAATCTCTGCCTGTAATTCCTATTTGCACACAGAGTCATGTTTTCATATTAGTCACAAAACGAAATTTCTTTGCCAATTTGAAAGCACACTTACTACTCTTTTTTTTGGCAAGTGATAAGTACTTTTACAGACTGACACATTATGAATCCACTTTTCAGATTCTTAAAAAAGCACATGTCCAAACAACATTTTCAGACCAGCAACATGTGTAACCTGGGTGACTGACTACACTCCAGCAAGGGCAACCAGCCTTAGTGATGCTGAATGTATTTGCATTACTGACTGAAACCTCAAACCCCACTCGGTTGTGAATACTATGCATGATTCCACAGGATATGCAGCTGGCTGTGTGCTAAGAGTCTGCTTCTGCAGAAAAAAATACCTCCCCCTTTCCATCTAATGCAAATGTAAAATCACCAGAGCAATACCAAACAGCTTTCTGAGACCAGCAACATGTGTAGCCTGGGTGACTGACTACACTCCAGCAAGGGCAACCAGCCTTTCTGATGCTGAATGTATTTGCATTACTGAGTGCAACCTCAAACCCTTAAAGTATTCCTTATTTATACCAGTACACCTTAATTTATCGTGAAAACATAGTCCATATTATTTTACATGTTCCTCACATTTAAATTTCTCCCAAAACAGAAAATGATAAACACAACTTCAACAAAAGGAATTCCAATTCTATTATTCATTTCTTAATTTACCATATACATCCCCTCTCAAACTCTAAACTCACCTTTAAAATTAGTTAGCTGTGAAAGAAATGTGGCACTCAAACAGCAGATTATCAGAGCCAGGATCTCTGTTCTGTACACCTCTCTCCTCTCAGCAGAACCAGATAATGGCAATGTTTCCCTCTTTTTTTCCACACATATACATGTTAATTTCAAATCTCAGTGCTTCCCCTTTTTTTCAAATGTAATCACACATTTCTATTGGTTGAAAACCAACCCTTTTCCAAAAGTACCCTTCCCCCAACTTGACTTCAGCCTAGTACCCTTCCCCCAACTTGACTTCTGCCTGCTACCATAGCAACAGCTCTTGAAACACTGCTGTTTAGAGTTAGGTCAGAAGTTCACCACACAATGTTTCATTTCCAAAGAGCAGGAGTGCTTGACTTTTCAAACCTAACAGCAAATCCATAGTACTGTTCTTTGGTAACACATTTTTCTGTACCAATACAAAACATGCTTCTATAAATTTACACATACAGCCTAGTTTTTATTGTAGAATGGTATGAAACAGCCAATCAGTTTAAAAAAAAAATAAAAAAAATATGTATGCCTCCATTTCCAAACTGTCTTTCATTTCTTTTTACGATTCTACTGAATTACACCTCCTGAGTGCATCCAGTTCTCCTTTGAAGATGTTCACAGTGTGGATTGTAGGGCACAGCTATGTCTTCTGGAGTGAAAAGTATGCAGAGAAAACAGGTATGGTGAGAGACCTTGCTTTGCCAAATGTAGACATTAAATGGATTGGTCAGAGAGGGTTAAAGTGGCACCAATTGATGCCATTGGTGAAATCCTTCATGCAAATCCAACACCCTGACCTCATAATAGTGCACTGTGGTGGCAATGACCTAGGCACTTTGACTGGGGTAGGTCTGGAAATGCTTATGAAGGAGACCTTTGCACAACTGTTTTCACTTTTCCCTAAAACTGCCTTTGTGTTTTCTAACATATGCCAAAGGCAAAAATGGAACTGGTCCAATCATTTCTGTCCACAGATTGACAAAGCAAGAAAGCACGTCAACAAATCTGTTTCTGCTTTCCTCCGAGACTATGGTATGGGTTCCATTTACCACAACAACTTGCGTTACGACATGCAAGACATTTATAGAGGAGATGGTGTACACTTCAATGATGAAGGGAACAGAGTCTTCCTCTTGAACCTTAGACTCTGCATCGGTACTTACTTGTAGGTACCACTAAAAAATCACTTCAGAAACACAACGGCTCTTTTTAGAGCCCCCTAATATCTAAACACTTAAATCTGCATTTCATTTCTTTTTTTATTTTTTTTCTACCGTACGCGTACGGTAAGCTTACCGTAAGCTTACCGTACGCGTACCCCGCGATTTTTTTTAAAATTAATAAATGTTTTTTTTGTACTTTTCTGTCCTTCATTGACCCCCTTTCAAATGTTATGGGGTCTGTAACTCTATTCCTTGCCCCCTTTTCAAGTTATCACCCTTTTTTTTCTGAGTGAAACACACAAATGGCGGCCGCCGCTTCCTGGTTTCGACTGATTCGAATGTTTACTAAGATCTAACAGCCAATCAGAATCGCGCTCGCGCACGTCACCGTACGCGTACGGTAAGCGCACCGTAAGCGCACCGTAAGCTGGCTCAGATATATATATTGATTTAAAGGCTATTTTCTCAGAATCTACTGAACAGATTTACACCAAACCTACAAAAGGCACTTCCTTGACCTGAGGACTACCTCTCTGCCAAATTTCATTTAACTCTGTTCAGCCGTTCGGGCTGTAGCTGTGTCTAAAGGTCCTATGGAAAAATGCATGGGAAAAACGCGTTTTGGGACCCCCCTTTTATCTCAGCCCCCGCTTGACGAATCCCCCCCAGACTTTCAGGGTAGGAGCGGAGCGTAGCGCCCCACCTATTTTGAAAATTTCGCGAGGATTCGTTGACCGGCGCCAAAGTTATTCAAAATA
Source organism: Triturus cristatus (assembly GCF_964204655.1). Taxonomy (NCBI): domain Eukaryota; kingdom Metazoa; phylum Chordata; class Amphibia; order Caudata; family Salamandridae; genus Triturus; species Triturus cristatus. The sequence goes on from NC_140594.1 coordinate 779,235,585, forward strand.
GAATGTTGCGGTTTTCCTATGGTAAGAGGGTCCTAACTATAACTACCTACTGGCGACCGCCAGTAGGTAATATATATATATATATATATATATATATATACATATATATATATATTTATATATTTTTTTTTTTCTTTTCTCGCAATGTGGTTTTGGCCGGATCGCTCAACAGCGGGTGCAGGCGTTGGGCCAAACCAGTGGCCATAAATCAATTTTCGGACAAAGGACGCAGCACTCTGGAACTTTATACGTTACTAGAATTTATTAACAGAGCCCAGTCTCTTACACCAATGCGTTTTGGCCAGAACGGCCTTTCTCACGGTAGGTGGCACTACTTTTACTGTTTTATGTCATATCCTGTGCATTATACAGTCCCATTGGTTTCTGGGATTTGTAATTCAGCATTATTCAAAACAGAACATCTTGCGACAGTTTCGTTTTGCAAACAGTAAACACATTGATGTTACATTTCACAAATACCGGTATTCAATGTCTCTAGTATCTAATCACAGTTGTGCATGGTTACCAAAATTGAGAATGTGAGGCCTTTATTCGTATATTTCGCCAAACATTACTATTGGTGTTCATTCGGTGACTTTGTGTATAGTGCATTTCGAAGTAAGCCTTGTTCATGCATTGTGATCCGGGCCTGATGGGATGAGAGTTTACGGGTATAGTATCCATAATTGTTCTATCTTTTATGATCGTGTTACTGGTGGGAATGATAGCATCCCAAAGTCTCTGCAGTTTACACTGAATGTTTTAATGGCGTTTTTTGTGTTTTTTTCAGGTCATGAGTATTTGTTTCTCAAATCAGCCTGTGAAAATGTTATTATGTTTTTATAGATGAACGTAAAGTTCTTCGTTGACGTTCATTCCTTTCGGATTCTTTGTTCGAAGTCTAATAATGTATTTGGATTCCAGTTGTCTGAGTCTCTTTCTCCGGTCACCCATACTTTCATTGCTTTCTACTGTTTCAATGCCAAAAAAGGTCATATTTCGCCAGTCACCTTCTAGGCATGTGAGTAGATGCTTGGCAGTTGCATATGTTTGGTCTTTATTTTTCACTGCCCTGATGTGTTCTAAAATTCGTTTTTTCAACAAGCAGATGGTGCTGCCTATGTACATCATACCGCAATTGCATTGGATGGCATAAATTACATATTTCGTGGTGATGTTAATAGTTCTCCCTTCAGGATCTCTTATGGTTTTCTTATTTACCCCAATCTTGCAGGCTTTGCAATTGTTGCATTTTTTAAAACCATCTTGCTGTTTTCCTAGCCAGTTTCTTTCTTTCCCTTTTGAATGAAAGTGGCTCTGAACTATTGCGTCTTTGATGGAGGGTGCCATTCTGTAAGTGATTTGTGGCTTTGCACCAATGATCGTGGCCAGATCTTGATCTTGTTGTAAGAGTGGCCAGTATTTCTGGACTCTTTGTCTTATTTTATCAGCTTCTTTGCTAAATGTCAAGATCAGCCTTGGAGCTTCATGTTTCGCATTCTCATTTCTGTTTTCTGGATGTGCAGTTTTTTTTACATGGATTTCTGTTTGTGTCATTTCTTCAACTTTTTTTATGCTCTTATTAAGAGTTCTTTCTCTATATCCTCGTTTTTTTAGTCTGTTTGCACTACTAAGAATTTCTTTTTCTGCATCTTCATTTTTTGAGCAGTTCCTTCGCATTTAAATAAATTCCCCAAAGGGGATGTTTTTCAGTAGGGCTTTAGAGTGGTAACTTTCTGCGTGAAGGATACTGTTTGTGGCGGTCTTTTTTCTGTAAAGTGTTGTTGGGATTTGTCCACTCTCAATATAGACCGAGATATCCAGAAAGTCTATTTTGTGGCGGCTGGTAGTGCAGGTGAAAGAGAGTCCAATGCTATTTGCGTTTAGTGTTCGGAAGTATGCCATGAGCTCATCTTTGTTCCCATTCCAAATTAAGAACAAATCGTCTATGTACAGTGACTAGAGTATGATCTTTTCAAGGGCCTTGCTGTTGTTCGGGCCCCAAGCTATTTCCTTCTCCCACCAACCTATGGTGAGATTTGCATAATTGGGGGAGAAGGAAATGTCCATGGCACAACCACATAGTTGGTGATATATCTCGTGATCGAAGAAAAATATGTTGTTGTTCAGACACATTTGCATCATTGTGAGTAACATTGCTAAATGTTCAAGTTCTTTTATGTTTCTTTGTCTTAAGAAATATGCACAGGCATTTAGTCCGATCGAATGTTCAATAGATGTGTATAAAGATACCACATCGATGGTTATCATGAGGTAGGATGGATTCCATGCCGTATTTGGGAGCAGTCGAAGGAAATCTCCTGTGTCCTGGTTGTATGAATTTAGGTTTTTAACCATGGGCGCAAGCTAGTGGTCTATGTATGATAAGATATTTTCATATAATGAGTCGCATGAAGACACGATAGGTCTGCCGGGAGGATTGATCAGAGTTTTGTGAACTTTCGGCAGAAAGTAAATCGTAGGGATTGTTGGATTTTCCTTGAAGAGGAATTTGTGTTCTTGCCACTCTTCCAGATGATTTTTAACATCTTCAATCATTTTATGTATTGGATTGTTTGCCAATTTTGCGTATTTCTCCGCATCATTTAGTTGGTGGTATGCCTCCTTTTTGTAGTCGCATATGTTTTGGATCACAATATTTCCGCCCTTGTCTGCGGGCTTTATGATTATACTTGGATTCTTTGCCAATGTTTAAATCGCCTGGTTCTCTCTTGTTGATGTATTTTCTCTCACTTTGTTATTCCGTAGTTTTTCCGTTTTGTCGACTTCATTCATTATTGATTCGGAGAAAGAGTCGATTTTGTTGCCTGGTGATAGCTGTGGGCAGTATTTCGATTTATTCTTCAGACCACTGTGTTCATGTTGTTTCGTATTGATTTCAAGATTTTGGAGTATTTCAATCTCAGTGGTTTCATCATTCTCAAAGTCATTTGCTAGGTCGTAAAGGGTTTTAAGATGTGGAATTTCTTCTATTGTTAATGGTGAGTCACTGTTTGTATGCCAATTGGTTGTATCCTGAGCATTTTCAATTTGGTTGTTCGGTATTTGTTTATTGGCATGTACTTTAGTCAATTTAAGTTTGTGCACAAACTTGTACATATCAATTTTGGTGTTGGTATAGTTGGAGTGCTTTTGTGGACAGAACGAAAGGCCTTTATTTAATATTTGACATTCCATTTCTGTAGGCATGTAGTCAGATAAGTTTATTATTAAGTTGTCACTGTTTAGTTCCTCTTTCTACGATTCCTGTGTGGATATTGCCTTTTTATGTTTGGATCGTCGGGTTTTCCTGAGGCTTCTGAACACTTTGTATTGCCTCTTGCAAACCCTCTGCCTCTACCTCTGCCTCTGTCCTGTCCCTGGTTCCGTGATAGATTTTGGTCCAGGTTGACAAGGCGCATCTCTTCTAAAAAAGTGATGTTGCTTGGTGTACTTTTACTTGTTGTTGCTTCGTTTTCACTTCCGCTGACATCTGATTCGCTTCCTGTTTCTACAGCTGGCTGTGGTGGTTTCTTGGCATAGTTGATCTTTATTGCGTCAAACCTTTTCGCAAATGTTAATATCCGGCCTTGTTTATAATCCGCCTCATCGCATGCAAATTTTCCTGTTTGCGATGATGGATTTCTTCTTCATATTTTTCCAGGTGGTCTTCCATTTCTTTCCGTAATTTATCTATTTCCTCTTTCTCATTTTGTGAGATTTTGGCCTCCAGGTCCTTAATCATTGTGTGTATTTCTTCAAGGTCTACTTCTGCGTACTTAATTAGAATCCACATCATATTTTGAGTACATATCATGTTGTTAGCGCCCCACTCTTCTAACATGTCTGTTTTAGTGTCAGGGTGTGTTGGCATCGTAAAAATCCTTAATGCGTGTGGGACTCTATTTACTTCAAGATATTTTTGTGTTACAATGCATGAATGAGGCTTACTTCGAAATGTACTATACACAAAGTAACCGAATGAACACCAATAGTAATGTTTGGCGAAATATACGAATAAAGGCCTCACATTCTCAATTTTGGTAACCATGCACAAATGTGATTTGATACTAGAGACATTGAATACCGGTATTTGTGAAATGTAACATCAATGTGTTTACTGTTTGCAAAACGAAACTGTCACAAGGCGTTCTGTTTTAAATAATGCTGAACTACAAAATCCCAGAAACCAATGGGACTGTATAATGCAAAGGATATGACATAAAACAGTTGCGAAAAGTAGTGCCACCTACCGTGAGAAAGGCAGTTCTGCCCAGAACGCGTCGGTGTGACAGAAGACTGGGCTCTGTTAATAAATTCTAGTAACTTATAAAGTTCCAGAGTGCGGCGCCCTTTGTCCTAAATAAAAAATAAAATAAAAAAATAAATATATATATATATACATGCTTAAGAGATTTGTTCTAGCGCCATTAACTTAGAACAGAAGCAGAATACTGAGCCATAAAAGTTGGGGTGGAATGGTAACTAATAGCACATGGGCACTTAGCTGAGAGTGAAGCGTACGCATTGTTATACGCTCTGGAGTAATGTTTAAATACTGTGTTGCCGTCTAACTTTAATAATGATACCGCTTAATGTGACTAGTGCGGGAGTAGGCTGACTAACTAGTCAAACTTGAGATTAACATTGGCTAAACATGGAATATTTCTAAATAGATTTGTCACAAAATATGCGCCCCTAATGTGATTGGATGCTTAATAATGTTGTGAGATGCAAATAACGTGCTGAAAGAACTTGTATTGATAATGTTAATTGAAGATACGAACTACCAGTACCACAATGCCTCATAGCGAGCTAATGTGGATATTGAGTATATAAGTAAAAACAGACAAAGGACTATGTCAAACACTAGCGTGATCAAGAATGACATGTTCGAAACGCGTTGGGAAGAGGATAGCTTTTTGTGGAATTAAAGAGCGAAAAACGACTAAGGTGTGTGCCACGTATTTCGTGTTTGCTGAACAATAACCAAGCGAGAACTGGCCCTTTTCTCGCCGTGAGCACCGGCTGTCACAGTGTTCCCCCCACCAAGGACTAATTTTGCTGAACGGTATTTACCCATGGGGGCAAACCCAGCACGCCTGATCTGGCGATAACAGACTTAAGTTTGCTAAGGAATGTAACTGCGAACGCTGCAAGGCGATCCCTGGAGGCAAAAAAAACGAACTTGGAAGGCATCATTCCACACGGCGCATCGAATACCAGTTCAGTGAATCCAGACCGAAAGGAATTAACGGAGCAACACTTGGTTGAGTGGGTGGAGTCGGAGGACACCGCCATGTCCGGGAGTCTCCCAGGTAGGAGCGCAAAGGCTGCCTAAGTCAATTAATTGTTTCTAAGTGCTGCAGCGAGTGAATCACTGTCCAACTCCACTTGTGAAGGAGCAGTGATATTGATTAAAGCTTAACACTACCTTGTCAGCTCATGACCGCAAAACAAACCAATCTCTCCATCTACTTAAATAACAGATTGAGGTCCTGTAACGAGGTGCCAAATGGCATCTAATAAACAACAACAATGCGTAAAAGAAATCGTGGAAGAGAAAAATAAAAACACAAGCTTCCCATGGAGGCGAGAGCTGCCAAAGGCCAACAGACGGCGGAGACAATGTTTCAAAAAAGACAATCACTTGTGAAAGAGACTACTGATGGAGAGAGACCTGGGAGTACGGGAACTAAAACAATTAAACAATTGTTTATACAATTGGAAAGACTACAATGAAAAGAAATATCAAGAAGTTGGGAAATTATTACTTTTGAAAAATATGTGGAATGTGGGCGAGTTCCGAGAGGATTACGCATTTTCACATTACCCAACCATCCGGACACATGCCCGGAAATGTTAGAAGAGTGGGGCACGAATAATATTGACTGTTCACGAACAATGATGCTCATAATAATTAAATACGCCAGGAAAGATGTGGAAGATCTACACATCAAAATATCTGAAATGGAATCTGAAATCGCAGCATCGAATCATGATGAAGAAGATCTAAAGAAATTAAGAATGGATATGGATAAGAATTTGGACAAGCATGAAAATGAGGTACAAGAACGTAAACAATGCAAGTTCCGAAGGGACGAATGTGATTATGAACAAGGAACCATACTCACCTTTGCGAAACGCTTTGATGTATTGAGACAGCAAAAAACAGACAATACTTGAATCCCCCAACACGACCCAAAGTGAGTCCGAGTCAGACCTGAGTGAAGGGGAAATCAGACAAGCCTCATCTCACCAGTTTTCTTTTTTAGAAGAAATTAAAATACTATATCAGGACCAACAAAATCCGAGGGGAAGAGGAAGAGGTGGTGGAACGTGCAGAACTAGGACAAGAGGGAGAGGCATACAAGCCCACAAAGAAAGCGACGGAAGACAAGAAGAAGCCTCAGAAAGAACAAGAGGCTATCATCTCCGCAATATCACTGTGATGAGAAAATAATCAAGAACGTCCAACAAGCTAAGAATTCAATATTAATCATCAGTCCATCTAAGTACACACTCACAGAGGCAGAATGAGACCTCTTAAACAAAGGACGGTCATTGTGTCCTGAAAGACATCAAGACTCTGTTGAAACCAAGATAGATGTGTACAAGTACATTCAAAAACTAAAGCTTAAAAAAATCTTCATGAAATTACCTCCAACCATGATGGCCTGTACAACAACATTAGAAACAACAGCAGATGAAGAGAATCCATATACCAAAGCAGAAATTCAGAGCTTGAGAACTGCTTATGAATTAGCCCATGAAGTAAAATCAACAACCAAATCGGACTCTCAAGTCCTTGAAGAAATAGGAATAAACACGAATAGACATCTTCAGACAAATTTTAAAAATCAATCCAAATTCTGTCCTGTGCTCCATCCGGGCAACAAAGTGGATGTCTTCCATGATCTAGTGGTGGCAGAACTAGAAACCATGGAAAATACCAAACATGGCCAACATAAAGAGACTCTATCGCGCAAGGAACGCCAAGCGTTAAATCAAATGCAAAACAATAACCTGATGGAAATAAAACCAGCCGATAATGACGGCAATACGGTCGTCATGGACACACAGGACTACATTGAAGAAGCCTTACGCCAACTAAACAACACAGATAACTATCAAGTCTTGAAAAGAAATCCAATCAATGACCTAACGATAGATCTGGATATAGATTAAGACAATTGCATGAGGATGGGCTAATTAATGATGACGAAAATGAAATTTTTAATGTTTGACAATCCGGTGATACCAACAATATATTTCCTGCCTAAGGTGCACAAGACTCTAAAGAAACCACCAGGGAGCCCAATAATTTCCAGCTGTGGCACCCTATATGAGAATGTGGCCTCATATGTTGATTTCTTCTTAGTACCCATTGTCCCCACTCTTAGCTCCTACATTAAAGATACTGGGGACCTTTTGCGGATACTAATGGGAACGTCTTGGCAATCAGACTACCTATTAGTGACAATCGATGTGGGTGCACTATATACGTCGATAGATCATGAGATTGGAATGAGAGCAATCTCTTATTTCCTAAAACAAAGACCAATATTGGAACTCAAACACACTGCCATGCTCATGGACATGATTGAACTATGTCTGAAAAACAACATTTTTTTATTCAATAAAAAACTCTATTCTCAAAGCTGCGGTACTGCAAGGGGAGTTTCCTTCTCTCCAAGCTATGCCAACCTTATGATGGGTTGGTGGGAAAAGAACAGAGCTTGGAGAAAAGAAAAGGATCATTACACACATCAAAAGTGGCCCTTTGGCTTCGATTTATCGATGATCTCTTTTTACTGTGGAGAAGAAAGGAAGTAGAATTTCTGGATTATCTAGAGATCTTAAATAACAATGAAGTGGGCTTAAATGTACTCACAACATCAATCGCAAAGAGATCGACTTCCTGGACACCAAAGTGTATATTAAAACAAACAAAATACACACAACAGTTAATAGAAAAAAGACTGCTACCAACAGTGTCTTGCACGGTTCGAGTTTTCATCCGCAATCCCTTAAAAGGAGCATCCCCTACGGGGAATATATTAGGATGAAGAGAAATTGTTCGGAACCCAAGGAAATGGAAAATAAATTTGATGAAACCAAACAGTTTTCTCCATAGAGGGTATAAATATAGAGATGTCCAACAGATAGAACAAAAGGCCAGACTCAAAACTCGAGCAGAGACACTTATTGACAACAGGAAACGTGTGAATAAGAGAACTGCTAATACATCAGATAACATACCGCAACTAATTTTGACATATAGTAGAGAAAGTTTCCAAACAAAACAAACTGTAATGAAATATTGGCATAGATTGAAAAAAGATGTGGATACTGGTCACCTAGTAGGGGATTATCCCCTTATTTCATACAGGAAGGCACCTTCATTGTCTGACAAACTAGTGAAAAGCCACTTCAAGATGAATAAGCAAGAGACATGGTTACAATCTAGACAGAAGGGGTTTGTGAAATCTATGACGTGCAAAGCCTGCAAGATAGGACACAACCTAAGAAGTATTCCTGATCCAAAGGGACATCTATTTGAAATAAAGGAAGCTATCACATGTGATACTTCATATGTGATATACCTTAAAGAGTGTTTCTGTGGAAAAAGATACGCAGGCAGTACTATCTGTCCACTCAAGAAAAGAATACTTGCGCATATATCCGGGCTACCATCAACCATGATATATCATATGCGATTGCAAAGCACATGGACACTCATACAGGCAAAACATGGCTGGATATGAAATTTTCAGGCCCGGCTACAATTCCACCACATGAAAGGGGTGGCAACAGAACACTCAAGTTAAGACGCCTTGAATCTAAAATGATCATCAGGTTCAAAACAAAAATCCCGGTAGGTCCTAACGGGGATGAGAAAATGTATGTTCATTTATGAAGTAACTCAAAAGATGGTCTCTTATGACATTGAGATATATATATTGTTTGTGAACACCTTGAATTCCTTGATTTGGACATTATGATGAACTGATTGAAACATAACTGAAGTGGGTACCCATGGGAAAGTCTCTTATGATATATATTGGTGTCTTTTATGTTATATATTGGTAGTTCTTACAAGATTTTCTTTCAAGCACAAACAGTTCTATATACAACATATATGAACAAAGATTGATTGCAAGGGGATAATGACATAAAATCATAATGTTATGAGCATGCATTCGGTTCCTGACATGCGGACACTGAGTCCAATTTTTGAGCTAGTAGCATGATTCCGATTGTTAAAATTCTTACCTTAGATCGTTACCAATGAGACACTTAGTCTGAATTCATGCTTAAGAGATTTGTTCTAGCGCCATTAACTTAGAACAGGAGCAGAATACTGAGCCATAAAAGTTGGGGTGGAATGGTAACTAATAGCACATGGGCCCCCTAGCCGAGAGTGAAGGGTACGCATTGTTATACTCTCTGGAGTAATGTTTAAATACTGTGTTGCCGTCTAACTTTAATAATGATACCACTTGATGTGACTAGCGCTGGAGCGAGCTGACTAACTAGTCAAACTTGAGATTAACATTGGCCAAACATGAAATGATTCTAAATAGATTTGCCACAAAATATGCGCCCATAATGTGATTGGATGCTTAATAATGTTGTGAGAAACAAATAACGTGCTGAAAGAACTTGTATTGATAAAGTTCATTGAAGGTACAAACTACCAGTACCACAATGCCTCATAACGGGCTAATGTGGACCCTGAGTATAAAAGTAAAAACAGACATAGGACTATGTTAAACACTACTGTGATCAAGAACGAGATGTTCGAAACGCGTAGGGAAGAGGAGAGCTTTTTGTCGAATTAAAGAGCGGAAAAACGACTAAGGTGTGTGCCACGTAACCAAGCTCGAACTGGCCCTTTTCTCGTCGCGAGCACCAACTGTCACAGTGTTCCCCCCACCAAGGCCTAATTTTGCTGAACGATATATATACATATATATATATATATTTATTTTATTTTTCACTGAAAAAAACGTAGGTTTCAGGAGCGTTATAGTTAGTTAACATTTTACTCGTACAAAACCAGTGAAATTCCCCCGTTATAGTTAGTTCAGCTAACTATAACACACGCGCCCGCAATGCACTGCTGATGACGTCACATATTAAATCACTCATGACATGGTCAGTGACATCACTCATGACCTCACTGATGACATCTCAAATGACATCACTGATGACATCATCCAGTTAATGTGTGTTTTTGTGACAATTAAATATGTTTTATAGATGTATATCTCAAGGTTGATGGAAGAATAAATGGGTATATAAGTGTCTAAATGGATGATTTGTTTTTTGAAAAATTGATTGTATAACTGACTGATTAAGTGTATATTAGTGAACACATGGGTTAGTGAGTAATGTTTAAATGTGTAAATAACTGTATCAGTCTCTCACTTTGTGTATAAGTGGCTGAATTGGTTGGTGAGTAGCTACATGAGTGTCTATATGGGTTATTAGTTGGTTTTTTGAGGATCAGTATGAGTGTCTGAGTGTCTGTATGGTTTGGTGGGGGGTTTTACTTAGTGCATAGATGCATGAATGAGTGACTCGCTGTTTGTATATGTTGAAGACAGCATGTGTGCAGGACTGTTTGGGTGGATGAGTGTGTGTATGGGTGTGTTAGTGAGTGAATGACTGTCTCAATAGTGTCTTTATGAGTAACTACATATGTTTTAAACTAGCATATGTGAGTATTGGTGTATTTAAGTGAGCATATTTGAGAGTGAGAGATTGGAAGAGCTCCTATATAAATAAGTATGTGTTACTATAAGTGATTGTTTAAGAGAGTAAGAATGTGTAAGTTTCTGTAGAAGTAAGTCTGGTGGTGTGTGTATAACTGTATATGCAAGTAAATGGATGTTTGATACTTTGTTTGCATGTGTGACTATGTATGTGAGTAACTCTATGGATGAGTGGAGGTGTGTAACAGTATGTATAGGTGTATAAGTACATATGATGAGTGCGTACATGTATGAGTGAATGTATAGGACTGTTGGTGAATGAGTGGATGTGTGTGTAGATCTTGGAATTACTGAATGGGTATGTTGTAACTGGTATTGGTATGTCCATTGTTTTGAAAATGTTTGTATTTTTGAGTGTGTGTATCAAAGGTTATATTAGGGTGAGAGGAGGTCTGCCACTCTATCACAAGAATGATGTCATCAGTGATGTAATTTGAGATGTCATCAGTGATGTCATGAGTGATTGTCACTGACCATGTCATGAGTGATGTAATATGTGATGTCATCAGCAGTGCATTGCGGGCGCGCAAGTTATAGTTAGCTGAACTTAATATAACGGGGGAATTTCTATAGTTTTGTACGAGTAAAATGTCCAACTAATTATAATGCCCCTGAAACCTATGGTTTTTTCAATGAATTTCTAAGGTTTTTTAAATGCTAATTTCTAACTATAATGTCCCTGAAACCTATGGTTTTTTCAGTGAATTTCAAAGGGTTTTTAAATGCTAATTTCAAGCTATAACGTGCCTGAAACCTATGTTTTTTAAAGTGAATTTCTAAGGTTTTTTTAGATGCTAGTTTCTAACTATGCCTACAGAGGTAGGACATGTGAAGAAGGAAGAAAAAACACACAGAAAGAAGCAAAAGAAATGCAGAAAGAAGCAACAGAAGTCCACAAAGACGATGAAAAGTGCACGAAGAAGCAGGACATGTGCAGAAAGAACCAACAGAGGAGCAGAAAGAGGCCCTGTTGCAAAATCATCCTGTGCCCACAACTTTTTCAGACGGGTACTGGTGGTAACTGACTCTGACTAACCAGGCCTAGAGCCAGTGCTATGCTAAAAGACACTTAGAATACAGTGAAAACAGCTACATACACTAGGGAACACTATGCGTTGGGGTACCCCTGTGATTAGAATGACCTCCTCTGTAAGGGACTAGTACATAATAGGGCAGGGGGATTAAAACTACCTCTAAGTCAGAGGTGCAGAAATATGCTACTTTAATTAGTAGTCGCGTTTGCAGAGTGGTGGAGAAAGGGTGCTGGGCGTCCAACCAATGCTCAGGAACTCCGCTGCGTAGGACTTACAGGAGGTACCAGGGGGGATTCTCGGCCCCCAAACTCCCTCAGGACTAAATTGGACTTCATCCCCATCCCGTAGTCTGCCGCGAAGCACGTTTGCAGAGTGGTAGAGAAAGGGGGCCATAGCCTCCGAAGACGTCTTAGCAATCTGACTGTGTGGGACTTACTGGAGGTAACAAGAGGGGTAGTGGGCGGGGCGATCTTCATTCAGCTGCTCTCATGAGTGTCCGGAATCCCCCCATCCATGCCCTCCTTCCATCTTGCTCGGCGCCCACACCCGGGGGGCCCGGAAAGTCCGCATCCAGGTGCTGGAAAGGGGGCAGTGATCGGGGCAGCCTTCTGACCCTCCAAGCCCGCGCTCGCCACCTCTGCGCCCACCTCTCAAAAGATGAATGAAAATCAGGCAGGACCCGCGCGCTCTGCTGGCGAGTCTGCCAGCCCTGGGCTTGGCTGGTGCCCCCGCTTGGGTGTCTACCCCTTCTCCTGGGTAACCTGGCACACTCCGTCTCAGCCTCCTCACTGGATTTTCTCTGCCTTTTGCAGGAAAGGACGGGAAATGGTTCCACCAGGGAGTTTAGGCTGTGTTGGTGCCTGCCAGTCCACAGAATCATTTGTTTCTTCAGAGATATTGGAAACCAGATCCGCGGATCCCACACTCGGAAAATGCGAGGATTTCCCATGTGAGTTGGGGGTATCTCGGACCTGGGAACAGTCTGGACCGCGGATCGCCCACTCTCTTCTCCAAACTTCCCTAAATATCACCCCTGCTGGCTGTCAGGAGCCTAGTCCAGCTGTGACAGCTCAGCAAAGGGCTCCCGGAGTGGAGGGGAAGCTGCTGCCAGCCGGATGGTCCCTGGCGTCCCTTACGAGCAGGATCCCGGTGTCAGTAATAAACAAGGCAAGGAAAGTGAGGCGCTGTCTGCTAGCGTCGGGAGGTGACGTGGGAGGCAGGCGGTGGGAGCTTGACAGGGGCTGAGCTCGGGAGATGGAGGGTGGAGGCAGGTGTCTGGGGTCCTTCTCTCGCACTCCTGTCGGGGAGAGCTGCTGTGCTCGGGCACACAACGTCTCTGTGGGTGTGATCCACCACACGGAACCTCACACCCCTGTCAGGCAGAGGGCGAAGTAGACCACACACCTCACACTGTTGTCAGTGGGATGGCGTCGCGCTCCAATGCTGTACACCTCACACATCTTGAGGGAGTGGTTGAGAAGACATGTTCCCGACTGCTACAAGGAAGAACGTATGCTCCTGTACACAATTACTCACAGTTCATTTATGAGGGAGTGTGGCAGGTACCCCAAGTCTTCGCAACGCACTCTCCTGTCAGAGGTAGAGATGTGCACATGGCCGTTTCAACTCACACTACTGTCGGGAATAGGTGTGCTCCGGGCAACAAAACTTACACTCATATCCACATGGGGTGCCGCGCTCTGGCACAACACACCTCACACCTCTTTCAGGTGGAACCGTGGGCGCGCGCCTTCTGCTATCTCAACACACTCTCCTGTCAGAGAGGGAGAGATGTGCACACACCCGCTTCAACGCACACTACTGCCAGAAACAGGTGTGCTCCCAATCATCAAACCTCACACTCATATCCGTGTGGGGTGCCATGCTCAGGCACCTCACACCTCTTTCAGGTGGGACCCTGGCAGTGCGCCTTCCGCTATCTCAATGCACTCTCCTGTCAGAGAGGGAGAGATGTGCACACGGGCGCTTCAACTCACACAGGAACAGGTGTGCTCCCGGACAACAAACCTCACACTCATATCTGTGTGGGGCCCCATACTGTGACACAACACACCTCACACCTCATTCAGACAGAACCATGGGCGTGCGTCCCTCTATCTCAACTCGCTCTCCTGGTGGAGCGGGCGAAGTCTGCAGCCTCCTCAACTCACACGCCTCTCAGGCGAGTGGGGGCTGGGGGGCGAGTAGGGTTGCTCTAGTATATTGCCTCATACTCCGATCAAGGAGGCGGTATACTCAGGTCTTTAAGTGGGATGAAAAAACAGGCGGTGGGGGTCTAAAAGTTGTGTGGCCTATGCATTTGTTTATTTGATTTCCATAGTGTGCCACCCGACCGGATTTTGGTGTCTCTCTGAACTTTCATTTATTGCACAAAGATATAAAAGCACAGTACCTGCTCCGGACCTAAAACCCCACTAGGATTGTTGGGTTTGTCGATGGTTATCTCTGTGCCCTCTGCAGAGAGGCCACGGATTGTATGGCCATGTATTCTGAACACGTTTTTGACCCACTGACACTGACGAGAAACTCGTACTACCTTGAGCCTGAACACCAGAGCTTTCAATCGGGGCTGTATGCCCTATACATGAGCAATATGCTGAACAGAAAAACACAACATCCTGGGTATAGCTAACACTCTGAGTGCAATATACTGTGAAATGTGAACTATGTTATGTTATGAAGATTTCTAAAGCACACTGTTACCCTGAGGTGTCCTGGCGCTATGCACTTACTACCCAAACAGCTGAATAGAACACCGATAGAGTTTAAGAGAAAAGCCAGGTCTTTAGCCCCTTTCTGAAGGCAAGAAGTTCCGAGTTATTCCTAAGATGAAGGGGAAGGCCATTCCAGGCCTTGATGGCACAGTGAGAGAAACTTCTACCACCCCAGCTAAGTTTGCAGTAGCGAGGAAGGATGTCAAGTTTAGACTGTGTTGATCGCAGAGTTCTACCAGGCACATACCATTGAATGGATTGTTTTAGGAAGTCTGGGCTAGTGCCATTAAGGGCTTTAAAGACCAGACATAGTGCCTTGAACTGGATTGAAGGGGAATGAATGACTGTCATGGATCACCTGAACAGTTATTACATTAATTGATCAGAAATCATTAGTGATTTCCCTAGTATATTTAAGACAGGTACATAGGATTGGGACCTGTTTCAAAGTCCGTTCCGAAATACTTTGGGTATGAGTCCTGAAGGGACCGGCCCACTTAAAGCCCTGGGTGTGCTCCAGTATACCACACCTCACATTTCTTTCAGGAAGGGCTGTGAAAAGCATACTTGCCGCCTTCTCAACCCTGCTACTAGGGAGGGCGAGGTGTTCAGCCACTACAGGATAACCCCACACCTGGCACTCCCGTCCAAGATTAATTGCCTACTTCCAGCTCTCAACCCCGCACCTCATAGTCATGACAGTTCACCTTCATCTTCGCACAAGAGGCAGGGTCGTAACTTCCTTTGGTGCAACAGGTGCAGTGGCTCCGGGGCGCAGAGGTCTGACGTCTCATATTGCTGTATTTCACAATTCAGTGTGTGTGTGTGCGTATGGGGCCGGGGAGGGGGTAGCACCTTTCCTTCTGTGCATTTGGACCCACGCTCATTGGGTAGCCACAGGCGTGAGGGGACCTCGAGCTGCCAGGTCCTTCCCACTTCCTCTCACTCTTTTGTATGCAGGCGGAAATGGGGGGGAAGGGGTCCCTGACACCTATCATAAACTTCTGTGTAGGCAACTGGCAAGCGTTCACATCATACCTCACGCCCATCACAGGGCAAGAAGGATCGGCGGGTCTGTGAGGGATTACTCTCATGCTCTCCTGTGCGTGAGGAAGGCACTCATACCATAACACCATAAACGTCTATCTTGGAATGATGGGCAGTGATATAAAACACCTGTCCTCGCACGCTTGTTAGAGTGAATTGTGCCCGCAGCACCTCAGGTTACACTCCCGCTAAGTAGAGGCGGGAGCCGGCCAAGCTACGCATCTTGTCACTTCCTGTCGAGGGGCGGGTTTTTTTTCCAGACATCTGTCATAAACTTCTCTCGTGGAGGGTGGCAGCTGAAACACTGCTTCTGACACACTTTTTGGGAGAAGGCGTACTCGCAGACTCCTCACCTCACGCTGTTGTCAGGGGGCAGTGTGCTCCCAGTCGCCTCATATCAGATAAATTATGTCAGGGAGTTGGGCGGCAGACAGTCCGGAGATACCTCAAGCCCTTGTTATGGGCTCTTAAATGTAGAACATTGCCCTGGGAGAAGCAAGATGCTCACGTGACAGCTCTCCCCGCCTTATTACCTGGTATGGGGCAGCGCCCCTGCGCCCCGCACACAGCTGAACTTACGCTTCTGTCAGCATTGGAGAGCACCCTGAACCCCAGTATCATTCACTATTTGAATGGGGAATAGATGCGTGCTCCTAGGAACTCCAGCTTGTGCAGGGAGGGAGAGGGGGCGATGGGGGATATATAACTCAGAGGCACTGCACTTCTGTCAGGAGGAGTTGCGCTCAGCACACTCTTCTGTCCACCGCACAGAAGAGACGGGGTGGACAGCTACAGCCTCACAGCCCACCAGGGGAGGGCAGGGCAGCTTCCGGAGGACAGCTCGGCTGACATTGGTGCTATTGTGTATTCAAGGCACCTCTAGCAGAGGAGGGCTTGGTGTACTCCCGAGCGCCTCACACTTCAGAGATAACACTTCACAGTTCTGTGAAGGCAGGATGAAGAGAGCGCGTGCGCTCGCAGGAACCACACATCCTGTCGCTCAAAAAATCCACCCCCTACACCAGACGAAGGAAGGGGAAGTGGTGTATGTGTGAGAGGAGGGGCTGTGGAACCACCTGTCGGAAGATAGCATCAACTCCAAGACACACCCTCTGGAAAACTTGGGAACAGGCACCCCACCCTATTGCACCCCAATCTAGACTGCTGTCTTAAGGCAGGGCGAATAACCTGCCCAAAGCACACCCAACCGTCGACTACTGCAATGAGAGGGAGATGGATAGGCACTTGGCTATAAATGGTGCAGAAGGTGCAGTGGCACCGAGACTAAGGGTGTTATGTGGTGGATGCATTGCAGCTATAACTGCCTTTTACTACTGTTGGAAATGGCCCCTTTTGCAGGGTCACCCCTCAGCTTTTTGCCTTCCTCCTGGATTTTTCCTAACCTGTTTTTGTTGGCTTTATGACTCGGCCACTTTACCACTGCTGATCAGTGCTAAAGTGCATATGCTCTCCCTGTGTAAATATGACATGTGAATTGGTATATCCATGATTGGCTTATTTGGTTTACCTGTTAGTCCCTAGTAGTGTGGCCTGTGTGTGCCCAGGGCTGGTAAACCAAATGCTGCTGGTGGGCCTGCAGCGCTGGTTTGCGCCACCCACAGAAGCAGCTTGTAAAGTGTGTCTCAGACCTGCCACTGCAGTGTCTCTGTGCAGTCCAGAACTGCCATCTTGGCTGTGAAGTGCACCCACTTCCAAGCCCCTGAACCTTCCCTTGGCATCATGTAAGTCCCCCCTATGGTGGGGTGCATTGTATGTGTAAGGTAAGACATGCCCCGATGTGTGTAGCATGTCCTGGTAGTGAATTACACCCAATTTCGTTTTTCACTACTGTAAGGCTACCTGTTTTCCATAGGCCAGAATGAGAGGTTTGACTATTACATTCTATAGTCCTAACTGACCCAAAGAACATGGTAGAAAAACGAATTTAGTATGCCTGAGCTCAGAATATTTAAAAACATCTTTTAGTGAAGTTTATTTTTATATTCTGTGTTTGAAAATACCACTTTTAGAAAGTAGGTATTTTCTTGCCTAAGCCTTCCAGTGTGCTCTGCTGTTATGTGCATTGGCCGTCTGGTTTTGGAGTGACAGGGCTGGGGAATTCCAGGAGACAGGGTGAGGTGTCCCAGTGGTGAATAGAGAGATCTGCATCTAGATGGGTGGGAGGAGTTGCACCTGGGACCTGAATAGGGCTGTGCCTTCCCTCCACAATGCTGGCTCCACCTCCTGTGGTGCGTCTGATGTCTCTGCCCTGCACTCTGAAAGGAAAGAAGCAGCCTGGTAAACAAAGTGCTCCAGGACTGAGCAGAACTGGTTCTGGCTGGGTTCAGTGACTTGTGACTCTTTAGAACAAAGACTTTTGGGGTATAAATATCTGTGCTGAAACCCCTACAATTTGTATTGCTCCTGGACAACAAGAAGAACCTCTGTCCGTGTAACTGAAGTAATCTGCAGGAGAGGATTGTCCTTGTGCGTGTGTGCTGTTTCTTGGACTGGCCTGCAGTGGTTAGTACTGGACTTGGAAGAAGAGGAAAAGGACTTTGAAGGAACTTTTATTTTTGCTACAGCAATCACCTAAGGGCTAGAAGAGAGCTGGCCTCCTGCTGGAGTCTCAGGCACATCAGACTCCACCACCAGCCTCCTGTTTCCTCCCAGCGAGGATTTCTATCTGCAGGTGAGGCTCCTGTAAGTTCCAGGGCCTCTAGTTCTACTGTGGAGAAGAGAGTGCTGAAAATTGTCGCTAACGCCCGTTTGTGAGCAGCCGCAGCTGAAGAGTGTAAGGAAAATCATTGCGTTGCTGCCGCTGAGTGCTCGCTATCGGAGATCATCGCATCACACGTTTGCGGGCTGCCAAATGCTCGCTAACCCGAAGATTATCGCATGTTTGCGGGCCTCAAAGTGCTCGCTAACCAAAGATCATCGCATCGAGTTCATCGCTTCATGATATCGCAGCGCGGACGCCGGGCGTTTGCCATTTTCATCGCATCGCATCAGGATCGTCGCTCCCTCGAGGAGCGCAATTTCTTTTCATCACAACAAGGTCGCACACACAACAGGCTCGGCGCATCATCCTCCCTTCACGGCAAGGATTTCAACGCATTGCCGGCTTAGCGTGGAGAAGTTTGTCGCTTTGTCCTGCACACTGATCAGCGCATCATCCTCCCTTGCAGCAAGGATTCAACGCATCGCTGGTCACACGTGAGGAAAATCATCGCTACAACTCCTTAGCGACATTTTGGTTGCTTTGCTAAAGAATCCAGGTATTTTGTGAGTAAAAGGGTCGCAGAGACCACTGCCTTGAACTGAACTCCTCTTTGCACACTTTGAACTATTTTTGCAGCATTTCAAGAGTAACCCTATTTTTCTAATACTGTGGCTTTGTACTGTTATTGGTCTTGTGTTAAGTCTATATATAGAAAGATACTTATTTTTTATAACTACTTGTGTGGTGTCCCTTTGTAGTGTTCCTCACTGTGTTACTGTGTATGGTCATAAATGCTTCACACACTGCCTCTGAGATAAGCCTAGCTGCTCGTGCTACGTTACCACAGGGTTGAACAGGGGTTATCAAAGGGTGTAGCCCGCTTACTCTGACTTAGGAAGAAGGGTCCCTACTTGGACAGTGGCCAGCCATTGCCAACTAGAGACCCCCATTTCTAACTTTGGTGGTCAGCGGTGAGGATCTGGACTTGCATTTATGATCGCATACAGTAATTATAGTGTACACTACTAGTGAGTGCAGACCATAGCGTAACCACGTACGTTTTTGAGGTTTTGGTTCTATTTTTGATTCATCATTGCCAGTTATTGCTACAATGGGTCTTGCTGAAATGAGACTTACTTTTTTTATAGAGGACCTGTTGACCTACAGTCTAGAGGAGCTAAGGGGGTTGTGTGCGGAGAGAGGTTTAGCAGTGAGTAGGAAGGAGACTCAGCTATCCTTGCAGACATCCCTGAGGCTTTGACAACAAGACAGATGGAGATTCTTGGAGTCCCAGTACACCTCCCAAGAGGGTAGTTGGTCTGAGGGTGGCTCTGGAGAATTTGAAGAGGATGGAGAAAGTGTTATGGAATATCTCAGAGGTGGGGAGTCCCTTGCTGAGTTTTGTGCCTATGGTAGTGACCGATTCCCTTTATGGTCCCCAGAGGAGTTGGTGGACAGGTGGGAGGGTCCCATAGGTAGGGAGTCCCTTGCAGGGTCTAGTGCCCAGAGTAGTGCCCAAACCCCTTCATGGTCCCCAGAGGAGTTGGACAGACAGAGGGAGAGGGCGAACCAGCTGGAATTAGAGAGGCTCCAAATGGAGATTGCCCAGCTAAAGGCATACCCAGCGCAGATAGCAGTAAAGGAGAAGTTAGCTTGGGAGGGTAGATTTTCCCCTGAGCACAGTTTTAATTGTCTGGACTCACCAGTGAGGGTGAGGTCCAGTGGTGGCAGCAAAATTGAGTTATGTAATGATGACAGTGTAGTACACCCACCTAGAGATATGGCACCTGACTCGAAGAAGGGGGTTGATCTACACCAGGGGATTCAAGGGTATGAGGTAGCTCCATTGGTGTGCAGTGTCCCTGAGGTGGATTGGGGAACTAGCGCAGGGGCCCATAGTCCTAGTGAGGAGAAGGACACCCTACCGACTCTAGATGTGAGGTGCAGGGAGAGGGGTTCCCCCGTGGTTGAAGTCCTGGTGTATGAGTGTGAGAATCGTCCAGAAGAGTGTGGGTTGAGTGATAGAGAAAGTCATGTAATGTCTCGCCCATTTCAGGAGAGTGGTGTGGGGTACGTATGTGAGGCACTGGATTGTGAGGTGAAGGTTAGCCCCTGCGTGGAACTGTGTAATCCAATTGTGGGAGAGCATATTGTGAGTTCTTGTTTCCTAGAGCTAAACCAACACCTGTTAGAGCGCGAGTTCTCTGATCATAGGGAGCTTGCACAGGAGGCAGACCTCTGGGTGAGTACCAGAGGCTCTGTAGAGGCATTAGGGAATGACCCTAATAGGAGTGGTTCAGAGGTCTTCCAAACCAGAGTGGTGGGAGAGGTCCAGAGGGATGCAGCTAGGTCCCCTTGTTGTGAGGAGGTTGTAGGGCCTCACATCCTGTCTCGTGGGAGCAGGGGTGAGACTGGGATAGGTCCCGAAGTACCCCCACCTCAGTCTCCAGTACTGGATGGTTCCATGAGGGAACACCAGGTAGGGAATCTAGTCTGTCCAGATGGACCGTCAGTTGTGGGGAGTCTCCCCGTGTTAGGTGAGCTGAGTGTGCCCGTAGTCAGACCTCCATCAGTTCTTGTGTCTGACAGTGCCACTCCTAGAGGGAGGGTGCAGAAGTCCAGCTTGAGGGGTGAAAGGGGGACGGAGCCCCCAGTGGGAGAACCAGTGGGTCAGGGGCCAGTCAGGGGGGCTGAGCTCCAGATGAATGACCATGGTGACACCACTTCTGTCCTGGGAGATCTTCGCGCCCGGTCAGGTGGACAGGGACCGGGAGATCTGCGCCAGGCAGACTGTCACTCAACACAGGAGTTCTGTGTTACCCTCAGGGAGGGTGTTTGTACTCCCCAGGAAGTCCTGGTTCGCCAGGCAGTTGTTCAGCTGCAGGGGTTGGTCCCTGAGTTGGGAAGTCAGGTCCAGGTGTTGTCTGACCTGGAGGGGGGGACAACTGTAAGCAGTGTCCCGACCATTTTTTTTTCTAAGAGCACCACTCCAGGTGGGAGGGTGCAGTATGCTGGAAGGGGGTGCAGAGGGAGGGAGTCCTCGCCTCTGACCCCGGCACCACCTGAGGGGATTTTTAGGTTGGTGGATCGGTTGCAGGGTCAAGGCCCTGAACTGGTGGAGGGGTATGTTTCACTCGAGGGGGTACTATGTGCTCCCTAGGAAGTCCTAGTGTGCCAGGCAGACTGTTGCACAACTCTAGAGGAGTGTGTTTTCCTTGGGGGGAATTGGTGTACTCCCCCAGAAGTCCTGGGTTGCCAGGCACAGATCCAGCCTAAGGGTACAGACCCTAGGTTGGGGGACCAGGTTCAAGGTGT
This sequence comes from Triturus cristatus, assembly GCF_964204655.1. Classification (NCBI taxonomy): domain Eukaryota; kingdom Metazoa; phylum Chordata; class Amphibia; order Caudata; family Salamandridae; genus Triturus; species Triturus cristatus. The sequence goes on from NC_140594.1 coordinate 779,257,219, forward strand.
CCCCTGACCTGGAGGAAGGGGCCACTGCTAACAGTGCCCCTACCGGTTTGTGTTATGGGGGCACCTCTCCAGGTGGGAGGGTGCAGGGCCCCAGTAAGGGGGGCGGGGAGAGAGCAGCCTCACCCCTGACCTCCGCCCAGTCTAAGGGTACAGACCCTAGGCTGGGATGCCAGTTGCAGGATAGAACCCCTGAACTGGTGGATGAATTGTGCAGAACACGTGCCACAGGTTCCCTTGAAATTCTGGAAGGGGGTACCGCTCCAGGTGGGAGGGTACCGATCCCCAAGGAGGAGGACCGGGTGTGGGAAAGCCCACCCCAGTCTCCGGTCCAGCCGCTGGATACAGGCCCAGGGCTGGTGGGTCAGTTTCTGGGTGTCTTGCCTGACCTTACAGAAGGGAGAGTGGACAAAAGGTGCCAGGCACCTGGGGCTACTGCCCCCGCTCTCTGATGCCACAGAGGTTTGAGAGCCCTGAGAGGTATAGGGCCTGGGTCTCATCGCTGAATACTGTCCGTGGAAACTGAGGTTTGCTGTCTCTCTGTTGGGACACGCCTGTGAGCAAGCTAGGGTTAGGTGCTGCACAGGTGGTGTCCACAGGTGAGGGGAAGAGTTCCCCATTGGTTGTCTTAGTGGGCCCTGAGAGTGTGGACAGAGGAATTCACCAGGGTTCAGATTGGCGTAGAACTGGAATATGCCCCTGCAGTCGGGGGCCAGTTCCGTGTTCTATCGCCCAAAGCAGGGAAGCCCATCGAGGTGGTATTTGGTCCCCCCTGCGTTTTGGCTGGAAGGGGGTTGTGTTGGAAATAGCCTTTTTTGCAGGGTCGCCCCTAAGCTTTTTGCCTTCCTCCTGGATTTTTCCTAACCTGTTTTTGTTGGCTTTATGACTCTGGGCACTTTACCACTGCTGATCAGTGCTAAAGTGCATATGCTCTCCCTGTGTAAATATGACATGTGAATTGGTATATCCATTATTGGCTTATTTGGTTTACCTGTTAGTCCCTAGTAGTGTGACCTGTGTGTGCCCAGGGCTGGTAAACCAAATGCTGCTGGTCGGCCTGCAGCGCTGGTTTGCGCCACCCACAGAAGCAGCTTGTAAAGTGTGTCTCAGACCTGCCACTGCAGAGTCTGTGTGCAGTCCAGAATTGCCATCTTGGCTGTGAACTGCACCCCTTCCCAGCCCCTGAACCTTCCCTTGGCATCATGTAAGTCACCCCTATGGTAGGGTGCATTGTATGCGTAAGGTAGGACATGCCCCGATGTGTGTAGCATGTCCTGGTACTGAATTACACCCAATTTCGTTTTTCACTACTGTAAGGCTACCTGTTCTCCATTGGCCGGAATGGGAGGTTTGACTATTACATTCTATAGTCCTAACTGACCCAAAGAACATGGTAGAAAAACAAATTTAGTACGCCTGAGCTCAGAATATTTAAATACATCTTTTAGTGAAGTTTATTTTTATAATCTGTGTTTGAAAATACCACTTTTAGAAAGTAGCAACATTTTGGTTGCTTTGCTACAGAATCCAGGTATTTTGTGAGTAAAAGGGTCGCAGAGACCACTGCCTTGAACTGAACTCCTCTTTGCACACTTTGAACTATTTTTGCAGCATTTCAAGAGTAACCCTATTTTTTCTAGTACTGTGGCTTTGTACTGTTATTGGTCTTGTGTTAAGTCTATATATAAACATACTTATTTTTTATAACTACTTGCATGGTGTCCCTTTGTAGTGTTCCTCACTGTGTTACTGTGTATGGTCATAAATGCTTCACACACTACCTCTGAGATAAGCCTAACTGCTCGTGCTCTGTTACCACAGGGTTGAGCAGGGGTTATCAAAGGATGTAGCCCGCTTACTCTGACTTAGGAAGAAGGGTCCCTACTTGTACAGTGGCCAGCCATTGCCAACTAGAGACCCCCATTTCTAACAACTACTCATCCCGGATAAAGGGTGGTGCTTGCTTATACCAGTGTCCATGGTACACTTCGGCACTCACACCACATATATGGTGAGGGAACCTGCCTCATCTCACCTGACACTTGTGCACAGTTGTACGGACAACGCCTGCTACTGAGTACTGAGGGGGAGGCTTCTGGGAGGTGCCTGGGGAGCTAAAGGCATCCTGACATGCTCCTGCAAGACGGATTAAGAGGCATGACACCCCCGGCAAACCAGCTTGGAAAACAGCCCCGACTTCACGGGAGGTTAAAGGGATCTCAGTCCCCCTCCATCCCCGTGCTCATGCGGATGGCGGACAAAGACAGAGGTTCGGTGTTCAGTTCACCATCCCTCGCGAGCCCTGCCAGCACTCATACAGCCTCTTAAAGACATAGGTCCCAGACCTGCTAACTTACACAACTATTTACCCTGTGAGAAGGGGGAGTGGCCTTGTACCAGAGTGGCCTAAGAGGCACTGTGCCCCCTCCCACCCCCGCTGCTCCCACCCCCAAATAACAGAAAAACTAAATCTGGGAGAGGCTGTCGCCAATGTCCTGGGTGTTTTCACATCCCTTAATTGATTTTGGTAGCCCAGACCTATCAAAAATGAGCTGCAAAACCATGCCCTGTCTTTACTGCCACCGGGTGATTTTGGCTCCTCACCGACTGGGTGACCTTGTGAAGGAAGCTGACGTTGTGTGGCACGTGGTGGCACCATGTGAGCTGGCAGGTCTGAGGCACACACACTCAAACTGAGATACACACAGCCACATAGAATTACTCAGTCACACATAAGAGACACACACTGTTTGTGCATCTGTTAGCTTGACTGAACTTGCCTCTTTCACAGATGCACACTACACAGCATATACCTAATCACAATTAACACTCAGGTAGAGAAGAGAGATTTCACCGTGTTTTCTGGTGTATTTACAACATTTAAAATACAGGAGTGTGTGGGGAGATTTGAAACCATGAGCATGATAACAAATGGGCTGTCTACAAGCACTCCACAGAGAGAATACACTCACGCATGTCGTTGTGCGAGTGCACACACACACACGTTTCAAAAGAGGGGGTTATAGCAGACGCACACCATCACTTTGCACACGTGCGGGAAACAGACAAAGTCTCTGCTCTCATTTCGAGGGGTGAGGAGCGGTTCTCTGCCCCAGTGCTGGCTGAGCAGCAGTGCTTCATGCCTCTTACCAGGAACTGGAGCCACGAGGCTGCCAACCAACACCGAGTCCAGATTGTGGGAGGCTGCGCCATGTGTGGGATTCAGGCATTGCATTGGACAAGAACACAGGAGCGGAACCATGCTTGAAGAGAAAGAACCCGCCTTCACTGTGGTTCACTCAGCACACACTGGCTACCGACACCTCTCGCCTACTTACCTACCACAAAGTACGCACGCAGTGATATCTCACATGCACAACCCATGTACATAATACACACACGTAAACAATCTCTCTCACACTTAGACACCCCTATCTTGGACTCGAACTCACAACCACACACGTAAAACATATCTTTCTGATGCACACATATATAGAGATTAAACGGAGTGTGTCAACACAAGTGTTAGACCTGGCACCTTGGCGTGAGTCTCCGTTTCACTTTTTGTCGCTGTGCCTCATGTGTTTTTATGGTGTTGGCCGCTCAGCGCACTGTGCCACTGCCAACCAGTGCCACAGTGCAAGTGCTCCCTATGTAAAATGTATATGTTGGTTGGATTCCATGATTGGCTTATTTGGTTTACTGTCAGACCCCAGTAAAGTGCACCAGGAGTGCCAGGGCGTTTAAATACAAATGCCGCTGCTGGGCTCGCAGCACTGGTTGTGCCACCCACAGAAGCGGCCTGGTAAAATGTGTCTAGGGTCTGCCATGGCAGAACTTGCGTGCAGTCTGGTACTGACATGCTGACTGGGCAAGTGCACACACTTGCCAGACCCTAAACCTTCCCTTAACTTCATGTTAGTCACCCCTATGGTAGGCCCAAGGGCAGGGTGTGTTGTAAGCATAAGGTAGGACAAGCCCTGATGTGTGTGGCATGTCCTAATAGTGAATTACAGCCATTTTCGTTTTTCACTATTGTAAGGCTACCCTGTTCTCATAGGCCAGAATGGGCTGTTAAGATTGTTACATCCTATGATCCTAACCGACCCAGGGAACATGGTAGAAAATCGAGTTTAGTATGCCTGAACTAATAAGGTACATCTTTTCGTAAGGTTTATTTTAATATTCTGCGTTTGCAAATGCCACTTTTAGAAAGTTGGCATTTGCTTGCCTAACCATTTCAGCCCGCCTCTGCATGATGTGTATCTGCTGTCTGTCTTGTGTGAGTGACAGGGCTGGGGAAACCCAGATGGGCAGGGCTAGGTAGCCTGGTGGTGAATAGAAAGATTGACAGGTAGATGGGTTGGAGGAGTACACCTGGACTCTGAATAGGACTGTGCTCTGCCACCACAATGCCGGCTCCGCCCCCTGTGGAGCGTCTGATGACTCTGCCCTGCACTCTGAAAGAAGAAGCCTGCATCCCGTCAACAAAGTGCTCCAGAACTGGACTGAACTAGGCAAGGGCCCCCCTGGCCTGGGAGAACAAAAGAAATGGTGTATAAAAGAAGGAGCCCTGCTCCTAAGAATTCAGATCTGCTTGGAACCAAGAAGAATCTCTGCCTGAGTAGGAGGCGCCAGGAAAGCTGGAAGGAGGAAGACTGTCCCTATCCTGGGGGACTGGCCTGCAGTGGTGTCCTTGCTGCCAAAGGAGAGAAGAGGAACCCTTTCCTAAAGATTTGCTGCATTTTTATTTTCAAGAAACTTGTGCTTTCTAAAAACGATCTCCAAGGGCCTGGAAGCGAGCTTGCCCCCTGAAATGAGCCCCAGGACCATTGGGCTCACCCTGACCTTCACCCGCCTGCCGCTGGACTCTGGTGTTCCTTCCCTCGCCGGAGCTGTGACGCTCGTTCTTGTCAGCCCCTCCTCGAGCCATGACCGGGCTGCTTGGCTGCCCCCGCCTTGAGCTGAGCCTCGCTCAATCCGAGCCACTCCCTCTACGCTGTGCTGGGCTGCCCCCGTCACTCCGCCCGCTGGAGGCCCACTGCGCACCTTCCCCCCTCCCGCCGGAATCGGCATTGTGAGCATCCCAAAGCCTCGGACATCCCGGACGTAGACTACATACCCGGCTGCCCCGCTCTGCTCACCTGCCCCACCTGAGCACCCCATTCCCCCTGTGAGTCTGAAGGATCAGATCCCCCCTCGTAAAGTGTGGGAGCCCCGGACGCCGCCTCGCCCTTCTACAAGAGCCGCTGGATGCCCCGCAACCACCTTTGCTGCAAGAAACAAGGTACTGTAATACCTGAACTCGACCGCGAGTTCGCATCGGATCCAGGGTCCGCACCGTTTGTTTTCCCTGTCACCCGACGCGCTCTAGCCGGTCGCTGTCTCAGCGCGCTAAGACCTCCAGTTCTCCTTGCTGTCCCGCCTGAAAGAACTTCCGTAAGAATAGAGATTGTGGCCCCATCTTGTCAACGTTTATGGGCCTTGTACCAATTCTGCATAAAAGTACATAAAAGTCTTATTTTTCTATACAACCTGCCTAGAGTCCATTTGTGGTGCATGTGATGATTCCGCTGTGTGTATAATGACGAGTGCGCCAACCATAGCCCCCTCATTTCTAACATTGGAGGCAGTGGTGAGGATTTTCGGATTTGCATTTGTAATTTGTATACAGTGGATCATTCATCACCACGTAGTGAGTGCAGACCAGTAACGACGCCACAACACTATTGAGTTTTTGTTTTTGTTTTTGGTTTGCCAAGAATCTCCATTGTTTAAACCATGCCTGGTTTACTCCCTGCAGGAAGGGTAGCCTCTATAGTCTCTGGAATGGATGACATAGATTGGGGAGAAGGCGCACTTGAGAGCCATACAAATGAAGAGTTGAAAGGTTTTTGCTCCAAGTTCAGAATTTCCCAAACTGGATTGAAAAACAAGGCCCAACTCGTAAAGGCGCTGAGGGCCTGGTATGAGTCAAGGGCACCAGAGAATATGGTGGAAGTGGTCCCACCAGAGAGCATCAATGAGTTTGGCTGAGGTCTGTCGCCAGAAGAGTTGTCAGACAGGGCAGCAACCAGGGCACATGAAGTAGAGATGGCAAAGCTTAATGGGCAGATGGATATGGACAAACAAAGATTAGCCATGTAAGAAAGGAAAATCCAAATGGAACATGAGATGAAGCTGAGGGAGCTGGAGCTGAAAGCGAAAAGTTTGGAGCTTAATCCCTCTGGTGGCAGCACACCGCCAGTGCCGGCGGAATCAAGGGTATATATTCCTAAAGATGTGGTTAAGGAGTTTTTTAAGAATGATGACATAGGGCAGTAGTTCAAAGCCTACGAAGTAGCCATGTCCTCCCACCGGGTCCCTGAGAAGGATTGGGGAGCGGGGTTGTGGGGGCGGTTCTTGAGTGAAGGGCGGGACACACTGCTAGATTTGCCCTCAGATGTGTATAACTCTTACCCCCATATGAAGGATGCTTTAATGGCTAGGTATGGGTTAACTCCTGAAATGTATAGGCAGAGGTTCAGGGGTTGCACTAAAATTCCCAATAGTACGTATGTGGAGTATGTGACTTTTTTTTTTGCAGGGCACTGGATGGTTGGGTAAAGGGTAGCAAGGTTGATAATTTTCAATGGCTTCTTGATTTAATGGCATGGGAGCACTTGTCCAGTAATTGTTTTCCTGAGCTACTCCAGCACCTGATTGATAGTAGGCTGACTAACCCTAGGAAGCTTACTGAGGAGGCGGACCGCTGGTTCAGTACCAGGGTCCACAAGGGTCAAGTGGGAGATTCCGCCAAAGGTGGTCGCTGTCTCAGCGCGAAGCACGCTAAGACCTTCAGTTCTCCTTGTTGTCCCGCCTGAAAGAACTTCCGTAAGAATAGAGATTGCGGCCCCATCTTGTCAACGTATATGGGCCTTGTACCAATTCTGCATAAAAGTACACAAAAGTCTTGGTTTTCTATACAGCCTGCCTAGAGTCCATTTGTGGTGCATGTGATGAATCCGCTGTGTGTATAATGACGAGTGCTTAACCGTTTACGCCCTGAAGTTTAGCCTTGATTGCTCGCGCCACGCACCTGGAGGGTGAGCAGGGGTCATTCTAAGGAGCTATCCTTTGCCCTGACTAGAAGTAAAGGGTCCCTGCTTGTCGCTGGTACTTACCTGCGCCAACCAGAGCCCCCTGATTTCTAACAACAAGCCTCATAGTTGGAATTCAGGCCTGGGTCCACAGTTCCAAACCCTGCAGTTGGAGCTACAAATGTGTATCTGTTGGTACTAAAAGTCCCTGGGGGGTGGCAGTCCCCGGGGCTAGGGGGGCCTTGTGGCCCCCACACATAAAAAAAGCAAAGCCCTGGGGGTGGCGGTCCCCGGGGCTGCGGGGGGCCATGAGCCCCCCGCAAATATTTAATGAAAGACCAAGGGGGTGGTGGTCCCCGGGGCTGCGGGGGCCTGCCCGGGCCCCTGCAATTTCAATTTGACATGCCCCCACGACTTGACCCACCCGGGGGCTAAATAATAATCGGCCAAAATGTGCACTGGGTGCATGAATCTCGCTGATTTGTTTTTTAAAAAAATACTTTTTTTGGCCCTGGGGCTCCTTGTGAGACCCCCTGAGCAGGCCTAGAGGTCAGAGTGTTTCTACCCTGCATCCTTTTCTTGTTTTTTGCATTTGTTTCCCTGTTTTCTTGTGCCTCGGTTACCAAGGCACAAGATGGCTGCCAACACATCCTGGTTTGGAGTGTTGACAGCCAATTAGAATAAAGATCGTGATCGGGAGGGTGCGCGGATCCTCCGTGCCTCTACATATCGAAACTTTTATTTTTTGATTTTCTCAGCAACTACTGAACGGATTTACACCATTTAAAAAAAGGGGCGCTTTCTGAACCAAGCACTACCTCTTTGCCAAATTTGGAGAAAACACGTTTTGGGACCCCCCCTTTTTTCTCGGCCACCGCTTGGCAAATCACCCCGAAGCTTTCATGATAGGAGCTGACCAGAGTGGGCCATACGTTTTAAATATTTCATGAAGATTCGTCAACCGGCGCCAAAGTTATTGGGAAAACAAAAAATGAGTTTCCTATGGAAACTAGGTCCTAACTATAACTACCTACTGGTGACCGCCAGTAGGTAATATATATATATATATATACATACATACGTATATATATATATATATATATACACTGAAAAAACCATAGGTTTCAGGCATGTTGTAGTTAGAAATTATCATTTAAAAAACCATTGGAATTCACTGAAACAAAACATAGGTTTCAGGGGCGTTATAGTTAGTTGGATATTTCATTCGTACAAAACCATAGATATTCCCCCGTTATAGTTAGTTCAGCTAACTATAACTCGCGCCCCCGCAATACACTGCTGATGACGTCACATATTACATCATTCATGACATGGTCAGTGACATCACTGATGACATCACTGATGACATCTCAAATGACATCACTGATGACATCATCCATGTGATAATACGATGCACCTCCTCACACTCTAATATAACCTTTGATAGACTCACTGTAAAATACAGACTACCATTCTAATCTAATTCTAATTTCTAACTATAATGTGCCTGAAACCTATGGTTTTTTCAGTGAATTTCAATGGTTTTTTAAATGCTAATTTCTAACTATAACATGCCTGAAACCTATGTTTTTTTCAGTGAATTCCAATGGTTTTTTAAATGCTAATTTCTAACTATGCCTACAAAGTTAGGACATGTGAAGAAAGAAGAAGAAAAGCGCAGCAAGAAGCAAGACAAATGCAGAAAGAGGCAACAGAAGCCCAGAAAGACGAAGAAACGTGCAAGAAGAAGAAAGAGATGTGCAGAAAGAACCAACAAAGGAGCAGAAAGTCCTCCTGTGCCCCCAACTTTTTAGTGACGGGTACTGGTGCTAACTGACTCTGACTAACCAGCAAGTGCTATGCTAAAAGACACTTAGAATACAGTGAAAAAACCTACATACACTAGGGAACACTATGCGTTGGGGTACCCCTGTAATGAGCATGACCTCCTCTGTATTTGCCATGAGTTAGTGCCTGGGACATTGCATCAGTGACTGGATGATTAGAGTGCTGCAAGGACAGTGCATGGTGCATTTATCACTGCTTGGGTTTTGGCAGAGTGATTGGATAAGTACATGATGCTGGATGGGTGATTGGAGGAGTGCATGGGTAGTGACAGAGGGATTTCTGGAGTGCATGGGTACAACCTGGGTAATTGGAGGAGTGAATCAGTACTGTGTAGGTGGTTAGAGGTCTGCATGGGTAGTGCACAGGGAATTGTAGCACTGCATGTGTTAGTGCCTGGGCCATTGCATCAGTACATGGGTACTGACTGGAAGATTAGAGTAGTGCAGGGAGAGTGCATGGTGAATTTATAAGTACCTGGGTTTTGGCGGAGTGATTGGATAAGTACATGGTGCTCGCTGGGTGATTGGAGGAGTGCATGGGTAGTGACAGGGCAATCAATGGCTGGACTGCATGGGTACTGCTCAGGGTATTGTAGCAGTGCATGAGTTAGTGCATGGTTCATTCCATGAGTGCATGGGTAGTGACTGGATGATTAGAGTGCTGCAAGGAGAGTGCATGTTGAATTTATAAGTGCTTGGGTTTTGGTGGAGTGATTGTATAAGTACACACATGTCCCATCAGGCCCCGCCCCCTCCCTTCACCACTGTGCAAACACACCCCCTGGTGGGTTTTAATTTGGGGGATTAATTCCCCTTGAATCCTGAGGGTCCCTGGGAGCCAACTAGCCCACTAGGTACCTCCAGTAAGCGCCACAGAGCTGCGTTGCAGAGAGGTGGTCCGAGGCCACGCCCCTTTTTACACTTCTCTGAAACGCAACTCTGTGGCACTTACTGGGCGTACCTGGTGGGCTAGTTAGCCCCCAGGGACCCTCAGGATTCAAGAAGACTTAATTCCCCAACTTAAAACACACACTTGTCACATCAGGCCATGCCCCCACCCTGTACCACTGTGCAAACGCACCCCCTGGTGCGTTGTAAATTGGGGGATTAGGTCCCCTTGAGTCCTGAGGGTACATGGGGGCCAACTAGCCCACCAGGTACCTCCATTATGGGCCAGGGAGGTGCGTTGCAGAGAGGTGTTCAGAGGCCATGCCCCTTTTTACACCTCTCTGCAACGCAGCTCTTTGGTGCTTACTGGGCAGGAGCCAGCCTGGGGGGTGGCGGACCCCAGGGCCATCACTGGCTCCAGGAGGGGGGCTGCGCAGCCCCCTCCCATCCTATGCACAGCCCCAGGGGGTGGTGGTCCCCGGGGCTCGGGGCCTGTAACAGACCCCCACATTTAAATACTTAGTGCCCCGGGGAGGTGGTGGTCCCCGGGGCATGTGGGAAGCTTGAGCCCCCCCCCACACAGGTTGTTTTAATTAAAAAACATGCCCCGGGGGTTGGTGGTCCCGGGGCTGCGGGGGGGCCATTGGCCCCCGCAAATATTTAAAAAAACGTCCCGGGTGGCAGTACCCGGGGCTTGGGGGGGCCTTGGAGGCCCCCCACAGATTAAAAAAGAAGCCCCTGGGGTGTCGGTCCCCAGGGCTGTGGGGGTGCTGCGTGCCCCCCCGCAGCTCAATTATCTTGCCGGGACCTGGCTCACCCGGGGGCTTCACTACAAATTTTACATTTTCTCGGCCGGATTCGCTCAACCCAGCACGAATTCGGCCGATTTTGTTTTTGAAAAAATGATTTTTTGGGCCCTGGGGGTCTCTGTGGGTCCCCCTGAGTAGGCCTAGGAGTCAGGGTATTTATACCCTGCCCCCTTTTGTTATTTTTCACCTTTTGTTTTTCTGTTTTCTTTTGCCTCGGTTACCGAGGCACAAGATGGCTGCCAACACTTCCTGGTTTATAGTGTGTCAGACTCTAGTTACGGTTCTCTACTACACAGGAACAGAGATGCTAGTTCCCAAATCCACCCCGACAGCCATCCAGAGCTTAGAGTGACAAGTCTCTAGAGTGGCTATCTAGGGGGAAGGGGGAAAATGGATAAAATAACAAAAGAGAGAAGAGACTGTTCTGCGGCTTCCTTCAGGAGTCCATCCAGCAGACTTCTATTGCTGAAGAGGTAACCTGTAGACAAGAGTTATTGTTATCATAAAACTTTTAGTCCTTAACCTCTCTTATCTCTTAACCCCTATTGCCTTATTTCCTTACCATTCCAATTCCAGAACTCAGCTTCTCTTCTATTTCTTTAATTTCTTTTCTGCGTGTGCCTTTTAATTCCTTAACTATATTCTTCGTCTGCAATTAAAAAGGAAACAGCTAGAACCCAAAGTTTATTTGCCTCATGTGAATCTTTCTCCCTGTGCTTCTTACTTACTTTCCTATTTTTCTTTTCACTCTTCTATGTTTTATCTTCCTTGGTATCTGTATTAGTTCACAGTTTCTTTTTCTTTTTGCACACCTGCAATATATTTACATTTATCTGTTAAGAACTTCTGCTCTCTTTTAACTTGGTAATATTTATTTTAATTTGGTATTCTACTTACTGAGTTTGAGGTACTTTCCTATTTGTAATTATTCATCTGTGTATTTAATGTTTTCTTTTCTTATTCTTTTCGTAGTGGTATTTTACTCTCAGTTCTTAGCTACTGTCCGACGACTTATTTCTGTGGTAAGTATCGTTTTATCTTATTCTAATTATTTCTAGTTGCTCAAGCGTTCTAACATGTAATGCGATTCTCTCTTCGTTTTTTCAGGACTTGCCGTTACAACTCGTTACCTCTGTTAAGAAATACTGTAGAGCCACTTTCCTCACAGTAAGTTCTATAACTCTATAGCTATCAGTAATTTACTTCAGTTCTCTGACGTGACAAATATACACTTGTTAACTTAGCTTTGTTTTCTTTTTCTTCCATCAGATGCTTCTGTAGACGCTGCTTCCTCTCCCTGACGACTCGGTACGAAATCTTCACAAAACTGAGACTTGCTGTTCTCCTCAAACATCACTCAACTTCATTGAACTCGGATTACTAACTGGTATCTACAGACTTCCGAAGGCCCTTCAGTTTTGATTATGAAAAGCCTTCAAACAAAACCTGAAACTCTTCTTGTCAGCGCGCTCTGAAGTGCGCACCTGACTCTCTAGAATTCTTGGTGAAGTGCGCAGTTTCTAAGCAGCGCGAGCCTCACCTAGGATTCCAAAAGGGGGTGGTGATGGACGGAGCATCAGAACCAATCAAACACTCACACCCAGTCAACAGATCTGGGTTTGATCTATCACCATTCTTTAGCCCACTCTGCCACCCCAGTTCAGACATGGCCATATGCAAATCAGTCTGACCCTGTGCCTCATGGGAACAGTCCAGCCCGAACTGCCAAGCCATGCCTTCCCTGGACCGGAAACAAGCTTCCAAGGACCGGTTTCTGGCATTTCAGCCGTCTTCAGCCAGACTTGCTTGAATCCAGTGGCAAAGTGAGCAAGGGACTCACGTCTGAGCATACCCTGCCAACTTATGGCGAACAAAGCGGTACAAAAGGGGGTGGTGATGGACGGAGCATCAGAACCAATCAAACACTCACACCCAGTCAACAGATCTGGGTTTGATCCATCACCATTCTTTAGCCCACTCTGCCACCCCAGTTCAGACATGGCCATATGCAAATCAGTCTGACCCTGTGCCTCATGGGAACAGTCCAGCCCGAACTGCCAAGCCATGCCTTCCCTGGACCGGAAACAAGCTTCCTAGGACCGGTTTCTGGCATTTCAGCCGTCTTCAGCCAGGCTTTCTTGAATCCAGTGGCAAAGTGAGCAAGGGACTCACGTCTGAGCATACCCTGCCAACTTATGGCGAACAAAGCGGTACAAAAGGGGGTGGTGATGGACGGAGCATCAAAACCAATCAAACACTCACACCCAGTCGACAGATCTGGGTTTGATCCATCACCATTCTTTAGCCCACTCTGCCACCCCAGCTCAGACATGGCCATATGCAAATCAGTCTGACCCTGTGCCTCATGGGAACAGTCTAGCCCGAACTGCCAAGCCATGCCTTCCCTGGACCGGAAACAAGCTTCCTAGTACCGGTTTCTGGCATTTCAGCCGTCTTCATCCAGGCTTGCTTGAATCCAGTGGCAAAGTGAGCAAGGGACTCACGTCTGAGCATACCCTGCCAACTTATGGCGAACAAAGCGGTACAAAAGGGGGTGGTGATGGACGGAGCATCAGAACCAATCAAACATTCACACCCAGTCAACAGATCTGGGTTTGATCCATCACCATTCTTTAGCCCACTCTGCCACCCCAGTTCAGACATGGCCATATGCAAATCAGTCTGACCCTGTGCCTCATGGGAACAGTCCAGCCCGAACTGCCAAGCTATGCCTTCCCTGGACCGGAAACAAGCTTCCTAGGACCGGTTTCTGGCATTTCAGCCGTCTTCAGCCAGACTTGCTTGAAACCAGTGGCAAAGTGAGCAAGGGACTCACGTCTGAGCATACCCTGCCAACTTATGGCGAACAAAGCGGTACAAAAGGGGGTGGTGATGGACGGAGCATCAGAACCAATCAAACACTCACACCCAGTCAACAGATCCGGGTTTGATCCATCACCATTCTTTAGCCCACTCTGCCACCCCAGTTCAGACATGGCCATATGCAAATCAGTCTGACCCTGTGCCTCATGGGAACAGTCCAGCCCGAACTGCCAAGCCATGTCTTCCCTGGACCGGAAACAAGCTTCCTAGGACCGGTTTCTGGCATTTCAGCCGTCTTCAGCCAGGCTTGCTTGAATCCAGTGGCAAAGTGAGCAAGGGACTCACGTCTGAGCATACCCTGCCAACTTATGGCGAACAAAGCGGTACAAAAGGGGGTGGTGATGGACGGAGCATCAGAACCAATCAAACACTCACATCCAGTCGACAGATCTGGGTTTGATCCATCACCATTCTTTAGTCCACTCTGCCACCCCAGTTCAGACATGGCCATATGCAAATCAGTCTGACCCTGTGCCTCATGGGAACAGTCCAGCCCGAACTGCCAAGCCATGCCTTCCCTGGACCGGAAACAAGCTTCCTAGGACCGGTTTCTGGTATTTCAGCCGTCTTGAGCCAGGCTTGCTTGAATCCAGTGGCAAAGTGAGCAAGGGACTCACGTCTGAGCATACCCTGCCAACTTATGGCGAACAAAGCGGTACAAAAGGGGGTGGTGATGGACGGAGCATCAGAAGCAATCAAACACTCACACCCAGTCAACAGATCTGGGTTTGATCCATCACCGTTCTTTAGCCCACTCTGCCACCCCAGTTCAGACATGGCCATATGCAAATCAGTCTGACCCTGTGCCTCATGGGAACAGTCCAGCCCGAACTGCCAAGCCATGCCTTCCCTGGACCGGAAACAAGCTTCCTAGGACCGGTTTCTGGCATTTCAGCCGTCTTCAGCCAGGCTTGCTTGAATCCAGTGGCAAAGTGAGCAAGGGACTCACGTCTGAGCATACCCTGCCAACTTATGGCGAACAAAGCGGTCCTAGGAAGCTTGTTTCCGGTCCAGGGAAGGCATGGCTTGGCTAAAGAACGGTGATGGATTAAACCCGGATCTCTTGACTGGGTGTGAGTGTTTGATTGGTTCTGATGCTCCGTCCATCACCACCCCCTTTTGTACCGCTTTGTTCGCCATAATTTGGCAGAGTATGCTCAGACGTGAGTCCCTTGCTCACTTTGCCACTGGATTCAAGCAAGCCCGCTGAAGACGGCTGAAATGCCAGAAACCGGTCCTAGGAAGCTTGTTTCCGGTCCAGGGAAGGCATGGCTTGGCAGTTCGGGCTGGACTGTTCCCATGAGGCACAGGGTCAGACTGATTTGCATATGGCCATGTCTGAACTGGGGTGGCAGAGTGGGCTAAAGAACGGTGATGGATCAAACCCAGATCTGTTGACTGGGTGTGAGTGTTTGATTGGTTCTGATGCTCCGTCCATCACCACCCCCTTTTGTACCGCTTTGTTCGCCATAAGTTGGCAGGGTATGCTCAGACGTGAGTCCCTTGCTCACTTTGCCACTGGATTCAAGCAAGCCTGGCTGAAGACGGCTGAAATGCCATAAACCGGTCCTAGGAAGCTTGTTTCCGGTCCAGGGAAGGCATGGCTTGGCAGTTCGGGCTGGACTGTTCCCATGAGGCACAGGGTAAGACTGATTTGCATATGGCCATGTCTGAACTGGGATGGCAGAGTGGGCTAAAGAACGGTAATGGATTAAACCCGGATCTCTTGACTGGGTGTGAGTGTTTGATTGGTTCTGATGCTCCGTCCATCACCACCCCCTTTTGTACCGCTTTGTTTGCCATAAGTTGGCAGGGTATGCTCAGATGTGAGTCCCTTGCTCACTTTGCCACTGGATTCAAGCAAGCCTGGCTGAAGACGGCTGAAATGCCAGAAACCGGTCCTAGGAAGCTTGTTTCCGGTCCAGGGAAGGCATGGCTTGGCAGTTCGGGCTGGACTGTTCCCATGAGGCACAGGGTAAGACTGATTTGCATATGGCCATGTCTGAACTGGGGTGGCAGAGTGGGCTAAAGAACGGTGATGGATTAAACCCGGATCTCTTGACTGGGTGTGAGTGTTTGATTGGTTCTGATGCTCCGTCCATCACCACCCCCTTTTGTACCGCTTTGTTCGCCATAAGTTGGCAGGGTATGCTCAGACGTGAGTCCCTTGCTCACTTTGCCACTGGATTCAAGCAAGCCTGGCTGAAGACGGCTGAAATGCCAGAAACCGGTCCTAGGAAGCTTGTTTCCGGTCCAGGGAAGGCATGGCTTGGCAGTTCGGGCTGGACTGTTCCCATGAGGCACAGGGTAAGACTGATTTGCATATGGCCATGTCTGAACTGGGATGGCAGAGTGGGCTAAAGAACGGTGATGGATTAAACCCGGATCTCTTGACTGGGTGTGAGTGTTTGATTGGTTCTGATGCTCCGTCCATCACCACCCCCTTTTGTATCACCTAGGATTCCAGCGCGTTCTCTGCCAAACACTAGAACGCTAACAGCTACTCGGTTATGGTGGCCTTTTCCGGCGACATTTCCGAGTCAGCTCCACCCATGTACCTTCCATAGCTCGGGGTGTACTAACTTTGAGTCTTCGATGCGCGATTAAACCTATCTGTAATCTTGGAGTCCTGACAGTACCCTCCAACAAAGTAGGTTCTCTCCTCTGGGGTTTAGTTGGTGATCGTAGGTGAAAGGCCTTAACTAATCTTGGAGCATGGACATCTTCATCTCGTTCCCAAGATCTTTCCTCGGGCCCATAACCCTTCCAGTCCACCAAATAGTATAACTTCCCTTTTTGCATTTTGGAGTCTAGAATTTCCTTGACTTCAAATTCAGTACCAGTCTCTAGCTGAAGAGGCCTTGGAGGCAGGTTTTTTCATAGATTTTCTGGAGCCTTCTTCAACAGGGATATGTGGAAAACTGGGTATATTTTCAACCTTGGTGGCAATTGAATTCGGTAAGTCACCGGATTTATTTTCTCCTCTACCTGATATGGACCAATAAATCTCGGTTGAAACTTCCGATTACCTTTTAGTCTCAAATTCTTAGTACTTAACCAAACCTTGTCTCCTATTTCCAATGAGGGGCCTACTCGTCTCTTTCTGTCTGCATAACTCTTATATTTTTCTTTAGCTAGTTCAAGATTTTCAATTGCCCTCTTATGTACCTGATCTAACTGTGTTACGATCTCCTCCACCGCCGGAACTGAGATCTCGGTGTGCCTGAGGGTCGAGTTGGGATGTCTTCCATAATTCATAAAGAAGGGGGAATACCCAGTGGAAACATTCTTTGCATTATTATCTGCGAACTCTGCAGCCCACAAATAGTCCGACCAATTTCCTTCTTGTTTCAAAAGAAACAATCTCAAATACTGTTCAAGTTCTTGGTTCACCCTCTCGGTTTGACCGTCAGTTTCTGGTTGGTAACTGGTGGAAAAACAGACTTCTGTACCCTACCCTTCCATGAAAGATTTCCAAAAGATTGAAATGAACTGTGGACCCCTATCTGTGATTACTATTTTAGGGATTCCATGTATTTTTACTATTTGAGCACTAAAATGAGTCGCCAACTGCTTAGCTGTTGGCACTCCCTTTAAAGCTGTAAAATGAGCCATTTTAGAAAGGGAATCTACCACTACTAAGATGGCATTGTAGCCCTGAGTAAGGGGTAAGTCAGTAATGAGGTCTAATGTAACAGTGTGCCAAGGATAAGGTGGAGTGGGTAAGGGCATAAGTAAACCTTTTGGGGCCTGCCTTTCGGATTTTCCCTGAGCACAAATCTCGCAAGTCTTAACATATTGCTCAATACTCTTCGACATTTCAGGCCACCAGTAGTGTTGCTGGATCAGTTCTCTGGTCTTTGCCTCTCCCTTATGTCCTGCCAACTTTGCATCGTGGCATTCCTTGATAATCTGTTGCTGCAACTCTTTAGTGGGAATATACAGAGCTCCTTGGAAGTAGGGCAACTGATTACAAACTGCTCTTCCTTCCTTCTTCGCCCACTCTTTCAAGGTCTTTTCATCCATTGCGTCAGAGATACCCTGTTCAAGATCAACTGAAGTGATTGCTCCAATAATCTTTTCACTTGGGATAATGGATTGATTTCCTAGAGGTGTCTTTTGATTTTCTGTGTCTATCCTAGACAAGGCATCTGCTTTTCCGTTCTGGACCCCTGGTCGATAAGTAATGACGAAATCGTAATCAGCAAAGTACAGCGACCATCGCAATTGTCTTGGTGTTAAGGTTCTGGCTGTTTTTAGAAATTTTAAATTTCTATGGTCTGTGTATACAGTGACTTGATGCTGTGCCCCCATTAAATGATGTCTCCAATCTTTGAATGCGTCTTTTATGGCCATAGCTCCTTCTCTGTGATTGTATAGCTTATTTCTGCTGGAGTTAATTTTCTTGACCTATAGGCGACTGGAAGCAGCTGCCCCGTTTGCTTGCTTCGTTGGGACAAAATTCCTCCCACCGCCTGATCAGAGGCATCGGTCTCCACATAAAATGGTTCAGTCGGATCTGCATGTTGTAGGATTGGGGCTGATGTAAAACTTTCCTTTAGGGATCGGAAGGCTTCTTCAGCTGCAGTTGTCCATTCAAATTTGACCCCTTTTTTCAATAGACGGGTGAGTGGTAAAATCTTATGCGAAAATTCTCCAATGAATCTCCGGTAAAAATTGGCAAAACCAATAAAGCTTTGTACTTCTTTGACGCTCTCGGGGGACTTCCAATTTATCACCGCTTCGATCTTCTTGCGGTCCATAAGAATGCCCGTTGGTGAAATTACAAAACCCAAAAATTCGACCTGAGAGACACTGAAAGCACACTTCTCTAGCTTTACAAACAGTCTGTTTTCTCTCAACTTCTGTAAGACCCTTCTAACCTGATCCTGATGTTCTTCCTTGTTCTCAGAGTAAATAAGGATGTCATCAATGTACACTAGTGCACACTGGTCGATGAATTCTTTCAATACGTCGTTAATGAAGTGTTGAAAGGCTGCTGGAGCGTTACATAGCCCATAGGGCATAACCTGATATTCAAATAGGCCGAACCTCGTTCTGAAGGCTGTCTTCCACTCATCGCCCTCCTTCATTCTCACCAGATGACACGCTCCCCTCAGATCCAACTTCGTGTAAATTGTTGCTCCTTTCACTTGATCTAGCAAAACAGATATTAGCGGCAATGGATAATGGTTCTTTTTTGTAATCTTATTGATGGCTCTGTAGTCGATGCAAGTCCTCAAATCTCCTTCTTTCTTTGGCACAAAAATTAGGGGCGAGGAGACTGGGGACTGCGAGGGACGAATGAAGCCGTTTGCTAGATACTTATCCAAATATTCCTTTAGGTGATGATGTTCTTTTTCTGTAAGGGCATACACACGGCTGCAAGGTAGATTTGAACCGGGTTCTATCTCAATTTTACAATCATAAGGTCTGTGGGGTGGTAATTGTTCTGCCTCCACTTCATTGAATACGTCTTCAAAATCTCGATATTCCTCTGGTATGTCTTGTACATGGATTACACAAATTGATCCTCCCGTCTGACACAACGAATGTGCAGGATTCACCTCTTGCTCCTGCAGCTGGCCTCTGAAACAATTTCCCAAACAATAATCTGATTCCATCTTAATGGCTCTGGTACTCCAGTTGATTGTTGGATTATGTTCAGTAAGCCAGGGAAGCCCAAGGATCAACTGGAATTGGGGGGCATCGATCAAGTTAAACTGGAGCTTCTCCTCATGTCCGTCATTCGAGATCAGATTAATTAATTCTGTGTGACTGATTATTGGACCTGAGGACAGATTAGTTCCATCCACAGCCCTAACGGGCTCAGCTTTTAACTTTTTGATGGCTTCGATTCCCACCTTGCTTGCAAACCTTAGATCGCAAAAGTTTCCGGTGGCTCCTGAGTCGATCATCACTGAGACTTCCCTCAGCGTCACGTGTCGGAATCTGATTTCCATTGATAAAGTTAGATGTGGCGCTGCAGACTGTAGAGTATTGGCCACCCTATGTTCTTTTGGAGTCTGATCGAAAATCGCATCCACATGTCCAACTCCTCCAACAGATGGTGCCTTTAGTTTTCCTTCGGCTTGAAACTTCCCTTGGGTTTCTTTGGACACGCACGTACAAAGTGGCCTCCCGATCCACAGTACATGCATAGGTTGTTGGTTCTTCTCTTTTCCTTCTCTTCTTTGGAAAGAGGACCCCGTATAGTACCAATCTGCATTGGTTCGATGCCCTGCTGACCTACATTGCTTCGTCCTCCTTCCGACCTTACTCGATCAAATCTTGGAATCACTGACTTGAAATCCTTCCTTTTTTTACCTTTTCTTTCCCCATGACGGAAATCGATTTCCAGCACTAAATCCACCAACGCTGAGATTTCTGTGGGTCTATTGGGTATTCCGGCCAATGCATCCTTTAACTCATCTCTTAAACCTCGATAAAACACCGCTGCTCTCTTACTCTCAGGCCAGTTGGTTTCCACCACTAGTTTATTGAATTGAGCCAAATAAGAGACCACATCGCGGTTCCCCTGTTTCAGGTCAAGTAGCTCATTGTCTACGGCTTGGGATATCCGCCTTCTGTCAAATATTCGAAGAAACTCTTCTTTGAAGTTCTCATAATTCCGCAATATGGGATCGTCCTTTGAAATCAGAGGCAAAGACCAGGATGCTGCATCCCCACTTAAGTATGACAACACAAAGGCCACTCGAGACTGAGCATCTGGAAAAATGGAAGGGCGGCACATGAAGTGTAATGAGCACTGCGTAATGAATATTTGAGCCTTCTGCGGATCCCCACTAAAATGCTCGGGTGCCGCTAATGGAATGACAGGTGAGAGGGAGTGAATCACCTGAGTAGTCATCCTATTAGTCCCTTCTGTCAATGAAGCTTGAGCGTCCGACCCTGAACCAAAAGGTTGTCTAAGCCTTTGTGCCAATTCTGCGGTTTCTTTTCTAGAATTTACTACTTCTAATCTGAGTTTCTGGTTTTCCTCTCGGACTGCACTTAACTCTTTTTGTATGGTATCTTATATAGTTCCTAAACCTTGTACGTCTATTCCCTCAGCCATCTCTGTTCGGGTGTAAAATGCAACGTGGGCACTTCACTCTGTCAGACTTTAGTTACGTAGTTACGGTTCTCTACTACACAGGAACAGAGATGCTAGTTCCCAAATCCACCCGACAGCCATCCAGAGCTTAGAGTGACAAGTCTCTAGAGTGGCTATCTAGGGGGAAGGGGGAAAATGGATAAAATAACAAAAGAGAGAAGAGACTGTTCTGCGGCTTCCTTCAGGAGTCCGTCCAGCAGACTTCTATTGCTGAAGAGGTAACCTGTAGACAAGAGTTATTGTTATCATAAAACTTTTAGTCCTTAACCTCTCTTATCTCTTAACACCTATTGCCTTATTTCCTTACCATGCCAATTCCAGAACTCAGCTTCTCTTCTATTTCTTTTATTTCTTTTCTGCGTGTGCCTTTTAATTCCTTAACTATATTCTTCGTCTGCAATTAAAAAGGAAACAGCTAGAACCCAAAGTTTATTTGCCTCATGTGAATCTTTCTCCCTGTGCTTCTTACTTACTTTCCTATTTTTCCTTTCACTCTTCTATGTTTTATCTTCCTTGGTATCTGTCTTAGTTCACAGTTTCTTTTTCTTTTTGCACACCTGCAATATATCTACATTTATCTGTTCTTTTAACTTGGTATTATTTATTTTAATTTGGTATTCTACTTACTGAGTTTGAGGTATTTTCCTATTTGTAATTATTCATCTGTGTATTTAATGTTTTCTCTTCTTATTCTTTTCGTGGTGGTATTTTACTCTCTGTTCTTAGCTACTGTCCGACGACTTATTTCTGTGGTAAGTATTGTTTTATCTTATTCTAATTATTTCTAGTTGCTCAAGCGTTCTAACATGTAATGCGATTCTCTCTTCGTTTTTTCAGGACTTGCCGTTACAACTCGTTACCTCTGTGAAGAAATAATGTAGAGCCACTTTCCTCATAGTAAGTTCTATAACTCTATAGCTATCAGTAATTTACTTCAGTTCTCTGACGTGACAAATATACACTTGTTAACTTAGCTTCGTTTTCTTTTTCTTCCTTCAGATGCTTCTGTAGACGCTGCTTCCTCTCCCTGATGACTCGGTACGAAATCTTCACAAAACTGAGACTTGCTGTTCTCCTCAAACATCACTCAAATTCATTGAACTCCGATTACTAACTGGTATCTACAGACTTCCGAAGGCCCTTCAGTTTTGATTATGAAAAGCCTTCAAACAAAACCTGAAACTCTTCTTGTCAGCGCGCTCTGAAGTGCGCACCTGACTCTCTAGAATTCTTGGTGAAGTGCGCAGTTTCTAAGCAGCGCGACCCTCACCTAGGATTCCAGCGCGTTCTCTGCCAAACACTAGAACGCTAACAGCTACTCGGTTCTGGTGGCCTTTTCCGGCACCATTTCCGAGTCAGCTCCACCCATGTACCTTCCATAGCTCGGGGTGTACTAACTTTGAGTCTTTGATGCGCGATTAAACCTATCTGTAATCTTGGAGTCCTGACAGTGTGTTGACAGCCAATTAGAATAAAGCTCGTGATCGGCTGGATCCGCGGATCCGCCGCACCGCTATATATTGAAACTTTTATTTTTGGCTTTTCTCAGCAACTACTGAATGGATTTACACCATTTAAAAAAAAGGTCTCTTTCTGAACCAAGGGCAACCTTTTGACCAAATTTGGTGTAATTCCGTTCAGCAGTTTCGGCAGTAACCGTGTCTAAAGTTTCCTATGGGAAATTGATTTTCCGACCTCTATTTTTTTTATTTCTCAGGAACTATTGAATGGATTTACACCATTTAGAAAAAAGGTCTTTTTCTGAACCAGGGGCTACCTTTTTGCCAAATTTGGTGTAATTCCGTTCAGCAGTTCGGGCTGTAGCCGTGTCTTAAGTTTCCTATGAGAATCAACATGGAGAAAACACGTTTTGGGAGGCCCCTTTTTCTCAGCCCCCGCTTGCCGACTCACCCCGAAACTTTCAAGTAGGAGCTGACCGGAGCTGGCCACAAGTTTTCGTGAAGATTCATCAACCGGAGCCAAAGATATTGAAAAAACAAAAAACGACTTTCCTATGGAAACAAGGTCCTAACTATAACTACCTACCGGCAACCGCCAGTAGGTAATATATATATATATATATATATATATATATATATATATATATATATATATATATATATATATATATTACCTACTGGCGGTCGCCAGTAGGTAGTTATAGTTAGGACCCCTTTTCCATAGGAAATCCGCAACATTCTATTTTGAATAACTTTGGCGCCGGTCGATGAATCCTCGCGAATTTCTCAAAATAGGTGGGGCGCTACGCTCCGCTCCTACCCTGAAAGTCTCGGGGGGATTCGTCAAGCGGGGGCTGAGATAAAAGGGGGGTCCCAAAACGCGTTTTTCCCATGCATTTTTCCATAGGACCTTTAGAACGAGCTACAGCCCGAACGGCTGAACAGAATTACTAGAAATTTGGCAGAGAGGTAGCCATAAGGTCAAGGAAGTGCCTTTTGCAGGTCTGGTGTAAATCTGTTCAGTATTTCCTGAGTAAATAGCATTTAAAAGCATATATATATGTGGGCGGAGCCTAACCACACATCTCATCCTGAGATCTGATTGGCTGTCAGCACTTCATCCAAGAAGTGTTGGCAGCCATCTTGGGACAAATATACATGATAGCACCTCATTAAAAAGCATTGCAGTTAATAGAAGGTTTTAAGACTTTAGTTACATTATAAATCATTTGTTGATGGTACCATACTCATTTTAGGAATTGTGGTATGTTCTAAGGTGATTTCACCATGTGAAAAAGCCTTCTGCTGGGATATCATGATTGAGAGAAAAATATTTTCTCATGCTTTTACCACAGAGGTTTGGAAGGTGATCTATAGGCTAAACTGAGAGCTTATTTTTTGTAAATTCACATTATCTTTCTCAGTCATGTGAGAATGAAGTCTGATATTCTCAGTAAAACATGTACATCCAACAAGGGCAGAGACTGTCAGTTGATTCCTTTGTGTTCTACTGCAGCTTCCCAGAGTGTTCCAAAGAACTACTAGAGCACTAACAGTCCTACTTATGATAAACGTATGGCACACCTGAAGCCATCTTGCTTGGATTAAAGTGGTAACTCTTAAAACATTTAATTTAAAAAGGAACAAAATGAGGGGGTTCATTTTTCCATAAAAAGTATGATTAGTGCTGCAGAAAGAAAAATTAGGGCACATTTTGAGTGACTTCTCAAATCCTCTTCTATTTCATTAAAAAATTCTGACATGCAGACTGAAACATGCACTTTCAATACCAGCAGCAGTTTTCCCTGGTGAGCAGTAGCTTTACTACAGTGATCTAATGAGCAAAAAGAGTGCTAACATTCTGAATTTATGGCAAATGTGTGACACATCTGAATGCCTTCTTGATGGAATCAAAGTAAAAAACTGAAAGTATTTCCTACTGAGGAGACTGCAGTAAATGAGGAAATTAGGAAACTTCATAACAAATAAGTCTCCCAAGATGGCCACCAGAGACAAAAGAGCCCAAATGTAGCCCAAATATCACCCAGATGTAGCCCAAGTATAGCCCAATGACAGAATGTCCCAGAATGTTCTTAAAAACAACTAGAGCGCTTACTGTCTTCATTATGACAAAAGTATGGCACACCTGAAGCCATCTTGATTGGAATAAACTGGTAACACTTAAAACATTTAATTTAAAAAGGAACACAATGAGGAGGTTCATTTTGCCATAGAAATTATGATTAATACTGAAGAAAGAAAATGAGGGCACATTTTGAGTGACTTCTCAAATCCTCTTCTATTTCATTAAAAAATTCTGACATGCAGACTGAAACATGCACTTTTAATACCAGGAGCAGACTTCCATGGTGGAGTAGTTTTACTACAGTGATCTAATGAGCAACTAGAGTGCTAACATTCAGAATTTATGGCAAATGTGTGACATATCTGAATACCTTCATGATGGAATCAAAGTAAAAAACTGAAAGCATTTCCTACTGAGGAGACTGCAGTACATGAGGAAATTAGGAAACTTCATAACAAATAAATCTCCCAAGATGGCCACCGGAGACAAAAGAGCCCAAATGTAGCCCAAAATCAACCAGATGTAGCCCAAATATAGCCCAATGACAGAAGAATGCAAAACACTTATTATTTTGTGTTTTTGCAGTGTTATATAGTGCAGACTTGTCAGGTATTGGAGTGCTTTACATGAGCATTGGTTACATCACACAAGAACAAATTCATTTTGGTTGTAGACATGGGGAGACTAAGTGATTTGACCAGAATCACAGAATGTCGAGCTGAAGCAGAAACTTCAACCTGGTTCCCCAGTTGCAAAGTCTGCAGTTCTGGAAGTAACACCACATCCTCTCCCCTAAGTGCAACATTTAATCAAGTGGTCAACTGGATAAAAAAACATAAAGATAACAAATAATTTAAAAGTGCTTTGTCGCTATTTGAAAACTCAGAAAATATGTCCTTATTTTAGTCTTTTAGAGCACTAACCATAATTTTGATGCCAATAAGACCCTCTCATATATGTAATTTCTAAAGGAAATGCTCTAGGTATTACAGTTTTGATTACATCAAGATGATGTCAGGCGTTCCACACTTTTGTAATAAATATAGAATGTTAGCAATCTAGTTGTTCATTAGGATACTGTTGAGAGGCAGAGGCCAGGGGCACGGACTCTGAAAATTGAAGGCAGGTAGGAGGGTGCAAAGGCAACAATTTAACCACACTGAGCAGGCAGTAAGGGCCGTGGAAGCACAACAGACTATGGAGGGCAGTGGAAAGGGGGGCAGGGGCAACAAACCAACAATACAGGACTTGCAAGAGAGGCTGTTGGAGGGAAGATCTATTACGGGTCAAGGAAGCTAGGGGCGGTCCCCAGATACCCGGGAGCCACCACAGAACTGAGCAGGAGAGTGAGTCAGGGACAAAAGGGGCACCTTAATTTGAGCCGGGGTGCCTAGGAACGCTTGCTCCAAAAATGAAGAAAACAGACATATGAGACATGGAATTGGAGGCAGAATACAATGGCAGTTTAATGAGAAGATGCAACTTCAAAGAAACCGCAGAATAGAGACATAAAGTACAAAAAACAGAATCCAGATAATCATACAGCTGTCATAATATTCTCTGTATCTCAATTAATGTACTGACAGAGAGAGAGAGAAAACACATCTATAAATGCATCATGAGAAACAAGTTACACCAAGGAAAATGTTACCTAGGAACACTCACGTTTACTCTTAGAGCAAGCATTCCTGCAATTACAATACAAAATCTTTTAAATGCAAAAGTAAAGAGAACAATGGTTAAACATAACATGACATTTCATATAGGTAAAATAGAATAAGATACTTCAAGCAAAGCAGAGCAAGACATTTTAAGCAAAGGAAGACAAGAGCTCCCAGCTCTTGGGGAAAACCTGCACTGCCTGTTAACCTACATACAGACGGCGAGGTAGTCCGTCGATATCTGTGGGTGCTCCCTTTTTATATCATTTTGTGGGCTCCTTTGCACGCTACATCTACCTACGTATGCTACCCAAAAGCTTCGACTGCAGATTTTACCAGACATTTCGTCATTTACCCACTTAATGCTGACAATGGACTGGGTGAAAAGGTCAGTCTCTCAGGCCAATCGCTTATCGTAAGTTCCATAGAGCAAGCAGAAAATAATGGGTATTGTACGGGAATTCAATATATTCATGTATAAAATCTCCTCAGTTCTCCTAACTTGACGCTCTGCGGTTGCCACTTCCTTAAAAGCGGGAAACCTGCCCAGGAAGCAAGTACCAGTCCAGGATGCAGCCTACTGTATGTCGACAGCTTCAGGGGGATGTTGAACTTTGATACCGAGCACGGAGCACTCGGGTAGGGTGGGGGCTACTAGTTTGGATCAGAAGGCCTCGCAGACCTGCCTTCAGACTGCTATACACTAAAATTGCAGAGCTATGGTCAATTTAACAAAGAGGCCTACATATTGAACAGAAGGGCCTACACAGGGGTTTTATGCTGGCTGAGTGGTAAGGATGTCTCAGGATAATTATATAGCAATACAGGACCCGCTGGTCAATTTAATACGGCCTACAAATGCAGCTGGCAGGGCAAGGACAAGGGTCTCATACTTCAGGTGTGGACAGAACGGGCCAGGGGCCCCCTGTGATACAAAATCTACCCTCCTTCAAGGCTGTGGCAATGTAATAGACCATTGTGGGCAGAAGGAAGAGGCAATGGTAGTACAACCATACATGTCAACAGACCCGATTCAGCCAGGAAACGTCCAATGTTTTTAAGCTCAAATGGGCTTTATTTGATCTGTCTCCTGTCTACAATATCCTCTTTTTCAATGTAACTCAAAGGGGAAAATCAATACCCCAGTTTTTTTTCAAAATCTCCCTCTTACCAAGTTCAAAATGTTCGCAAGTATGGTACATTGGATCATGGAAGGAAATGGGATAGGGACATGGACTTGGATAACAGAGGACAGGAGGGACATGGAGAGGTGCACCAAACTGACCCTGCAGGGCAGGCATCAGGGTTTGCAGCAGCACAATACACCACACAGGGCATGCAGGACGGGAGTGCAGCACAACAATCCATAGAAAGCAAGAGGGAGGGGACAGGACCATGCACATGGACAACAGAGAACAGAGGGGCAAGAGGCAATGGTAGCTAGCTGACCATAATGGACAGACAGGAGAGAAAGCTGCAGCATAACAGACCATAAAGGGCAGGAGGGACGGATCAGGGGCATTACAATGGAACAGACAAGCCAGGAGGGAGGGAGTAGGGCTGGGGGCAAGGGGGCAGGGCAGGAGCAGCAAGATAGCCATGGAGGTCAGGCAGGATGGGCACTAGAAGCAAGACACACCATGAAGAGCAACAGTGAGACTGTGATGGCATACACACAGACCATGGAGGGAAGGTGGGAGGGGGTCAGGGGCAGCTAACTGACCACACAGGGAAGGTGGGAGGGGCCATGGCAGCACAGAAGACCATGCATGGCAAGTGGGAGGGTTAGTGGCAGCACAATGGCTATGATGGGCAAGAAGGAGGGTGGAGGGGCATGCACAAAGGACAATGGAGGATAGAAGGGAGGGTCAGGACCTGTGCACAGACAAGAAAGTTCAGGGGAAGGGACCTCACAACAGACCACACGGGGCAGGCAGGAGGAGCAGTTGCAGCACAACAGACCAGGGAGGGCAGAAGGGTGTGGCAGTACAATGGACCATGTAGGACAGGAGGAAGAGGATAGGGGCATGGCATGTGGACAGGCAGGGTGGAGGTGGCAGGGACAGGTTACAGTCATCTGACAATGCTAGGCAGGTGGGAGGGGAGTGGCAGCTCAACAGAACACTCAGAGTAGATAGGAGTGGCAGGTCCATGGGACATGGTGGGCAAAAAGGATGGAGCAGGGGCATGCACAAAGACATCGGAGGGCAGGGGGAAGGAGAATAGGGGCAGCAAGCTAAGCACAGAGTTTAAGCAGGAGGTCAATGATGGGGCATAGAATTGGGCAATGGAGGGCAGGAGGACTGGACTGGTACATCATACTAAATTGAGGGCAGTGGCAGCACATCAGACCATGCATGGCAGGACGGAGGAGGCTAGTCCATGGATTCACTCAACAGAGGATAGGGAGGAAGGGGATGGGGCAGCAAGCTAACTGTTCAGAGAAGGCGGGTATTAGGAACTTTATTGTTTTTAAAACATTGTGTCTGTGCGAACTACTTAAAATATGAACAAGTATGCAGCATAATCTCACTTTTATTCAGGAAGAAGAGGACGTTTGTGACTGTGACTCCGGGCTCACTTGGCAGAAACACCCCCTGACCCTCCACCCCCTATCGCAAAATGTAATGCCCGTGAAAAGGGTAGGTGAACACAGTGTTATATAGAACATAGTCCTGAGAGCACGATTGAAAATGAAAACTAGATATAGTGTATGGTATAAACTATGCACCAAAAAGTGTGATATAAGATGAACCGGGCGTGAAATATAATTTGCAATACATTGTGCGCAATGACAGATTCATTGGAGAGCGCGAGATAGCACAGGCACTAGCGCGTGCTATGCGATATGCGCCTTGGAGTGTAATATGCACAGGGCAGTGTTGTGTAACCTAACTAGTCTCTAAAGTTGTAATATAAAATATGTGCTGGGGAGTGTAACGTTGCATATGCACTGTGACAAATATATGGATCCCAGATTGTAATATGTATGGCATAGCACTGTGCGTTATAACATAGGCATCGAGAAAGGCACGTTAGATGGGGCAATATAACCCGTGCGAAGACAAGTGTGGCATGACATATTCACGGGGTGGTGTTACAGTGCACATGGGCTAGAGAGTGTCATAGCATATGCACTAGCTAGTGGAATACAACACAGAGGTGTGTGGCACTCGGCAGGCAATGGTGGGTGTAACACAGCATTGGGCTCTGTCAGGAGCACGCTGTGACTCTCAAGTGATGTTCGTCCCCTTTCCAGAGAGTAAAATAAAAAGTATTACACATCCGGCAGTGGATGTGTGTTTTATTAACCGTGAGGGGGGTTTCTTGCATAGTTTTGGTCGAATTTTTGTCGAATCCCCTTTGAATGGCTTGGTGTGCATGTGTATTAAATGTGCCCGTCAATAGCTACCCATGTTTGTATAAATAAACGACACGGGTGTCTACCAGGATTAGGCACGGTAGGGCATCAGACATGTCAGAGCTTCACTAGTGGTGTAAATACATTCCACGTGGATTCATTGCATGCATAGTCGCCTTTTAATGAATATCACGCAAATCATCATGGTGATAGGTACGTACGGTTTGTCCAGCATGTCCTAGGTGTGTCTATAAATATATATTTTTTAAAAATAATAAAAAACAGTGGCCGGCCCTGGGGATTGGGGTCAAAAAAATATAATTAGGAGACTGGCCCTGGGGGATGGGGTCATCAGGGCCAATAAATTAGAATAAGAAGGGGAACCAAACAGCCCCCCTTCTTAAAAAACTAAAATAAATAAAAGACTGGCATCGTGCCGGAGGCCATGCCCCCTCCGTGCAGCACTCTGCAAACGCGCCCCCAACAGGCATCTCCAGTATGCGCCAGGGAGCTGCGCTGCAGCCAGGTGTTCTGGGGCCAAGCCCCTTTTTACACCTCTCTGCAACGCAGCTCTGTG
This sequence comes from Triturus cristatus, assembly GCF_964204655.1. Classification (NCBI taxonomy): domain Eukaryota; kingdom Metazoa; phylum Chordata; class Amphibia; order Caudata; family Salamandridae; genus Triturus; species Triturus cristatus. The sequence continues at coordinate 779,286,984 of NC_140594.1, forward strand.
GCGCTTACTGGAGGTACCTAGTGGTCTAGTTTGACCCTAGGGACCCTTAGGATTCAGGGGGACTCTCAACTTAGAACAGCCACAGGGCGCGTTTACACAGTGGTGAAGGGAGGGGACGGGGCCTGAGGTGACGTGTGCAAACACGCACTATGGCATGTTTTAAATTGGGGATATAATTTCCCTTCAATACTGAGGGCCCCTGGGGGCTAACTAGCCCACCAAGTGCTTCCAGTAAGCGCCACTGAGCTGCATTGCAGAGAGGTGGTCCAGGCCGTGCCACTTTTTACACCTCTCTGCAACGCAGCTCTGTGGCACTTACTGGAGGTACCTAGTGGGCTAGTTGGACCCTAGGGACCCTCAGGATTCAAATGAACTTAATCTCCCAACTAAAAATGGACACAGGGCGTGTTTACACAGTGGTGAAGGGAGGGGACGGGGCCTGAGTTAATGTGTGCAAAAACGCCCTGTGGCCTGTTTTAAGAGGTAGATTTAATCCCCATGCCCTATTATACACTAGGGGCTTACAGAGGAGGTCATGCTGATCACAGGGGGACCCCAACGCATAATGTTCCCTAGTGTATGTAGGTGTTTTCACTGTATTCTAAGTGTCTTTTAACATAGCACTGGCTCTAGGACTGGTTAGTCAGACTCAGTTACCACCAGTATCCGTCTGAAAAAGTTGAGGGTACAGGATGATTTTGCAACAAGGCTTCTTTCTGCTCTTCTTTTTGTTCTTTCTGCACGTTATCCTTCTTCCTGCACTTATCTTCGTATTTGAGGACTTCTGTTGCTTCTTTCTGCACTTCTTTTGTTTCTTTCTGTGCATTTTTTCTTCTTTCTTCACATGTCCTATCTCTGTAGGCATAGTTAGAAATTAGCATTTAAAAAACCTTTGAAATTCACTGAAAAAACCATGGGTTTCACACACGTTATAGTTAGGAATTAGCATTTAAAAAACCTTAGAAATTCAATGAAAAAACCAAAGGTTTCACACATGTTATAGTTAGCTGGACATTTCACTCGTAAAAAACCATTGAAATTCCCCCGTTATAGTTAGTTCAGCTAACTATAACTCGCGCGCCCGCAATGCACTACTGATGACGTCACATATTACATCACTCATGACATGGTCACTGACATCACTCATGATATCACTGATCACTGATGACATCTCAAATGACATCACTGATGACATCACTGATGACATCATCCAGTGATTGTGTGTTTTTATGAAAATTATATATTTTTTATATTTATGTATATCTCAAGGTCAAAGGAAGAATAAATGGGTATATAAGTGTCTAAATGGATACTTTTTTTTGGAATTTTTTTTGTGTAACTGACTGTTTAAGTGTATCATAGTGAATACATGGCTTACTGAGTAATCTTTAAATATTTAAATATCTGTATCAGTTTCTTACTTTGTGTATAAGTGGCTGCATGGGTTGGTGAGTAGCTACATGAGTGTCTATATAGGTTATTAGTTGGTTTTTTATCACTATGAGTGTCTGAGTTTCTGTATGGTTCGGTGGGGGGTATTACTTAGTGCATAGGTGCATGAATGAGTGACTCACTGTTTGTATGTGTTGAATACAGCATGTGTGCAGGACTGTATGGGTGGATGAGTGTGTGCATGGGTGTGTTAGTGAGTGAATGACTGTCTCAATAGTGTCTTTATGAGTAACTACATATGTTTTAAACTAGTATATATGACTATTGGTGTATATAAGTGAGTATATGTGAGAGTGAGAGATTGGAAGAGTTCCTGTATGAATAAGTATGTGTTTCTATAAGTGATTGTTTAAAAGAGTAAGTATATGTAAGTTTCTGTAGAAGTAAGTGTGGTGGTGTGTGTATAACTGTATATGCAAGTAAATGGATGATTGATTCTTTATTAGCATGAGTGACTATGTGTGTGAGTTACTCTATGGATGAGTGGCATTGTGTAACGGGATGTACAGGTGTATGAGTACATATGATGAGTGAGTACATGTATGAGTGACTGTAGAGGACTGTTGGTGAATTACTGTATGTGTATGTGGTTCTTAGAATTACTGAATAGGTTGTTGTAACTGATATTGATATGTTCATTATTTTGAACATTTTAGTTTCTATTTTTGAATGTGTGTTTCAATGGTTATATTAGGGGGAGAGGAGGTCTGCCACTCTATCACAAGGATGATGTCATCAGTGATGTCATCAGTGATGTCATTTGAGATGTCATCAGTGATGTCATGAGTGATGTCAGTGACCATGTCATGAGTGATGTAATATGTGACGTCATCAGTAGTGCATTGCGGGCGCGCGAGTTATAGTTAGCTGAACTAACTATAACGGGGGAATTTCAATGGTTTTTTACGAGTGAAATGTCCAGCTAACTATAACATGTGTGAAACCTTTGGTTTTTTCATTGAATTTCTAAGGTTTTTTAAATGCTAATTCCTAACTATAACGTGTGTGAAACCCATGGTTTTTTCAGTGAATATATATATATATATTTCCAAACAACCCCTCCGATACCGAAAGGAAGAGGACACAAGGGAATTGCCTTGGAAGCGCTTTATTTAAACAGCATACTGGCATAATGCATTTTGACTTACAACATCCTTCTTCGGATGCCTCTGTTTATTTACGGGGCTGCCCCACCCACGCTTTTGTAGAGTCCTGCACCCTCCCATTGGCGGAAGCGCATAGTGTCCATGATCACATGTCTGCCTATCAGTAGCAGTGTTGTAAACACTGCAACTCCCAGAAATCACCTTGTCGGGACCAATGTTGCATGGGGAGTGTTTTGGTGATTCCGTCCAGATAGGATAATGCTGGGCAGGACAAAGCGCAAAATGGCCGGTTTGGAGAGTCCTGAATGATGAAATATCAAAAAGCGCTTCCTTTGGCCCCCGTATACATTCCAGCCTTGTAAAGATGAGTGTCCGCCAGGATGTGAACAGGAAAGCAAAGTAACCTGTTCTTCACAAAGTTACGAGCTGCATTTCACAGCAGCCCCTGCATATCTCACTCGTAGAGGCAGGCTGAGTTGAATCCAATACCTCGGAAACAAAAGAAACTGCAACAGCAGACACCAGTAATCCCTCAGCCAACTTGCGGGACGGGGCATCTTGACACGCCTCTGGCCGGCGCGAAAATATCCAAACAACCCCTCCGATACCAAAAGGAAGAGGCCACACGGGGAATTGCCTCGGAAGCTCTTTATTTAAACAGCATACTGGCATAATCCATTTCGGCTTACAACAGCCTTCTTCCGATGCCTCTGTTTATTCATGGTGCTGCCCCACCCACGCTTTTGTAGAGTCATGCACCCTCCCATTGGCGGGAGTGCATAGTGTCCATGATCACATGTCTGCCCATCAGTAGCAGTATTGTAAACACTGCAACTCCCAGAAATCACCTTGCCAGGGCCGATGTTGAATGGGGAGTGTGTTGGTAATTCCGTCCAGATAGGATAATGCTGGGCAGGACAAAGCGCAAAATGGCCGGCTTGGAAAGTCCTGAATGATGAAATATCAAAAAGCGCTTCCTTCGGCCCCCGTTTACGTTTCAGCCTTGTAGAGATGAGTGTCCGCCAGGCTGTGAACAGGAAAGCAATGTCACCTGTTCCTCGCAAAGTTACGAGCTGCATTTCACAGCAGCCCCTGCATATCTAACTCGTAGAGGCGGGCTGAGTTGAATCCAACACCTTGGGAACAAAAGAAACTGTAACAGCAGACACCAGTAATCCCTCAGCCAACTTGCGGGATTTTGGCCTCTTGACACGCCTCTGACCAGTAATCCCTCAGCCAACTTGCGGGACGGGGACTCTTGACACACCTCTGGCCGGCGCGAAAACATCCAAACAACCCCTACGATACCGAAAGGAGGACGCCACATGGGGAATTGCCTCAGAAGCGCTTTATTTAAACAGCATACTGGCATAATGCTTTACGGCTTACAACAGCCTTCTTCGGATGCCTCTGTTTATTGACGGTGCTGCCCCACCCACGCTTTTGTAGAGTCCTGCACCCTTCCATATATAAATATATATATATATATATTACGGGATATTTCGTCTAAAGCGCTCCTGTGCACCAAAGATCCAAGGAAAACAGGAACAGACGAAGGCTGACCCAGGATGCGGGTGAGAGAATTAGTTTATTTTCATATATATATATATATATATATATATATATATATATATATATATATATATATATATATATATATATATATATATATATATATATATATATATATATATATATATATAAGAAGAAAAGGTTGCCCTGCATGGGACCGCACACACGGTAAGTTCACCACTTTATTGAGGACTTGCAGGTTACACAGACTTACAGCAGGAATCCTCCCTCGGGAGCCTGACGCGTTTCGAACATCTCGTTCTTAATCATAGGCAAATCACAAACGGAGCAGCAACAGCATTGCAGAGTACTTATACCAACATCCCGCCCCAATGGGCATGTACCAAAGTGTCTTCTGGAGGTTGAAGTTCTGCAACGACAAAATAAAGCCCAAGTGGATGTTGCTGACATCCAAAGTTGTTAATTATCCCCAGCAATGAGTAAAACTTTAGCTGACAGTCACAAGTACACTGCCCATGTAGTCCAGCAACAAGGGAACCTCACCGCTCTGTCGGCAACCTCATTGCAAAGTCGCCACAAATCCGCATTTCCTCTTTAAACAGCATACTGGCATAATGCTTTACGGCTTACAACAGCCTTCTTCGGATGCCTCTGTTTATTCATGGTGCTGCCCCACCCACGCTTTTGTAGAGTCCTGCACCCTTCCATATATATATATATATATATATATATATTACGGGATATTTCATCAAAAGCGCTCCTGTGCACCAAATATCCAAGGAAAACAGGAACAGACGAAGGCTGACCCAGGATGCGGGTGAGAGAATTAGTTTATTTTCATTGTAACAGCAATGCCTGCATTACGCGTTTCAGCCTACGAAAGGCCTTGATCACATTATTATATATTCACTGAATCATAGGTTTCAGACACGTTATAGTTAGAAATTAGCATTTAAAAAACCTTCTAAATTCACAGACAAAAAATCCATAGGTTTCACGGACGTTATAGTTAGAAATTAGCATTTAAAAAACCTTAGAGATTCACTGAAAAAACCACAGGTTTCAGGCACGTTAAAGTTAGAAATTAGCATTTAAAAAACCTTAGAAATTCACTGAAAAAACCATAGGTTTCAGGGACGTTATAGTTACTTGGACATTTGACTCATATAAAACCAGAGAAATTCGCCCGTTATAATAAGTTGAGCTAACTATAACTCATGCGTCCGCAATGCACTGGTGATGACGTCACATATTACAACACTCATGGCATGGTCAGTGACATCACTCATGACATCCCTGATGACATCTCAAATGACATCACTGATGACTAGGCCTGGGCGGTAAATTCCGTTCCGCTCGCGGAATTTGCGGAATTTCGGTAATTTCACGTTCCGCGGAGAACGCGAAATTGCCCAAAATTCTGCTTTCCGCGACTTCGCGAAATTTTTTCTTGTTCGCGTTCTCAAAATGCGTGTTCGCGAGATATTTCTCCTCGAGCACGCAAACAGCAATTGTGAACAGGAAAAAAGCATCGCGAACAAGCAATTCCGCGTGTTCGCGGAATTTCTGCATGTTCGCTGAGATTTTTTACCGTTTCGCGGAGATTTGCGTAACGCGATTACGCAAATTCCGCCCACCCCTACTGATGACATCATCCAGTGAATGTGTGTTTCTGTAAAGTTTAAATATTTTTCATATATATCTATGCCAAGGTCTATTGAAGAATGAGTGGATGTAGAAGTGCCTGAATGGATTATTAGTAGATGCATGACTGACTGTATAAGTCACTGATTGAACGTATGTTACTGAATGCATGGGTTAGTGACTAAACTGTGTGAATGTCTATATTAGTCTCTCAGTTGGTGTGTAAGCAGGTGCATGGGTTGGTGAGTAGCTACATCAGTGTCTATATGGGTTATTGATTGTTTGTATGAGTATCTGTATGGGTGTATGAGTGTATATGTGGGTGGGTAGGGCGTGCCTAACTCTGTGCATACATGTCTGAATGGCTGATTTACTGGTTGTATAGATTCAAAAGTGCATCTCGGAAGGGCTGTATGGGTAGCTGACTGTGTGTACAGGCGTGTTGATTAGTGAATTGATGTCTCAGTTGTATACATGTGAGTAACTATATATGTTTTTAGACAGTATATGTGAGTGTTGGGGTGTATAATTGACCATACGTGAGAGACAGTGATTGCAAGAGTGTCTACTGTTACGAAAACCTAGAACTCGCTCTTATCGTAGTGCTTCTGAAATATATTTGGTTCTGCGCTTCATGTGTAGCCACTAAAATCTCTCACATAATGTCAAGGATGTGCTTTCCAAAAATTGTTCTGGTGATTACGAAAGCCAAAGATTCATTGTGTTACTCTTATTAGTATCTAGAAACCAGAATATTGTGTTACATTTGCCACTGCTTGTTCTTATTGTATTTGGATCAGCAAAAACAACCATTCCATGAGACTGTACTAATGCACGTTGCTAATTGCTTTTGACACGTTTGTAAACCGCTTTGCCAGTACATGAGTTATGTAAATCATCCTCAGGACACGTTTTAACTGTTTCCAGAACCATGCACGCTCAGCCCTATTTAAACCCCACCCGCCTCGATTCAGCGTTTCACTTCTCGTGAGCTCCACTCACCTGACTCCGTTCCCTGTTGGCTCCGGACTACCCGCCTTGAATCCAGGACCCAGTCCCGACAGCTTGACATCCCGGGCACTCTCAGCTTCAGGATTCCGGTGGTCACGTCTTCCGCTTCCTGGAGGTCATCACCGAACTGCCTGCACACAAAAAGAAAGGTCAACAAATCAGTTGCCTAGCAATCCTTCAAGGAAATGGAGGTAACGCTCTAAACAAATCAACATATGAGGTAAGAGCTCTTTATTTAAGTACTATTTCAACGCAAAGACTCAACGTTAAACAAACCCCATTAACCCTTCACGAACAAAAGGACACAAAGGAGTTATTTTGCATATTTGAAAAGTCAGGAATGTTTTGAGACAACACAAAAGAAAACTTTACCAGACAGATTCGGCAGCTGGCTTCGTGGTTTAGAAGCTTACAAACTACAGTGGTGAAAGTACTCTGGTGTTTTAAAAAGAACTTTGGTGCTTTAAAAAGAAGAAAGATCTTTATTTTTGGCAATACTTCATTTTTTTTATATATTGTTGAAAGCGTCTTTTTTTTTTTAACCATTCCAGAACCCCGTTTAGATCAATAGGAAAAAGACTACCAGGTATATGGTGATAATCAAGATAGCTAATAAGAGAAACATCTTGAAAAGTTGCAGTGCACATTATGTTACTCAAGTTATTTGTTTATTTGTTTATAGGGAGATAAACACTGAATACCCAAAATTCGATTACAAAATCCAGATGGTGGTTTCACAATCCAGATTCCTTCCTGTGGTATGTTCAGGAAAAGAAGCACATGTTTAATAGAGAAGCGTAAGGATAATTATACAGATTGTTATAAATTGTCTTTCTATGTTTCTTAGGACAGGTGCTCCCGAACACTAGAACACAGGAAACAGAAGTTCACCCTTACCATTGTTAGAGAGATACAACCACCGAGATTCCAGTGTTATCTTTTTCTCTCTCTCTTCCCATTTCCCCCCTTCCCCCGGATGTCTGACGGGATCGCAAGAATTATAACTCCTTGCAGTACTGACTGGCTTCAGGAGATTCTGGGACAGCCAACATCAAAGAAGGAACAACCGGAGTTCAGGTGGGTGACTTTGCACCAGAAAGCGAAGCCTAAGAACTACCCACGTTCCTTCTTCGATTCTGCACCATAGATTTGGAGGAGGGAGTGTTAGATCCATCCCGGTTAACTACATTGGTCCGCAAACTTACTGAAGAGATGCAGGAGTTATATCAAACTCTTAGACACGAGCTTGTGAAAACCAAGACCGGATTCACCAGTTGGAAGGATTCTAGTCTTGAACAAAATAAACCCCTCATTTCACCAGCCAAATTTGGTCCCACCTTTAATTACCCCTCTGCAACCTCAGGTACAAACCCAGAACAAAATCTTCAGGTTACTGTACATTCCCCCAGTCCAGTTCCATCAGCCAATCCTGAACGTTTCACTGGGGACACCAGTCGGTTTTCAATTTTTATGAGCCAGTGTCAGCTAAATTTTTTTGTGCAAACCTCAGATTTTTTCTACTGATACTTCTAAAGTAGCTTTCATTATTTCTTACCTTGGAGGAGTAGCTGCAATTTGGGCGATGCCCCTAGTGGATACAAATGAACCTTTACTACATAATTTAACAGATTTCAAGACAGTCATGTCAAGTTTATTTGCTAAACATGTGTTTATCCATGCTTCAGACAATGAGCTTTTGAATTTACGTCAAGGCTCAAAAGATCTAATTACGTATATTACCAACTTTAATAGATTATTGTCAGAAACACATTGGCCTGAAAATAAAAGGATATCGTTATTTTATCGAGGCCTCCGAGCACACAGACTCATTAGCACACATAGTAAACCTACCAGATGACTACACAGAGTTTCTAGATTTAGTAGTGAAACTTGACCATAGATTTGGAGAGCGAAAGAGCGAGAGACCAAGAGGGGAATTTAGAGCTCTACATTTTAAAACGGAAAAAAAAGAAGTAGAGGACAAAAATACTCACCCTGAACCCATGCAGATTGGGATCGTAGGAGAAAAGGAAATCTTTGCCTTTATTGTGGTAAAGCAGGACACTACGCCAAAGATTGTCCAAACAAGCCAAATAAAAGAAAGGGAGTTGCAGCTTTAGATTCAAGTTCTAGAGAAATGGAAAACTAGTTTTCCCGGAGAAAGAAGAGATCGTTTCTTCGGGAAAACCCTCAACTCAGGACTCTCATTACGCAACAAACGTCTTTACCCATACACCAAGACATTTGACAGTAAGACTAACTTTTATTATTACAATACAAGATGACACAGCTTGGCAGTCATGATAGATTCTGGCGCTACAGGCAATGTTTTTGATTTGGAGCTGGCCAGCAAGCTAGGAGTAACACGAGTCCCTAAAGTAGAACCAGAAGTAGTCCTGGCAGTTTATGGGTCAGCTTTGTCATCAGGATTAATAAAATTTCACACAACACCAATGACTATTGTTAGTGAAAATGGACACACTGAGGAACTGATTTTTGATCTCATTGATACTCCAACTTTTGGAGTTATCCTCGGAGTTCCCTGGCTAGAACAGCACAACCTCAAAATTGATTGGGTTAAAAGAACCATTACCCTAGACTCTGCATATTGCAGAAACCATTGTTACCAGACCTCCTTTGTTTTGTTCAGCGGTGCTTCCATCAGCTTCCGAACTTCCCAAAGAATACCAAGATTTCTCTGAGGTCTTTGACCCAGTACAAGCAACCAAATTACCACCCCACAGGATTTACGACTGTAGAATAGATCTAATTCCTGGTGCAGTTTTACCTTGCAGCAGAATTCATGCCCTGACCGAACCAGAGAACCAATACCTAAAGACTTACCTGGAAGAATTACTGGAAAAAGGTTTCATAAGACATTCCACTTCGCTGGTCTCCTCGCCGCTCTTTTTTGTAGCTAAGAAATCTGGCGATTTGAGAGCGTGTATTGATTACCGCGCAGTGAATAAAACAACAATAAAAAATCGGTATCCTCTACCACTGATTCCAGTTTTGTTAAATCAGGTCAAAGGGTCTAGTATTTATACTAAACTGGATTTACGCGGCGCTTATCACCTGGTCCGCGTAAAAGAGGGCAACGAATGGAAGACGGCATTCCGTACAAAATAAGGCCTGTTTGAGTATACTGTGATGCCTTTCGGGCTCTGCAATGTGCCAGCCGCATTTCAGTACTTCATTAATGAAGTTTTACATGATCTGTCAGATGTTTGCATCATAGTATACATAGATGACATTTTGATTTTTTACAAATATGAAGAAGAACATACCAAACATACAAACACAGAAACCCGGCACTCTGATTGTGTATGTATACAATTCTAGATATGGATCTCTTGGGACAGAAAAACGAAATGATGTTAGGAAATAACCCCTAACATAGAGAAAGTCCAGGAACGTACGTGTGTATTATTCAAACACTGATTTACTAATTAAAGAAATGGTCAAGAACATAAGTCAAGACATTACATCCCATATCAAAAAGTGTTCATAAAGGTAATTCGTTTTATGAAGTTCTTGGGAGTCCAGTTCTTGACATGTGGAGCATCAAAAACAGCCAACGCGCATTTCGTCCCTACTGTGACTTCCTCAAGGCTGTAAAAGTAATCATAGATACACAATATTGGTATGTACATATATAAAACAGAGACATCTGTCGTTATTTTCAATTCTAAAACCACAGAATGTCTCCTTGAAGTCAAGCAGACAGATAAAGTGAAAAAGACACCGAAAAAAGCGTGATCATAGTCAACCGAAACCAGAACTCAAAAAAGTGAGAGATCAGGAGTAAAGCAGGAATAGAAGGTAAAGGACAAACAAAGAGCGACCGGTGAACACTATTTACATCTTGGAAACTTCAAATGCGTGAACATAAACCTAACACACAGATACAAAGAATGAATCCAATAAATAATGTCATTAAAGATCAGACTCAACAAGCCCTATATTCCAGTGAGTATAAGAGAAAAAGAGACTTTTTTGGAAAGTGAAAGATTTTTAAGAAAGAAATAACATACCAAACATGTTCGATCTGTTCTGCAAAGGTTAAAAGACAATTCTTTGCATCTAAAACTTGAGAAATGTGTCTTCACTACTCGAAAAGTTGAATTTCTAGGTTATTGGCTCTCCTCAGATGGAATTACAATGGACCCAACAAAGGTAGAAGCAATCCTAAATTGGCCCACCCAAACTTCTGTAAAGGAAACTCAAAGAGTGTTGGGTTTCGCCAATTTCTACCGGCGTTTTATATCTAATTTTTCAGACATTGTAACACCGATCACTCAACTACTTTGAAAAGGCGTCAAATTCTAATGGAATTCAGATGCAGAACAAGCCTTTACAAAATTAAAAAAGGCTTTCACTTCGGCACCAATTATGATCCATCCTGATCCAGACAGACCTTTCTTTGTTGAAGCTGATGCTTCACAAACAACCCTGGGAGGGGTCTTAATGCAAAAAGATACCACAACTGGACACCTTCATCCAATTGCTTTCTATTCTCGAAAACTCTTGCCCGCAGAACAAAATTACACGATTGCTGAAAGAGAATTGTTGGCAATTAAGGCAGTGTTTCTCAAATGGAGGCATCATCTATTAGGCGCAAAACATACAGTGACTATATTTTCTGACCATAAGAACTTACAGTTCTTTTCAACAGTCAAGGCTCTAACTCCCAGACAAATGCTTTGGTTGTCATTTTTTAGTGAATTTGACTTCATTATTACTTACCGTCCCGGACAAAAACAACTTTTGTCAGATAACTTGTCAAGGTTAGTTTGTGATAAAAAGCCCAATGAAAAGATTGAACCACCAAGTATCATATCTCCAGAAAAAATAATAGCAACATCACAAGTGGACACTTTTCTCACTCAGGTAAAAACTAAGTCTCAGTCCTTAAATCATAAAGAATGGCTTTCTCAAAAACAAAATTCCGTACATGAAGGTTAGTTTTTCCACAACAAGAAATTGTTCATTCCTCAGGGAGAATTACGACAACAAATCCTAAAGTGGAATCATGATGCCTGTACTGCAGGACACCCTGGAATAAACAAAACCTTGGAACTCTGTTTGAGACATTTTTGGTGGCATAACATCAGTCAGGACATAAAACAGTTTATTAAAACTTGTCCAGTCTGTGCTAAACAGAAAGCATCCCACCAACCTCCCATTGGTTTTTTTCAACTGTTACCTATTCCACCAACTCCATGGCACACAATTAGTTTAGATTTCATTACAGATTTGCCTGACTCGCACAATTTTAGTACAATTCTAGTGGTAGTAGATCAACTATCCAAAATGGGACATTTTATCCCATTACACAAATTACCATCTGCAAGTGAATTTAGTGAAATTTTTATACAACAGATTGTAAATCTACATGGATTTCCCAGTAAGATTATTTCAGATAGGGCCCCTCAATTTATTTCAAAATTGTGGGGACAATTGTGCAAGAGGTTAGGCATCGAAATAGCACTTTCCTCAGCTTTTCACCCACAGACTGATGGCCAGAAAGAAAGGGTTAACCAGTATTTGGAACAGAGCCTACGTTGTCTGACTTCCACAGTGACATCTAGTTGGGATGAAGCTTTGCCTCTGGCAGAATTTTCTTACAACAACAGTTATCGCGCTGCACTTGGTTGTTCACCTTTCTTTTTTATTACCTGTATGCACCAACAAAGCCTACCAACCATCCTTCCTGATACTTTCGATATCATGCCAGCAGTAGCTGATCGACTACACACGTTACAAGAATATCAGGAAAAGGCCAAACAAAGTTTAGCTAAGAACAAATTAAAAATGAAATTGACAGTTGACAAACATAGGAACCAATCATCTTGTATGGTTGTCAACAAGAAATATTCAGATGGACGGCCCAAAAGAGCTAAAACCAAGATTTATAGGTCCATACAATATTGAGAAAATCTTGAATCCTGTTTCAGTTAGATTAACCTTACCTAAAGATTTCCCTATTCACCCTGTGTTCCATGTCTCATTATTGAAACCCCATGATCCTTCTACTCGACAGGACAATCCACCCCCACCAGTAATAGTTGGTGTTCACGTTGAATATGAGGTTAACCGCATAATGGATTCAAAGCGCATTCATGGTAAGCTGTATTATCTGATTGATTGGAAGGGTTATGATGTGTCAGAGCGTTCCTGGGAACCAGACAAAAATGTACATGCCCCACGCCTCATAAGGGCCTTCCATGCTTTGCACCCAGAAAAACCCCGCCCGGTAAGACGACCTTTTGGGGGGGGAAACTGGTGCGAAACCCTAGAACTCGCCCCTATCGTAGTGCTTCTGAAATATATTTGGTTCTGGGTTTCATGTGTAGCCACTAAAATCTGTCACATTATGTCAAGGATATGCTTTCCAAAAATTGTTCTGGTGATTACGAAAGCCGAAGAGTCATTGTGTTACTCTTATTAGTATCTAGAAACCAGAAAATTGTGTTACATTTGCCAATGCTTGTTCGTATTGTATTTGGATCAGCAAAAACAACCATTCCACAAGACTGTACTAATGCACGTTGCTAATTGCTGTTAACACGTTTGTAAACCGCCTTGCCGGTACACGAGTTATGTAAATTATCCTCAGGACACGTTTTAACTGTTTCCAGAACCATGCGCACTCGGCCCAATTTAAACCCCACCCGCCTTGATTCAGCGCTTCGCTTCTCGTGAGCTCCACTCACCTGACTCCGTTCCCTGTTGGCTCCGGACTCCCCGCCTTGAATCCAGGACCCAGTCCTGACATCTTGACATCCCGGAGACTCTCAGCTTCAGGATTCCAGTGGTCACGTCTTCCGCTTCCTGGAGATCATCACCGAACTTCCTGCACACAAAAAGAAAGGTCAACAAATCAGTTGCCTAGCAACCCTTCGAGGAAATAAAGGTAACGCTCTAAACAAATCAACATACGAGGTAAGAGCTCTTTATTTAAGTACTATTTCAACGCAAGGACTCAACGTTAAACAAACCCGATTAACCCTTCACGAACAAAAGGACACGAAGGAGTTATTTTGCATATTTGAAAAGTCAGGAATGTTTTGAGACAACACAAAAGAAAATTTTACCAGACAGATTCGGCAGCTGGCTTCGAGGTTTAGAAGCTTACAAACTATAGTGGTGAAAGAACTCTGGTATTTTAAAAACAACGTTGGTGCTTTAAAAAGAAGAAAGATCTTCATTGTTGGCAATACTTTATTTATTTTACATATTGTTGAAAGCTTCTTTTTTTAAATTTATTTTTTGTACCATTCCAGAATCCCGTTTAGGTCAATAGGAAAAAGACTACCAGGTATATGGTGATAATCAAGATAGCTAATAAGAGAAACATCTTGAAAAGTTGCAGTGCACATTATATTGCTCAAGTTGTTTGTTTATTTGTTTATTGGGAGATAAACACTGAATACCCAAAATTCGATTACAAAATCCAGATGGTGGTTTCAACGTCCAGATTCTTTCCTGTGGTATGTTCAGGAAAAGAAGCACATGTTTAATAGAGAAGTGTAAGGATAATTATACAGATTGTTATAAGCTGTCTTTCTATGTTTCTTAGGACAGGTGCTCCCGAACCCTAGAACAGATGTTCACCCTTACCATTGTCAGAGAGATACAACCACCGAGATTCCAGTGTTATCTTTTTCTCTATCTCTTCCCATTTCCCCCCTTCCCCCAGGGGTCAGACGGGATCGCAAGAATTATAACTCCTTGCGGTACTGGCTGGCTTCAGGGAGATTCTGGGACAGACAACATCAAAGAAGGAACAACCGGAGTTCAGGTGGGTGACTTTGCAACATCTACATACATGAATGTGTACTTGTATTAGTGATTGTATAAGAGAGTAAGTATGTGTTAGTATCTATATAAATAAGGGAGGTGGTGTGTGTATAAATAAGTCAGGTGGTGTGTATATATCTGCATAGGTGAGTACATGGGTGTGATTGATTTTTGGCATGACTGAGTAGATGTGTGAGTAACTCGATTGGATCAGTAGCACTGTGTGAATGTATGTATAGGTGTATGAGTGGATATTATACTGATGTAATGATGAGTGACAGCATGTATGAATGACTCTATGAGTGTATGTCTAGCTCACAATATATAGATAGGAATCAGTGGATGGGTATCTAGTATCTGGTATTGGTGTGTCTATAGTTTCGAAAATGGTAGTCTGTATTTTAGAGTACGTGTATCAAAGGTTATATTAGAGTGTGAGGAGGTGTCAGACTATCACGTGGATGATGTCATCAGTGATGTCATTTGAGATGTATTCAGTGATATCGTGAGTGATGTCACAGACCATGTCACGAGTGATGTAACAAGTCACGTCATCACCAGTGCATTGCGGGCGAGCGAGTTATAGTTAGCTCAACTAACTATAACAGGCACATTTCTCTGGTTTTATATGTGTCAAATGTCCAAGTAACTATAACGTCCCTGAAACCTATGGTTTGTTTCAGTGATTTTCAAAGGTTTTGTAAATGCTAATTTCTAACTATAACGTGCCTGAAACCTATGGTTTTTTCAGTGAATTTCTAAGGTTTTTAAATGCTAATTTCTAACTATAACATCTCTGAAACCTATGGTTTTTTCTGTGAATTTCGAGGTTTTTTAAATGCTAATTTCTAACTATAACGTGCCTGAAACCTATGGTTTTTTCAGTGAATTTCAAAGGTTTTTTTAAATGCTAATTTCTATCTATAACATGCCTGAAACCTAGTTTTTTCAGTGAATTTCAATGTTTTTTTAATGCTAACTTCTAATTATAATGTTCATTTAACCTATAGTTTTTTCCGACACCCAAGAAGGACACAACAACCACTGCCAAAACCCTCAGGACCTCCCCCCCGTACAACCCCTCTCCCTACTACCACCAAGGTAGTGCAGAACAGGACAGTGAACCCTCCAAAAATGGCATGGTCCCTTAGCCATATAATAGCTCAATGTTGGGACATGTGGCAATCATTTTTTCAGTAAATTTGAATTTTTTTTTAAATACTAATTTCTAACTTTAATCTTCCTGAGACCTATGGTTTTTTGTGAATTTCAAAGGTTATTTAAATACTAATTTCTATTTATAATGTTCATAAAACCTATGTTTTTCTCATTATTTGTTTTTTAAAAATGTGATATTTTGTAACTTTAATATCCTAAAAATAGTTTTTGTATTTTATGTATTTATTATTTAATGCCTTCTTGTTTTTTAAATATTAAACAACTACATGCACCCCAGCCCAGAGCCACATCTGAAGACCAACACATGTCATAGACCTACTGATCAAGAAGCTCTGACATCCAAGAACGCCACAACACCCACCACCACCCCAGGACCCCTCCTCTACCACTGAGGCAGGGCAAAACAAGACAGCAAACTTTCCGAAAAAGGCATGGCCACACAATAGCTGAATATTGGGAAAGGTGTGAACAAACTATATGTGAAGGAAGCAATTCACCCATAAATAAGAATGCACACAATGCAAAGTGTAGCGGTGATGTGCTGGACTCATCTCAGTATGCAGAACACACACCTCTCCATCTGCACAAATACTACTGGTGCTTGTAGTGTTGTGGACAGTGGACCCAACCATGTTACGTCAAACACTAGGGACGATCCCAGTCATGTAGCTGTATCGTCCCCCTGTAAGCACAAGCGTAGCTGGAGTGGGCTGGTCCTACGTACGCCACTTCGGCATAGGAGTGTGAATAAATAGGCTGGGGCTCTGGGCGTGGTTCACTTGTGAACTGTGAAGACCAACGACTGTGCCAGAGCGGCGGGCCTCACCCTGCCACAAGGCTGCCGCCATGACTGCGGGTCTCCTCGGCACAGGCCCCCTGCGAACCCAGCGGAACAGCACCGCAGACTTATGTCTGTACAGACTACTGCCTTCGATCTACACTGCGGACAGCAGGCATCACAATTCAGATGGCGTAGCGATTGCAGATGAAGCAGTCCAGTACGCAAGATACATTCCTCCCAGTACGGCCCTCTCGGACCACGCATCATGCCAGGGTGCGCACGCGCTGAGCGCAAAAGGTACCACTAACTCAGTGCACCACAAGTCATCGACACGTGGTCTTACTGAGGCAGAATTCAATAGACAAAAGACATTGCTCTGAGTGCGGTCACCCCAGACCATGCATCATCGCAGGGTACGTACACGCTGAGCTCCAAAGGTACTACTAACTCAGTGCACCATAAGTCATCGCCACGTGGCCTTATTGAGGCAGAAATCAATAGACAAAAGACATTGCTCCGAGTGCGGCCCTCCCGGACCACACATCATCGCAGGATATGTACACGCTGAGCGCCAAAGGTACTACTAACCTAGTGCACCATAAGTCATCGCCATGTGGCCTTATTGAGCTAGAATCCAATAGACAAAAGACATTGGTCCAAGTGCGGCCCTCCCAGACCACGCATCATCGCAGGGTACGTACACTCTGAGTGCCAAAGGTACTACTAACTCAGTGCACCATAAGTCATCGCAAGGAAGAGTGAACAGTTTTATGTCAGCAGTGAGGCATACTATCACTCGAAAATCACCCAAAAATACTTATAATATAAAAAGAACGCAAGAATCGAAGTACATTAATGATTACAATCCAGTAATTTTGAAGATGTGGAATGCAAATATGGACATACAATATGTTGCAGATTACTCAATTACTGTTCCTCTCATACTATCCAAATAGAAGTCCATACCTGGAAAACATATGTCAGTATAAAATACTGCAACATTATAGTTTTAGAACAAATTTTACAGAAAAAATAAATGAAGGGAAATATGCTGTAATTGGATCTGATGGATGTTTCTTATAGAATGCCAAAGGAAATGCGATTAATCACAGGAAATTAAGTTGTGATACTCCAGATAAGAGAGAGTTTTTCTATTTAGCTCTTCTGCACCTCTTCAAACCTTGGAAGACTGAAATGGAATTACTTGGAGATTCTGACTGCTATGAAGATTCTTTCAAAGCATGTAAAGACATTGCTACCAGTGAGGCCTGCCCGGACCACGCATCATCGCAGGGTGTGCAAACGCTGAGTGCTTCAGGTGCCACTAACTCATTGCACCACAAGTCATCGCCACGTGGACTTATTGAGGCAGAATTCAACACAAGCTGCAACACATGGTGCCGCTAACCCTGTTCAATAAAACCCGCCAACACATGGTGCCACTAACCCTGTTCAACACAAGCCGAATTATCCCACATGTGAAACTGTGTCCAGAGTCCTGAATGGCAGTGACACAAAGTCCGTGGCAGTGACCACAGCATCAGATTTCCTTTCACCAGTTAGGCATATTTCTATATTTAAGTCCGGCGACACGTGGTGCCACTAACCCTGTACAACACAAGGCACGACACATGGTGCCACTAACCCTGTTCAACACAAGCCGATCCCACATATGGAACTATGTCCTGAGTCCTGACTGGCAATGACCCCAAGTCCGTGGCAGCGACCACAGCAGCATACTCCCTTTGATCAGTTAGGCATATTGCCATATGCAAGGCCAGCGACCCGTGGTGCCACTAACCCTGTTCAACAAAAGCCGATCCCACATGTGGAACTGTGTCCTGAGTCCTGAATGGCAGTGACCCCAAGTCCGTGGCAGCGACCACAGCACCAGACTCCCTTTCATGAGTTAGGCATATTTCTATATGCAAGGCCGGCGACACGTGGTGCCACTAACCCTGTACAACACAAGGCACGACACGTGGTGCCCCTAACCCTGTTCAACACAAGCCAATCCCACATGTGGAACTGTGTCCTGAGTCCTGAATGGCAGTGACCCCAAGTCCGTGGCAGCGACCACAGCAGCATACTCCGTTTGATCAGTTAGCCATATTTCCATATGCAAGGCCGGCGACACAAGGTGCCACTAACCCTGTTCAACACAAGCCGATCCCACATGTGGAACTGTGTCCTGAGTCCTGAATGGCAGTGACCCCAAGTCCTTGGCAGCGACCACAGCACCAGACTCCCTTTCATCAGTTAGGCATATTTCCATATGCAAGGTCGGCAACACGTGGTGCCACTAACCCTGTTCAACACAAGCCGATCCCACATGTGGAATTGTGTCCTGAGTCCTGAATGGCAACCACCCCAAGTCTGTGGCAGTGACCACAGCACCAGACTCCCTTTGATCAGTTAGGCATATTTCCATATGGAAGGCCGGTGACACATGGTGCCACTAACTCTGTTCAACACAAGCCGATCCCACATGTGAAACTGTGTCCTGAGTCGTGAATGGCAGTGACCCAAAGTCTGTGGCAGTGACCACAGCACCAGACTCCCTTTCATCAGTTAGGCATATTTCTATATGCAAGGGTGGCGACATGTGGTGCCACTAACCCTGTACAACACAAGGCACGACACATGGTGCCACTAACCCTGTTCAACACAAGCCGATCCCACATGTGGAACTGTGTCCTGAGTCCTGAATGGCAGTGACCCCAAGTCCGTGGCAGCAACCACAGCAGCATACTCCCTTTGATCAGTTAGGCATATTTCCATATGCAAGGCCGGCGACACATGGTGTCACTAACCCTGTTCAACACAAGCCAATCCCACATGTGGAATTGTGTCCTGAGTCCTGAATGGCAACCACCCCAAGTCTGTGGCAGTGACCACAGCACCAGACTCCCTTTCATCAGTTAGGCATATTTCTATATGCAAGGCCGGCGACATGTGGTGCCACTAACCCTGTACAACACAAGGCACGACACATGGTGCCACTACTGTTCAACACAAGATGATCCCACATGTGGAACTGTGCCATGAGTCCTGAATGGCAGTGACCCCAAGTCCGTGGCAGCGACCACAGCAGCATACTCCCTTTGATCAGTTAAGCATATTTCCATATGCAAGGTCGGCAACACGTGGTGCCACTAACCCTGTTCAACACAAGCCGATCCCATATGTGGAATTGTGTCCTGAGTCCTGAATGGCAACCACCCCAAGTCTGTGGCAGTGACCACAGCACCAGACTCCCTTTGATCAGTTAGGCATAGTTCCATATGGAAGGCCGGCGACATGTGGTGCCACTAACCCTGTACAACACAAGGCACGACACATGGTGCCACTAACCCTGTTCAACACAAGCCGATCCCACATGTGGAACTGTGTCCTGAGTCCTGAATGGCAGTGACCCCAAGTCCGTGGCAGCAACCACAGCAGCATACTCCCTTTGATCAGTTAGGCATATTTCCATATGCAAGGCCGGCGACACATGGTGTCACTAACCCTGTTCAACACAAGCCGATCCCACATGTGGAATTGTGTCCTGAGTCCTGAATGGCAACCACCCCAAGTCTGTGGCAGTGACCACAGCACCAGACTCCCTTTGATCAGTTAGGCACATTTCCATATGGAAGGCCGGTGACACATGGTGCCACTAACTCTGTTCAACACAAGCCGATCCCACATGTGGAACTGTGTCCTGAGTTGTGAATGGCAGTGACCCAAAGTCTGTGGCAGTGACCACAGCACCAGACTCCCTTTCATCAGTTAGGCATAGTTCTATATGCAAGGCCGGCGACATGTGGTGCCACTAACCCTGTACAAGACAAGGCACGACACATGGTGCCACTAACCCTGTTCAACACAAGCCGATCCCACATGTGGAACTGTGTCCTGAGTCCTGAATGGCAGTGACCCCAAGTCCATGGCAGCAACCACAGCAGCATACTCCCTTTGATCAGTTAGGCATATTTCCATATGCAAGGCCGGCGACACATGGTGTCACTAACCCTGTTCAACACAAGCCGATCCCACATGTGGAATTGTGTCCTGAGTCCTGAATGGCAACCACCCCAAGTCTGTGGCAGTGACCACAGCACCAGACTCCCTTTGATCAGTTAGGCATATTTCCATATGGAAGGCCGGTGACACATGGTACCACTAACTCTGTTCAACACAAGCTGACGCCACATGTGGAATTGTGTCCTGAGTCCTGAATGTCAGTGACCCCAATCCATGGCAGCGACAACAGCAACATACTTCCTTTGATCAGTTAGGCATATTTGAATATGCAAGGATGGCGACACATGGTGCCGTAAACCCTGTTCAACACAAGCTGATCCCACATGTGGAACTGTGTCCTGAGTCCTGAATGGCAGTAACCCCAACTTCGTGGCAGTGACCACAACACCAGACTCTCTGCGATTAGTGACGCGTATTTGCATATGGAAACCCGGTGACAAGTGGTGCCACTGAACCTAAACAACGCAGGCCGGTGGGGCCACCAACCTATGCATGTGGCTGTGGGCCCTTGCTCACCACTACCTCTGGCCTACACTGCGGTCAGCAGGGCTCACAATTCAGATACAGTGGTGATTGCAGATGACGCAGTAGGCAACAGACATAGCTCCCACTGCGGCCCATTCGCACCAAGCAGCATCACAGGCTCATACACTTCAACAGTGTATTCTATACATATTTCATCTTTTCATGATACACCTACACTGCGGTCAGTAGGGCTCACAATTAAAATTAAATCTTCATTCATTAATTACAGGGTCCACTAGGCAAGTAACTATCACAGGCCTAAAACCTACACAATATACTTTTAGTATCCTTGCTTCAAGAACTTTTTTTATATCAGTTATAGCTTTAGTACAATCAACAAATTCATCTTCAAGTGCCAACAAACACTCAATAACACTCTAAACTGCAGGCAACAGAGCTCGCAATTCGAATTTTTGACATGTAGTGCCACTAACTCTGTTCAACACAAGGCGCGACACGTGGTGCCACTAACCCTGTTGAACATAAGCCGATCCCACATGTGGAACTGTGTCCTGAGTCCTTGATGGCAGTGAACCCAACTTCGTGGCAGCGACCACAGCACCAGACTCCCTTTGATCAGTCAGGCATACTTCCATATGCAAGGCCAGCAACACGTGGTGCCACTAACCCTGTACAACACAAAGCGCGACACGTGGTGCTACTAACCCTGTTCAATACAAGCCGATTCCACATGTGGAACCGTGTCCTGAGTCCTGAATGACAGTAACCCCAACTTCATGGCAGTGACCACAGCACCAGACTCCCTTCAGTTTTATTTGTTGTTGTTTTCTTTAAATAAGATATTTTATATGTAAATCTATACATGACTAAGATTCTTGTGTGTCCAACCGCACAGGGATAATTCTGGGCCCAAGAAGGTTGTTAGGGGTATATTGGTAATGTGGGAAGAGGGTGCGTTACCTGCTGATGTGAAAGGGGTATCTCTCACAGAAAGAACTCTGGTATGTTTTCCGAAATGCCTCAGACAGATGGCAGCTGACGGACTGAATCACAAAATGGCTTTTCAATGCTTATGTAGTGTGACTTATGAACAGTTCACACCTAGGCTTGCAGAGGGACAACTGCGGCCTGTCCGGCCAACTCACAGACACAGTACTACGAGCTGTCCGCTCCTAAAGGAACAGCAGCGTAGTAGCTCGCAGAGGTACAGGCACAGCAGCGCACTAGCTCGCAAAGGTAGAGAGCTGCGACCCGACAGACGGGTTTCTAACGCTATAGCTGCGAAGTGGTGATGTTGGGAAGAGGAAGCGTGAAAGGGTTATCTCACACAGACAGAGCTCAGGTATATTAAATTGCACCCGGGACCTTTCTTTTATATTTTCACTTGATGCAAGAAAGCGCGCTTTCTGGACCATGACCTTTCTCCCTACCAAACTTGCCGTAATTCCGTTCAGCAGTTTGACCTGTAGCCTTGTCTAAAGTTTCCTATGGAAAATCCATTGAGAAAACACATTTTCACACCCACACATAGCAACCTGACGCACACATACTTGCTGTTGGTGTGCAGGTCAGTGCTCTAGTTGTCAACATGTCACGGCACTCCCTGAGGGCAGGTTTGCACACATACCACACCCAACCAGCACATACATCACAGACCATGTGACCACGCAAATATAATACACCGACAACGTCACATCCTTTATTGCCCGTGGTGACAGGATGGTGGACACTCCACGGGTCTCAATCATAAAGAGTCCAAAGTTGGCAGAGGGTTAGTTGCACCCTGAGCTGTATGGCCGTCAGGGGCCTACTGCCACGTGATGCAGACTTGACTTGCACAGGGTTAGTCGCACCCTAAGTTGTATGGCCATCAGGGGCCTACCACCACGTGGCGTGGACTTGAGTTACACAAGTTTAGTCGCACCCTAAGTTGTACGGCCATCAGCGGCCTACCACCACCTGGCGCTGACTTGCGTTGCACAGGTTTAGCAGCACCCAAAGCTGATGTGGTCTCCGCCATTGATGACTCAGGACTCAGAGACATGTGTGGGATCTGCCGGGCTGCGAAGAAGCTGATGTGGTCTCCGCCATTCATGACTCAGGACTCAGCGACATCTGTGAGATCTCCCGGGCCGTGGAGCTTTGACGGGCACGTGGACTGCCCACTGGTACACACTCTGGTGGCAGCAGGTAATTATTTGGTCATGGATGCGCAGGGACAGCAGTATCTCTCTCTCTCTCTCTCTCACTTCCCTCTCTCTCTCACTCTCTTCCTTCCTTTCCTTCTCTTTCTCTATCTCCCTTCTCCCTTTCTCACTCCCTTTCTTTCCTTCCCTCTCTTTTTCACTCTGGCTCTTTTTTCCTTCTCTGTGTCTCGCTCCTTTGATGTGCGCATTACACACATCCTTATTTTGTGCTTTATTTTCCAGGATGTGTCGTCGACATTCATGCTCCCGACTGGAGTCTTCCGCCTCGTTGTTTTGTGTTCATTTTGTTAAATTTACTTTATCCTCTATATATATGTTGAAAAAAAAATTAAGTTTGGAGAAACAAATTCAATAACGTTTTTGGTTGTGACTTAAGTGATGTGTGACTCCTTCTCGTTCTTATTACTGTTATTTGGTGGTGTCCACCATGGTGTTAAATTTTGGGGCAGTTATCGCGGGAATACTGGTGATGTCTGCAGTTTGCACCTGCTTCTGAATAGTGTGTTAGATTTATCTCAACTGTAGTTGCATTAAAGTGTTGATAATGAGATGCAGAGTACGCGTTCCCGTGCAAAAACACACAAGGTCCACCTTTGTGATTTATTCTAAATACTAAAATCCTGTATTGAATTGCACTGTGGTAGTGGGTGCATTTACAGTGTACACACAAAATCAATGAAGAAATCTCATTGTATTTATATTGATTGTGAATAGTGGGTCAGGTGCTGGATCTTGATGGATACACTGCCCAGTTCATTTATTTTTCTATACACGAAAAAACCACATCACAACTTTCACAACGAAAGGCAAAAACTGCGATGTGAGACAAATTCTGATGATAAGCCGCGTTAGCACCAGAGATTTTACGCCTGCTTTTTGCTGGTGTTAAGCAGGACCACTACATGCAGCATGAAAGGGAACACAACCAAGAGCCATACCTGAACACCCATAGGTGCCATAGAGACGATGAGCATGATACACGGATACCCATGAGGGCCATAGCACTCATCGCAACAACCCCAGGACCGCCAACGCCCCCCAAACCCGCATCTGAGCAAGTATGTCCATGTGGTCATTGTGTTACCATGATAGGCACGGGCCCTGCAACATCAGTGTGCTATCTTCAGCGGACGTTACCATGTCACCTCAGCGTTGGCAGTGAGCATGGAGATGTAGCTACGCACGCATCCTCCTGCATGCACAAGCAGCAAAGGGAACGGGGTGTCTCACACATGTCCGTGTGCAAGAAGTGCGGTAAGTGTGTCTGCACGCATCCTCCTGCATGCACAAGCAGCAAAGGGAACGGGCTGTCTCACACATGTCCGTGTGCAAGAAGTGCAGTAAGTGTGTCTCTGTGTTCAGGTGTGGCCGCCACAAGGGCCCCAGCAGTCGATGTTGTAAAGTGGCATGTACCACCTCCAAACGGCAGTGTCACGGTGTGATTGGAATCCCACAGGACATGCGCAAATAGCCATTACAAAGGTGTGCTGTAGGGGTGCACGGGATACAACAGCGCAGCGCACAAAAGTGTGGGGGCTTGTGGGAGGGAGGAGCAGCTGTTTGGCAACATAACACACAGTGAACCCGCCCATGTGCCACGTGCTGGCCATCTCATCCATGATGACTAGGACCGCAGACATCCCACAACACCCACGACCGGCCTTTGTACACATCCTGTATGAATGCAGCTGTAGAAGTTACTGTAAGATCAAAGTTTCTATGTCTGAGCTATCTTGCGCTAACACATCTGCTGCTCCGAGAAGGAACTTGCAAGTGGCCACCCCCGACAGGTATGATAATATTTGCATCCATCTCCCACACTATGCACTGTCCGCTTTGAGAAAAACGTGTGGACATCCCACACTCAAAAGTCCTTCGTCGCAGATAGCATGGGTGAAATGGTCTTTACACGTACTCCTACCACAACCCTGCCCTGCACCCATTGCACACAGACCCGGCTCATTGCACCAACCTGTGCCATTTCATCCACAAGACTGGCACACGGCAAGCCAGTGCAGCTACAAGCATAGCCACTGACGTATAGCAGGGCAGGCCGAACACATGGTCGACTCCATTCCCGTCCACCTATACCTTGCACGTCTGCTGCATGTCCTGGGTGCACTGCCTTTGGCAGTGCTGCAGATCACTTACCAGCACCATATACAAGTTACCGTGTTCCAAACAAAACTTCCTCCTACTACGTATAAAATATTGCTGACACTACTTGGACAGGTGTGGCACAGCGCCCAGAGCACATGTCTTCACAGAATAGAAGTTTGGGCTCGAGGTTTCATCCCCGAGTCCAGCAGCAGCTCAATTTAGCATTTTGACACTGTAGATAATACCTCACTTAATTTCCGTACCCCGCACTTTCAGACCGGTAGGGGTCAGTAGTTCAGCGGCTTTATACCCGAGTCCAGCAGCAGCTCAACTTACGCCCCCAGCGCCATCAGACCCGTACGAGTGAGTAGTTTGCACTTTACAAATACCTAATTGATTTGATACGTGCCAATTTACCTTCGCACTCCCTGTATAACACCCCCTAAGCACCAAACCCAAGTTACAATGTTCGAAACAAAAGTTCCTCAGAGTAGGTATAACTACATGCTGACACTACTTGCACAGATGTGGCACAGCAGCCAGAGCACATGACTTCACAGCATAGGACACACAGTTTGGACTCACGCTTTCATCCCCGAGTCCGGCAGCAGCTCAGCTTAGCAGCATTTGACTCTAGACAATACCTCACATATTTTCCATACCCCAGCACGTTCAGATCAGTAGGGGTCAGTAGTTCATCCTAGAAGGTATAAACACATGCTGACACTACTTCCATAGGTTTGGTGCAACGGAGAGGGCACATGACTTCACAGCATAAGACACACAGTTTGGGCTCAAGCTTTAATCTCGGAGTCCCGCAGCAGCTCACCTAAGCAGCATCAGACTCTAGACAATACCTCACTTAATTTCCGTAGCCCAGCACTTTCAGACCGGTAGGGATGAGTAGTTCGCTTTGCACCCCTGTATAGCACACCCTAAACACCCCACAGAGGTTACAGTGCTCCTACCCTCCTCTTTCCTACTTTTTTTTGCCCTTTTTTCCCCTTACTCCCTTCGACAGAATCACAAAATGACTGCCAACACTTCCTACTTGCAACCGCTCGCACCGCTCGCAGCCAATAAGCAACAAGCTCGTGCTCGTAACTCCTCAGCCAATCAGATGGCAGAATTTCCAAATATTGATATCTGTAAATTTCGATATTTCTCCAAAACTACTGAATGGATTTACACCAAGTAAACAAAAACATGCTTTCTAGACCAAGACCCTTCTCCCTGCCAAATTTGGGGTAATTCCGTTCACCCATTCGACCTATAGCCTTGTCTAAAGTTTCCTATGGAAATTGCATGGAGAAAACATGTTTTGGGACCCCACTTTTTTCTTGGCCCCCCATGACGGATCAGCCCCAAACTTTCAACATAGGAGCTGATGTGAACAAAGAATTCGTTTGGAAAATGTCATGAAGATTCATCAAACAACGCCAAAGTTATAAGCAAAACAAAAAATGCTCTTCCTATGGAAACTTGGTCCTAACTATAACTACCTACTGGCGACCCCCAGTAGGTGATATATATATATTCACAACGTAGTTGAGTGGCGCAAAATGCCGGTATAGCTGAACCGGCGTCAATATTCACATCCAGAGTCCAATAAGTCGCGCTCTCAGGATTCATAGAAAAGATAGTTTTTTATTGCTCAAAGTTACGGGTTTCAAAAGAAACCTTCCTTAACTGGATATGAATATATATATATACACATATACATATATACATATATACATATACATACATATATATATTACCTACTGGCGGTCGCCAGTAGGTAGTTATAGTTAGGACCACGTTTCCATAGGAAAACCTCAACATTCTATTTTGAATAACTTTGGCGCCGGTCGACGAATCCTCGCGAATTTCTCAAAATAGGTGGGGCGCTACGCTCCGCTCCTACCCTGAAAGTCTCGGGGGGATCCGTCAAGCGGGGGCTGAGATAAAAGGGGGGTCCCAAAACGCGTTTTTCCCATGCATTTTTCCATAGGACCTTTAGAACGAGCTACAGCCCGAACGGCTGAACAGAATTACTCAAAATTTGGCAGAGAGGTAGTCCCTAGGTCAAGGAAGTGCCTTTTGTAGGTTTGGTGTAAATCTGTTCAGTAGTTTCTGAGAAAATAGCCTTTAAATCAATATATATATCTGAGCCCGCTTACGGTACGCTTACCGTACGCTTACGGTAAGCGTACGGTGGCGTGCGCGAGCGCGATTCTGATTGGCTCTTAGATCTTAGTAAACATTCGAATCGGCCGAAACCAGGAAGCGGCGGCCGCCATTTTCTGTGTTTCACTCTGAAAAAAAAAGAGTGAAAACAAGAAAAGGGGGCAATGAGGAGAGTTACAGACCCCCTAACATTTGTAAGGGGGTCAAAGAAGGACAGAAAAGTACAAAAAAAACATTTATTGATTTTAAAAAAAATCACGGGGTACGCGTGCGGTAAGCTTACGGTAAGCGTACGGTAGAAAAAAAAAAAAAAAAAAATGAAAATCAGATTTAAGTGTTTAGATATTAGGGGGCTCTAAAAAGAGCCGTTGTGTTTATGAAATGATTTTTTAGTGGTACCTACAAGTAAGTACCGATGCAGAGTCTAAGGTTCAAGAGGAAGACTCTGTTCCCTTCATCATTGAAGTGCACACCATCTCCTCTATAAATGTCTTGCATGTCATAACGCAAGTTGTTGTGGTAAATGGCACCCATACCATAGTCACGGAGGAAAGCAGAAACAGATTTGTTGACGTGCTTTCTTGATTTGTCATCGCACCGCGTGCCCACCGTGCGTGCACGGCACTAACTGCGTAAAGTGGGCGCGCGGTGCGCGAAGCGCACCGCGTGCTCACTGTGCGCGCACGGTGCGCGAAGCGCACCGTGCGCGCACGGAACGAACTGCGTTAAGTGGGCGCGCACGCCACGAATGGCGTAAAGTAACTTAGCATTTAAAAAACCGTACAAATTCACTGAAAAAACCATAGGTTTCACACACGTTATAGTTAGGAATTAGCATTTAAAAAACCTTGCAAATTCACTGAAAAAACCATAGGTTTCACACATGTTATAGTTAGCGGAAATTTTACTGATAAAAAACCAATGAAATTCCCCCGTTATAGTTAGTGCAGGCAACTATAACTCACGCGACCGCAATCTTCTGCTGATGACATATGTGTCTTTATGAAAAAAAAATATTTGTAATATATGTATAGCTAAAAATGTATGGAAGAAGACATGGGCAAATAAGTGTCTAAATACAGTATTAGCATCAGCAGAGGATTGCGGTCGCGTGAGTTATAGTTGCCTGCACTAACTATAACGGGGGAATTTCATTGGTTTTTTATCAGTAAAATTTCCGCTAACTATAACATGTGTGAAACCTATGGTTTTTTCAGTGAATTTATATATATATATATATATATATATATATATATCAGCGCTACCAACAAAGTCCACACTTTCGGACAAAGTACAGCACTCAGGGAATATTCCGTAGGTTTGTTTATTCAGCAACAAACAAAAGACAGACGCGTTTCAGGTTATCCTTCTTCAGTGTCTAGTTGCGCTAGCCGCGCAAGAGCATTTTGAAATCAAAAGCCATTGACGTCACTTCCCCCACCGGCATAGCTAATGCAATATTCATCTATTACATGGTGGCCATCTTAACAGGGCGAACGCACCTCCGCGTTACAGCACCCGCCTACGAGTGCCTTGGCTTCTGGTGCAACTTGGTAGCGATAATTGTTTCCAGGGCACCGCGTGAGGACACTGCAGCTGTGCATCTACACAGGAGTGAGGACTGCAACCGCAGGAGCAGAATGAGCACGGACCGTCCCTTCCAGTGAAAGCAACGGGATCGGGTAAGGCGTGCTCCTATCTATATTACAATCCTCCTCAATTACTGCATTACGAGTCCCGCGTCAGGCGTATGGGAGTCCGTTAGAAGGAAGAGTATACTCTCTCTCCCTTATATTCAAGCAAACCACAAGCAATGTTTGATGAAGCAGATCGTCGCGAGGCAGCTCATGACATCTTCAAGAAAACCACAACATCGTCATCAGTGAACCCACGGGCTGTATCTAATGAGTCAAACACTCGCAAAACTTTGCGCACACTTTTCACCAAACTCGAAAGACTCTATGAAAGGGAGGTAAGCAAGTGGTGGGAAGCCACCTCCCTCCAAAGTTACATGGATGTCGACAGAGTGCCTAGGGGCCTACGGATTTATACTGTGCCCGCTTATGAAAACCCGGATCCATGTCTCTTGGAAGAATGGACTGAATACACAGCAGCGTCATGCAAAGGCATGCTCGCAATCCTGGTTAAATTCGCGTGGAGCGACAGAGAAAAGGCATTGGTGGAAATTGCAAATCTGGAGAAAGAAATTGCTAACGATGATGACAATGCTAAACAGGAAGAGTTGAAAGAAGAAATGAAGAAGCGTTTGCAAAAATATGAATTGAAAATACGACAACGTAAGCAGGACAAATTTGAGCGCGATGAACGCGATTACGCCCAAGGTAGGATTCTGACCTTCGCAAGAAAATTTGACGAACCACGTAAAGCCATCCACAAGAAGAAATCTCCGGTACCGTCTGATAGAATAGAAACTTCCGAATCTGAAATCACGGAAAGTGAACTATCGGGAGAAGACACGACTGCCCCTCAGAGTGACAAAACGAAAAATCCTTTTCACTTGGAGTTCGATCTTATACGGCAAACGTGGCTGAGAGGCGGAAAGAGCAAGCCCCCGGAAAACGCAGACGGACAAGGAGAGGTGGCTGGTGGCGCACGAAGCAGAGGAAGAGGCAGGGGCGCATCTCGAGCGAAGCGCAGCAACAGGGGAAAACGGTGGTAGAAGAAATAAATGATCTGACCATCATTAACCTCACGCCACGTGTATTAAGCGAAGCTGAAGAAGCAGCCTTGAAACTAGGACTATCATTCTGCCCGAGCGACCGCTTAGAATACACCCAGACGCGCATCGACTTATTCAAATTTATCCGAAAAATCAAATTGCAGAAATATTTCAAATTAAAACCTTCTATAACTGAAACGAGGAGACTGAAGCAAAAACCTAGGCATAAGGTAACAGATGTCCTAACGGTCCAGGATTTGAACACAATTGAATTGCTGGAAGAACTACGAGCAGAAGAAGCAATCGCAACCACACAGAGTGAAGATTTAGTCCTGAGAGTACACCGGGCGGGCATTGAACAAGAAACACCTTTAACCACCTTCAAGCCTCCCTCTATTTTCAATCCACAAATGCCATACGATGCCATTGACTCGTTCTCTGATGCAGTACTTCATGATCTTCAGAAATTCAGAATCAAGACTGCATCCTGCACACCGAAACAACAGAGGAACTTAACCCATGAACAAGAAATGATCCTTAAAAATTTGGCTATGGATGAAAATATAATCTGTAAACCTTCGGATAAAGGTGGCAACGTAGTGTTACTTACAAGAGAACAATATTGTCGAGAATCTTATCGACAGCTGAATGACATCAGGTTCTATGAAAATACTAACAAAGAACTGTATCAAACAAGCATCACCCAGTATCATACCTTGATTTCCAAATGGCATAATCTAGGGTTGCTTGATATCAATGAATTTCTCTTCTTACGTAACAATGATACAGTCACACCTACGTTCTACCAATTACCGAAAATCCACAAAGACAAAGTTGATCCACCTGGGAGACCGATAGTCTCTTCAAAGGGCAGTTTGGCAGAGAATATGTCTATTTATATAGACAGTTTTCTTCATCCATTTGTCATACAACTCAAGTCATATGTCAAGGACACTAAAGACTTTATTTTTCATCTGATGGACATTCACTGGGAACCTACCTTTAAACTAATTGCCATGGATATCACTAGCCTATACACCTGTATTGATCACCATCAGGGTATAATGGCAATGCAATACTTCCTCAATAAAAGGCCCCTAAAATTTGCAGAACACAGTATCATGCTGCTTGAATTCATTGAATTCTGTCTCCACAACAATATTTTCCTATTTCAGGGTCAATTATTTAAACAAATCTCCGGAACAGCTATGGGCACCTGCTTCGCCCCCAGCTATGCGAATCTTGTCGTAGGCTGGTGGGAGGAGCAGGTGGCCCTTAGTAATGAAAGACAAAAATGGGCTGAACACATAGTTGTGTGGCACCGTTACATCGACGATCTTTTTCTAGTTTGGAGAGGATCAATCAAACAGGCGGAGGATTTCATTTCTGAACTTAATGATAATAATTTCAATCTTGGGTTCACATATGAAATCAGCTCCACAGAAGTCAACTATCTAGACCTGAAGGTGCAGGTGAGGGATGGCAACCTTGGAACCGAATTATATCGGAAACCAACTGCCGGTAACTCAATCTTACATGGCAGCAGTAATCACCCCCCCAAGCTGATAAACAGTATACCCTATGGGGAACTTCTCCGGCTGAAACAAAATTGTTCTAGAGAGGCTGATTTTGTGTCTGCTGCCTTAAATTGTATGGCAAGATTTCAAACTAGAGGCTATAGTCAGGAAGTTCTAAACTCAGCATTTTTGAAAGTTAACAATATCCAGAGGAAGGATCTGTTAATCCGGACTGACATCCAGACTAACAGCAAAAAAAGAACAAATTTGGAAGGTAGCAAACTTCGGATGATAACAACCTTCTCAGATGATGCTAATACTTTGAGGAGAATAATGAAAAGGAATTGGCACATTTTGCAAACTGATTCCGTAGTGGGTAAAGATATCCCAGTAGTGCCATTGATTACTTTCCGCAAATCACGGTCTTTGAGGGATAAATTGGTTCAGAGCTACCTACCACCTGTAAGTCAATCTAAAGGTGTTCTGAAAGATATGAAAGGTTTTTTCCCATGTGGGAAATGTAAAGCTTGTTGTAACAGTAAAAGAGCCCTGAGCTACACTATAGATGGGATAAAAAGACCTAAACTCATAGATAAATTTATCACTTGCACCACCACTCATGTAGTTTACTGCCTCTTGTGTCCTTGTGGACTAAAGTACATTGGCAGCACTATTCATAGTGTGAAAATGCGTATCTTGGAACATCAGCGTGCAATTATGAATAATGATAGTAATTACCCAGTAGCCAGACATTTCGCCCTTAAACATAACAGCAACAGGGAGCTGTTACAGTACTTTGGTTTGGACTGTGTATTTACTAATCCAAGAGGTGGGGATAGAGTGCAACGCTTGCGGAGACTTGAATCCCGCTACATAATTGATTTACACACCAAAACACCTTTTGGGCTGAACAGCGGAGAGGAATTAGCTGTGCATTTGGGGAGGTAATCAGGGAGATTTCAATACATCATCTCTTCTTCTTCTTCTTCTTCCTTTCTCCTTTTCCTTCTTTGTTATTCAGGAAGCTCAGGGATTATAAGATGTAAGAACATTTCATTTCTTTTCTTGTCATTATTATCTGTTTCTCCTGAGCATGTCATGACTCTTTCACACAGCAATGAGTTTATATTTCAATAGATTCTATTGGATTTTTATAATCATGCATAATAAGCTTAGGCCGATACACGGCTTTGAATGTTTAATGAATTACCTAATCCACAGTATATCTATTTTAGATCAATTGGACGATATGAAGTTTTTTGCTACAATATGTTCGCCGATCCACGGCTTAATTTTACGAACATGTGTAGCTTCTCATGACACACAATTGTGAAGCGATATTCAGAATATGTTTAGATCATCACATTGTGATTGCATTTATGCTTTTTATAGCTGGATTTGTAACAAATGTGTTGTCTTGATGATTATGATTTTACCCTTGAATGTCGAGCGATAAACAACAATAAGGGTTTATCCATATGAGTTGGTACGTTGACTTCGCCCTGTTAAGATGGCCGCCATGTAATAGATGAATATTGCATTAGCTATGCCGGTGGGGGAAGTGACGTCAATGGCTTTTGATTTCAAAATGCTCTCGCGCGGCTAGCGCAACTAGACACTGAAGAAGGATAACCTGAAACGCGTCTGTCTTTTGTTTGTTGCTGAATAAACAAACCTACGGAATATTCCCTGAGTGCTGTACTTTGTCCGAAAGTGTGGACTTTGTTGGTAGCGCTGATTTTGAACGCGGGGCACCTCCGCGTTACAGCACCCGCCTACGAGTGCCTTGGCTTCTGGTGCAACTTGGTAGCGATAATATATATATATATATATATTCACAGAAAAAACCATAGGTTTCAGGCACGTTATAGTTAGGAATTAGCATTTAAAAAACCTCAGAAATTCACTGAAAAAAACATAGGTTTCAGGGGTGTTATAGTTAGCTGGACTTTTCACTTGTACAAAACCATTGAAATTCCCCCGTTATAGTTAGTTCAGCTAACTATAACTCGTGCGCCCGCAATGCACTGCTGATGACGTCACATATTACATCACTCATGACATGGTCAGTGACATCACTCATGACATCACTGATGACATCTCAAATGACATCACTGATGACATCACTGATGACATCATCCAGTCAATGTGTGTTTTTCTGAAAATTAAATATGTTTTATATATGTATATCTCAAGGTCGATGGAAGAATAAATGGGTATATAAGTGTCTAAATGGATGATTTGTTTTTGAAAAATTGATTGTGTAACTGACTGATTAAGTGTATCATAGTGAATACATGGCTTAGTGAGTAATGTTTAAATATGTAAATATCTGTATCAGTCTCTCACTTTGTGTATAAGTGGCTGCATGGGTTGGTGAGTAGCTACATGGGTGTCTATATAGGTTATTAGTTGGTTTTTTGAGTATTAGTCTGAGTGTCTGCATGGTTCGGTGGGGGGTATTACGTAGTGCATAGGTGCATGAATGAGTGACTCACTGTTTGTATGGGTTGAACACAGCATGTGTGCAGGACTGTATGGGTGGATGAGTGTGTGTATGGGTGTGTTAGTGAGTGAATGACTGTCTCAATAGTGTCTTTATGAGTAACTACATATGTTTTAAACTAGTATATGTGACTATTGGTGTATATATGTGAGTATATGTGAGAGTGAGAGATTGAAAGAGTTCCTGTATGAATAAGTATGTGTTTCTTTAAGTGATTGTTTAAAAGACTAAGTATGTATAAGTTTCCGTAGAAGTAAGTATGGTGATGTGTGTATAACTGTATATGCAAGTAAATGTATGTTTGATTCTTTATTAGCATGAGTGACTATGTGTGTGAGTAACTCTATGGATGAGTGGCATTGTGTAACAGGATGTATAGGTGTATGAGTACATATGATGAGTGAGTACATGTATGAGTGACTGTATAGGACTGTTGGTGAATGAGTGGATGTGTATGTGGATCTTAGAATTACTGAAGAGGTTGTTGTAACTGGTATTGGTATGTCCATTGTTTTGAAAATGTTAGTCTCTATTTTTGAATGTGTGTATCAAAGGTTATATTAGGGTGAGAGGAGGTCTGCCACTCTATCACAAGGATGATGTCATCAGTGATGTCATCAGTGATGTCATTTGAGATGTCATCAGTGATGTCATGAGTGATGTCACTGACCATGTCATGAGTGATGTAATATGTGACGTCATCAGCAGTGCATTGCGGGCGCGCGAGTTATAGTTAGCTGAACTAACTATAACGGGGGAATTTCAATGGTTTTGTACAAGTGAAAAGTCCAGCTAACTATAACACCCCTGAAACCTATGTTTTTTTCAGTGAATTTCTGAGGTTTTTTAAATGCTAATTCCTAACTATAACGTGCCTGAAACCTATGGTTTTTTCTGTGAATTTCAAAGGTTTTTTAAATGCTAATTTCTAACTATGCCTACAGAGATAGGACATGTGAAGAAAGAAGAAAAAATGCACAGAAAGAAACAAAAGAAGTGCAGAAAGAAGCAACAGAAGTCCTCAAATACGAAGATAAGTGCAGGAAGAAGGATAACGTGCAGAAAGTACAAAAAGAAGAGCAGAAAGAAGCCTTGTTGCAAAATCATCCTGTACCCTCAACTTTTTCAGACGGATACTGGTGGTAACTGAGTCTGACTAACCAGTCCTAGAGCCAGTGCTATGTTAAAAGACACTTAGAATACAGTGAAAACACCTACATACACTAGGGAACATTATGCGTTGGGGTCCCCCTGTGATTAGCATGACCTCCTCTGTAAGCCCCTAGTATATAATAGGGCATGGGGATTAAAACTACCTCTTAAAACAGGCCACAGGGCGTTTTTGCACACTTTAACTCAGGCCCGTCCCCTCCATTCACCACTGTGTAAACACGCCCTGTGTCCATTTTTAGTTGGGAGATTAAGTTCATTTGAATCCTGAGGGTCCCTAGGGTCCAACTAGCCCACTAGGTACCTCCAGTAAGTGCCACAGAGCTGCGTTGCAGAGAGGTGTAAAAAGTGGCACGGCCTGGACCACCTCTCTGCAATGCAGCTCAGTGGCGCTTACTGGAGGCACTTGGTGGGCTAGTTAGCCCCCAGGGGCCCTCAGTATTGAAGGGAAATTATATCCCCAATTTAAAACGTGCCATAGTGCGTGTTTGCACACGTCACCTCAGGCCCCGTCCCCTCCCTTCACCACTGTGTAAACGCGCCCTGTGGCTGTTCTAAGTTGAGAGATTAAGTCCCCTTGAATCCTAAGGGTCCCTAGGGTCAAACTAGACCACTAGGTACCTCCAGTAAGCGCCACAGAGCTGCGTTGCAGAGAGGTGTAAAAAGGGGCTTGGCCTCAGAACACCTGGCTGCAGCGCAGCTCCCTGGCGCATACTGGAGATGCCTGTTGGGGGCGCGTTTGCAGAGTGCTGCACGGAGGGGGCATGGCCTCCGGCACGATGCCAGTCTTTTATTTATTTTAGTTTTTTAAGAAGGGGGGCTGTTTGGTTCCCCTTCTTATTCTAATTTATTGGCCCTGATGACCCCATCCCCCAGGGCCAGTCTCCTAA
Source organism: Triturus cristatus (assembly GCF_964204655.1). Classification (NCBI taxonomy): domain Eukaryota; kingdom Metazoa; phylum Chordata; class Amphibia; order Caudata; family Salamandridae; genus Triturus; species Triturus cristatus. The sequence continues at coordinate 779,323,247 of NC_140594.1, forward strand.
TTATATTTTTTTGACCCCAATCCCCAGGGCCGGCCACTGTTTTTTATTATTTTTAAAAAATATATATTTATAGACACACCTAGGACATGCTGGACAAACCGTACGTACCTATCACCATGACGATTTGCGTGATATTCATTAAAAGGCGACTATGCATGCAATGAATCCACGTGGAATGTATTTACACCACTAGTGAAGCTCTGACATGTCTGATGCCCTACCGTGCCTAATCCTGGTAGACACCCTTGTCGTTTATTTATACAAACATGGGTAGCTATTGACGGGCACATTTAATACACATGCACACCAAGCCATTCAAAGGGGATTCGACAAAAATTCGACCAAAACTATGCAAGAAACCCCCCTCACTGTTAATAAAACACACATCCACTGCCGGATGTGTAATACTTTTTATTTTACTCTCTGGAAAGGGGACGAACATCACTTGAGAGTCACAGCGTGCTCCTGACAGAGCCCAATGCTGTGTTACACCCACCATTGCCTGCCGAGTGCCACACACCTCTGTGTTGTATTCCACTAGCTAGTGCATATGCTATGACACTCTCTAGCCCATGTGCACTGTAACACCACCCCGTGAATATGTCAGGCCACACTTGTCTTTGCACGGGTTATATTGCCCCATCTAACGTGCCTTTCTCGATGCCTATGTTATAACGCACAGTGCTATGCCATACATATTACAATCTGGGATCCATATCTTTGTCACAGTGCATATGCAACGTTACACTCCCCAGCACATATTTTATATTACAACTTTAGAGACTAGTTAGGTTACACAACACTGCCCTGTGCATATTACACTCCAAGGCGCATATCGCATAGCACACGCTAGTGCCTGTGCTATCTCGCGCTCTCCAATGAATCTGTCATTGCGCACAATGTATTGCATATTATATTTCACGCCCGGTTCATCTTATATCACACTTTTTGGTGCATAGTTTATACCATACACTATATCTAGTTTTCATTTTCAATCGTGCTCTCAGGACTATGTTCTATATAACACTGTGTTCACCTACCCTTTTCACGGGCATTACATTTTGCGATAGGGGGTGGAGGGTCAGGGGGTGTTTCTGCCAAGTGAGCCCGGAGTCACAGTCACAAACGTCCTCTTCTTCCTGAATAAAAGTGAGATTATGCTGCATACTTGTTCATATTTTAAGTAGTTCTCACAGACACAATGTTTTAAAAACAATAAAGTTCCTAATACCCGCCTTCTCTGAACAGTTAGCTTGCTGCCCCATCCCCTTCCTCCCTATCCTCTGTTGTGTGAATCCATGGACTAGCCTCCTCCCTCCTGCCATGCATGGTCTGATGTGCTGCCACTGCCCTCAATTTAGTATGATGTACCAGTCCACTCCTCCTGCCCTCCATTGCCCAATTCTATGCCCCATCATTGACCTCCTGCTTAAACTCTGTGCTTAGCTTGCTGCCCCTATTCTCCTTCCCCCTGCCCTCCGATGTCTTTGTGCATGCCCCTGCTCCATCCTTTTTGCCCACCATGTCCCATGGACCTGCCACTCCTATCTACTCTGAGTGTTCTGTTGAGCTGCCACTCCCCTCCCACCTGCCTAGCATTGTCAGATGACTGTAACCTGTCCCTGCCACCTCCACCCTGCCTGTCCACATGCCATGCCCCTATCCTCTTCCTCCTGTCCTACATGGTCCATTGTACTGCCACACCCTTCTGCCCTCCCTGGTCTGTTGTGCTGCAACTGCTCCTCCTGCCTGCCCCGTGTGGTCTGTTGTGAGGTCCCTTCCCCTGAACTTTCTTGTCTGCGCACAGGTCCTGACCCTCCCTTCTATCCTCCATCGTCCTTTGTGCATGCCCCTCCACCCTCCTTCTTGCCCATCATAGCCATTGTGCTGCCACTAACCCTCCCACTTGCCATGCATGGTCTTCTGTGCTGCCATGGACCCTCCCACCTTCCCTGTGTGGTCAGTTAGCTGCCCCTGACCCCCTCCCACCTTCCCTCCATGGTCTGTGTGTATGCCATCACAGTCTCACTGTTGCTCTTCATGGTGTGTCTTGCTTCTAGTGCCCATCCTGCCTGACCTCCATGGCTATCTTGCTGCTCCTGCCCTGCCCCCTTGCCCCCAGCCCTACTCCCTCCCTCCTGGCTTGTCTGTTCCATTGTAATTCCCCTGATCCGTCCCTCCTGCCCTTTATGGTCTGTTATGCTGCAGCTTTCTCTCCTGTCTGTCCATTATGGTCAGCTAGCTACCATTGCCTCTTGCCCCTCTGTTCTCTGTTGTCCATGTGCATGGTCCTGTCCCCTCCCTCTTGCTTTCTATGGATTGTTGTGCTGCACTCCCGTCCTGCATGCCCTGTGTGGTGTATTGTGCTGCTGCAAACCCTGATGCCTTCCCTGCAGGGTCAGTTTGGTGCACCTCTCCATGTCCCTCCTGTCCTCTGTTATCCAAGTCCATGTCCCTATCCCATTTCCTTCCATGATCCAATGTACCATACTTGCGAACATTTTGAACTTGGTAAGAGGGAGATTTTGAAAAAAAACTGGGGTATTGATTTTCCCCTTTGAGTTACATTGAAAAAGAGGATATTGTAGACAGGAGACAGATCAAATAAAGCCCATTTGAGCTTAAAAACATTGGACGTTTCCTGGCTGAATCGGGTCTGTTGGCATGTATGGTTGTACTACCATTGCCTCTTCCTTCTGCCCACAATGGTCTATTACATTGCCACAGCCTTGAAGGAGGGTAGATTTTGTATCACAGGGGGCCCCTGGCCCGTTCTGTCCACACCTGAAGTATGAGACCCTTGTCCTTGCCCTGCCAGCTGCATTTGTAGGCCGTATTAAATTGACCAGCGGGTCCTGTGTTGCTATATAATTATCCTGAGACATCCTTACCACTCAGCCAGCATAAAACCCCTGTGTAGGCCCTTCTGTTCAATATGTAGGCCTCTTTGTTAAATTGACCATAGCTCTGCAATTTTAGTGTATAGCAGTCTGAAGGCAGGTCTGCGAGGCCTTCTGATCCAAACTAGTAGCCCCCACCCTACCCGAGTGCTCCGTGCTCGGTATCAAAGTTCAACATCCCACTGAAGCTGTCAACATACAGTAGGCTGCATCCTGGACTGGTACTTGCTTCCTGGGCAGGTTTCCTGCTTTTAAGGAAGTGGCAACCGCAGAGCGTCAAGTTAGGAGAACTGAGGAGATTTTACACATGAATATATTGAATTCCCGTACAATACCCATTATTTTCTGCTTGCTCTATGGAACTGACCTTTTCACCCAGTCCATTGTCAGCATTAAGTGGGTAAATGACGAAATGTCTGGTAAAATCTGCAGACGAAGCTTTTGGGTAGCATACGTAGGTAGATGTAGCGTGCAAAGGAGCCCACAAAATGATATAAAAAGGGAGCACCCACAGATATCGACGGACTACCTCGCCGTCTGTATGTAGGTTAACAGGCAGTGCAGGTTTTCCCCAAGAGCTGGGAGCTCTTGTCTTCCTTTGCTTAAAATGTCTTGCTCTGCTTTGCTTGAAGTATCTTATTCTATTTTACCTATATGAAATGTCATGTTATGTTTAACCATTGTTCTCTTTACTTTTGCATTTAAAAGATTTTGTATTGTAATTGCAGGAATGCTTGCTCTAAGAGTAAACGTGAGTGTTCCTAGGTAACATTTTCCTTGGTGTAACTTGTTTCTCATGATGCATTTATAGATGTGTTTTCTCTCTCTCTCTGTCAGTACATTAATTGAGATACAGAGAATATTATGACAGCTGTATGATTATCTGGATTCTGTATTTTGTACTTTATGTCTCTATTCTGCGGTTTCTTTGAAGTTGCATCTTCTCATTAAACTGCCATTGTATTCTGCCTCCAATTCCATGTCTCATATGTCTGTTTTCTTCATTTTTGGAGCAAGCGTTCCTAGGCACCCCGGCTCAAATTAAGGTGCCCCTTTTGTCCCTGACTCACTCTCCTGCTCAGTTCTGTGGTGGCTCCCGGGGATCTGGGGACCGCCCCTAGCTTCCTTGACCCGTAATAGATCTTCCCTCCAACAGCCTCTCTTGCAAGTCCTGTATTGTTGGTTTGTTGCCCCTGCCCCCCTTTCCACTGCCCTCCATAGTCTGTTGTGCTTCCACGGCCCTTCCTGCCTGCTCAGTGTGGTTAAATTGTTGCCTTTGCACCCTCCTACCTGCCTTCAATTTTCAGAGTCCGTGCCCCTGGCCTCTGCCTCTCAACAGTATCCTAATGAACAACTAGATTGCTAACATTCTATATTTATTACAAACGTGTGGCACGCCTGACATCATCTTGATGTAATCAAAACTGTAATACCTAGAGCATTTCCTTTAGAAATTACATATATGAGAGGGTCTTATTGGCATCAAAATTATGGTTAGTGCTCTAAAAGACTAAAATAAGGACATATTTTCTGAGTTTTCAAATAGCGACAAAGCACTTTTAAATTATTTGTTATCTTTATGTTTTTTTATCCAGTTGACCACTTGATTAAATGTTGCACTTAGGGGAGAGGATGTGGTGTTACTTCCAGAACTGCAGACTTTGCAACTGGGGAACCAGGTTGAAGTTTCTGCTTCAGCTCGACATTCTGTGATTCTGGTCAAATCACTTAGTCTCCCCATGTCTACAACCAAAATTAATTTGTTCTTGTGTGATGTAACCAATGCTCATGTAAATCACTCCAATACCTGACAAGTCTGCACTATATAACACTGCAAAAACACAAAATAATAAGTGTTTTGCACACTTCTGTCATTGGGCTATATTTGGGCTACATCTGGGTGATTTTGGGCTACATTTGGGCTCTTTTGTCTCCGGTGGCCATCTTGGGAGATTTATTTGTTATGAAGTTTCCTAATTTCCTCATGTACTGCAGTCTCCTCAGTAGGAAATGCTTTCAGTTTTTTACTTTGATTCCATCATGAAGGTATCCAGATATGTCACACATTTGCCATAAATTCTGAATGTTAGCACTCTAGTTGCTCATTAGATCACTGTAGTAAAACTACTGCACCATGGAAGTCTGCTCCTGGTATTAAAAGTGCATGTTTCAGTCTGCATGTCAGAATGTTTTAATGAAATAGAAGAGGATTTGAGAAGTCACTCAAAATGTGCCCTCATTTTCTTTCTTCAGCATTAATCATAATTTCTATGGCAAAATGAACCTCCTCATTGTGTTCCTTTTTAAATTAAATGTTTTAAGTGTTACCAGTTTATTCCAATCAAGATGGCTTCAGGTGTGCCATACTTTTGTCATAATGAAGACAGTAAGCGCTCTAGTTGTTTTTAAGAACATTCTGGGACATTCTGTCATTGGGCTATACTTGGGCTACATCTGGGTGATATTTGGGCTACATTTGGGCTCTTTTGTCTCTGGTGGCCATCTTGGGAGACATATTTGTTATGAATTTTCCTAATTTCCTTATTTACTGCAGTCTCCTCAGTAGGAAATACTTTCAGTTTTTTACTTTGATTCCATCAAGAAGGCATTCAGATGTGTCACACATTTGCCATAAATTCAGAATGTTAGCACTCTTTTTGCTCATTAGATCACTGTAGTAAAGCTACTGCTCACCAGGGAAAACTGCTGCTGGTATTGAAAGTGCATGTTTCAGTCTGCATGTCAGAATTTTTTAATGAAATAGAAGAGGATTTGAGAAGTCACTCAAAATGTGCCCTAATTTTTCTTTCTGCAGCACTAATCATACTTTTTATGGAAAAATGAACCCCCTCATTTTGTTCCTTTTTAAATTAAATGTTTTAAGAGTTACCACTTTAATCCAAGCAAGATGGCTTCAGGTGTGCCATACGTTTATCATAAGTAGGACTGTTAGCGCTCTAGTAGTTCTTTGGAACACTCTGGGAAGCTGCAGTAGAACACAAAGGAATCAACTGACAGTCTCTGCCCTTGTTGGATGTACATGTTTTACTGAGAATGTCAGACTTCATTCTCACATGACTGAGAAAGATAATGTGAATTTACAGAAAATAAGCTCTCAGTTTAGCCTATAGATCACCTTCCAAACCTCTGTGGTAAAAGCATGAGAAAATATTTTTCTCTCAATCATGATATCCCAGCAGAAGGCTTTTTCACATGGTGAAATCACCTTAGAACATACCACAATTCCTAAAATGAGTATGGTACCATCAACAAATGATTTATAATGTAACTAAAGTCTTAAAACCTTCTATTAACTGCAATGCTTTTTAATGAGGTGCTATCATGTATATTGGTCCCAAGATGGCTGCCAACACTTCTTGGATGAAGTGCTGACAGCCAATCAGATCTCAGGATGAGATGTTTGGTTAGGCTCCGCCCACATATATATATGCTTTTAAATGCTATTTTCTCAGGAAATACTGAACAGATTTACACCAGACCTGCAAAAGGCACTTCCTTGACCTTATGGCTACCTCTCTGCCAAATTTCAAGTAATTCTGTTCAGCCGTTCGGGCTGTAGCTGTGTCTAAAGGTCCTATGGAAAAATGCATGGGGAAAACGCGTTTTGGGACCCCCCTTTTTTCTCGGCCCCTGCTTGACGAATCCCCCGGAGACTTTCAGGGTAGGAGCGGAGCGTAGCGCCCCACCTATTTTGAAAATTTCGCGAGGATTCGTCGACCGGCGCCAAAGTTATTCCAAATAGAATGTTGCGGATTTCCTATGGAAACAGGGTCCTAACTATAACTACCTACTGGCGACCGCCAGTAGGTAATATATATATATATATATATATATATATATGAGGAAACCACAATCCTGACCGTACCAACTCCTCGGCGGTGGCAATCAGGTACGGACCACAGCGTGCAGTTCAATGCTGTGCTTTATTTTGATTTATGGCATCAAAAAATAATACTGTGACAAGTGCCCAGCATTACGCATTTCGACCGCGTTGCCACGGTCTTGATCACGTGACACGCCGAGGTCAGATTCAACATTAAATAGAGATTGGGTGAAGTTAATTACATTGATTCCCTCCCACAATAGACACTGAAAACACAATGTGCAGGTACGAGGATACCATCACCAATTCCAGAGATTTGCAACAAATAAATAAACCTTATTTTGCACTGGTATTCTTTAACATATATATCTAAAAATATTTGCTAATACGCCAATAATTATTGTATATCAGTTAATATAAAATTAAAACCAAGTGGTCAATAGCGATACAGTTATATCAAGCATTATAGAATAAACAGTTAAAGGAATAGCCCAAACTACAAGACTGCTAAAAATAGTCTAGTTATCATATGTCACTAAAAAGAGGGAAAGTATATAATAATAAAGTGCAAGTGCAAAAATGATACAAAAATAAACTTCATCATCTTTTAAAAAAACATAGATGAGAGTATACAGTACATTGAAATGTGGAGAGAACCATACCTGTCCTAGATCATATAATGATTAAAGTGCAAATGCAATGGAAACATAACGCAGTGCAAATTCATGGCAGTTTAACAAATACGCAAGTATATGCAAGTGCAATAAGAATAATGAAGCATTAGTACATGTTAGAGGACGTCAGAATCGTTCATCATAGACAGAAGTAATATATATAATATATACAGAACAGAAATATAGGGGGGTTATTAAAAAAACCATTTAGGAACCCGTCTAACTGGTAGCTTAAAACAATGTAAAACCCAATAAAGCCGGTAAAACAAGTATAAACCAGGTAAATTTAGTCAGACTAGGTTAAAAGCCATGTAAAAGACCGGGACTAAAATTTGGAGATCAGTTCCAATAAAACACCATAGAAGAACCATGAAAAGCATCATAACTAAGATCTTTAGAAAGTTATAAAAAGTTGTGCACGTCTTCTCCTGTGTTGAGTCCATTAAGCATCTTAGTATCTAATGTTAGAATGTAGTGGGACTCAAGGCTTCTTCTCCCAAAGAAGTCCACAGGGAAAGAATTGCACTCAGCAGGGCTTGAAATTCACTGGAAGTAGATTATTCCCCCAAGATACATCGGTAAAAAGCGTCTACCCTTTTCAGCACAGAGCCTTTGTCATGACGCTAGACCTAAGTTAGCGGGCAACTAATATACACCATTACAAATGTTAAACATAGAAAACGGGTGACTGCACCATCTATGCATATAGCCATAAATGGCGGCCATCTTACAATGTCAAAATTACTTTGTAAAACTGAAAAATCAGCATCAAAAGCATTAAATTAATTACAGTAATGCCAATTGCAATTCCTGTTTTGTAGTACTTCTACATAAAATGAAATGCACAATAAAATTAATACATTTGGTGAAATCTTCATATAATATTAACATTGTCATACTGTTGAAAAGTGTATACAGGAAATATACTGCATGCTGTATTGTCCAAATATAGTGTGTTAGATTTATCTCCACTGTAGTTGCATTAAAGTGTTGATAATGAGATGCAGAGTAAGCGTTCCCGTGCAAAAACACACAAGGTCCACCTTTGTGATTTATTTTAAATACTAAAATCCTGTATTGAATTGCACTGTGGTAGTTGGTACATTTACAGTGTACACACAAAATCAAAGAAGAAATCTCATTGTATGTATATTGATTGTGAATAGTGGTTCAGGTGCTGGATCTTGATGGGATACACTGCCCACTTCATTTATTTTTCTATACACGAAAAAACCACATCACAACTTTCACAACGAAAGGCAAAAACTGCGAAGTGAAACAAATTCTGATGATAAGCCGCGTTAGCACCAGAGATTTAACACCTGCTTTCTGCTGGTGTTAAGCATGACCACTACCTGCAGCATGAAATGCAACACAGCCAAGAGCCACACCTGAACACCCACAGGTGCCATAGAGTCGATGAGCATGATACACGGATACCCATGAGGGCCATAGCACTCATCGCAACAACCCCAGGACCGCCAACGCCCCCCAAACCCGCATCTGAGCAAGTATGTCCATGTGGTCATTGTGTTAGCATGATAGGCACGGGCCCTGCAACACCAGTGTGCTGTCTTCAGCGGACGTTACCATGTCACCTCAGCGTTGGCAGTGAGCATGGAGATGTAGCTATGCACGCATCCTCCTGCATGCACAAGCGGCAAAGGTAACGGGGAGTCTCACACATGTCCATGTGCAAGAAGTGCGGTTAGTGTGTCTGCACGCATCCTCCTGCATGCACAAGCGGAAAAGGGAACGGGGTGTCTCACACATGTCCGTGTGCAAGAAGTGCGGTAAGTGTGTCTCTGTGTTCTGGTGTGGCCGCCACAAGGGCCCCAGCAGTTGATGTTGTAAAGTGGCATGCTCCACCTCCAAACGGCAGTGTCACGGTGTGATTGGAATCCCACAGGACATGCACGAATAGTCATTACAAAGGTGTGCCGTAGGAGTGCACAGGATACAACAGCGCAGCGCACAAAAGTGTGGGGGCTTGTGGGAGGGAGGAGCAGCTGTTTAGCAACATAGCACACAGTGAACCCGCCCATGTGCCACCTGCTGGCCATCTCATCCATGATGACCAGGGCCGCAGACATCCCACAACACCCACGACCGGCCTTTGTACACATCCTGTATGAATGCAGCTGTAGAAGTTACTGTAAGGATCAAAGTTTCTTTGTCTGAGCTATCTTGCGCTAACACATCTGCTGCTCCGAGAAGGAACTTGCAAGTGGCCACCCCCGACAGATACGATAATATTTGCATCCGTCTCCCACACTATGCACTGTCCGATTTGAGAACAACGAGTGGACATCCCACACTCAAAAGTCCTTCGTTGTTATTAGCGTGGGTGAAATGGCCTTTACACGTACTCCCACCACAACCCTGCCCTGCACCCATTGCACACAGACCCGGCTCATTGCACCAACCTGTGCCATTTCATCCACAAGACTGGCACACGGCAAGCCAGTGCAGCTACAAGCATAGCCACTGACGCACAGCAGGGCAGCCCAAACACATGGTCGACTCCATTCCCGTCCACCTATACCTTGCACGTCTGCTGCATGTCCTGGGTGCACTGCCTTTGGCAGGGTTGCAGATCACTTACCAGCACCATATACAAGTTACTGTGTTCCAAACAAAACTTCCTCCTACTACGTATAAAATATTGCTGACACTACTTGGACAGGTTTGGCACAGCGCCCAGAGCACATGACTTCACAGCATAGGACACACAGTTTGGGCTCACGGTTTCATCCCCGAGTCCGGCAGCAGCTCAGCTTAGCAGCATTTGACTCTAGACAATACCTCACATATTTTCCGTACCCCAGCATGTTCACACCAGTGGGGGTCAGTAGGTCATCAGCAGGAGTTTGGTGTCCAGGGTACTGCATTGGCCCTACTAGCCTCTTTTTTGGAGGGTAGGGAGCAGAGCTTGTCGTGGGATGGTCTGCAGTCCGACCCCTTTCACTTACCGTGCGGAGTGCCACAGGGCTCTGCCTTATCTCCCACGCTCTTTAACATCTATGTTGCCCCCTTGGCCAAGCTCATTAGGGCGCACGGCTTCACGATTATCTCCTATGCTGACGATTCTCAGATTATTGTGTCCGCTGGTGACCAAGCCAATGACACGGCTATTAAATTTCACAGCTGTCTGTCAGAAATCATGAGCTGGATGCGAGAGAATTTTCTCAAAGTTAATACGGAGAAAACTGAGATAATCGAGTTTGGCAAGGGAAAACCCGTGTGGAGTGGTTCCTGGTGGCCAGCGGAGGCTGGCGAATGCCCTTGTCCCGTGCTTAAGGTCAGAAACCTGGGAGTGGTGTTTGATAATCAGCTTAATTTTTCTGCGCATGTCAGTAATCTGGCCTCTACCTGCTCCTATCTAATAAGGACATTGCGGAAGATTTTCCCTTTTATTAAATTGGATCTTCGCAGGAATGTGGTGGTAGCTTTAGTGCTGTCCAGAATGGATTACTGTAATGCATTGCTATTAGGAATCAACAAGACCTTGATGAGGAGACTGCAGGTCTTGCAGAATGCGGCAGCCAGACTTTTGCTAGACGTTCCCAGAGATCATTCCATCGCTGAGGGAATCAAGGCACTTCATTGCTCCCAGTCCAGCAACGCATAGATTTTAAGGCTCTATGCCTAGTACACAAGGCTGTGTTTGGGGGGGAGCAAAGGAGGTTCGGAAGCTTTTTGTTCCCTACTCTCCGGGTCGGGCACTTAGGTCCTCCTCTCAATCCCTCCTTAGGCTAAATCGTGTCAGAAAAGCCAGATGGGGCGGCAGAGCCTTTTCTTTTCATGCTGCCAGTCTCTGGAACAAACTTCCTGCTTCTCTGAAACTAACAGACAGTCATCAAGTCTTCGGAAAACTGTTAAAAACACGGCTTTTTAAGGTGACCCGGAGTTAATCATGGAGCTGTTTTCTCTCTACCCACCAGCGCCAAGACGCTTCGGCATTCGTTTGCGCTTTACAAGTGGCTATCCTATCCTATCCTATCCTATCCTAGAAGGTATAAACACATGCTGACACTACTTCCATAGATGCGGTGCAACGGAGAGGGCACATGACTTCACAGCATAAGACACACAGTTTAGGCTCAAGCTTTAATCTCCGAGTCCCGCAGCAGCTCACCTTAGCAGCATCAGACTCTAGGCAATACCTCACTTAATTTCCGTAGCCCAGCACTTTCAGACCAGTAGGGATGAGTAGTTCGCTTCGCACCCCTGTATAGCACACCCTAAACACCCCACAGAGGTTACAGTGCTCCTACCCTCCTCTTTACTTCTTTTTTTGCCCTTTTTTCCCCTTACTCACTTCGACAGAATCACAAAATGACTGCCAACACTTCCTACTTGCAATCGCTCGCACCGCTCGCAGCCAATAAGCAACAAGCTCGGGCTCGTAACGCCTCAGCCAATCAGATAGCAGAATTTCCAAATATTGATATCTGTAAATTTCGATATTTCTCCAAAACTACTGAATGGATTTACACCAAGTAAACAAAAACGTGCTTTCTAGACCAAGACCCTTCTCCCTGCCAAATTTGGGGTAATTCCGTTCACCCATTCGACCTGTAGCCTTGTCTAAAGTTTCCTAAGGAAATTGCATGGAGAAAACATGTTTTGGGACCCCCCTTTTTTCTCGGCCCCCCCCATGATGGATCACCCCCGAACTTTCAACATGGGAGCTGATGTGAACAAAGAATGTGTTTGGAAAATGTCATGAAGATTCATCAAACGACGCCAAAGTTATAAGCAAAACAAAAAATGCTCTTCCTATGGAAACTTGGTCCTAACTATAACTACCTACTGGCGACCCCCAGTAGGTTATATATATATATTCACAACGTAGTTGAGTGGCGCAAAATGCCGGTAGAGCTGAACTGGCGTCAATATTCACATCCAGAGTCCAATAAGTCGAGCTCTCAGGACTCATAGAAAAGATCGTTTTTTATTTCTCAAAGTTACGCGTTTCGAAAGAAACCTTCCTTAACTGGATATGAATATATATATATCCACTGAAAAAACCATAGGTTTCACACACGTTATAGTTAGGAAATAGCATTTAAAAAACCTTACAAATTCACTGAAAAAACCATAGGTTTCACACATGTTATAGTTAGCTGGTCATTTTACTCGTAAAAAACCAATGAAATTCCCCCGTTATAGTTAGTTCAGCTAACTATAACTCGCGCGCCCGCAATCCACTGCTGATGACGTCACATATTACATCACTCATGACATGGTCAGTGACATCACTCATGACATCACTGATGACATCTTAAATGACATCACTGATGACATCACTGATGATGTCATCCATGTGATAAATTAGCGCATCTTCTCACACCCTAATATAACCTTTGATACACCAACTCAAAATTTAAGAGTTCCATTCTCAAAACCATATATAGTGCAATACCAATCATTACATACCCACTTATTAACTCTTAGGTCTTCATATACCTCCACTCGCTCACCTGTACAGTCACTCATACTTACAGTCACTCCGTACAAAACTATCATATACATTTAAACACTTATATAGACACTCACACACTAACAAGTATCCATAGAGCTACTCTTACACCTACTCAGTCATGCAAATAATCACACTCCCATTTTCTCACCTATGCAGTAAAACACAGTCAAGTTCACTTACTCATAAAAATAGTATCACATTCTTTTTTTTTTTTTTTTTTTTTTTGAAAACCTTTATTAACAGTTCTATCAAGAACAAGTACGGGCCTACAACCCCCCGGGGCCGGCCGCTAAGCAATCAGAGCAAAAAACAGGCAAGTGTAAACACAGGCAGCACTTCGGGGAGCAGAATCGTAATGCTACTACCGTGAGCAAAGTAGGTAGGGCACCAGGAGAAAAAGGTTTTCATTTTATAATGAAACAAGGCAGAAGGATCAGGTGCCAAACAATTTTCAAACAGCAATTACAGATATGCAGAGTAATAAACGTAAGCGATTTACAGCAATCCATTAGGTCAATGGCGCAAACACAAGAACATCAGGATGGGGAAAAATATCATAAGCAGTTGCGCCGGCAGTCCTACGCCAGAACTCCCGGAGAGCGCTCCGGAAATTGCGGTACACACGGAGCGGCAACGAGTCATAGCAAAGGAGGTGTATCACGCTGATCCCAGAAAAGAAAAACAAAAAGAATCAGAGAAGAAAAAGGAGGCCATGGAAAAAGAGATAAAAGACTAAAGAATCCCCTCCCCCAACCCCCCGCCCTGCACCTCTGCAGATGAGTACGGCCCCCCCCCCAGCAGTGTGCCTGTCGCCCTGGAACCAGACCCGAAATATAGGAGAATAGGGAAAAAGAAGTAGGAAAAGAACCCCACCAGACGGGGGGGGTAGAGAAAGTATTAAGAAACTGGAGGAGGGCCTTCAGAACATACTCCCGGCTTCTCCCTCCCGCACGGTAAGTTTCCCCCAAAGTGAACAATAAGCGGCACAAAATCTGTCTTCTCAAAGAAAAATGGGGAGCATTATGCACCTATTATGCTGTTAGCTATGCCAGGAGAGCACGCAACCCCTGAGCCCGCCCGTCCACTAGATGACCACCCCTGAAGGATCAGCCTCATCCCTGACCACTCTTTGGGAGTCTGCCCATGCCTACCCCTCGACCCAGCACCATATCCGATGTTCCAAGGTAGAGGATTGTCCAAAAACGTCCGAGAAGCGACGCACACAGGTGGGGTGGAAGTCCCTGAGCATCAACACAGTCCGCAGCGTGGAGAAACAGGCTTCCCAGTGCTGCACAAGGATATGCACTGCACTCCAGGTCCAGGAAGGCAGAAGCAGCCAAAGCAGACAATAGTTGCTGGAGTTGTCTCTGGGTCGCAGGAGGGCACGTACGGGACGAGGCTACCACATCCCACTCAGGTCTAGTGCCTCCGGAGCAGATCAGGTCCTCAGCTGGACGAACACACTGTAGCATACTGGCCGGAGTGTCCAGCTGTGCACTAACCTCAGGGGTGGCCGCCAAAGTGTCCTCCTGTGCGCAGTGTGGGTAGTCCCTGTGTACGTGCGGACAGGCGGGCCGCCACTGCCCCAACGCCAACGCCACACCGTCGAGCTTACTCCCCAAGACCCCGACACCATGAATCAAGGAGGAGTGAAGAGCACCAAGGGCCTCGAGGAGGTCGCCGTACCCCAGCACAGCTCTCTGCGATCGCGCCGCCACACTCCCGAAAGTCGCAGTCTCACAATCCCGCTGCGGCCCAGCGGACAGGATGGTAGGCTTCATTGCAACAAGATGGCCGCCAAGTATGCCCGACCCTTACCGGGGCCGGGACCCTGGGACAAGCGTCTCGATGTCCACGTCGCTGGTGACCGGGTTCCGGGGGCAGGCGAAAAGTTATCCGTTGCGTGGTCGCGGGCAACAGTCGTCCCCACTACGGACCAGCTCCCGTAAAAATTCTGGGGCGGCCCGCAATGATCAGGGCAGGATACGGGCGGCGGCCGGGCAGCTCACCATCAAAGGCAGGGGCAGCCACCGGAGGGTCTGAGAATTGCACCCCCGGGCATGCACTCGGTCCGCTACGCATGACAGTAGAGACGACCACGACGAAATGTAGGCCGAGTTTGGCACCGCTCCGGTGGACCGACTCCACCCAGTCACAACAGGCCGCTGTTGTTGAACTGCCACCCGGCCACGGCGTCCACTCGAGGCCCCGGCTCCAGGGCCGCACAGGCCGCAAAGTTCAAATGCACATTTCTCCGGCGATACCGCAGCCAGAAACCTCGGAGTCACACAGTCGGGTGCCTCTCTCCTTCAGAAACACGACCGCGTAGCACAGGTTAAGGATCTCGTGCAGGATATCCGTGCGGGATGCGGAGGTTCACGGAGCCGGGAGTCTACGCTGCCGTCCCGGTCGCCATCTTGGCTCCTCCTAGTATCACATTCTTACACTCTTATAAAATCATTGATACAAGCACACACTCATCCATACAGTCACTTTCACAATCACACACTCTCATATCTACTCACTTATATAGTCTTACACACACATATACTGCCTTTCACATATTTAGTTAGTCACAAATGTACTACTGAGATATACATTCAATCCCTAGCACACCCACACATACACTCACTCAACCATACAGTCCATCACAGATGCACTCTTAAAACCATGCACCCATAGAATCACCCACTCACACATCTATGCATAGAGTGACACACACCCTACCAACACAAACACTCAGGAACCCATACAGATACTCAGACAACCAATCAATTACCCATATAGACACTCATATAGCTGTTCTCAAAACCATACAGCCAATTATACACCAACATACAGACACATACAGACATTTACACAGTTTAGTCACTAGTCTGCAGTAAGATACATTTAATGACTCACTTATAGAGTCAGTTACGCACCACAGAAAATCATCCATTTACACACTTGTACATCCACTTATTCTTCAACAGGCCTTTCCCTATATATATTAAACATATTAAAATTGTTCAAAAACACATACTCTATGGATGATGTCATCAGTGATGTCATCAGTGATGTCATTTGAGATGTCATCAGTGATGTCATGAGTGATGTCACTGACCATATCATGAGTGATGTAATATGTGACGTCATCAGCAGTGGATTGCGGGCGCGCGTGTTATAGTTAGCTGAACTAACTATAACGGGGGAATTTCATTGGTTTTTTACGATTAAAATGTCCAGCTAACTATAACATGTGTGAAACCTATGGTTTTTTCAGTGAATTTGTAAGGTTTTTTAAATGCTATTTCCTAACTATAACGTGTGTGAAACCTATGGTTTTTTCAGTGAATTTGCAAGGTTTTTTAAATGCTAATTCCTAACTATAACGTGTGTGAAACCTATGGTTTTTTCAGTGAATTTCAAAGGTTTTTTAAATGCTAATTCTTGAATTTGTAATTTTTTTTTATATATTTCTTTTACAAAAAAGTTCCCTATGTATACATTTATAAATCATCTGTATCCTTTAATTTGGTGTGGCTCATTTTTCTTTTGCTTTGAATTTGGATAAAGTTCAACAGCATAGTGATTATCTTCTATTAACTTATGTCCACTTTATTTCTTTTTTTTTTTCTATAAATTTTTAGGGTGCGCGCACTGAGCACGAACCTAGTACGTTTGCGTACGTTTTTCATGTATGCAGGCATACGTTATCTACATACGCATACATATGTTTTAGTGCGCGCTCGCAGCGCGCACCTAGTATGCATGCGTACGTTTTTTGTGTACGCATGCGTACGTAATATACGTACGCATACGTACATTTTAGTACGTGCTCGCAGCGCGCACCCAGTACGCATGCGTACGTACGCATGCGTGCGTCGTATGTGCTCCACGCGTTACACTCGCGTATACGCGTAGAGTACGCGCGCTGACGTTCGCGCATGCGCGCGTGCTGCGTATACGCGTTACGTACGCGCATAATACTCATGTGCATGCGCGCGTACGCGTTTGCACATGCGTAATTGCACCGTGCGCGCTCTGAGCTTGCTCCGTGCGCGCACCTCGGGTTATGTGATTAATAAAACAACACTTTTAATTGGTTTTCATTACTTTCAGTTTCAGATTGTTTCAACACCACACCCAATCCCCTCATGGCAAGTCATGTGATCAAGAAACATCACTTTTCATTGGTTCAAAGTACTTTCAGTTCCAGATTCTTCCAAAACTACACCCACTCCCCTCATTATTAGTTCTGATTCCCTTGGAGAAGGAGCTATTCTGTTTTTGTGAGACAATGGCAGAGCACCAGCCACCTTCTGAGAGTGAGCAGGAAACTCTTGAGAGACAGAGGCAGAGGAAGCAGAAAGACTCCTTTATATGGCAGTTTTTCACTTTTCCTGAGGGACAAAAGAAGGTGAATGCACCAAAGGTCACCTGCATACTTTGTCACCGCATCTTGTCACGTGGGAATGATAATAAGAAGTACTCTTTTAGTATTCACACAATGATGAGGCACGTTGAGAAAATGCATCCTGTGACTTTTCGTCAAGCTTCTGGAGCAAACCCTCCACCTGCTCAGCCGACGACATCTGCAGCAGCTCAGCCGAGCACATCTTCGGCAGCTCAGCCGAGCACTTCTTCTGCGATGGTGCCTTCACCTTCTTACACACCTCTGGATATTCGTCCTTGTTTTGGGAGGATGAGTACACGTTGCATGGATTGTGCTACTCTTATTACTATGGGTGAGAGCAGTGTTGATCTCATTCAGAGAAAATTTGAGGAGCACCCTTGCACTAGGCCATAGTTTTTTTTTTTTTTTTTCGTTTTTCTCTTCCTCTGTCCCTACATTAACTCAAGGGCTCTTTTTAGAGCCACCTAAAATCTAAACACAAAAACTTGTTTTTTGAATCTATTTGTCAATTATTTTTTTGGGGTGCGCGCACCCTGCGCGCACCCAATGACGTTTTTTTAAAAAAAAATCATTTTTTTCTACTTTAGTAAACCTTTAAGGGACTCTCTGACACAGAGAGGGGAGTGGCAAAGTAATTAAAAAAGAGATGGTGTACATTTCACAGATGAAGAGAAGAGAGTCTTCCTTTTAAACTTTAAACTCTGCATCAGTACTTACGTACCCTAAACCTATCAAAAAAGATAATAGCTCATTTTAGTGCTGCGTTTGAATTGGCTGTATTTACAAGGAGAGGAAAAGACACACAGAGTGGCTTATCCTCTCCTTGTAAATATGGAGGAGCACCCTGCACCACTAGTACGTCAAGAAAAGTGACGTAGTGGTGGCGCAGGTGGCTTGTAAATCTGCCCCAGAGATGTTAAGGAAGTTAAGGGTAAAACAGACAAACAGAGAGTGACAGATACAGAGACAGAAAGCAAACAACTGAGAAGGAGTAAGGCAGTTAAAAAGACTAAGACATATGGATACAGAGAAAGAAACATGGATGAAAAATTAGTGATGGAGGTAGTAAAGGTAGGGGAGTAGTAGAGAAGGAGTGAGGGAGTTACAAAAGAGTAGTAAAGCAGGAAGAGAGAGTGAGAAGAGAAATGAGAAAAGCAGAGTAAGGAGAGGTGAAGAAAAGGAAGCATGAAACGAAAGCAGTGACACATACAGATATGTTAAACTTACCTGACCATCAAAGTAACTTCTTTAGAAATAAATGTTTTTTTTTATTTGCAAGGAAACTGAATTACATTTTCTACATTTTCTTTCTAGTTCTGAAAAAAAGAAAAAAAGTATTAATATTCAACAATATATTTTATTAAACAGTACATGTTTTTTCATATTTAGCAAAGCAATTTTTTGCCCTTTTTTTGCTGTTTTCAGAATGTTTTGATTTTCACTGAAAATAGTGAAATCAATTGTATTCATCATTTACTGGCGGGCAAAAAAAAAAAACAATCTGAAAGATTGTTTAAAAAAGCCCCAAATGTATCCTCACTAAAACATACCTTAATAGAAATGTCAAAAATACCTTTTAAGTACATTAACAATTTTCAAGAAATAACATCTGTAAACCTTGTTGCAAAAGAACATTTTCCAAAATAATATCTGTCAAAGAAGTCCACAATTGTTTGTT
The DNA here is from genome assembly GCF_964204655.1 of Triturus cristatus. Classification (NCBI taxonomy): domain Eukaryota; kingdom Metazoa; phylum Chordata; class Amphibia; order Caudata; family Salamandridae; genus Triturus; species Triturus cristatus. Next base: position 779,342,230 of record NC_140594.1, read on the forward strand.
TTACCTTTCCTTGAGGCCAAATGGTAAGTTTAAAATCCTTTTTGAGTGAAATATCCAATTTTAATCCTTTAAAATGTAAATAATGCTTTCTTCCGATGCTGATTTTAGTATTTAAAATTTGGGTTTCAGAAAAATTAAGTAACAATTGTGTAAATCATAAGGCAAACGTTGCTTGAAAATCAATTGAGAATCATTACACAGTGTCCATCCTTTTTCACATTTAAGATAAACTGTGTAATGACCAGAAGTTATAGAAGGACCGTCATGAAAAATTATTGCAACTGCTACAAAAGTTTTTCCAGATATAGATAATTGATTACCAACAAACTTCTTTAGTAAAGTTTCCAATTTTGTTCCATCAGCTCTACAACGTTGTACCATTAAAATTACATACTGTCCATATTTCCTTAAAAATTACGTTGACAACATTTCAGATTTACAGTCAGAACATTCCATGTTGTGATTAGCATCTTTAACTAATTTACTAAAAGTCACTGTTTTACTCTCTGGTAATGATAAATATATGAACCTTTCAGAATCAACTGCTTGTGTTCATACAGTTATCACAACAATGTTCCCATTTATAAGAGACACCAAATAAATTTTCTACTTCTACCCCTTCATCTTCCAGTACCATCAGGATATACATCAAGAATTCCTGTGCATCTTGCTGGACATTTTGTGTAAACTGTGTACATCCAGAACATACATCTAAAAGATTTCTAACATCAGAAGCACTTTCTATTTTAGTTTTATCATTACTCAGCTTCTCATAAAGGAGACTCAGCAAAGAACAGAATCTTTTTTCATGATTTAGTATTATCTGCTCATTCAAACTTTCAAGATAACATACTACATTCAGCACTACATTTGCGTAGCAGTTGACACCAGAGCTATTTTCAAAATGACAACCAACAACCTCTTCCACACTGTCCTTTTTCTTTTTGCTTGCACTCACATCACTGTCTTTTTGTTTTCTCTTCTGTACATCTTCATTACAGATATTCTCAAATCTCCTTTTACGACAAACAACACGTTTTTCAAACACAGGATACTGACCTAAATGAGGAGCATAGCTTCTTCTTAATCTATTATACTCCTTTACACAGTTTGCATCAGCACTTACTTTTGAGTCATCAAAGTCTATCATGAATAAACCACATAATTTTTTCACGCGTGACAAAGCAACATATGCCATACCTTCTTTAAACACAGTAGATCCAATGTTTACAAAAGCACTATCAACAGTTAATCCTTGAGACTTGTGAATAGTTACAGCATATGCTAGAGAAATCGGAAACTGCTTCCTACGTACATATAAGTCTTTCACTAGCAAAAAACGAACTGAACAACGACTAATGACTTTAACCTCTTCGATCTGATCAAATTTTATTTTTAAGAATTCAATTCCATCTTTTTTCTGGTACTTTACAAAACCCACAACTTTACCCATAGCTCCATTCACTAAACCTTTTTCTACATCCAAATTACGTCTTAAAATTACTCTACAGTTCATACACACATAAAGATTCTTTTCCAAACCAGCTGTTTTTGAAATGTTTTTCTCCAGAGAATACAATTTAGTAGCCAATTTGCCTGTCAATATAATAGTTATTCGTTCATGTTGAATTTTATCCACAGCTTCCAGTTTTATGATCTCTTCATTTTCCAATTTCAAAAGTTCTTGATTGAATACAGAGCATTCATGTAGTGTTGGCATTAAGCAGATTACAGTATTTTTTTCAGCAATTTTCTTGTATATTTTCTCTGGAACTATTTCTTCTGTTGTAAACAAATTACTCAGCAATCGACTCTGTAATACTTTTCTGCCATGTTCTGTGAGTAGTCCAATTCTTATATCTTTCAGAATACTTGCATAGCCCTCATCATTGGCTTGCCTCATATTGGTAATGAGTTCCTTATACTCAAAATATGTCCAAATATTTACATTGCCTATACTTCCTAACGACTTTTTCGTGTCTTCATGTGTAAGTGTATGGAATACCGGTTGTCCTTTAACTGGAATAAGTTGCAAAAGATCCCCAAAAACTATGACGTGTTTTCCTCCAAATAACACGTCAAAGTCTGTCTTCAGAATTTGCTGCATTCTTAAATGCACAAAGGCAAGCATTAAGTTTGATAACATGCTTACCTCATCAATAATGAGAACTTTCATTTTCTTCAATACTCTTGAAACTTCCAAGCATGCTTCTCCTGCTAGTTTGTGGTACTGTATTTTGTTCTCGTGCTCTACTGGTAACATTAGCAAACGATGTAAGGTAACTCCTTTTATGTTATACGCTGCCAACCCAGTTGGAGCAGTAACAACACAAGACAAAATGGAATCCATTTTCTTCTGTAGGTAGCTTCTAAATACATTAATTAAGAAACTTTTTCCAGTTCCTGCTTGTCCACTCACATACATCCTGATTGGTTCAAATGATGCGCATGAGCACTCTTTCTTTTCATGTAGTAATCCGTGATCAATTTTTTTCCTGACTTCTTCATAAATTTGTGTTTGTTCTTCATTCAGTTGCTGCTCCAAATATGTTAAGTCTACTAAATCTTCCTGAGCTTGATACATAGCTGTTTCCACTTCATTCATGGCTATTGCTGCTTCATTTTCTACGATTGGTTGTCCTAGAGGATCTTGACTGAATGTCCCAGAACTTTGACTGTCTTGAGAACTTTCTCTAGCTACTTCAGCTGCAATTGTTGCTTCTTGTTCAATTTCTTCATTTAACATTTGAACATAAGTTGTGAAAGTACTGCATTCTATGCTGTCTTTGCTAGCATTGAAGGAATCTTCATAACTCTGGAATTCTCCAAGTAGTTCGTCCTCTGAAAGCCATGGTTTAAACAGCTGCAAAAGTGCCAAGTAGTAAAATTCCGTTTTGTCAGGAGTGTCGCAACTCAGCTTCCGGTGATTTATCAAACTTCCTTTTGTTTGCTTCACCAAACACCCTTCCTCACCACTGACTTTATATTTTCCATTGTTGATGTCTTCTGTGGCTTTCCGTGTAAAAATGAAGTTCTGCAGCACTTCATAGAGACACATGTTCTCAAGGTGATGACTTCTTTGTCGATAATATGTGTCCAACATGTTTGTTCTTAAAATGTCTGTACTTTCTGGTTCGAACTCTGCTAAATATTCAATTTCTCGAATAGATTTCAGTACCCGATTTCGCATTCCTGCAAGACCTAAACTTACCCAAATTATTCTTCTGGATTTCGAGTACAGACTTGCAGATGATAACCTATCTGAGCAATCGTAGGATCCAATTTCTCGATGCAATAACATCTTTAAACTGAAACTGTATAGCTTCTTACTGACAGTATTCTCGTGAGAAATCTCTTCCCACATTTCCTTCAATTCCGTTTTCTCAGATTTAGTGATGTAAGATGTGACATAGCGAGCAACAGCAATAGAATTGTCAGCCACATACTGTATATCCATGTTATCATTCCACATGGATAAAATGACTGGGTTGTAGTCATTTATATATTTTGACTCTTCTTTTCTTCTTAGGTTGTAGGTATTCTTAGGCGATTTTCTTGTAATAGTATGTCGCACAGCTGACATAAAACTGTTTACTCTTCCTTTTGAAAGAACAGGTCGAGGAAATCCAAATCGACATTTTGTGTAGAATTTATCTTTACTCTTGTACTTTCGTCGACAGTATTTTCCACACCGATGACTTTGGAAACGTAAAACTTGCTCTTTTAAATTTTTATCTTCTTTGCTTTTAGGTATAGCACATGTTGCATATTCTTCGATGAAACTTAAAACTGCATCATCAGAATCTGTTCCATATTTTGGGGCATCCTTGATCCACAACAGCATATGAATATGAGGAGCACCTCTGGCTTGGTACTCTTTTCTCCAAAAGAAATCCACAACTTCTCCAAGAGGTGGATTTTTTTTATTGCAGATGAAGGACATCATAGCCTCAAATCTATGATTGAAATATCTGCAAACATTAACCGGATCCAATGAGCACAATTCTCCTGCTGCCTTGTATTGGATGTTTTCAATATTTGAATTTGCCTCTCGAAGAAAACCCAGAAGATCATCCCAAGCGTACTCAGCACAGCTTAGGGTAAGGAACCATGTAGGAGTTCCTAAATTCCGTAACATACACTTCAATTCTCCATGGTGTCGGTACCAATATTCATTAGTCCCACGCTGACAAGCCATCAAATTGATCTATTGAGATTCCAAATGATCATCTCGCTGTTGCACTTTGTTGATAAAGTACTTTGCTGACACATTATGTAGATGTACTCCAGTTTTCAAAATGTGATTTACTGCATAAGATAGTGCAGACAAGTCACTTTCAAATAAAAGATGGAACAAATAAGGAATACTTTGACGAAATCTGGGATCTTCTGCATATAATATTGTAGTCCGATACTCCGAAGCAGGAATCTGTACTGGACGTTCATCATATCGTCCACCTTCTCCTGTAGGAAACAGTTGGGGAAAACAACGAGCTTCCAAGCTCTCCTCCCATACACTCACAGGAGTTCCTTTTGCTTTCTTAATCTGAAACAGATCAATAGCATTTCCCATAACTTCTTTAGAATGAAGAGGATGTATGCTGAAATGTTCATACATTTCTTCTTCTTTTGACTTATCCACTTTTTCAATTTGCCCAGTTGGTATTCCTGTGTCTTCTAGTATTTCTTCTTCATCTTCATCCATATAAATGGCTTCATACCATTTATTATTTTTTTTCAAATACAAATTTGCTCTTTGTACTTTTCGTACATCCACCAGCTCCTGCCAAATTTTCTTATTCTTTGTAGGTACACCATTAACCAGAATAACTAATGGTTCAGTTTCCAAAGTATCTGCATCAATTGTTTCCATATTTTTTTTCAAATCCAATGGCAAATAGACAACTCTTCCTTTTAAATCTCTTTGTAAATTCGAAGGAGGTAATTTACCAGTTTTTGGCTCCATACGCACTATGGTCTGAAATGGATGGGCACATTGAATGAGTATAGACTCATACGTATTTAAATCAGAAAGTTCTGGAGGAATATCAACCAATTCTAAATTATTATGTACAGCTCTAGCTGGCATTCTATTTTCTTCTAACTTGTTATAGCAGTATTTACAAATACGCTGATCTTCTCCCAAATCAAAACAATTTTCCAGAAATATATATGTTGCAAAATCTTTCCACTTATAATTATCTTCATTTTCTCTTTTTTTATACAGATCAACATTCCTTGTTTGATTTTTATAATGGCTTCTCCGGCAACAAATACAAGTAATATTTGGTCTTTTATTAGAGATGATAGTACATTTTGTCATTTGATCTTCAAAAATTTTACTAACAGTAAGTTCTACATTCTCTTACACATTTTCATCAATAACTGTGTCATTTTCTGCACTTTCTTGCTCTGGACCAAAGTAACAAAACTGAATTTCATCAGTAACCTTCACTACATCTGATACAGATCCACGGAACAGAGCATTATTCAACTCTTTTAACTTTAGTGCTGGACTTTTAGCAAAATACAATGTTCTCACAAACTTTCTCATTTCAGTATGATGAACAGCCAGCATCCTAAAATGGTGAAAAACACTTTGACACACTTTCCTAGATTGACAAGCCAGAGAATGTCCTTGCAAACCAGTATTCTCTCTCACTCTGCATGGATCTAGTCTTTGAAGCACCTTAATTTTCTGTTTAACACTCTTTTTACTATATTCTCTTAGAAAGTCAAGTAATTTATCAATAGATTCCTGACGCACAGTACAAATACTACTACAATTCCAAGTGTACACTGGGGCTTTAGGACGTCTCCCCATAACCTCATCAGCCATCACTTCTTCCTCATTTCTTGGAACCATTTTCTCCTTTTCCATTACACAACCATCCTTAACTTCATATGCTCTACCATTGGTGTCAACTGCATGCAACAAACTATTACTTTGAAGATAACTTTCTTCATTAAAAAATGGTTCAGTACTTGAACTATGCTTCCATTCTCCTAAGAACACTTTACAAAAGTTATTTTTTTTACTTCTCTTTTCCTTTTGCTTTGTGACTTCATTGCATTGACTAATTTATCTAATCTACGCATCCTGTTCAAAATTAAAATGAATAGGTTTTTTTTATTTCTAATGCCTTGGTAACAATACTTTCAATAAATTTATTTTTCTTATAAAATTTGGTTTTCTTCTTATATTTTTTCACATCCTTTAGCAAATTTAACATCACTCTTCTCTGAAACATTTTTCAACGAATGTTTTTAAAATCTATTTTTCGTGTTAAGTCACTCTTTCTTACTTCTGAGTCTATATTAGCATTTTGTTTTTGCTGTCGACTCTGTTGTTGTTTTGTACTTGAAACACTGTTTGAATTTATCTTTCGATCATTTTTTTTTGAAGATATTTTTTAAAAATTCTTTAGTCTGCTTAGCAGAATACTTTTTCTGTTTTCCAACATGAGCTTCTCCTCCTATTTTTTTGTTACCAGTTGTCTTCAAATATAATTGTTGTTGCTTTTCTTTTCTCTTTCTTGACTTTATAGGCATCTTTAAATTGTTTCACTGTTGCTCAGCAATACCTGCAAGAAACTAAAAAAAAATACCTTTATGTAATTTTAATTCATTACAATTTTTTTTTAGCTTTTCAAATCCTATCACATGAGCTGACCCTTTCCTACGAGTCCAAGTCTTACAAAACAAGACAAACATGAATTAAATCTCTGACAACAATTCCTGTGTGCACACAGACTCATGGCGTGATTCTAGGCAGAAAACGATATTTGATTGGCAATTTGAAAGCACATTTACTACTGTGGAGGAGCAAGTGATAATTACTGTGACAGCCTGACACATTTTTCTTATATTTTAGAGAAGCAGAAAATAGCACATGTCCTTACAGCTATTTGAGACCATGACCATGTGTTACAGGGTGAGTGATTAGACTAGAGCAAAGGAAATGAGCCTTGGTGACATTGAATCTGTTTGCGTTACACACTGCTATCTGAAACACCACACACAGCTGAGTAGTACGCACGGGAGTGTACGAGAAGCTGCTGCGTGTGTGCAAAGAGTGTGTTTCTGAAGACTATGTATTGTCAGCTGCAAGAGAGATCTGCATGGAAACTTGCACAACTGCATGAAGAGTGCAGACATGTGTATAAGAGTAGATGTGTGGTACGGGTTAATTGGATTATTGAACACGTAGGATCAACCTCAGCCATTGCAAGAATTGATGAAAAATCTACCATGCTATTTTCAAATGTGTTTGCATTCGCCTCTTATTTTTGAGATAGTGATTTCTGCTGAGTGCTAACCAACACATTTGAAGAAAACAAGCTGGCACTTTCCTGAAAGTGCAAGTTTTACAGAACAACAGCAACACAAATTAAATCTCTGACAACAATTCCTGTGTGCACACAGACTCATGGTGTGATTCTAGGCAGAAAACGATATTTGATTGGCAATTTCAAAGCACATTTACTACTGTGGAGGAGCAAGTAATAATTACTGTGACAGCCTGACACATTTTTCTTATATTTTAGCCAAGCAGAAAAGAGCACATGTCCTAACAGCTCCTTGAGACCATGACCATGTGTTACAAAAAACAAGCTGCCCCTTTCCTGCGAGTGCAAGGGTAATAGAGCAAGACCGACACAAATTAAATCTCTGATAACAATTCCTGTGTGCACACTGTCTCATGGTGTGATTCTAGGCAGAAAACAGTATTCCTGGGTGATACCAGTACACCTTAACTTATAGTGAAGACATACTCCATAATATCTAACATGTTCAAGGCACTTAAATATCTTCCTTAACATAAAATGTAAAACACAACTTTTAAAGTGGTAGGAAAATGTACCATGCTATTTTCAAATGTGTTTGCATTTGCCTCTCATTTGTTTATAACTGATTTCTGCTGAATGCTAACCATCACACTTTAAGAAAACAAACTGCCCCTTTTCTGCGAGTGCAAGGCTAACAGAACAAGAGCAACACAAATTAAATCTCTGACAACAAATCCTGTGTGCAGACAGACTCATGATGTGATTCTAGGCACAAAACAGTATTCCTCAGTGATACCACTACACCTTAACTTACAGTGAAGACATACTCCATAATATCTTACAAGTTCAAGACAGTTAAATATCTCCTAAAACACAAAATGTAAAACACAACTTTAAAACAAGAATGACAATTCTAATATTTATATCAAAAATCACCACATACATCCCCTCTCAAACTCATAACTCACCTTTAAAATTAGTTAGTTGAGAAAGAAATGTGGCACTCAAACAGCAGATTATCAGAGCCAGAATCTCAGAGCTGTACACCTCTCTCCTCTCACCACAACCAGTAAATGGCCATTTTTACCTCTCTTTTTTCACACATATACATGTTAATGTAAAATCACAGTCCTTCCCACATTTTATCAAATGGAATCACACATTTCTATTGGTTGCAACTTTCAACCCCTTTCCAAATCATCCCTTCCCCCAACATGACTTCTGCCTGCTACCATAGCAACAGGTCATGGAACACTGGTGTGAGCAGAGAGGTCAGAAGTTCAGCACACAATGTTTCTAATCCAAAGAGCAAGAGTGCTTGACTTTTCAAACCTAACAGCAAATCCAAAGTAATGTTCAGTGGGAACACATTTTTCTGTACCAATCCAAAACATGCTTTTAAAAATGTAAACATACAGCCTAGTTTTAACTGTAAAATGGTTTGAATCAGCCAATGAGTTCCTTTAAAAAAAAGTATGTATGCCTCCATTTTTCAACTGTCTTTCTTTTCATATTGCCATTCTACTGAAAGACACATCCTGAGTGCATCCTGTTCTCCTTGGAAGATGTTCACAATGTGGATTGTAGGTCATAGCTATGTCTTCTGGAGTGAAAAATTTGAAGAAAAAAGAGGTATTGTAAAAGACCTTGCTTTGCCAAATGTAGACATTAAATGGATTGGTCAGAGAGGATTAAAGTGGCACCAATTAATGCCTTTGGTGAAAACCTTTCTACATCTCCCACAGCCTAACCTTATTATTGTGCACTGTGGTGGAAATGACCTAGGCACTTTAACTGGGGTAGGTCTGGAAATGCTTATTAAGGACACCTTTCTGCAATTGATGTAACTTTTTCCACAAACTGCCTTTGTATATTCTAATATATGCCAAAGGCAAAAGTGGAACTGGTCCAACCAATTTTGTCCGCAGATTGACAAAGCAAGAAAGCACGTCAAGAAGTCTGTTTCTGCTTTCCTCAGAGACTATGGTATGGGTTCTATATACCATAACAACTTGCGTGACAACATGCAAGAAATTTATAGAGGAGACGGTGTACATTTCAATGATGAAGGGAACAGAGTCTTCCTCTTGAACTTTAGACTCTGCATCGGTACTTACTTGTAGGTACCGAAAAACACTCAATAAACACATGGGCTCTTTTTAGAGCCACCTAATATCTAAACACTTAAACTTGATTTTTATTTGTATTTTTTTTTATGTTTTTTTTCGGGTGCGCGCAGAGTGCGCGCACCTCGCGATGTTTTTAAAAAAAATTTAAATCTTTTTTTTTGCCCTTCGTGGTCCTACTGTGACCCCCTGACAATGGCTAGGGGGTCAAGAACTCCCTACCCTGTTCCCTATTCACGTTCTCCACCTTTCCTTTTCAGTGCGACAGACAAAATGGCGGCCGACACTTCCTGATTTCGACCGATTCGAATGTTTACTGACATCTAACAACCAATCAGAATTACGCTCGCGCACGGCAGGGTGCACGCACAGGGCATGCACAGTGCGCGCACCCTGCGCACGTAAAGATATTGATATGCTTTTAAATGCTATTTTCTCAGGAAATACTGAACAGATTTACACCAGACCTGCGAAAGGCACTTCCTTGACCTCATGGCTACCTCTCTGCCAAATTTCAAGTAATTCTGTTCAGCCGTTCGGGCTGTAGCTGCGACTAAAGGTCCTATGGAAAAATGCATGGGGGAAACGCGTTTTGGGACCCCCCCTTTTTCTCGGCCCCCGCTTGACGAATCACCCCGAGACTTTCAGGGTAGGAGCTGAGCGGAGCGCCCCATTAGTTTTGAAAATTTCGCGAGGATTCCTCAGCCGGCGCCAAAGTTATTCAAAATAGAATTTTGAGATTTCCTATGGAAACACGGTCCTAACTATAACTATCTACTGGCGACCGCCAGTAGATAATACATATATAATATATTACATATAATACATATATACATATATACATATATGGTGAGATGTTGCGGATGAGGAGGCTCCACAGTAACGACAAGCATCTCAAACAAGCCCAAGAAGACAGTAGATTGAGGTTTTTGGCGAGGGGTTACACCGACACCAACATTGAAGCCGCAATTAAGAAATCTATGCTTCAATCACGAGCTGAATCACTTAAGGTCAAAGATAACCATACATGCGAGAATCTCATTACATCAGACACTGAGAACATCAATACAGAACCTAACACATTGAGAGTAGTTCTACAATATAGCAGACAGCACAAAGAAATCAAAACAGTTCTACAGAAGAATTGGCCATTGGTGGTAAATGATCCAATTATTGGACCTGAATTATCGTCTAGAGTGTTGGTAACTTACAGCAGAGGGCCATCCATGAGAGACCGATTAGTCTCAACAAATCCTGAAACAATTGAGAATTCCAGTTGGCTTTCTCAACATAAGGGTTTCTTTCGCTGCAAAACGTGCAAGGCATGCCAATATGGCATTAACATGACAGAATACAAAACCCCTTTCAGTGACAAAAAACGTGTTATAAGAAAACTGCTTACATGCAAAACTGACCACGCAGTTTACGTTCTCAATTGCCCCTGCAATTTATCATATGTAGGCAGCACCAAGCTCCCTGCTCATAAACGCATACTACAGCATCTCAGGGCAATTAACAACCAAGATAACACGTATCCAGTTGCACGCCACTTTAAAGAACACCACTCATCGAACAACAAAGAACTTAAATACTTTTTGATCGATGCTATACCACCTAGCAGACGCGGCGGCAACAGAGAGATTGCCCTTAGACGTTTGGAAACACAGTATATCCTTGAACTAGACACCAAACAACCCAATGGTTTGAACATCACGGAGGACCTGTACACCTGTCTTTAAATAAAACAATGAGTGTACCTAAGCCTTTCACTAATCCATAGACAACTTATGACATAATACACAAAGTCAGCATAAACTAGTATTGTTTAAACAAGTGATCTATCCCTAGACACGAGTACAGGTAACATATGCCTCAGCAGTGATGTATGACAAAGTACAATTCTGGCACATGTGGAAGTTGAATTTAATGGAGGAATATAGCAATGCATATAAAGTAGACATTGATTATTAATTATGATAGCTAATTTTACAACATTGGGATTTTAGGATTATTTATTATAAATAATTAATTAGGTTTTAAATATTTACCTGTATACCATGTTATTTAATAATTTATTATTATTTATTGCTATTTATTGTCACTGTAAAAAGATTACATATTCAGTAGGTCTACATTCCTCCAAACATAATCAACACTGTGCCATCTCATGACAACATGGAATATACTGCATTATAATATCGCCTATGTTCAGTACTTGCAATAATCTCCATATTAATGTATTTTACACATACATATCAACGACTTGACAAATCATGACGTTACACATATATCCTTTTGGGGTGAATCGTTGGTTTTTATATCTGATCTTGAATTATCACTCAGTTTTTAGCACTTGCATTGCAATTTTTATTGTTCAATGTTTCTGCACATTTCTTGATATTTTTATTTTTAGCACTACAGTGAGGTAGCATACCATTAAGGTCCAAATCTCGTTATTGAGTCGCATTATGTTAAGTGAGGGCACAAATCAATTGCTAACTCGCTATTGACATGATATGCAAATGTCATGATATATTGTTTCATTCTAAGATTTTAGCATTTTAACTTGTGTCGTTTACATATGTCTTTAAGCAGCCGCTAGGCGCACATAAGTCTTTTTACCTTGTCTATGCTTACCTCATTGCACTGTCACTTTAAATATTGTAAGGTTACGCTGTACCCCTGTCATGTGATCAAGGTTCATTTTTCGAACCGAAACGCGTCAGACCGAACCAGCTAAATAAATCACGCATTTTGGCACTTAACTGTGGTCCGTCTCCGTCTTTGGCGCGAAGCTGCAGATGGACGGTGTAATTTGATACATATATATATATATATATATATATATATATATATATTATCTACTGGCGGTCGCCAGTAGATAGTTATAGTTAGGACCGTGTTTCCACAGGAAATCCTCAACATTCTATTTGGAATAACTTTGGCGCCGGTTGACGAATCCTCGCGAAATTTTCAAAATAGGTGGGGCGCTCCGCTCCGCTCCTACCCTGAAAGTCTCGGGGGGATTCGTCAAGCAGGGGCTGAGAAAAAAGGGGGGTCCCAAAACGCATTTTCCCCATGCAATTTTCCATAGGGACCTTTAGTCCAAGGTACAGCCCGAACGGCTGAACAGAATTACTTGAAATTTGGCAGAGAGGTAGTCCTCAGGTCAGGGAAGTGCCTTTTGCAGGTCTGGTGTCAATCTGTTTAGTAGTTCCTGAGAAAATCAAAAGTAAAATCATATATATATGTGGGCGGAGCCTAACCACACATCTCATCCTGAGATCTGATTGGCTGTCAGCACTTCATCCAAGAAGTGTTGGCAGCCATCTTGGGACCAACATACATGATAGCACCTCATTAAAAAGCATTGCAGTTAATAGAAGGTTTTAAGACTTTAGTTACATTATAAATCATTTGTTGATGGTACCATACTCATTTTAGGAATTGTGGTATGTTCTAAGGTGATTTCACCATGTGAAAAAGCCTTCTACTGGGATATCATGATTGAGAGAAAAATATTTTCTCATGCTTTTCCCACAGAGGTTTGGAAGGTGATCTATAAGCTAAACTGAGAGCTTATTTTCTGTAAATTCACATTATCTTTCTCAGTCATGTGAGAATGAAGTCTGACATTCTCAGTAAAACATGTACATCCAACAAGGGCAGAGACTGTCAGTTGATTCCTTTGTGTTCTACTGCAGCTTCCCAGAGTGTTCCAAAGAACAACTAGAGCGCTAACAGTCCTACTTATGATAAACATATGGCACACCTGAAGCCATCTTGCTTGGATTAAAGTGGTAACTCTTAAAACATTTAATTTAAAAAGGAACAAAATGAGGGGGTTCATTTTTCCATAAAAAGTATGATTAGTGCTGCAGAAAGAAAAATTAGGGCAAATTTTGAGTGACTTCTCAAATCCTCTTCTATTTCATTAAAAAATTCTGACATGCAGACTGAAACATGCACTTTCAATACCAGCAGCAGTTTTCCCTGGTGAGCAGTAGCTTTACTACAGTGATCTAATGAGCAAAAATAGTGCTAACATTCTGAATTTATTGCAAATGTGTGACACATCTGAATGCCTTCTTGATGGAATCAAAGTAAAAAACTGAAAGTATTTCCTACTGAGGAGACTGCAGTAAATGAGGAAATTAGGAAACTTCATAACAAATAAGTCTCCCAAGATGGCCACCAGAGACAAAAGAGCCCAAATGTAGCCCAAATATCACCCAGATGTAGCCCAAGTATAGCCCAATGACAGAATGTCCCAGAGTGTTCTTAAGAACAACTTGAGCGCTTACTGTCTTCATTATGACAAAAGTATGGCACACCTGAAGTCATCTTGATTGGAATAAACTGGTAACACTTAAAACATTTAATTTAAAAAGGAACACAATGAGGGGGTTAATTTTGCCATAGAAATTATGATTAATGCTGAAGAAAGAAAATGAGGGCACATTTTGAGTGACTTCTCAAATCCTCTTCTATTTCATTAAAAAATTCTGACATGCAGACTGAAACATGCACTTTTAATACCAGGAGCAGACTTCCATGGTGAACAGTAGTTTTACTACAGTGGTCTAATGACCACTGTAGTACAACTACATTCAGAATTTATGGCAAATGTGTGACATATCTGAATACCTTCATGATGGAATCAAAGTAAAAAACTGAAAGCATTTCCTACTGAGGAGACTGCAGTACATGAGGAAATTAGGAAACTTGATAACAAATAAATCTCCCAAGATGGCCACCGGAGACAAAAGAGCCCAAATGTAGCCCAAAATCACCCAGATGTAGCCCAAATATAGCCCAATGACAGAAGTGTGCAAAACACTTATTATTTTGTGTTTTTGCAGTGTTATATAGTGCAGACTTGTCAGGTATTGGAGTGCTTTACATGAGCATTGGTTACATCACACAAGAACAAATTCATTTTTGTTGTAGACATGGGGAGACTAAGTGATTTGACCAGAATCACAGAATGTCGAGCTGAAGCAGAAACTCCAACCTGGTTCCCCAGTTGCAAAGTCTGCAGTTCTGGAAGTAACACCACATCCTCTCCTCTAAGTGCAACATTTAACCAAGTGGTCAACTGGATAAAAAAACATAAAGATAACGAATAATTTAAAAGTGCTTTGTCGCTATTTGAAAACTCAGAAAATATGTCCTTATTTTAGTCTTTTAGAGCACTAACCATACTTTTGATGCCAATAAGACCCTCTCATATATGTAATTTCTAAAGGAAATGCTCTAGGTATTACAGTTTTGATTACATCAAGATGACGTCAGGCGTTCCACACTTTTGGAATAAATATAGAATGTTAGCAATCTAGTTGTTCATTAAGATACTGTTGAGAGGCAGAGGCCAGAGGCATGGACTCTGAAAATTGAAGGCAGGTAGGAGGGTGCAAAGGCAACAATTTAACCACACTGAGCAGGCAGGAAGGGCCGTGGCAGCACAACAGACTATGGAGGGCAGTGGAAAGGGGGGCAGGGGCAACAAACCAACAATACAGGACTTGCAAGAGAGGCTGTGGCAATGTAATAGACCATTGTGGGCAGAAGGAAGAGGCAATGGTAGTACAACCATACATGCCAACAGACCCAATTCAGCCAGGAAACGTCCAATGTTTTTAAGCTCAAATGGGCTTTATTTGATCTGTCTCCTGTCTACAATCTCCTCTTTTTCAATGTATCTCAAAGGGGAAAATCAATACCCCAGTTTTTTTTCAAAATCTTACCTAGTTCAAAATGTTCGCAAGTATGGTACATTGGATCATGGAAGGAAATGGGGTAGGGACATGGACTTGGATAACAGAGAACAGGAGGGACATGGAGAGGTGCACCAAACTGACCCTGCAGGGCAGGCATCAGGGTTTGCAGCAGCACAATACACCACACAGGGCATGCGGGACGGAAGAGCAGCACAACAATCCATAGAAAGCAAGAGGGAGGGGACAGGACCATGCACATGGACAACAGAGAACAGAGGGGCAAGAGGCAATGGTAGCTAGCTGACCATAATGGACAGACAGGAGAGAAAGCTTGAGCATAACAGACCATAAGGGGCAGGAGGGACGGATCGGGGCATTACAATGGAACAGACAAGCCAGTAGGGAGGGAGTAGGGGTCTGCACATGTAAAAAGAGGGCTGGGGGCAAGGAGGCAGGGCAGGAGCAGCAAGATAGCCATGGAGGTCAGGCAGGATGGGCACTAGAAGGAAGACACACCATGAAGAGCAATACTGAGACTGTGTTGGCATACACACAGACCATGGAGGGAAGGTGGGAGGGGGTCAGGGGCAGCTAACTGACCACACAGGGAAGGTGGGAGCGGCCATGGCAGCACAGAAGACCATGCATGGCAAGTGGGAGGGTTAGTGGCAGCACAATGGCTATGATGGGCAAGAAGGAGGGTGCAGGGGCATGCACAAAGGACGATGGAGGATAGAAGGGAGGGTCAGGACCTGTGCACAGACAAGAAAGTTCAGGGAAAGGGGCCTCACAACACACCGCACGGGGCAGGCAGGAGGAGCAGTTGCAGCACAACAGACCAGGGAGGGCAGAAGGTGTGGCAGTACAATGGACCATGTAGGACAGGAGGAAGAGGATAGGGGCATGGCATGTGGACAGGCAGGGTGGAGGTGGCAGGGACAGGTTACAGTCATCTGACAATGCTAGGCAGGTGGGAGGGGAGTGGCAGCTCAACAGAACACTCAGAGTAGATAGGAGTGGCAGGTCCATGGAACATAGTGGGCAAAAAGGATGGAGCAGGGGCATGCACAAAGACATCGGAGGGCAGGGGGAAGGAGAATAGGGGCAGCAAGCTAAGCACAGAGTTTAAGCAGGAGGTCAATGATGGGGCATAGAATTGGCCAATGGAGGGCAGGAGGAGTGGACTGGTACATCATACTAAATTGAGGGCAGTGGCAGCACATCAGACCATGCATGGCAGGAGGGAGGAGGCTAGTCCATGGATTCACACAACAGAGGATAGGGAGGAGGGGGATGGGGCAGCAAGCTAACTGTTCAGAGAAGGCGGGTATTAGGAACTTTATTGTTTTTAAAACGTGTGTCTGTGCGAACTACTTAAAATATGAACAAGTATGCAGCATAATCTCACTTTTATTCAGGAAGAAGAGGACGTTTGTGACTGTGACTCCGGGCTCACTAGGCAGAAACACCCCCTGACCCTCCACGCCCTATCGCAAAATGTAATGCCCGTGAAAAGGGTAGGTGAACACAGTGTTATATAGAACATAGTCCTGAGAGCACGATTGAAAATGAAAACTAGATATAGTGTATGGTATAAACTATGCACCAAAAAGTGTGATATAAGATGAACCGGCGTGAAATATAATATGCAATACATTGTGCGCAATTACAGATTCATTGGAGAGCGTGAGATAGCACAGGCACTAGCGCGTGCTATGCGATATGCGCCTTGGAGTGTAATATGCACAGGGCAGTGTTGTGTAACCTAACTAGTCTCTAAAGTTGTAATATAAAATATGTGCTGGGGAGTGTAACGTTGCATATGCACTGTGACAAAGATATGGATCCCAGATTGTAATATGTATGGCATAGCACTGTGCGTTATAACATAGGCATCGAGGAAGGCACGTTAGATGGGGCAATATAACCCGTGCGAAGACAAGTGTGGCATGACATATTCACGGGGTGGTGTTACAGTGCACATGGGCTAGAGAGTGTCATAGCATATGCACTAGCTAGTGGAATACAACACAGAGGTGTGTGGCACTCAGCAGGCAATGGTGGGTGTAACAAAGCATTGGGCTCTGCCAGGAGAGCGCTGTGACTCTCAAGTGATGTTCGTCCCCTTTCCAGAGAGTAAAATAAAAAGTATTACACATCCGGCAGTGGATGAGTGTTTTATTAACCGTGAGGGAGGTTTCTTGCATAGTTTTGGTCGAATTTTTGTCGAATCCCCTTTGAATGGCTTGGTGTGCATGTGTATTAAATGTGCCCGTCAATAGCTACCCATGTTTGTATAAATAAACGACAAGGGTGTCTACCGGGATTAGGCACGGTAGGGCATCAGACATGTCAGAGCTTCACTAGTGGTGTAAATACATTCCACGTGGATTCATTGTATGCATAGTCGCCTTTTAATGAATATCACGCAAATCGTCATGGTGATAGGTACGTACGATTTGTCCAGCATGTCCTAGGTGTGTCTATAAATATATATTTTTTTAAAACAATAAAAAACAGTGGCCGGCCCTGGGGATTGGGGTCAAAAAAATATAATTAGGAGACAGGCCCTGGGGGATGGAGTCATCAGGTCGAATAAATTAGAATAAGAAGGGGAACCACACAGCCCCCCTTCTTAAAAAATTAAAATAAATAAAAGACTGGCATCGTGCCGGAGGCCACGCCCCCTCCTTGCAGCACTCTGCAAACGCGCCCCCTGGCGAATTGTAAGTTGGGGAATTAATTCCTCTTCAATACTGAGGGTCCCTGAGGGTCAACTAGCCCAACAGGCATCTCCAGTATGCGCCAGGGAGCTGCGCTGCAGACAGGTGTTCTGAGGCCAAGCACCTTTTTACACCTCTCTGCAACGCAGCTCTGTGGCGCTTACTGGAGGTACCTAGTGGTCTAGTTTGACCCTAGGGACCCCTAGGATTCAAGGGGACTTAATCTCTCAACTTAGAACAGCCACAGGGCGCGTTTACACAGTGGTGAAGGGAGGGGATGGGGCCTGAGGTGACGTGTGCAAACACACACTGTGGCACGTTTTAAATTGGGGATATAATTTCCCTTCAATACTGAGGGCCCCTGGGGGCTAACTAGCCCACCAAGTGCTTCCAGTAAGCACCACTGAGCTGCATTGCAGAGAGGTGGTCCAGGCCGTGCCACTTTTTACACCTCTCTGCAACACAGCTCTGTGGCACTTACTGGAGGTACCTAGTGGGCTAGTTGGACCCTAGGGGCCCTCAGGATTCAAATGAACTTAATCTCCCAACTAAAAACGGACACAGGGCGTGTTTACACAGTGGTGAAGGGAGGGGACGGGGCCTGAGTTAACGTGTGCAAAAACGCCCTGTGGCCTGTTTTAAGAGGTAGTTTTAATCCCCCTGCCCTATTTTATACTAGGGGCTTACAGAGGAGGTCATGCTAATCACAGGGGGACCCCAACGCATAATGTTCCCTAGTGTATGTAAGTGTCTTTTAACATAGCACTGGCTCTAGGACTGGTTAGTCAGACTCAGTTACCACCAGTATCCGTCTGAAAAAGTTGAGGGTACAGGATTATTTTGCAACAAGGCTTCTTTCTGCTCTTCTTTTTGTTCTTTCTGCACGTTATCCGTCTTCCTGCACTTTTCTAAGTCTTTGAGGACTTCTGTTGCTTCTTTCTGCACTTCTTTTTTTTCTTTCTGTGCATTTTTTCTTCTTTCTTCACATGTCCTATCTCTGTAGGCATAGTTAGAAATTAGCATTTAAAAAATCTTTGAAATTCACAGAAAAAACCATAGGTTTCAGGCACGTTATAGTTAGGAATTAGCATTTAAAAAACCTCAGAAATTCACTGAAAAAACCATAGGTTTCAGGGGTGTTATAGTTAGCTGGACTTTTCACTTGTACAAAACCATTGAAATTCCCCCGTTATAGTTAGTTCAGCTAACTATAACTCGCGCGCCCGCAATGCACTGCTGATGACGTCACATATTACATCACTCATGACATGGTCAGTGACATCACTCATGACATCACTCATGACATCTCAAATGACATCACTGATGACATCACTGATGACATCATCCTTGTGATAGAGTGGCAGACCTCCTCTCACCCTAATATAACCTTTGATACACACATTCAAAAATAGAGACTAAAATTTTCAAAACAATGGACATACCAATACCAGTTACAACAACCTCTTCAGTAATTCTAAGATCCACATACACATCCACTCATTCACCAACAGTCCTATACAGTCACTCATACATGTACTCACTCATCATATGTACTCATACACCTATACATCCTGTTACACAATGCCACTCATCCATAGAGTTACTCACACATATAGTCACTCATGCTAATAAAGAATCAAACATACATTTACTTGCATATACATTTATACACACACCACCACACTTACTTCTACGGAAACTTACACATACTTAGTCTTTTAAACAATCACTTATAGAAACACATACTTATTCATACAGGAACTCTTTCAATCTCTCACTCTCACATATACTCACTTATATACCAATAGTCACACATACTAGTTTAAAACATATGTAGTTACTCATAAAGACACTATTGAGACAGTCATTCACTCACTAACACACCCATACACACACTCATCCACCCATACAGTCCTGCACACATGCTGTCTTCAACACATACAAACAGTGAGTCACTCATTCATGCACCTATGCAGTACGTAATACCCCCCACCGAACCATGCAGACACTCAGACTGATACTCAAAAAACCAACTAATAACCTATATAGACACCCATGTAGCTACTCACCAACCCATGCAGCCACTTATACACAAAGTGAGAGACTGATACAGATATTTACATATTTAAACATTACTCACTAAGCCATGTATTCACTGTGACACACTTAATCAGTCAGTTACACAATCAATTTTTCAAAAACAAATCATCCATTTAGACACTTATATACCCATTTATTCTTCCATCGACCTTGAGATATACAACATATTTAATTTTCAGAAAAACACACATTCACTGGATGATGTCATCAGTGATGTCATCAGTGATGTCATTTGATGATGTCATCAGTGATGTCATGAGTGATGTCACTGACCATGTCATGAGTGATGTAATATGTGACGTCATCAGCATTGCATTGCGGGCGCGCAAGTTATAGTTAGCTGAACTAACTATAACGGGGGAATTTCAATGGTTTTGTACAAGTGAAAAGTCCAGCTAACTATAACACCCCTGAAACCTATGGTTTTTTCAGTGAATATATATATATATATATATATATATATTACCTACTGGCGGTCGCCAGTAGGTAGATATAGTTAGGACCCTGTTTCCATAGGAAATCCGCAACATTCTATTTGGAATAACTTTGGCGCCGGTCGACGAATCCTCGCGAAATTTTCAAAATAGGTGGGGCGCTACGCTCCGCTCCTACCCTGAAAGTCTCGGGTGGATTCGTCAAGCAGGGGCCGAGAATAAAGGGGGGTCTCAAAACGCGTTTTCCCCATGCATTTTTCCATAGGACCTTTAGACACAGCCACAGCCCGAACGGCTGAACAGAATTACTTGAAATTTGGCAGAGAGGTAGCCATAAGGTCAAGGAAGTGCCTTTTGCAGGTCTGGTGTAAATCTGTTCAGTATTTCCTGAGAAAATAGCATTTAAAAGCATATATATATGTGGGCGGAGCCTAACCACACATCTCATCCTGAGATCTGATTGGCTGTCAGCACTTCATCCAAGAAGTGTTGGCAGCCATCTTGGGACCAATATACATGATAGCACCTCATTAAAAAGCATTGCAGTTAATAGAAGGTTTTAAGACTTTAGTTACATTATAAATCATTTGTTGATGGTACCATACTCATTTTAGGAATTGTGGTATGTTCTAAGGTGATTTCACCATGTGAAAAAGCCTTCTGCTGGGATATCATGATTGAGAGAAAAATATTTTCTCATGCTTTTACCACAGAGGTTTGGAAGGTGATCTATAGGCTAAACTGAGAGCTTATTTTCTGTAAATTCACATTATCTTTCTCAGTCATGTGAGAATGAAGTCTGACATTCTCAGTAAAACATGTACATCCAACAAGGGCAGAGACTGTCAGTTGATTCCTTTGTGTTCTACTGCAGCTTCCCAGAGTGTTCCAAAGAACTACTAGAGCGCTAACAGTCCTACTTATGATAAACGTATGGCACACCTGAAGCCATCTTGCTTGGATTAAAGTGGTAACTCTTAAAACATTTAATTTAAAAAGGAACAAAATGAGGGGGTTCATTTTTCCATAAAAAGTATGATTAGTGCTGCAGAATGAAAAATTAGGGCACATTTTGAGTGACTTCTCAAATCCTCTTCTATTTCATTAAAAAAGTCTGACATGCAGACTGAAACATGCACTTTCAATACCAGCAGCAGTTTTCCCTGGTGAGCAGTAGCTTTACTACAGTGATCTAATGAGCAAAAAGAGTGCTAACATTCTGAATTAATGGCAAATGTGTGACACATCTGAATGCCTTCTTGATGGAATCAAAGTAAAAAACTGAAAGTATTTCCTACTGAGGAGACTGCAGTAAATGAGGAAATTAGGAAACTTCATAACAAATAAGTCTCCCAAGATGGCCACCAGAGACAAAAGAGCCCAAATGTAGCCCAAATATCCCCCAGATGTAGCCCAAGTATAGCCCAATGACAGAATGTCCCAGAATGTTCTGAAAAACAACTAGAGTGCTTACTGTCTTCATTATGACAAAAGTATGGCACACCTGAAGCCATCTTGATTGAAATAAACTGGTAACACTTAAAACATTTAATTTAAAAAGGAACACAATGAGGAGGTTCATTTTGCCATAGAAATTATGATTAATGCTGAAGAAAGAAAATGAGGGCACATTTTGAGTGACTTCTCAAATCCTCTTCTATTTCATTAAAAAATTCTGACATGCAGACTGAAACATGCACTTTTAATACCAGGAGCAGACTTCCATGGTGCAGTAGTTTTACTACAGTGATCTAATGAGCAACTAGAGTGCTAACATTCAGAATTAATGGCAAATGTGTGACACATCTGAATACCTTCATGATGGAATCAAAGTAAAAAACTGAAAGCATTTCCTACTGAGGAGACTGCAGTACATGAGGAAATTAGGAAACTTCATAACAAATAAATCTCCCAAGATGGCCACCGGAGACAAAAGAGCCCAAATGTAGCCCAAAATCACCCAGATGTAGCCCAAATATAGCCCAATGACAGAAGTGTGCAAAACACTTATTATTTTGTGTTTTTGCAGTGTTATATAGTGCAGACTTGTCAGGTATTGGAGTGCTTTACATGAGCATTGGTTACATCACACAAGAACAAATTCATTTTGGTTGTAGACATGGGGAGACTAAGTGATTTGACCAGAATCACAGAATGTCGAGCTGAAGCAGAAACTTCAACCTGGTTCCCCAGTTGCAAAGTCTGCAGTTCTGGAAGTAACACCACATCCTCTCCCCTAAGTGCAACATTTAATCAAGTGGTCAACTGGATAAAAAAACATAAAGATAACAAATAATTTAAAAGTGCTTTGTCGCTATTTGAAAACTCAGAAAATATGTCCTTATTTTAGTCTTTTAGAGCACTAACCATAATTTTGATGCCAATAAGACCCTCTCATATATGTAATTTCTAAAGGAAATGCTCTAGGTATTACAGTTTTGATTACATCAAGATGATGTCAGGCGTTCCACACTTTTGTAATAAATATAGAATGTTAGCAATCTAGTTGTTTATTAGGATACTGTTGAGAGGCAGAGGCCAGGTGCACGGACTCTGAAAATTGAAGGCAGGTAGGAGGGTGCAAAGGCAACAATTTAACCACACTGAGCAGGCAGGAAGGGCCGTGGAAGCACAACAGACTATGGAGGGCAGTGGAAAGGGGGGCAGGGGCAACAAACCAACAATACAGGACTTGCAAGAGAGGCTGTTGGAGGGAAGATCTATTACGGGTCAAGGAAGCTAGGGGCGGTCCCCAGATCCCCGGGAGCCACCACAGAACTGAGCAGGAGAGTGAGTCAGGGACAAAAGGGGCACCTTAATTTGAGCCGGGGTGCCTAGGAACGCTTGCTCCAAAAATGAAGAAAACAGACATATGAGACATGGAATTGGAGGCAGAATACAATGGCAGTTTGATGAGAAGATGCAACTTCAAAGAAACCGCAGAATAGAGACATAAAGTACAAAATACAGAATCCAGATAATCATACAGCTGTCATAATATTCTCTGTATCTCAATTAATGTACTGACAGAGAGAGAGAGAAAACACATCTATAAATGCATCATGAGAAACAAGTTACACCAAGGAAAATGTTACCTAGGAACACTCACGTTTACTCTTAGAGCAAGCATTCCTGCAATTACAATACAAAATCTTTTAAATGCAAAAGTAAAGAGAACAATGGTTAAACATAACATGACATTTCATATAGGTAAAATAGAATAAGATACTTCAAGCAAAGCAGAGCAAGACATTTTAAGCAAAGGAAGACAAGAGCTCCCAGCTCTTGGGGAAAACCTGCACTGCCTGTTAACCTACATACAGACGGCGAGGTAGTCCGTCGATATCTGTGGGTGCTCCCTTTTTATATCATTTTGTGGGCTCCTTTGCACGCTACATCTACCTACGTATGCTACCCAAAAGCTTCGTCTGCAGATTTTACCAGACATTTCGTCATTTACCCACTTAATGCTGACAATGGACTGGGTGAAAAGGTCAGTCTTTCAGGCCAATCGCTTATCGTAAGTTCCATAGAGCAAGCAGAAAATAATGGGTATTGTACGGGAATTCAATATATTCATGTATAAAATCTCCTCAGTTCTCCTAACTTGACGCTCTGCGGTTGCCACTTCCTTAAAAGCGGGAAACCTGCCCAGGAAGCAAGTACCAGTCCAGGATGCAGCCTACTGTATGTCGACAGCTTCAGGGGGATGTTGAACTTTGATACCGAGCACGGAGCACTCGGGTAAGGTGGGGGCTACTAGTTTGGATCAGAAGGCCTCGCAGACCTGCCTTCAGACTGCTATACACTAAATTTGCAGAGCTATGGTCAATTTAACAAAGAGGCCTACATATTGAACAGAAGGGCCTACACAGGGGTTTTATGCTGGCTGAGTGGTAAGGATGTCTCAGGATAATTATATAGCAACACAGGACCCTCTGGTCAATTTAATACGGCCTACAAATGCAGCTGGCAGGGCAAGGAGAAGGGTCTCGTACTTCAGGTGTGGACAGAACGGGCCAGGGGCCCCCTGTGATACAAAATCTACCCTCCTTCAAGGCTGTGGCAATGTAATAGACCATTGTGGGCAGAAGGAAGAGGCAATGGTAGTACAACCATACATGCCAACAGACCCGATTCAGCCAGGAAACGTCCAATGTTTTTAAGCTCAAATGGGCTTTATTTGATCTGTCTCCTGTCTACAATATCCTCTTTTTCAATGTAACTCAAAGGGGAAAATCAATACCCCAGTTTTTTTTCAAAATCTCCCTCTTACCAAGTTCAAAATGTGCGGAAGTATGGTACATTGGATCATGGAAGGAAATGGGATAGGGACATGGACTTGGATAACAGAGGACAGGAGGGACATGGAGAGGTGCACCAAACTGACCCTGCAGGGCAGGCATCAGGGTTTGCAGCAGCACAATACACCACACAGGGCATGCAGGACGGGAGTGCAGCACAACAATCCATAGAAAGCAAGAGGGAGGGGACAGGACCATGCACATGGACAACAGAGAACAGAGGGGCAAGAGGCAATGGTAGCTAGCTGACCATAATGGACAGACAGGAGAGAAAGCTGCAGCATAACAGACCATAAAGGGCAGGAGGGACGGATCAGGGGCATTACAATGGAACAGACAAGCCAGGAGGGAGGGAGTAGGGCTGGGGGCAAGGGGGCAGGGCAGGAGCAGCAAGATAGCCATGGAGGTCAGGCAGGATGGGTACTAGAAGCAAGACACACCATGAAGAGCAACAGTGAGACTGTGATGGCATACACACAGACCATGGAGGGAAGGTGGGAGGGGGTCAGGGGCAGCTAACTGACCACACAGGGAAGGTGGGCGGGGCCATGGCAGCACAGAAGACCATGCATGGCAAGTGGGAGGGTTAGTGGCAGCACAATGGCTATGATGGGCAAGAAGGAGGGTGGAGGGGCATGCACAAAGGACGATGGAGGATAGAAGGGAGGGTCAGGACCTGTGCACAGACAAGAAAGTTCAGGTTTTTTCAGTGAATATATATATATATATATATATATATATATATATATATATATATATATATATATATTACCTACTGGCGGTCGCCAGTAGGTAGTTATAGTTAGGACCCTGTTTCCATAGGAAAACCGCAACATTCTATTTGGAATAACTTTGGCGCCGGTCGACGAATCCTTGCAAAATTTTCAAAACTAATGGGGCGCTATGCTCCGCTCCTACCCTGAAAGTTTCGGGGGGATTCGTCAAGCAGGGGCTGAGATAAAAGGGGGTCCCAAAACGCGTTTTTCCCATGCATTTTTCCATAGGACCTTTAGTCCGAGCTACAGCCCGAACGGCTGAACAGAATTACTTGAAATTTGGCAGAGAGGTAGTCCTCAGGTCAAGGAAGTGCCTTTTGTAGGTCTGGTGTAAATCTGTTCAGTAGATTCTGAGAAAATAGCCTTTAAATCAATATATATATCTGAGCCAGCTTACGGTGCGCTTACGGTGCGCTTACCGTACGCGTACGGTGACGTGCGCGAGCGCGATTCTGATTGGCTGTTAGATCTTAGTAAACATTCGAATCGGTCGAAACCAGGAAGCGGCGGCCGCCATTTTGTGTGTTTCACTCAGAAAAAAAAGGGTGATAACTAGAAAAGGGGGCAAGGAAGAGAGTTACAGACCCCCTAACATTTGAAAGGGGGTCAAAGAAGGACAGAAAAGTACAAAAAAAACATTTATTAATTTTTAAAAAAAATCGCGGGGTACGCGTACGGTAAGCTCACCGTACGCGTACGGTAAAAAAAAAAAAAAAAAATGAAATTAAATGCAGATTTAAGTGTTTAGATATTAGGGGGCTCTAAAAAGATTTTTTAGTGGTACCTACAAGTAAGTACCGATGCAGAGTCTAAGGTTCAAGAGGAAGACTCTGTTCCCTTCATCAGTGAAGTGTACACCATCTCCTCTATAAATGTCTTGCATGTCGTAACGCAAGTTGTTGTGGTAAATGGAACCCATACCATAGTCACGGAGGAAAGCAGAAACAGATTTGTTGACGTGCTTTCTTGCTTTGTCAATCTGTGGACAAAAATGATTGGACCAGTTCCATTTTTGCCTTTGGCATATGTTAGAAAACACAAAGGCAGTTTTAGGGAAAAGTGAAAACAGTTGTGCAAAGGTCTCCTTCATAAGCATTTCCAGACCTACCCCAGTCAAAGTGCCTAGGTCATTGCCACCACAGTGCACTATTATGAGGTCAGGGTGTTGGATTTGCATGAAGGATTTCACCAATGGCATCAATTGGTGCCACTTTAACCCTCTCTGACCAATCCATTTAATGTCTACATTTGGCAAAGCAAGGTCTCTCACCATACCTGTTTTCTCTGCATACTTTTCACTCCAGAAGACATAGCTGTGACCTACAATCCACACTGTGAACATCTTCAAAGGAGATCTGGATGCACTCAGGAGGTGTCTTTCAGAAGAATGGCAAAAAGAAATGAAAGACAGTTTGGAAATGGAGGCATACATATTTTTTTAAAATAAAATGAACTCATTGGCTGTTTCATACCATTCTACACTAAAAACTAGGCTGTACGTGTAAATTTATAGAAGCATGATTTGTATTGGTACAGAAAAATGTGTTACCAAAGAACATTAGTTGTGATTTGCTGTTAGGTTAGAAAAGTCAAGCACTCTTGCTCATTGAAAATGAAACATTGTGTGGCGAACTTCTGACCTGACTGTAGACAGCAGTGTTCCATGAGCTGTTGCTATGGTAGCAGGCAGAAGTCAAGTTGGGGGAAGGGTACTAGGCTGAAGTCAAGTTGGGGGAAGGGTACTTTTTGAAAAGGGTTGGTTTTCAACCAGTAGAAATGTGTGAATACATTTGAAAAAAAGGGGGAAGCACTGAGATTTGAACCTAACATGTATATGTGTGGAAAAAGAGAGGGAAACTTTGCCATTATCTGGTTCTGCTGAGAGGAGAGAGGTGTACAGAACAGAGATCCTGGCTCTGATAATCTGCTGTTTGAGTGCCACATTTCTATCACAACTAACTAATTTTAAAGGTGAGTTAAGAGTTTGAGAGGGGATGTATATGGTAAATTAAGAAATGAATAATAGCATTGGAATTCCTTTTGTTGAAGTTGTGTTTATCATTTTGTGTTTTGGGAGAAATTTAAATGTGAGGAACATGTAAAATAATATGGACTATGTTTTCACCATAAATTAAGGTGTACTGGTATACATAAGGAATACTTTTAGGGTTTGAGGTTCCAGTCAGTAATGCAAATACATTCAGCATCACTAAGGCTGGTTGCCCTTGCTGGAGTGTAGTCAGTCACCTAGGTTACACATGTTGCTGGTCTCAGAAAGCTGTTTGGTATTGCTCTGGTGATTTTACATTTGCATTAGATGGAAAGGGGGAGCTATTTTTCTGCAGAAGCAGACTCTTAGCACACAGCCAGCTGCTTATCCTGTGGAATCATGCACAGTATTCACAACCAAGTGGGGTTTGAGGTTGCAGTCAGTAATGCAAATACATTCAGCATCACTAAGGCTGGTTGCCCTTGCTGGAGTGTAGTCAGTCACCCAGGTTACACATGTTGCTGGTGTAAAAAAGCTGTTTGGACATGTGCTTTGTTGAGAATCTGAAAAGTGGATTAGAAATGTGTCCGACTGTAAAAGTACTTATCACTTGCCAAAAAAAAGAGTAGTAAGTGTGCTTTCAAATGGGCAAAGAAATTTCGTTTTCTGACTAATATGAAAACATGACTCTGTGTGCAAAGAGGAATTACAGGCAGAGATTTATTGCGTATTGCTCTGGTAATTTTACAGTTGCATTAGTAGGAAAGGGGGAACTATTTTTTTTGTGCAGAAGCAGACTCTTAGCACACAGCCAGCTGCTTATCCTGTGGAATCATGCACAGTATTCACAACCGAGTGGGGTTTGAGGTTGCAGTCAGTAATGCAAATACATTCAGCATCACTAAGGCTGGTTGCCCTTGCTGGAGTGTAGTCAGTCACCCAGGTTACACATGTTGCTGGTGTGAAAAAGCTGTTTGGACATGTGCTTTTTTGAGAATCTGAAAAGTGGATTAGAAATGTGTCAGATTGTAAAAGTACTTATCACTTGCCAAAAAAAAGAGTAGTAAGTGTGCTTTCAAATTGGCAAAGAAATTTCGTTTTCTGTCTAATATGAAAACATGACTCTGTGTGCAAAGAGGAATTACAGGCAGAGATTTATTGCGTATTGCTCTGGTAATTTTACAGTTGCATTAGTAGGAAAGGGGGAACTATTTTTTTGGTGCAGAAGCAGACTCTTAGCACACAGCCAGCTGCTTATCCTGTGGAATCATGCACAGTATTCACAACCGAGTGGGGTTTGAGGTTGCAGTCAGTAATGCAAATACATTCAGCATCACTAAGGCTGGTTGCCCTTGCTGGAGTGTAGTCAGTCACCCAGGTTACACATGTTGCTGGTCTCAAAAAGCTGTTTGGACATGTGCTTTTTTGAGAATCTGAAAAGTGGATTAGAAATGTGTCAGATTGTAAAAGTACTTATCACTTGCCAAAAAAAAGAGTAGTAAGTGTGCTTTCAAATTGGCAAAGAAATTTTGTTTTCTGTCTAATATGAAAACATGACTCTGTGTGCAAAGAGGAATTACAGGCAGAGATTTATTGCGTATTGCTCTGGTAATTTTACAGTTGCATTAGTAGGAAAGGGGGAACTATTTTTTTGGTGCAGAAGCAGACTCTTAGCACACAGCCAGCTGCTTATCCTGTGGAATCATGCACAGTATTCACAACCGAGTGGGGTTTGAGGTTGCAGTCAGTAATGCAAATACATTCAGCATCACTAAGGCTGGTTGCCCTTGCTGGAGTGTAGTCAGTCACCCAGGTTACACATGTTACTGGTCTCAAAAAGCTGTTTGGACATGTGCTTTTTTGAGAATCTGAAAAGTGGATTAGAAATGTGTCAGGTTGTAAAAGTACTTATCACTTGCCAAAAAAAAGAGTAGTAAGTGTGCTTTCAAATTGGCAAAGAAATTTCGTTTTCTGTCTAATATGAAAACATGACTCTGTGTGCAAAGAGGAATTACAGGCAGAGATTTATTGCGTATTGCTCTGGTAATTTTACAGTTGCATTAGTAGGAAAGGGGGAACTATTTTTTTTGTGCAGAAGCAGACTCTTAGCACACAGCCAGCTGCTTATCCTGTGGAATCATGCACAGTATTCACAACCGAGTGGGGTTTGAGGTTGCAGTCAGTAATGCAAATACATTCAGCATCACTAAGGCTGGTTGCCCTTGCTGGAGTGTAGTCAGTCACCCAGGTTACACATGTTGCTGGTGTGAAAAAGCTGTTTGGACATGTGCTTTTTTGAGAATCTGAAAAGTGGATTAGAAATGTGTCAGATTGTAAAAGTACTTATCACTTGCCAAAAAAAAGAGTAGTAAGTGTGCTTTCAAATTGGCAAAGAAATTTCGTTTTCTGTCTAATATGAAAACATGACTCTGTGTGCAAAGAGGAATTACAGGCAGAGATTTATTGCGTATTGCTCTGGTAATTTTACAGTTGCATTAGTAGGAAAGGGGGAACTATTTTTTTGGTGCAGAAGCAGACTCTTAGCACACAGCCAGCTGCTTATCCTGTGGAATCATGCACAGTATTCACAACCGAGTGGGGTTTGAGGTTGCAGTCAGTAATGCAAATACATTCAGCATCACTAAGGCTGGTTGCCCTTGCTGGAGTGTAGTCAGTCACCCAGGTTACACATGTTGCTGGTCTCAAAAAGCTGTTTGGACATGTGCTTTTTTGAGAATCTGAAAAGTGGATTAGAAATGTGTCAGATTGTAAAAGTACTTATCACTTGCCAAAAAAAAGAGTAGTAAGTGTGCTTTCAAATTGGCAAAGAAATTTTGTTTTCTGTCTAATATGAAAACATGACTCTGTGTGCAAAGAGGAATTACAGGCAGAGATTTATTGCGTATTGCTCTGGTAATTTTACAGTTGCATTAGTAGGAAAGGGGGAACTATTTTTTTGGTGCAGAAGCAGACTCTTAGCACACAGCCAGCTGCTTATCCTGTGGAATCATGCACAGTATTCACAACCGAGTGGGGTTTGAGGTTGCAGTCAGTAATGCAAATACATTCAGCATCACTAAGGCTGGTTGCCCTTGCTGGAGTGTAGTCAGTCACCCAGGTTACACATGTTACTGGTCTCAAAAAGCTGTTTGGACATGTGCTTTTTTGAGAATCTGAAAAGTGGATTAGAAATGTGTCAGATTGTAAAAGTACTTATCACTTGCCAAAAAAAAGAGTAGTAAGTGTGCTTTCAAATTGGCAAAGAAATTTCGTTTTCTGTCTAATATGAAAACATGACTCTGTGTGCAAAGAGGAATTACAGGCAGAGATTTATTGCGTATTGCTCTGGTAATTTTACAGTTGCATTAGTAGGAAAGGGGGAACTATTTTTTTGGTGCAGAAGCAGACTCTTAGCACACAGCCAGTTGCTTATCCTGTGGAATCATGCACAGTATTCACAACCGAGTTGAGTTTGAGGTTGCAGTCAGTAATGCAAATACATTCAGCATCACTAAGGCTGGTTGCCCTTGCTGGAGTGTAGTCAGTCACCCAGGTTACACATGTTGCTGGTCTCAAAAAGCTGTTTGGACATGTGCTTTTTTGAGAATCTGAAAAGTGGATTAGAAATGTGTCAGATTGTAAAAGTACTTATCACTTGCCAAAAAAAAGAGTAGTAAGTGTGCTTTCAAATTGGCAAAGAAATTTCGTTTTCTGCCTAATATCAAATCATGACTCTGTGTGTACACAGGAATTGTTTTTAGATATTTCATTTGTGATGGTGTTATTGTGATTTTCACTTGCAGGAAAGGGGTACTTAGTATTTTAAGATTTGAAAAGATCATAAAAAATGTAGTAATATATTTAAATAAAATAAATGAATTTTTTTTTTAGTTTCTTTCAGGTATTGCTGAAGAGCAGTGAACAAAATTTAAGATGCCTACAAAATGCAGACTAAGGAAAAACCAGAAAAAAATGTATATTTGAAGACAACTGGAGGACCTAAGTTAGTTGGAGATGCTCATGTTGGGAAAAAAAGAAAGTCTTCTGGTAAGCAGACAAAAGATTTTTTAAAGAACATCTTCAAAAAAAGGAAAAATGTACAAAATGTTTGTACTGGAAAGAATGTTTTAAATAGGAAAGAACAGGAAAAAATTGAGCATTTAGTTAATGCAAATATACCTTCAGAAACAATAAAGATTAATTTAAACAGAAAAACAGCGTTTAAAGAGATACGTAGAAAAATGTTTCAGAGAAGAGTTATGTCCAATTTGATAAAGGATGTGAAGAAATATAAGCAAAAGGCTAAATTTTATAAGAGAAAAAAAGAAATTGAAGCCATTGCAGCTAAGGCATTAGAATTAAAAAGGAAACTATTCATTTTAATTTTGAATAGGATGCGTACATTAGATAAAATGGTCAATGTACTGAAATCACAAAGCAAAAGGAAAAGAGAAGTGAAAAGAACAAACTTTTGTAAAGTGTTTTTAGGAGAATGGATGCATAGTTCAAGTAGTGAACCTTTTTTTAATGAAGAGAGTTATTTTCAAAGTAATAGTTTGCTGCATGCAGTTGACACCAGAGGTCGTGCTTACGAAGTGAAAAATGGTTGTATAATGGAGAAGGAGAAAATGGTTCCAAGAGATGAGGTACAAGTGATGGCGGATGAGGCTATGGGGAGACGTCCTAAAGCCCCAGTGTACACTTGGAATTGTAGTAGTATTTGCACTGTGCGTCAGGAATCTATTGATACATTTTGTGAGTTTCTAAGAGAATATAGTAAAAAAAGTGTAAAACAGAAGATTAAGGTGCTTCAAAGTCTAGATCCATGCAGAGTGAGAGAGAATACTGGTTTGCAGGGTCATTCTCTGGCTTGTCTATCTAAAAAAGTGTGTAAAAGTGTTTTTCATCATTTTAGGATGCTGGCTGTTCACCATACTGAAATGAGAAAGTTTGTGAGACGGTTGTATTTTGCTAAAAGTCCAGCAATAAAGTTAGATGAATTGAATATGGCTCTGTTCCGTGGGTCAGTATCAGATGTAGAGAAGGTTATTGATGAAATTCAGTTTTGTTACTTTGGTCCTGAACAAGACAGTGCAGAAAAGGACACAGTAAATGAGGAAGAAGTGGAAGAGAATGTAGAACCCTCTGTAAGTAAGACATGTAATGATCACATAACAAAATTTGAAATAATCTCTAATGAAAGACCAAATATTACTTGTATTTGTTGCCGCAGAACTCATTATAGAAAACAAACCAGGTATGTTGATCTCTACAGAAAAAGTGAAAATGAAGATAATTATAAGTGGAAGGATTTTGCCACATATATATTTCTTGAAAATTGTTTTGAATTGGGTGAAGTTCAGCGTATTTGTAAATACTGTTACAACAAATTAGAAGAAAATAGAATGCCGACCAGAGCTGTACATAATAATTTAGAATTGGATGCTATTCCTGCCGAACTTTCTGAATTAAATACATATGAGTCTATACTTATTCAATGTGTTCATCCGTTCCAGACCATAGTACGTCTGGAGCCCAAAACTGGTAAATTACCTCCTTCAGATTTACTGAGAGGTTTAAAAGGAAGAGTGGTGTAT
This sequence comes from Triturus cristatus, assembly GCF_964204655.1. Lineage (NCBI taxonomy): Eukaryota > Metazoa > Chordata > Amphibia > Caudata > Salamandridae > Triturus > Triturus cristatus. Next base: position 779,375,289 of record NC_140594.1, read on the forward strand.
TTGCCCTTGGATTTGAAAAAAAATATGGAAACTATTGATGCAGATACTTTGGAAAGTGAACCATTAGTTATTCTGGTTAATGGTGTACCTACAAAGAATAAGAAGATTTGGCAAGAGCTGGTGGATGTACGAAAAGTACAAAGAGCAAATTTGTATTTGAAAAAAAATAATAAATGGTATGAATCAATTTATATAGAAGAAGAAGAAGAAGAAGATTTACAAGAAGACACAGAAACACCAACTGGTCAAATTGAAAAAGTGGACAAGTCAAAGTAAGAAGAAATTTATGAACATTTTAGCATACATCCTCTTCATTCAAAAGAAGTTATGGGAGACACTATTGATCTGTTTCAGATGAAGAAAGCAAAAGGAACTCCCGTGAGTGTATGGGAGGAGAGCTTGGAAGCTCGATGTTTTCCCCAGCTGTTTCCTACAGGAAAAGGAGGACGATACGATGAACGTCCAGAACAGATTCCAGCTTCTGAGTATCGAACTACAAGACTATATGCAGAAGATCCCAGATTTCGACAAAGTATTCCTTATTTGTTCCATCTTTTATTTGAAAGCGACTTGTCTGCATTGTCTTATGCAGTAAATCACATTTTAAAAAGTGGAGTACATTTACAAAATGTGTCTGCTAAGGATTTTATGGAGAAAGTGCAGCAACGAGATGATCATTTGGAAACACAACCGATCAATATAATGGCTTGTCAGCGTGGGACAAATGAATATTGGTACCGACGCCATGGTGAATTAAAATGCATGTTACGGAATTTAGGAACACCAACATGGTTCCTTACCCTAAGCTGTGCTGAGTACGCTTGGGATGATTTACTGGATTTTCTACGAGAGGCAAATTCAAACATTAAAAACATCGAATACAAGACAGCTGGAGAACTGTGCTCATTGGATCCGGTTAATGTTTGCAGATATTTCAATCATAGATTTGAGGCTATGATGTCCTTCATCTGCAATAAAAAAAATCCACCTCTTGGAGAAGTAGAGGATTTCTTTTGGAGAAAAGAATACCAGGCAAGAGGTGCTCCTCATATTCATATGCTGTTGTGGATCAAGGATGCCCCAAAGTTTGGAACAGATACTGATGAAGCAGTGTTATCTTTCATTGAAGAATATGCAACATGTGCTATACCAAAAAGCACAGAAGAGAAAAAGTTAAAGGAGCAAGTTTTACGTTTCCAAAGTCATCGGTGTGGAAAATACTGTCAACGGAAATACAAGAGCAAAGATAAATACTACACTAAATGTCGATTTGGATTTCCTAGACCTGTTCTTTCAAATGGAAGAGTAAACAGTTTTATGTCATCTGTGAGACATACTATTACAAGAAAATTACCTAAGAATACCTACAACCTTAAAAGAAAAGAAGAATCAAAAAATATAAATGACTATAACCCAGTCATTTTATCCATGTGGAATGCTAACATGGATATACAGTATGTAGCTGACAATTCCATTGCTGTTGCTCGATATGTAATGTCTTACATTACTAAATCAGAAAAAACTGAATTGAAGGAAATGTGGGAAGAGATTTCTCACGAGAAGACTGTCAGTAAGAAGCTGTACAGTTTCAGTTTAAAGATGTTATCGCATAGAGAAATTGGATCCTACGAATGTTCAGATAGGTTATCTTCTGCAAGTCTCTACTCGAAATCAAGAAGAAGAATTTGGGCAAGTTTAGGCCTTGCAGCAATGAGAAATCGGGTACTGAAATCTGTTGGAGAAATTGAATATTTGGCCGAGAATGACCCAGAAAGTACAGATATTTTGAAATCAAACATGTTGGACACATATTATCCCAAGAGAAGTCATCATCTGGAGAACATGTGTCTCTATGAAGTGCTGCAGAACTACATTTATTCACGGAAAGCCGCAGAAGACATCAACAATGGAAAATATAAAGTCATTGGTGAGGAAGGATGTTTGGTGAAGCAAACAAAAGGAAGTTTGATAAATCACAGGAGGCTCAGTTGCGACACTACTGAGAAAAAGGAATTTTACTACTTGGCTCTTTTACAGCTGTTTAAACCATGGCGTACAGAGGATGAACTACTGGGAGAATTTCAAAGCTATGAAGATTCCTTTAATGCTTGCAAAGACAGCATACAATGCAGTACATTCACAACTTATGTGCAAATGTTAAATGAAGAAATTGAACAGGAAACTACAATTGCAGCTGAAGTAGCTAGAGACAGTTCTCAAGACAGCCAAAGTTCAGGAACACTCAGTCAAGATCCCCTAGGACAACCAATCGTTGAAAATGAAGCTGCAATAGCCATGAATGAAGTGGAAACGGCTATGAATCAAGCTCAAGAAGAATTTATAGACTTACCAAATTTGGAAAGACAACTGAATGAAGAGCAGCAACAAATTTATGAAGAGATCAGAAACAAAATTGATCACGGATTACTACATGAAAAAAAAGAGTGCTCATGCACATCATTTCATCCAATCAGGATGTATGTAAGCGGACAAGCTGGAACTGGAAAAAGTTTCTTAATAAAAGTCATCAGAAGCTACCTACAGCAAAAAACGGATTCAACTTTGTCTTGTGTGGTTACTGCTCCAACTGGGTAAGCAGGATATAACATAAAAGGAATCACCTTACATCGTTTGCTAATGTTACCAGTGGAGCATGAGAACAAAATACAATACCACAAGCTAACTGGAGAAGCATGCTTGGAAGTTTCAAGAGTATTGAAGAAGATGCAAGTTCTCATTATTGATGAGGTGAGCATGGTATCAAACTTAATGCTTGCCTTTGTGCATTTAAGAATGCAGCAAACTCTAAGGACAGACTGTGACGTGTTATTTGGTGGAAAACATGTCATAGTTTTTGGGGATCTTCTACAGCTTACTCCAGTTAAAGGACAACCAGTGTTTAATACTGTGACACATGAAGACACAGAGAAGTTATTGGGAAGCATCGGTAATGCAAATATTTGGTCCTTCTTTGAGTACAAGGAACTTACTACTAATATGAGACAAGCAAACGATGAAGAATATGGAAGTATTCTGAAAGATATCAGAATTGGACTACTCACTGAAGCTGGCACAAAAGCATTACAGAGTCGGTTGCTACATAATTTATTTCCAAAGGAAGAAATAGTTGCAGAGAAGATATACAAGAACATTGCAGAAAAGAAAAGTGTCATCTGCTTAATGCCAACTCTACGTGAATGCTCAATATTCAATGAGGAGCTTTTGAAATTGGAAAAGGAAGATATCAGGAAATTGGAAGCAGTGGACAAAATTCAGGATGGAAGAATTACTATCACATTAACAGGCAAACTGAAAAATAAATTGGATTCACTAGAGAAGAACATTTCCAAAACTGCTGGATTAGAAAAAAATCTATATGTTTGCATGAACTGTAGAGTATTTTTAAGGAGAAATTTGGATGTTGAAAAAGGTTTAGTTAATGGAGCTATGGGAAGAGTTGTGGGTTTTATTAATTATCAGAAAAAAGATGGAATTGAATGTTTAAAAATAAAATTTGATCAGATAGAAGAAGTTATAGACATTTGTCGTTGTACAGTTCGTTTTATGCTTGTGAAAGACTTATATGTACAAAGGAAACAGTTTCCGTTTTCTCTAGCATATGCTGTAACTATTCACAAGTCTCAAGGATTGACTGTAGATTGTGCATCTGTAAACATTGGTTCAACTGTGTTCAAAGAAGGTATGGCTTATGTAGCTTTGTCACGAGTGAAAACATTATCTGGCCTATTCATGATAGACTTTGATGATTCAAAAGTTAGTGCAGATACAAACTGTGTAAAGGAGTATAATAGATTAAGAAGAACCTATGCTCCTCATTTAGGTCAGTATCCTGTGTTAGAGAAACGTGTAGTTTCTCGTAAAAGGAGAAATGAGAATATCTGTAATGAGGATGTAGAGAGGAGGAAAAAAAAGAGGAGTGATGTAATTGCAAGCAAAAAGAAAAAGGAAAATGAAGAAGAGGTTGTAGGATGTCATTTTGAAAATAGCTCTGGTGTCAACTGCTACGCTAATGTAGTGCTGAATGTTGCATTTTATCTGGAAAGTTTGCAAGAGCAGATAATAGTAAATCAGAGAAAAAGATTCTGTTCTGAGTTGAGTCTCCTTTTTCAAAAGCTGAGTAATGATAAAACTCAAATAGAAAGTGCTACTGAAATTAGAAAACTTTTAGATGTATGTTCAGGATGTACACAGTTTTCTCAAAATGTACAGCAAGACGCACAGGAATTCTTGTTGTATTTTCTTCAGGTACTGGAAGAAGAAGGGGTTCCCATTGAAAATATGTTTGGTCTGTCTTATAAATGGGAACATAGTTGTGAAAACTGTTTCAATACATGTGGCTCTAATGTTGATTCTGAAAGGTTTATTTATTTAACATTGCCAGAGAGTAAAACAGTCACTTTTGCTAAATTAGTTAAAGATGCTAATCATACCATGGAATGCAGTGAGTGTAAATCTGACATGTTTTCAACGTTAATTTTAAAGAAATACGGACAGTATGTAATTTTAATGATGCAACGATGTAGAGCTGATGGTTCAAAATTGGATACTTTAATAAAGAAGTTTACAGGACAGCAATTATCAATTTCAGGAAAAACTTTTGTAACAGTTGCAATAATTTTCCATGAAGGACCTACTGTTACTTCTGGACATTACACAGTTTATCTTAAATGTGAAAAAGGCTGGACAATGTCTAATGATTCCCAATTGATTTTCAAGCAACGTTTGCCTTTTGATTTAGCAAATTCCTATCTAATCTTCCTGAAACCTAAATTTTAGAGAGACTTGGCAAGATCTGTAAAAAATAATTTTACCATTTTATTGGATTACTATTGGAATTTTCAAATTTAAAGATTTTTAAAATCATCATTTGGCCTAAAGGAAAGGTAACCAATTGTATTGTGGACTTATATAATTCTTAATTAATGTTTCGGAAAACAACATTTTAGAGAGAATCGGTTACTTCTGTACAATTTAAATTTTTGTATTTTATTGGATTACCATTGGAAATTTAATCAAAAAAGATTTTTAAAATTACCATTTGGCCTAAAGGAAAGGTATCCAATTGTATTGTGGACTTAATTAAATCCTAAATAATCTTTCGGAAACCAAAATTTTAGAGAGAATCGGTAACATCTGTACAATTTAAATTTTGGAATTTTATTGGATTATCGTTGGAAATTTAATCAAAAATTAATTTCAAAAATTAACATTTGGCCTAAAAGAAAGGAAACTAGATGTATTGTGGATTTATTTGAGCTATATTATTTTTGAGATTATGCTTCTGTAAGAAAATTGTCAGACGATATTTTTTAGAAATAGTTTTTGTTATTAGATGATATTTTTAATGAATAATATTTTGCATTTCGATAATGTTATGTTTAACTGAGAAGAGATTCTGGGCTTTTTTTAAACAATCTTTGAGATTGTTATTTTTTTTTTGCCCGCTGTTAAGTGATGAATGCAATTGCTTTCACGATTTATAGTGAAATGCAATATATTCTGAAAACAGCAAAAAAAAGGCAACAAATTGTTTTTGGAAAATATGTAAATATGTGTACTGTATTATAAAATGTTTTATTAAATATTAATACTTTTTTCTTTTTTTTCAGATTGAGATAGAAAATTTTCGAAAACTAGAACCATTTTTAAAGCAATTAAAATTAAATTTTAATTAATAAATAATTTTTTGAGTGGGTATGGTAAGTCAAAAATTTCATGGTCCCTTTTTTCCACTTCTCCACAATCACATTTTCAGTTTTTCATTGTAGTCTCTCAAGGACCTTGTAATGTGATAATTGATTTTTAGTGTTTTTTAAAAAAATATATATATATTACGCGTACGGTAAAAAAAAATAAAAAAAAGTTAAAAAAAATATATAAAAAAAAGTTGAAAGGTAAGGTTGGCTCTTAAAAGAGCCGTTGTGTTCATGCAGGGACAGAGGAAAGAAAGAATGGGAATATTAGTCGGTACGACAAATGTGCTGATCTATTTTATTGTTCACTAGGGCAACACTGGTCTCCCTATGACAAATTAGATCATGACAAGTGGCGCACCGAATTAAAACCCTCGCAAACCGATGGTTGGTTTCCAGAGGACCAGAAAAAGGAGATGCTCCCCCCACAGATGAAGGGCTCAGCTGACCTGCCGAAGATGGACTCGGCCCTGCAGATGATGGACCAGGCTGAGCTGCTGTGGATGTGCTTGGTTGACTTACTGAAGGGTTACCTTCAGTATGTCGAGCATATGTCCTACCGTGTACATCATGAAGGTGTCTCAACATGGTGTGATTCCCGAAGGAATACTTCTTGTTGGGATTCCCTCTTGAAAGTACACGGTCACAAAGCTTACAAGTCACTAAGGGTGCATTTACCTTTTTCTTGCCCTCTGGAAAAGAAAAATACTCCCATATGAAAGAGCTCTTTTGTTTCCTCCTTCTCTGCCTCAAGGTAGTGCTGCTAGCCTCACTCTCAGAAGAGGTCTGCTGTTCTGCCATCGTATCACAAAGACAACTCAGCTCCTTCTCCTAAGGGATCACAAGCAGAAATGAGGGGAATGGGTGTGGTGTAGGAGAGTTCTAGAACTGAAAGTACTTTAAACCAATCAAAAGTTTTGTTTCTTGATCACATGACCTACCGTGCGCGTACGTTACGCTTACGGTGCGCTTACGGAGCGCTTACGGCAAAAGTACGCATGCGCGTAAAAAAGACACGCGCACGCGCGCATGCGCAAATCAGGCACGCCCCTTCACTTCCGCGTAACATGCGCGTGCAGCGTACGCGTTACGCGCTGCACACGCGTGACGTACGTCTACGCAAATTGCGTAAATGAACGCAAACAGCGTAGAAATCTAACGTAATAAAAGCAAGACGTGCGCTTACCGTACGCGCACGTTAAAAAAATACTAAAAAAAAAAAAAAAAAGGGGAAAAATAACCCACTATGTTATACTAATAAATCTTCCCTGTTTAGTTTAAAAAAATGGTAAAAATAAAAAATATATTGTAGAATTTTTAAAATTTAACCATAGTCTTTAAAAAAGGATAGAAAATTAAAATAAAAATATGTAAAAAAAATTGAAAAAAAAAAAAAGGTAAATATAAGAATTAGCATTTAAAAAACCTTGCAAATTCACTGAAAAAACCATGGGTTTCACACACGTTATAGTTAGGAATTAGCATTTAAAAAACCTTAGAAATTCAATGAAAAAACCAAAGGTTTCACACACGTTATAGTTAGGAATTAGCATTTAAAAAACCTTAGAAATTAAATGAAAAAACCAAAGGGTTCACACATGTTATAGTTAGCTGGAAATTTCACTCGTAAAAAACCAATGAAATTCCCCCGTTATAGTTAGTTCAGCTAACTATAACTCGCGCGCCCGCAATGCACTACTGATGACGTCACATATTACATCACTCATGACATGGTCACTGACATCACTCATGACATCACTGATGACATCTCAAATGACATCACTGATGACATCACTGATGACATCATCCTTGTGATAGAGTGGCAGACCTCCTCTTCCCCTAATATAACCTTTGATACACACATTCAAAAATAGAGACTAAAATTTTCAAAACAATGGACATACCAATACCAGTTACAACAACCTCTTCAGTAATTCTAAGAACCACATACACATCCACTCATTCACCAACAGTCCTATACAGTCACTCATACATGTACTCACTCATCATATGTACTCATACACCTATACATCCTGTTACACAATGCCACTCATCCATAGAGTTACTCACACATACTCACTCATGCTAATAAAGAAACAAACATACATTTATTTGCATATACAGTTATACACACCACCACACTTACTTCTACGGAAACTTACACATACTTAGTCTTATAAACAGTCACTTATAGAAACACATACTTATTCATACAGGAACTCTTTCAATCTCTCACTCTCACATATACTCACTTATATACACCAATAGTCACATATACTAGTTTAATAGATATGTAGTTACTCATAAAGACACTATTGAGACAGTCATTCACTCACTAACACACCCATACACACACTCATCCACCCATACAGTCCTGCACACATGCTGTCTTCAACACATACAAAGAGTGAATCACTCATTCATGCACCTATGCACTACGTAATACCCCCACCGAACCATGCAGACACTCAGACTGATACTCAAAAAAACAACTAATAACCTATATAGACACCCATGAAGCTAATCACCAACCCATGCAGCCACTTATACACAAAGTGAAAGACTGATACAGATAATTTCATATTTAAACATTACTCAGTAAGCCATGTATTCACTATGATACACTTAATCAGTCAGTTACACAATAAATTTTTCAAAAACAAAGCATCCATTTAGACACTTATATACCCATTTATTCTTCCATTGACCTTGAGATATACATATATAAAACATATTTAATTTTCAGAAAAACACACATTCACTGGATGATGTCATCAGTGATGTCATCAGTGATGTCATTTGAGATGTCATCAGTGATGTCATGAGTGATGTCAGTGACCATGTCATGAGTGATGTAATATGTGACGTCATCAGTAGTGCATTGCGGGCGCGCGAGTTATAGTTAGCTGAACTAACTATAACGGGGGAATGTCATTGGTTTTTTACGAGTGAAATTTCCAGCTAACTATAACATGTGTGAAACCTTTGGTTTTTTCATTTAATTTCTAAGGTTTTTTAAATGCTAATTCCTAACTATAACGTGTGTGAAACCTTTGGTTTTTTCATTGAATATATATATATATATATATATATATATATATATATATATATATATGAGGAAACCACAATCCTGACCGTACCAACTCCTCGGCGGCGGCAATCAGGTACAGACCACAGCGTGCAGTTCAATGGTGTGCTTTATTTTGATTTATGGCATCAAAAAATAATACTGTCACAAGTGCCCAGCATTACGCGTTTCAACCGCGTTGCCACGGTCTTGATCACGTGACACGCCGAGGTCAGATTCAACATTAAATAGAGATTGGGTGAAGTTAATTACATTGATTCCCTCCCACAATAGACACTGAAAACACAATGTGCAGGTACGAGGATACCATCAACAATTCCAGAGATTTGCAACAAATAAATAAACCTTATTTTGTACTGGTATTCTTTAACATATATATCTAAAAATATTTGCTAATACACCAATAATTATTGTATATCAGTTAATACAAAATTAAAACCAAGTGGTCAATGGCGATACAGTTATATCAAGCATTATAGAATAAACAGTTAAAGGAATAGCCCAAACTACAAGAATGATAAAAATAGTCTAGTTATCATATGTCACTAAAAAGAGGGAAAGTATATAATAATAAAGTGCAAGTGCTAAAATGATACAAAAATAAACTTCATCATCTTTTAAAAAAACATAGATGAGAGTATACAGTACATTGAAATGTGGAGAGAACCATAGCTGTCCTAGATCATATAATGATTAAAGTGCAAATGCAATGGAAACATAATGCAGTGCAAATTCATGGCAGTTTAACGAATACGCAAGTATATGCAAGTGCAATAAGAATAATGAAGCATTAGTACATGTTAGAGGACGTCAGAATCGTTCATCATAGACAGAAGTGATATATACAATATATACAGAACAGAAATATAGGGGGGTTATTAAAAAAACCATTTAAGAACCCGTCTAACTGGTAGCTTAAAACCACGTAAAACCCAATAAAGCCGGTAAAACAAGTATAAAACAGGTAAATTTAGTCAGACTAGGTTAAAAGCCATGTAAAAGACCGGGACTAAAATTTGGAGATCCGTTCCAATAAAACACCATAGAAGAACCATGAAAAGCATCATAACTAAGATCTTTAGAAAGTTATAAAAAGTTGCGCATGTCTTCTCCTGTGTTGAGTCCATTAAGCATCTTAGTATCTAATGTTAGAATGTAGTGGGACTCAAGGCTTCTTCTCCCAAAGAAGTCCACAGGGAAAGAATTGCACTCAGCAGGGCTTGAAATTCACTGGAAGTAGTTTATTCCCCCAAGATACATCGGTAAAAAGCGTCTACACTTTTCGGCACAGAGCCTTTGTCACGACGCTAGACCTAAGTTAGCGGGCAACTAATATACACCATTATAAATGTTTAACATAGAATACGGGTGACTGCACCATCTATGCATATAGCCATAAATGGCGGCCATCTTACAATGTCAAAATGACTTTATAAAACTGAAAAATCAGCATCAAAAGCATTAAATTAATTACAGTAATGCCAATTGCAATTCCTGTTTTGTAGTACTTCGACATAAAATGAAATGCACAATAAAATTAATACATTTGGTGAAATCTTCATATAATATTAACATTGTCATACTGTTGAAAAGTGTATACAGGAAATATACTGCATGCAGTATTGTCCAAATATACTGGAACACATTTTCATACATTTTAAATGACTCTCTACGACTGGGTGGAATATGTTGCTGGCTAAATTGCACACCCAAAATAGTGCCTCATTGGGCGAAAAAACTATGTATCTGAGCCCCGTTGCCCATAGATTACCCTATTGGGTACTAAAATCATATAATTGAGCCCCATTGGGCAAAATCCCCCAGTGTCTTATTTACTGTGCCTAATTGATCTATTGACATATTACCAGACATTACATGGAATTAACATACTACCTAAACTGTAATACAATAGATTACCTAAGAAACAAGTATGCCACAGTATGACAACAGCTAAATAATTTTTTTATTCACATTGCTCTAGATACCTAATCAAAAACAAGTCAAATGGAATAAAAAGATAAATCAGCTCTTTTGCTTTCCACGTAATGAACTGGAACCCAGATACCTGTGTAACTGGAACATCTGACCAGGCCCTGAAAATTAAGAATAAAAGTAAAAATGTGATGAATATTGAAAAATCAAGCCACTCGCAAACATATGTTATAATATTTGTACTACAATCGATGTCTGCCCCAGTAACTGTGGCAAATTAAAAACAATTAAAATCACAGGAAAAATAGAAAACAAGGAAACATATTATTGTCCTTACAAGTAGGTATAGATCTCCTCATCAACATTGAGGCCCACAGGTTCATTTGTGTTTAACATGAGGATGTATCTGCACTCCAGCTGTCTGAGTGCCTTCTCTCTCTGGGACCACCGCTTTTTGCTATCTCTACTTGGTCAATCACTGTGTATCGTAAATGTATGGGATTGCAGTTGTGGTATTGGTTGAAATGCCTTGCTACAGGGTAGATTTTATCAACATTCTTGAAGGACCGTAGGTGTTGTAGAACCCTTTTATGAACTTGCAGTATGGTACTGCCCACATACCTGTTTTCACAGGGATATGTCAAAACATATACTACAAATTCCGATCTGCAGTTATGGATTTGGTGATAGGGATCCTTTCTCCCAGATCTGTGTACACATTGGTGGCATTTTGACCCTGTGCATGGGCCTTGCACTTATTGCATTTCCTAAAACCCCTGGCTGCTTTGAGCCAGATGGTTTTCTCTGGCATCTGATTTTTAACTATTTTATCTTGGATAGATGTTGGTCTCCTATAGTTTATAGCAGGTCTAGCACCCATTTCTGCTCCTATTACAGGATCTTTTCTCAACAGGTGCCAGTGTGTATCTAGAATCTTTCTTACTTGGTTGTGCACCTTGCTAAAAGTGGTGATAAATCTGCAGGGCACTATGTGTTTACTAGCTGTTTCTACTGCGGATCTTCCCACCTTCACTGTCGTGGGAGTTGATTTTGTTCGAAATAACAGATCAGTCTTAGATTTGGTTCTGACTTTGTCCTTTGCCTGCTTACCAGTAAGCTCATCGTAACTCCTCGCTCTCAGTCTCATAGTCATCTCCTTCTCAGTTGTGTTGTAAGCTCCTTGTGTGCTGCAAATGCGCTTAGCTCTGAGTAATTCCCTGTAGGGAATACTCCTTTTCAAAGCACCTGGGTGGGAGCTAGTAGCATGCAAGGTTGAGTTGCCTGAGGTGGATTTTCTGTATACCCTGGTTGTGAACTTATCACCAAGAACTTCCAACCTTACATCTAAAAAATCAATGCATTCATAAAAGACAGATTGAGATCATTTACATTGATTACTTTCACAAACTCTTCAACAGATGTTGTGTCCCCTCTCCACAGAATAAAAAGGTCAGCAAAGTACCGCAACCATAAAACATAATTAGCTCACCAATCATGTGTCTCTGTGTCTTTGAGCACCTGCTCTTCCCACCAGCCCATGTGGAGCTTTGCATAACTGGGGGCGAAGCAGGTGAGTATCGCTGTCCCTTGTACTTACCGAATGATGTCATTGTTCAATAGAAATACATTACTGTTGAGGCACCACTCAATCATGCTCACAATCATGTTGTTATGTTTAAGGTATTGGATAGGTCTTGTTTATAGGAAATGACGTATAGCATTGATACCCTCTTTGTGATGAATACTGGTGTACAGTGAGTTAACATCTAAACAGACCATCTGGAAATCTGAATCCCACTGTACATCAAAGAGTCGTCTTAGAAAATCAGTGCTATCTTGTATATATGAGGGTAGAGCACATACATACGGCTGTAAGAACTAATCTAAGAACTTAGACACATTCAAAAGGGAGCTTCCAATTGCTGATATTATCGGTCTGCCTGGAGGATGGTCAGTATGTTTGTGCACCTTCGGTAGAAGGCACAGGATTGTCAATCGTGGGTGTTTAACATGTAAGAATTCTAATTCTTCCTTACTGATCTAATTACTTTCTCGCCAGCTTTTTAGGTCTTTGAAAAAAGCTGTTCTCAAACTTTCATATTCACTCTTACCAATCTTCCAATAGCATTGTTGGTTATTCAGTTGGCTGTAAACTTCCTGTAAATACATTTCATTTGGCCAGATTACAATGTTCCCTCCTTTAGCGGAGGCACGTAGCTGGCATTTCTCATTAGTGAACCATTTCATCATAACTTTGTCTAATTTCTGTCTTAAATCAGTTTTATCTCTAGGGCCTTGAGTATTCTGATGTCTCAATTTTTTCAAATCGTGCATTACACTCTCATTAAATGTGTCTAGGTTGTCATGTGGCATTGGGGGGTAGAAGCGGGATTTGGGTCTAAAAGGAGTGACACTCTTGTCACTGCTGTGGCTATCAGAAACTGCTCTAGTTACATATGTATATAGTGTTAATACTTACCAACATTAATTGTACACCGCATATGCCTTTAGCATGCATGGCTTTACCACGAAATTTAAGTGTTTTACAGGTACATACAAACCCATTACACATACATACAGATATACCGGTAAAGGCAATTGTGGTAAAAGCATAGTAGTTGTAAGAAATAGTTGTTGTTAAAACTGTAGTGGTTTTGACTAAGTAGTGGTTAAGGAGTAGTTGTTTAGACTGTAGTTGTTCAAGTGGTGGTGGTTCCATCATGCAACCCTTACTGTCATTGATCATTGACCTTATATCCCCACAATCACCACAACATTAGGGGTGAGCAGATCTCGTGGAGTTTTACTCTGTGGAATTCTGTGGAGTTACATAAAAACTCAGCAAGATTCCAAGCAGCGGAAGTTTGGCTCGTTGCGGTGGTTGCCCTGTTTTTAGTGCCGGGAGCTTGTTCTGCACTGTAATATCAGTGCAAACAGCACCACATGCCAGAGGGAACTGCTTCTTTCTGCTGCTCAAGTATATTTTCTACTCAAGACGCAGCTTTTTCAACGTAAATGGCAGCGATCTTCCGTGACCTCCCAGGTTGAGAAACTGCACCTAGACTTGTCCTAGCACTTGATTTTCTCGCTCACCAACTTAACATTGATGATCCGCATGTGAGAAAAACTCTACCATGTTGTGATTGACAGAGTTGTTTTGGAACTCCGTGCTTCAGGCAGAGGGCAGAGTGGGTAAAACTTTGCGAACTCCACCAGTGGAGCAGAGTTTACCGCCCACCCTTCACAATATGCTGAAATAGGTAAATGGATATTTTTCTCTCTTTACCACTCTCCCACTTTTAGAATACTGTTATGTTCTGCTTTTTCATATATCTTATCGCCTTATCGCTTTTCCTACCTTTTTCTTCTTTTGTATCATTCCCTTTCTAATCTTCCTATACTGATATTCTTTCTCCTCACTATGTCCACTCTTTTACTCCTTTCCTTTCTTGCCCATTGTCATTTTCACCCTCTGCATACGTTTCTGCGCTCTCTTTTCTCATTCTAATCTACTCTTGCTTCTCCTCCAACTTCTAGTCTCTTTTTTTTCATACTTCTTGATTTCACAGTTCGGAATTGCCCTTCATTGTCTCTTTCTCTCTCTTGCATAATTGCTATGAACCAACAATTAGAAAGGCTAGTGTTGCCTTCTACACCGAACCCCCAAATCAAAGTCTGCCATTTTTAACTTTAGAACCTGCACAGCCTAATACAATACCTGCTTCGGAAGCGAAATCTAATGAATTAATATAATATTTTTCAAGGAAACTGCTGGGTTAGCAACTCCATAGTAGGCAGAAAACTTCTGTTTCACTATCCGGCTGTGCTAAAATCTTCTGAGCTTATTTAAAAGCCCCTTGCGCTGCTAGCATCTCACTTTTCTCATATTAAAAGTGATGCACCAGCAGCACAAGGGGCTTGTAAGACCTGTTCATTAAACAGGGTAATGATGTTAATTGTATTTACTTTGTATTGGCCAGAAGGGCAGCTGGTTCTCGAAAGGATGTGTTGCCAGCCAAACTTCATACAGAAAATGGAGAACAAGCTAGCTGTGCTAAAGGTATCCACTGCAATAAAGTTGACAGTAGTAGTGCCTACCATACAAAATAGTACTGGCTGTATCCTAGCATGTTGGCCAATATCAGTCCTATTTCTTGGCTATATCTTAATAGGAAATGGTTATTTATCCATTCCCTCCAAATAGTACATAATTTTTGGTATTTAACCAATGGCGGATAAATAATTTAAAACTTCATTTTTTTATCAGTGGCTGGCTAAATAACAGAACTTATGTACTGTTAGTCTGGTGACTAGTTAAACATTTTGAAAGCGCCCCTTATTTAGTTGGACAGACTTTCACATAAACATCATGAAACCAACAAAGGGACACCCAGCAATGACAAGGTGGAAGCCATCTTGGGAGAGGAGTACAGGAAGAGTGTGAAATATTAGCATGTAAGGGCATGTACAAAAGTACAAATGTAAGTATATGAATGAATCTAAAAGGCCGATTTAGATGTTGGCGGGAAAAGAATTCTGTCACAGTGGTCCACCTGCCCGACTTAATTATGGGTGCACAATAGGTTTGGCTATGGTGGTGACTACTCTGTCACCGCAACAGCCAAACTTCTCCAATGGCCCTTAGTCGGCTGGGATGTGAAAGAATTGGCTATATGTCTGTACACCGCTTTAGGATGGGTAGACAAATATCATTTCTTTATTCAGCTGGCAGCATCACGGTCAGGGCGATGGAGTAATTGACTCCGTTGCCTTAGTAAAGAAATAGGCCTTCAGCCGATATCTAAGCCACCCCCTAAGATGTTCACAGATAAAAAAAAATTAAAACTCTGTTTGAAATAAATACATTTATATCAGTATAAAAATAAAATAAGCTATGCAAACCACTGCCTCCGAAGAACTGCAGACATTAGAGGCTGCAAACTGCTACATAATGAGTCTCAGTCGAAAGCGTTCTAATTTTTTGTGTTACATTCTTTGAATTTTTGTCTGTCTGCATATTACATTCTACAGAATAGCTAGAGTAATTATCATGTTTTTAATGTATTTTAAATAAACGTGTTCTTAACTAGTGAATTCTCATTTAAAAAACCTGTTTATTATTTTTTAAGGGCTGGGCTCATTTGATCATCATATGGTATGATATGTGCTTGTATGTAGCTTCACAATACATTCTTGATAGAGAGGCAACAAACATGTGAGAGTAATACAAAAGAAGAAAAAGGTAGGAAAAGCGATAAGGTGATAAGATATAAGAAAAAGCAGAACATAACAGTATTCTAAAAGTGGGAGAGTGGTAAAGAGAGAAAAATATCCATTTACCTATTTCAGCATATTTTGCAAGGACACACAGGCGGTGATGTGTGGAGTGGGAGCGACCTACCTAGCAGGGTCAAGGGTTGACAATCACATTTCTCACAGTTGGAAAAGTGTAAATACTGGTAAAATACAAACATTTAGTTCAAAAACGTACTGTTTTTAACATTTTACATTTTTTTTGTTGCATTGGACTGGATTAAAAAAAGATTGTATTTTACCAGTATTTAACATATATTAAAGAAGAATTTTGGCTTCCACACTAAAGACTCAAGAACATCTTTTTTAATACTCTCACGTTTGTTGCCTCTCTATCATGAATGTATTCTTTATAATGTATGGTCTATGAGCAGCTGGCCATTGAGGTGGGCAACATTGTTATTTATGAATTTACTTGTAGACTTTTGTGACGTATCAGGCAGTGCAAACCTCATATCCCTTGGCTGCATTTATGTATGGACGTAAGGAACATTTGTAAACATTTGTGAACGTTTTGTGGTGCAGGAGGTGTGGTTTTTGTGGTCAGAGGGTGTGAGAGCTGGTGGACAGGTACATAAACCCCCTGAGTAATTTACAAGGAGGGTGACAGGTAGGGCAGTGAACTAGGGAACAAGCAGTGTGGGACCCATAAGTCATAATTTTTGTAAAACAGAACTTCAATTCAAGAGAAGATACGGAATGAAACTAGTAGTCAAGTGAGTTTGGGATGCGCGGTTTCTTCAGAATCAAATGTATATTCAGCTGGCTGCAGGCTGAATAACACACTTTGCACATGATATACCCAGTTGGGAATACATAACTCATTTCTCAACTCTTCCCATCTGCAACTGGTAGGGGGAGAGGTGTAAACTCAAGGGCAGAGGGGGCAGACTGGGGAGAACTAGCAAACTCAGAATAGGTGGCAGACTGGGATAAGTGGACTGGCTAGGGGGAAAGAAGGCAGAACCTGATAAAGAATGGACAAACTGAGTGAGAGATGAAATGACTTGAGAGAACTGCAGACTGGGGGAAAGTAGGTAGACTGAGAGGAAAGTAGGGATACAAGGGCAAAGGGGGCAGGCAGGTTAAAAGCAAGCAGGCTCAGGGAAGAGTAAACGTAGTGTGAGAATGGGCTGACTGAGGGTCAGTGGGCAGGCTGAGTGAAGATTGCCAGAGACGTATGGAGAAAGGACAGACTGAGGAAAGTGGGCATGAATATGGCAAAGAAGACAACATATGAGGAGACTGAGCAGACTGGATAAAAGTAGGCAGGCTGGAGGGAAACTGGATGGGCAGGAGGAAAGCAGATCAGGCTAAGGGGAAAGCAAGCAGACTCAGGGGATTAGAAGGAAGTGGGGGGAAATTAGAGGGCTAAGGGAAAGTGGACAGACTCAGAAGGAGAACAGGAAGACAAGGGTAAAAGAGGGAAGACAGGATGGGAGAAAGAGAGCAAACCGAGGGAAAGTGGACATGATATTGGAAAACAAACACACTGGAGGGTTGGCAAATGGGGTAAATCAGGTTAACTCGAGAGGAGGATGGACAGTGTTGTGATCTTGCTTAATCACAAATTGCATACCTTTCATTCTAACATCAGTGTGGAAAGTTAGTTAAGCACTGGTTCTGTTGTCATGGAGGCCCTTGTAAGTTCCAGGGAGTGGCAGTTGTCGCTAGCTGGAAGTAGAAGCACCACCTATGGAGAACTGTATCTTCAAATAAAGAAGTTTACTTCAGCCTTGAGAGAATGGACCCTCCCTGTGATTACAGCATAATTTTGGCAACGGGTGGCCAGCCAAGTGGGCTGTAACTCTCCATGTGTACGTGTGGACTGACGTCTGTGTAGCTGACGTTATTCACACAGATAGGGAGCGGTGCTTTGTTCTTTGTGCTTTCAAAAGCGGTCACTAAGCTCTTAGCAGTGTGGTATTAAAGCAGGCGTTACGGAGTGAAAACCGATTGTAGAAGCAACCTCTTGGGGAAGGGCAGTGTCAGTCAAGGGCAGAAGCAGCCCCCTTGTGTGTGCGCGCTACCAGCCCTATCAGCGAAATACTCAGACAACCGCTTTGGGCATGACCCGGGACTACTTATTGACAGTCGCTGTGTGCGCAACATGTGAGTGCCGCCTTCAACGTTAATCCATGACAAAGCGGTTAAGGCCACTCTCCCATTGCACAAGACAAGGGGCAGCTGTAGCCACAACCAGCATGTACTGTGGTGTACATAAGCAGCGATTTACACTCGCTACTAGCATGGCTCAGAATGAGATGAGAGTTCAGAGTGGAGTAGCGCAGCTTGGATTGAACGAGTCAGTGTATTCACTGATTCGGGAGCACAAAAAGTCACTTGAAGAGCATATTTCCAGCTACACACTTCACAACTGTGTGTTGATGCTCTCCAATGCACTGAGGATTAGAGGAAAGAACCTTAGGCATGGTCAAACCTCAAACTATGCCCAGCTTAAAGGCACAATGTACAAAGGCCACAGTTAAAGGCACTTTGTGGCGAGTGGGCGTGGCTTGAGCCGCCACAAGATGGTCGCGACTGGCTGAGGCTCCGCATTTCGAGCGGGACCTTCTTCTATCGCCAGAGCTGTTTTTGCATCCTGGAAGAGGCATGGATTGAGGCATTTACAGTGCGGACGCGGGGGCACAGGTAGCTGTTCTTTTTTCCGATTTTTGAGCCTGTTTTTTACCAGTTTGCCAATTTTTCCTCACACATCCCTGGTGGCGCCTGCCATTTTGTCTTCGGAGGGACGCTACCTTTCCTCTCAGGCTTCCTTGTGCTACTCGCGGCACGTTTTTAAGTCTCCGCGGTAGCTAAGCTTTGGAAGCTTTGTGCCTTGCTGACAATACCTGACTTTGCTTTATATATTTATTTTCAAATCGGCAGTTGGCGGCAGAAACTCTGTTTTTTCTGATCTTGTGCCTCACTTGAAACATACTCATTGCTAATGTTCCCTGAAGACACACCATTACAATTTCAATGCTTCAGAAGATGGCACCATCGTAACTTTATGCCCTCTTATGGTATATGCATCGAGCCTTGGTCTTTTTTGTATATCCTTTACCCCATTTGCATCTTGTTGGAGGACGCTTTTCTATTGTGGAATATCTTATGAGACTGTTTTTCTCTTCACTCTGTTTGGAGCTCTATGCTTGAGCAGTTTGCACAACACCTTACTGCTAATGTATTTGTTCCTCAAATTGGAGTTCCTTCCTGGTAGATGAAGCGCGATGGACTGAGCCAAGCTGTTATGCTACTTATGCTTTCTATTTCAATTTGTGAATACCTTTTATTGTATGGAGGTCACCACTAAGTCTTGATAGTGGGTATTAAATTTGTTCTTTGTTTGGGTGCGAGTAGAATTTGACATCTCGCTCCATATGTGGTGAGGCGAAGACTAGAGGAGTTTCTTCATTGCTGCTTTTAGCTACCTCTTCTGGTGTCTTATTCTGCTCATATACTCTGCTTATCTTCTGTATATTTCAACACACTATTATATACACCCGTATGAATCCTGCTTCCTCCTTTGGTCAGAAAACTACTTCCTCAAGTATTTCTTCTCTTCGCAAGGATTAAAATCCTACTGCTCCTCCTAAACGTCACAAGAAGGAACCTAACTCACCTACCAAGTCTCCACTACCCATCACACTGGAAGATCTCATGGAAGAGATAAAGCTGATTAAACCTTATGTTATTGAAACCAACGCTACCCTTCAGAAACTGGATGAAAAACGGTCGAACTTAGATTCAAGAGTTTCGGCGGTGGAACAGAGGATCAGCGATACTCAAGATGTGATCCCTCAGGTTGCACCCATGTCTAAAGAGATTGCTCTCCTCAAGATACAAACAGAGGACTTAGAAAATCGTAATAGATGCAACAACCTTCGAATTTATGGCATTCCTGAGGAAGGGTCAGACATGCTCGCCTTTTTAAAGATTCACATTCCCAAAATCGTTGGTTTCAAGGATGGTACTAATCTAAATCTGCAGCGTGCTCACCGCATTGGTCTTAAAACTGGAGGTTCATCTTCTTCATCGTCAGTCAATCGTCCCAGAGGGATAATCGTTTTATTTCTGGAATACTCTGATTTGTTAATGGTCCTTTCAGCGGCAAAACAAAGGAAACAGATGTTGTGGTCTGGTCACAAAGTTTTCCTCTCTCAGGATGTTGCTCGTGCTACTGCAGCCCGTCACAAGGAATTTCTTTTTTTTTGACCGGCTCTTCACTCCATGAATGCCAGATACGGCCTAGTACATCCTTGCTTCTTCAAATTTACATATTAGGAGAGGTCCTACTCCTTTGATCGTCCTGAAGATCTAAGACAATTTATTTCTCGCCATAAAGGGGATGAGATGGACTTTGGAGGGACTTGATCAACTTTGCCATTTCTGTTTTGTCTTATGTTCTATGAGGTCATTCTTTCTACTCCACTGTTCTGAATATATTGGTCGTCTTTCACAGTTTTTGGTTTTGGTTATTTGCTGTTGTTCTTTCTAGATTTGTGTCGCTTGTATGTCATCTAGGTTGGTCATCTTGTATTATTGTTTCTCTCATGTATGGTAAGTGTTTAGTACTCCTTCTCACACCTTTGTTGCTGTCGCTTGACTGTTCTACATTTATTGACTCAGGTTTGATTTGTAGTTAATCTCTCCTGTTGTATCATTTCTTATCGGCTCCTTGTTTTCGTATTTATTTTTTCTGAGCTATCAGTTCCAGTTGTTTTCGGTTGTCCTGGCTGGCTTGGTCATCTGTCTTCTCTCTGCGGCTTCCCGCTTCCTCATGTTATTTTCTTTATTCTGGATTTTTACCCTGCTTTTCTTGACTGAAGTCCCTCTGCTTTTCGTCAACCTGTCTTTTTCTATCACTTACTTCCTCTTCCTTTTTTCTCTTTCCTTTCTTTTCCTTTCTTTTCCTTATGATTTCTTTTTTTATATTTTTTATATTGTCCTCTGACCTTGCATTTTCTTTTCTTTTAAGTGCATCTTTTTTTATCTATTTCCATCCCTTTTTATCTTCTATTTTGTTATCATTTTACTGTTCATGTTTTTCATTGCTCTTCACTCTTAATTCTTTGGCATTCTGTTTTACAAGTTTTCATGTTTTTTTTTACTGTTATACAAATTATAAGTTGCATCAGCTATTGCTAAAAGTTACATTTTGCTTATCTTGTTGTTTTTAATGTTGTTTCTCTCTGGTTATCATGACTGATAATGTTCGCATTGTTTCATGGAATGTTAAGGGATTACGCAACCTGGTTAAGAAACAGAGGATTCTTGTTCATTTGTCTAGGCTGCAATGTAAAATAGCAATGCTTCAGGAGACTCATCTTACAGAAAACGAGAATAATTCTCATAAAAGGCAATGGGTTGGCCATTTTTTTTGCTCCCCGTCCAAAGATAGAAAGAATGGAGTGATTACTTTATTTCATAAATCTCTTTCTCTTGCTGTGGAGAGGGAGGAGAGGGACATTGATGGCAGATGGCTCCTTTTACATCTTAATATAAATGGTTCCCCTATCTCCCTTCTTAACATTTATGGCCCTGCTGGCGTTGAAGCACAATTTTGGAAAGATATGTCACACACCCTTCATTCATGTCCTGACACCAATTTACTAGTGGGTGGGGATTGCAATCAAGGCATGGACCCTTTCACGGATAGGATGTCAAACGCTAGGTACATTCCCAACAAAATGCAAAAAACCTTTATGTCTACAATTGATTCTAGGGGTTTGGCTGATTCATGGAGAATATCTCATCCGGACACGTTAGAATACACTCTCTATTCTCCAACCCATAAATCTTCTTCTAGAATAGACTACATTTTTTTGAGTCCCCATCTCCTTCCTAACCTAATTCACGCTGATATTGGATCCATTCTTATTTCCGATCATGCCCCAGTTTTCATTAGTTTGGATCTCCCCTCTGAACCCTCAAAGCCACGCAAATGGCGCTTCAATAATTATTTACTTAAGGACTATAAGTTTCTAGAGCGTTTTAAAGAGTTTTTGCCAGATTTCTTTCTTAGGAACGCCTCTCAGGATGTTCCTTTACCCACTATATGGGATGCCTTCAAGGCAACAGCCAGAGGATTCATTATTGACAAAGTTGCGGCAAAAAACAAACAATGTAGGAATGATTCCGCTTCTCTGTTAGCCTCTATTAAACATCTCGAGCATGCCTACTTTACTTCCAATAATGAGGATACCTTGAAAAAGTTAATTCAAGCTAAGTTGTCTTTTAATAGGAAATCAACTGAGGAGGCTTCTGGTGCCCTACTCAAAGTTATTTCTAAATTCTATGGGGTCGCAACAGAGCTGGCAAATTACTGGCAAATTATTTAAAAGTGAAATCCCAACGTTCTAAGGTAGTCAAAATTACTGATAATGGTGGTGTTGAACATTTCAAAGACAATGAAATAATAAATTGCTTCACAGATTTTTACAAGACACTATACACTCCAGAATCCTCTTCTTCCGAAGAGGCATTGGACTCTTTTTTTGAAGCACTCCCTCCACGTTCCTCCTCACTTCCTGATTGCTCCATATTAGAAGGGGACATTTCCCTCTCTGAACTTAAATCCGCCCTCACCCAATTACCAAAGGATAAATTTCCTGGTCCGGACAGCTTCACTGCCAAATTTTATTCTTGATTCTCCCAATTTTTACTTCCTCCCCTTCTATCTTTATTCCAACATTTTTTGTCTTGCAAAGAGGCTTGTGGTTCTTCTCTTGAAGCTATGATTTGTCTGATTCCTAAGAAAGGCAAGGATCCTTCTTCTTGTACTAATTATCGCCCTATCTCTTTAATTAATTTAGATTGTAAGATTTTTGCTAAGGTCCTTGCTCTTCGTATCAATAACGTCATTCCCGATTTAATTGGTTATGAGCAAACAGGTTTTGCCAAGGGTAGAATGACTGCAGACAACTCTAGAACCTTTCTGAACATCATACATCTTGCTTGCAAAAGCTGTACCCCGTTCACAGCTATCACCCTAGACACGGAGAAAGCTTTTGACTGCGCTCATTGGCTTTTTATGATGCGTGCTCTTAAGTGGCATGGATTCGGTCCTGGTATTTTATCCCTTATCAGTTTGTTGTATTCCTCCCCTACCACTTCGGTCTTTGTAAATGGTTTTCAATCTCCTTATTTTACTCTCCAACGAGGCACTCGTCAAGGTTGTCCCCTGTCCCCTTTACTTTTCATCTTTTCTTCACTCCCTTAGGAACTCTCCTGCCTTTCGAGGTTTTACTCATAAATCTATTTAAGTCAAGTTCACTGCTTATGCCGACGATATTTTGCTATATATGTCCGATCCTTCTACCTCTTTACCCGCCTTTATTGATCTTTTGTCTTCGTATGCCGCATCTCTGTATACAAGTTACATTTTTCCAAGTCTGAAATTCTTCCGTTAAATAAGCATTGCCTTAGAAGCATATTTGAAGGGATGGACTTTAAATGGAATACTAATTACATTACTTGTCTAGGGATAAAATATTCTTCTTCAATTGCTAAGACAGTTCAACTTAACTTGGTTGATGTTTTTTCAAAAATCTCTGATATGGCAGAGAAATTGTCCCCTTTATTTTTGTCCTGGTGGGGTAGGCTGGATACATCCAAGATGATGATGCTTCCAGTAATTATTTTTTACCTTTCCATGTTACGGTACGACTTCCTTAAAAACAAAGTAAGAATCTTAATAGTATCTTGAGTAAATTCCTCTGGAATAATTGGAAAGCTTGCATCTCTCTTTCTGTTTTGTCTGCTCCTAAAGATAGGGGTGGGGTTAATTTTCCCAATTTTTGCCAATACCACTCTTCTTTCCTAATTCGACAAGTTTTGCCTTATCTTTCCTCTTCAGATGACCCACCCTTATCAGTATGGTATAAATTGGAGGAATCTGTTATTCATTCATTCCCCTTCTCCTCGTTAGCCAACCTTGTTCACTCTCCTCGCTCATTCAAATCTCCTACTATCCCATATCTTATATCTACTCTTTATCCGATTCTTACTAAATCGCGTTCTCCTCTTCAGCTATTTTTAGATTCCTCTATTTGGCATAATAAATCCATTAACATTTCTAATCATACTATCTTCTGGAAAGATTGGATTATCAAAGGGATTATACAGGTTAAGCACTTAATGCATAATAAGCAACTTTTATATTTCCAGGAATTCCAATCTAAATATAATTTATCCGTCACGTCTTTTTCTAAGTTTGACTCTCTGAGACTAATCATAGCTCAACAGCTTTCTCTTCTCTCTGATAATTCCTCCTCTTCACTTGACTCTTCTATTCAATTGTTTCCTACTTCCCCTTCCGTCCGGGCTTCTCATATCTACAAATACCTATTTTTTTCCCTACCTATTCATTTGCAACACAATTTTTCTATACACACATGGAACTCCATTTGGGCACGGATACATCATACTTTACGCAACGCCAGTACCACTCAAACACTTTATTATTTTTATCAGAGACTATTTTTAACACCATTAGCTGTTTCCAAATTCAGCCCTGCCCTATATCCTAATTGTTGGTCCTGTAAAAACACCCCTGGCACATATATTCATATTTTTTTTTGATTGCCCCAACATTTCCATTTTTGGGCAAAAGTATGCAAGTCAATTGCCTCTATGTGCTCCACTAATTTCCCTTTTGATATTCACTCCATATTTTTGGGTAGTAATTCAATACACTGGTTGCCTTTTAGATTATAACTTCGAATTGGAAGGACGCCTCCAAAGTCTTGTTTTCCGCCTGGTGGAATCTTTTATATCACCATCACAGGCTATATTTAGTGTTTGTAACCACCTCTCAGCAGCTTATTCATAAAGAGGCCTTCTGGTCTCCTCTCACTAATTATATTTCTTCCTCTGCAGTGCATGCCAAAGACAGTAACTTTGTTTTTCAGCCATCGTGAGTACTGTGCTTATTCCTTTCTTTTTCTTTTTATAATGTTCTTACTCTATGATTGTTTACTGCTAATTGCGTTTTCTGTTTTATTAGTCATTGGAAAGTTTTATTAGTTTACATGATATGATTGCTGATACTTTTCTCTTTTCTCTACTTTCCTCCTTTCCTTTTTCTTCCTCTTTTCTTTCCTCCTCCTTCTTCTGTCCACCCTTTTCTGTTCTTTAAATTCAAAAAGCAAAAATGCTAATTTTATTATGGTACTCTTTGATTTTATCTTCCTCTTAATATTGGTTTTTAATCTTGTAATTGTATGAAGTCTTAGGTTTTTCATAATTTGATTTTCACGTTTTATTCCTCATTATCCTATGGATTTGTACTTCATGTTCTTTATTATATTTCTGTACCATGTTTTCTCTATCTATTTTAATAAAGCTTTCTAAACTAAAAAAAAAGGCACTTTGTGGCAAGGCAATTGTTACCAGGTCTGAACCTACTGACTTAATCTAAGTAATTCTAAGCAAAACATTAAGGAAAAATGAATCAGACCCCAATCACACCTCCATCACCTTTCTTAGCACACCTTGGAGTGAAATCTATAGAATGGGAGGAATGGACGGACATCTTTGATAATTATTTGGAAGCAGTAGATGCTTGAGACTTCAGGGCAAGCCGGAAAAAAGCAATCCTATTAAGTACTCTAGGGAAAGAGGGGCAGCATGTTTTTAAGCACTTTCCTACGGTGCTGACTAATGATGGACACCTCATAGAGGATCTGTACTATGAGCCAGAAAAAGATTGGAGTTAGGATTTGAAAATGGAGCCAATGTTATGATGAGAAGAAATAGATTTTATACTCGGCCACAGAGGGTGGGCGAATCGGTGAATGATTTCATCACAAGGCTACGGCAAGTTCAAATTTGGAGCAATGACAGATAAGATGATTAGGGACCAGCTTATTGTACAGTGCTGGAGCAGTAAAAGGGAGGAGCGGCGAT
This sequence comes from Triturus cristatus, assembly GCF_964204655.1. Classification (NCBI taxonomy): domain Eukaryota; kingdom Metazoa; phylum Chordata; class Amphibia; order Caudata; family Salamandridae; genus Triturus; species Triturus cristatus. The sequence goes on from NC_140594.1 coordinate 779,401,248, forward strand.
GGGCAGCCAAGGATCCATTTCTGAATGAGGCTATAGAGATTTCTAAAATTGTGGAAGAATCTGTGTATTGTACGAAGAAGAGTGAGCACAGAGATAACAAGAGGGGTGTCTGAGGTGTCGGCCATGGACAAGGTGGATGAGGATGTGGCGACAACGCCCAAATGGGGTGCCAAGGGAGAAAAGAGTGCTCCTAGTAATAAAAATGCTCACTGAATGTGCAACAGGTGTGGGAGTAGCTACCACATTTTTGATTCAAAGGGTTGTTTCGCGATTGGGAAAGAGTGTAGGCGGTGTGGACACAAAGGCACTTCACCAGGATGTGTAAGGGGAACAATAAGAGCAAGGTGGCAGTGTTGATGGAAGATATACCTTCTCCAAAAAATAATGCCAGACCTGATAGAGTTTTGCGCATAGGGGAGGAAAAGGTTTCCAGAATTTACCATCAGAGAAAGACAGGCGCAATTGATGGTGAATTGCTGCTCATTGTATACTAGTATTCCAAAAAGTATGTTACTTTCAGAGTGGCCTGATGTGCAGTTGTTGTCGAAAGACAAAAATCCTAGAGGGTATCAGGCTGAACAGATAGATATCATAGCATATATGTATTCGGACATTGAGTTTTAGAATAGGCGCATCAAAGGCAAGGTTTGCGTAGCAGAGTCAGGACCAACTATTTTAGGGTGGAATCGCCAATTTGAGCTTCATTTAAGGATAGACCCGCATGCACCTATCCAAGTGATGCTAGTTAAAGAATCAACAGTGAGTGATTTATTGGAGGGTGCAAAAGAGGTGTTCAGAGAAGAAATGGGACAGTTTAAGGGGTATGTGCATGAAATAAAGCTTAAAGAAAGAGCTATACGGGTGCAGCATAGGGTCAGGAGGGTTACGATCATGGTGAGGGAAGAAGTAAAGAAAATGTTAGAGGAAATGTTAAACAATGGTATTATCGCACCAGTAGAAACGTCTACCTGAATCTCTCCGGTTGTCATCACAGAGAAGGCAGATGGCAAACTGCTTTTTTGTGTGGAATTTTGGAGTCTGAATCAGAATAGAGTTGCAGACAATTTTTCTCTGCCAAAGATAAATGAGCTTATCTTATTACTACAAGGAGAGAAGTATTTTACTCAGTTGGACCTGAAGCATGGACATCATCAGAATCATCTCTACAACTCATTCAAACCCTTGACGGCCATTTTCAGAGAATGGTAAGTGTGATGTTTAAGGGTTAGGAAAATGTAATTTGTTTTCAAGATGACATATTAGTGTATGGCGACAGTGTGGAAAGCCACAACAAAGTTTTGAAGAAGGTGTTGGGCAGACTCTTGGACTCTGGTCTGACTTACACAAAGAAAAATGTGCATTACTTGTAACGGAGATTGAATATCTGGGACACACCTTATCTATGCATGGGGTTAAACCAAAGAAAGATTTACTTGCAGCAATAAAGTTAGCACCTGTACATAAGGACAAAGAACAAGTGCGGTCATTCCTAGGACTGATCGAATATTATTCGAAGTTTGTCTAGAAATTTGCCAGCAAGAACGAATGATTAAAAGTGTTAACGATGAAAGGTGTCAGCTACTTGTGGGGTGTAAAATAGCAAAAATCTTTGGAAAACATTAAACTAGAGATCTACAATGAGCGTATTCTTGTCCCCTTTGACAATAAGAAAAGGCCAGTCCTCACGGTGGACGTTAGTGCCATTGGTATCGGTCCTGGCATTTCCCCAAAGCATGGCTCAACGGAGGAAACTGTCACATTTTCCTTACGTTCCCTCACTGAGTGGTGCTGTTCAACAGCAGTGAGGGAACGTGAGGAAAATGTGACAGAGAGGGAGACATTGGTAGCAGCATGGAGAATGGATTATTTTAGAACATATGTCTGGGGACATCAGAGAGCTCTCCGAACACACACCACTAATGAAAATTCTATCCTTAGGTAGGGAAGGTAAAGGGTCCGTGAGGTTATGTTATGTTATGGTATTTAAATTTATATCTAGGCGCGACAGCTACCCAAAAGGGTTTCCCGGCGCCCGACGGAAACAACAGAAGATAGGGGAGGAGAACTTACTGATTAAAAAGCCAGGTTTTAAGAGATTTACGAAAGAGTGTAACGTTCTTCTATGTACGAAGTGACAGCGGAAGAGCATTCCACAAAATAGGGCCCAAGTAGGAAAAAGAACGGCCACCCATGCGGGATAGTCTGATCTTCGGCACCTGAGATTTAGCCTGAGTAGTGGATCTGAGAGCTCGGGATGCAAATAGAGATTGACTAGATTTTGCACATACATGGGAGCCATGCCATGCTTAATTCTGAACATATAGTTCAGAGCTTTAAACTTAATCCGATTTTCAACTCTTAACCAAAGAAGATCTCTCAGGGAAGCGGAAGTAGAAGCTGTTCTAGGAGTTCGGCAAAGCAATCTGGCCGCGAGATTGGCCTCACGATTCCAAGAGTGCACTTTTACAGTTGAATATATACCAGGTTGGAGAAATGTTCAAGCCGACTGTCAGTCAAGGCTACTGTTGGACTGAAAGACTGTGGATGAGGAAGGTATGGGCAGACGTTTGAAAGAAGGAGCAGTAGCTAGCATGGAGGATGTCGTTCAGTGGAGTCATGAAGCAGTTAGTAGCTTAGAATGATAATGTGCCATGGATAATGATGAATTTTGAGGGCAGTACTGGAAATGATCAGGAAATGGGGGGGAAGAAAAAGTACCCTATCTAATGCTCTTAGGCCCTTCAGTAAAGTGTTGGATGAGTTGTCACTGGTTGCTGAAAATGTGGAAATGCATGGGGTCAAGATTGTACCACCTACTGGTGTTCAGAAATGGTTATTTGATACAGCTCATGAGGGAAATCTGGGGCAAATGGTTACGAGGAAAAAGGTGAGGAGGGAGTTTTTTGGGCCAGGGATGGACAATGATATATATTGGCATGGGTGGAGTTGTGTGTTGAGTGCAAGGAGTGTGAGAAGGAGGTAAAAGCAAGTCTCCAAGCCACACTATGCAGCATTCAGGACCAGGGCCAGGTGTGGCACAGTGTGTGTCTTGAATTTATTGGACATGTCTCTGGTGTCAACGGATCCAAGAAGAGATTTGCAATGGTGTTGATAGACGTACACTAAAGGTGGTTGATTGCAAGGTCCCTTCCGGAAACATCAGCTAAGATTTTGATAAGCTCACTACGTAATATTTGTGAGGAGGAAAGTTTTCCTGCTATCCTCATTACAGACTATATAGCTCAATTGACTTCTCAAGAGATGAGCACGTTTTGGGGTTTTATGTGGAATACAGCATACTTGAATGGCCTTGTGTAACCCCCAGGCCAACAGGATGGTTGAGAGGGCAAATCACACCATCAAAGGTGCTGTGGAATTGGTTATTATTATTATTATTGAATCTTGTATAGCGCATGTTTACCCTTGGGCATCCCAGCGCTCGTCCGGAGTACACACCAAACCAGCAGAGCACTAAGCAGGGAACAGATGAGTCTTTAAAAGTTTGCGAAATCGCAAGGTGCCAGTTTCGGAGCGAAGGGCACGCGGAAGGGAGTTCCATAATGCTGCCACGTTGACGGAAAATCTTCTACCGCCAGTCCTGGCTTTTTTTACTTTCGCGACTTGCAAGAGATGTTGGTGGTCTGAGCGGAGGGCGCGAGAGGCCTTATAAGGTTGGACCATACTCCGCAAGATAGGGGGCCCTTTTCCCTGCAAGATTTTGTGAGCCATGCAGAGTGCTTTAAACTTCACCCTCTCTCTCACAGGGAGCCAGTGGAGCGCCTTCAACACAGGTCGGGCTGACTGCCACCTGGGAAGGTCCGTCAAAAGCCTGGCGGCAGCATTTTGCACTTGTTGCAATTTGTTTAGAGTTGATTCTGGAGCCCCCAGAAACAGCGCATTGCTGTAGTCCAGCCGTGAAATGATGAGACCCTGGATTAGTAACCTCCTTGTGGCCATCGGGAGGAGGGGTAGGATCTTCCGGGCTGACCGGAGCAGGCCGAAACACACTCCTGCGGTCTTTTTTGCGTGTGTCTTGAAGGATAGGTCCTGCTCCAGCCAAACCCCCAAGCTCTTTATCTCCTGTTTTGGGGTAGGTGGCGCTCCCAGACAGCTAGGCCAGCTACTAGGGGACAAGGAGGGAGGGGAGTTCCCCAGCATCATCAGTTCGGTTTTTGAACCGTTAAGTTTAAGTGCTGAGTTGCACATCCAGGTGAAGACCCTGGCTAAACATGTGTGCAGCAGGTCGGGTTGGTTCGCCGGCTGGGGAAGCCCAACCACCAACTGGGTATCATCCGCATAGCTGATGATCTTGATACCCAGTGGCAGTACCACACTCTCCAGTGGGGCCATATAGATATTAAATAGTGTGGGGCTCAGCGATGAGCCCTGTGGCACACCACACTGGAGGGGAACCGATGTTGACTTCTCGTGGCCTTCCCAGACCTCAAACGTCCGATCTTCTAAGAAGGACGCGAGCCATTTCAGGGCCAACCCGGAGACCCCCACCCCCGACAGCCGCTGGAGTAACACCTGATGGTCTACGGTGTCAAATGCCGCACTAAGGTCCAGGAGGATCACTGCCACCGATCCCCCTGTATCCAAAATGCTCCTGGCATTCTCCACGACTGCCAGCAGGGCAGTGTCCGTCCCCTGGCCGGGGCGAAATCCCGTTTGGGAGTCACCCAAGAGAGAGTTGGATTCCAGAAAACACGAAAGGCGCCTATTCACAAGTTTCTCCGCCACCTTGCTAAGGCCGGGGAGCAGGGAGATAGGCCTAAAATTAGCAAGGTCAGCGGGGTCCAGGCTGGGCTTCTTCAGGAGGGCCTTAACTACCGCTCCTTTCCAGCTGGGAGGCACAACTCCTTGGGTGAAGGATAGGTTCAAAAGGTCCGTCACTGGGCCGCCGATGGTAGAAGCTACCTGCTTCAGGTATTTCATCGGTACCGGATCTCTCGGAGACCCACTCTTCAGGGTCACCAAGACCCCAAGAGCCTCGTCCACAGTGACTGGGCCAAAGGAGTCCAGCTCTGCTGTCCTCACCCCAGGCTGAGATCCAGGGTTGCATTCGGAGGATTGCTCCTGCGCTAACCGAGGGAGGGACGCCAAGATGTTTTCTATCTTAGATTTAAAGAACGTGGCTAATTCTGAGCATTTTTCACGCGGGTTGTCATGAGTGACCGGAGGTTCGGGGGTTTGGAGAAGTTCTCTGATGACCTTAAACGACTCTTTCGAGGAATTAGAAGAGAGTCCTATTCTCTCCTCAAAGAACTTAAATTTCGCTGCCCGGATGGCGGATTTGTAGATGTTAAGTGCTGCCCGGTATTCTCTCCGGCTCACTTCGCCCCAGTCCCTCCTCCAGATCCGCTCCTGCCTCTTGCAACCCTTCCTCAAAGCTCTGAGCTCTGGCGTGTACCAGGGAGCTGAGCCCACTCTCTTACCCCTGGTGAGTAGTCTTTTCTTAGGGAGGATAGCATCGAGCGAGTTGGTCAACCAGGTGTTTAAGTTCGCATCAGTGACTAGCGGGTCAGGCCCGGGGGGGGACGTGTCGCCTCCAAGTGTACTGCCCAGGTATCCACTGGGAGCCTAGACCAGGCTCTTTCCACCGTGTATACTCTAGGTGTAGGTACCACTGGGACATCAAACTGCCACAGGGCCGGAACCATAAAATTATCTGTCCAGGGCAGAACCAGCGCGGGCAGTACTTTAAGGCGTTCCGAGTTCGAAAAAATGGGATCGAGCAAGTGTCCCTTCCCGTGCGTTGCACCTGAATTGACCAGGTTAATCTCGAATGCTTTCAGATCACCCTGAAGATCTACTGCCAGAGAGTCAGAGGGGTCATCAAAATGGATGTTAAAGTCACCTAGTGCCACAAAGTTGACTGTGGAAGAGGCAAGAAGCGCGACCGTTTCAAGAAAAGAGTTGAGGAAGTTGCCCATGGTCCCAGGTGGGCGATAGACAAGGAGGCCTGCCAAGGAAGCGGTATGCGACAACCGTAGAGAGAATTGACAGCTCTCGCAGTCGCTCATCCCTCCATCCTGGACCTTACAGGTTAACGTATCCCTGTAAAGGATGGCAGTTCCACCTCCCCGCCCTACTGGTCTATCTAGGTGAGATATAAGAAAGCCTGGTGGAAGTGCTCTGACCATATCCGGGCCGGAGCTGGAAGAGATCCAGGTTTCTGTTAAAAACAAGACGTCCAACTTGTGGTCGAGAATGAGGGAATTAATTTCTGTCGCATGACTAGGGAGGGACCGACAGTTCAACAGGGCCATTGACAACAAACAATTGTCTTTGGCCGTTACCAGACCCGTATTACAAGCCCCGCAGGGCAGGAACGGTTGCCCTCCCTCGTGGACATACCTACATGCGGCGAGTTTCGGTGGCCGCCAAAGCATGAGCTCATCCCTCGTGTACCTGATGAAAGCCGGAGATGGCATCCGTGAGTCGGGCAGGGGGACCGGCCCTATGCCCGTCTGGGCCCGGACGGGCACAGACAGGCTGAACTCTGGCGTAACTCCGGCGTCAGTCCGGCGTGACCGCTGCGCGTGACCGCTGCGCGTCAGCATGGCTACCTATAAGCACGCCTAGCGAAATAGAAAGGGGACTAGAGCGCGCGAAGGATCACCCACACCCAATATGGCCGCCATGAGTCGGGGGCAAAGGACCCGCAAAGTGCGGTGTTTTTCAGGCAATTATAGTGCAGGTTAGATGTCAGCAGTGCGAGTATGCGAGGCCAGACATAAAAACAGGGGATAAGTGTCCAAACACAAACTAAAGTTAAAGACAAAAACGGGTCATTAAAAACACAGAGCTTCCACAGACAAGCGCTGCAAGTATGGCGACACCGCTGGAATAGCCAAAATACCAAACACGAGAATCAGACAGCTATGTCAAAGGTGAATTACACAACTTCCTATGACCTCATGGGGGCAAAATGGTATATGATGTCACATCTGCTACCCCTGGAATTTTGGTGAATTGACGAGCAGGGGGAAATATGGTGGTTTGATAATCATTCGCAAGAATGCTCACATTTCCTCCAAAGACGGCGAGGCACTGAAGGTGAATCTGTCTCGCCTAGGCTCCGTGGTATCATTTAGATTTTCCGCTCCCTTTTCAATAACATCTCCATTCTGCATCATTCCGTTCAAGGCTGTTTCTTTGTCCATTATGCTGCACGCCTCCACGGTAATAAATACTCCAATGCGAACCTCAATATTCCGCGACGTCGACCTCAAAATAATCGCACTTTCCTGGTCCCAGAGAGGTACTCACAGAGGTTATAACAAACAATCTAATCATTGAGGAGGTAGTCTCTAATTTGGTGGGGGCGTATTGCACCATGCAGAATACGGCCACCAAATATATTCCTTTTTAGGTTTCGCCTGACCCAGCGCATGCACTGTTCTGGCGAGACTTTTTGTGAGGGCTTAAAAAAATGCTGCCATGGCCGGCCTAGAGCTACAGTGCATGTGCGCGGGCGCGCGCTTATGAACAAAGGCTTTCCTCCTCATGCTCATTAAGCGCATCGCTCGCTGCACTTGATCGCGAACGCGATCACTTTCACTTTCACGGCTGCGCGTTTACGATCGCACGGCTAATGCTTGTTTTCTCTCTGTATTTATGTTCGCTTCTGTTCAGCATTAGGTCATCGTTGTCTGCCACAATATTTTGATTTCTGTGTTTTACGATGAAATTGATTTAAAAAAAAAAATTGGATATAGTGTTGTTTTCCACTTGTGATGCAAGTCAACATGGTTCTCAGCAGCTCAAACCGTTTAGTGACGGTGTAGTTTTGTCTTAGTAGTTTTAGTTCAGATCTAACAGATAAAGAGTGACATTTTGTTAAGTCATAGAACACACCAACCCTTCTATTGATTGGGTAACAAATTTATTTTCTTAATATCTATTTTTGGATTTGAAGTTTCTTCATCTGCAGGGAGTGCCTCATAAGTGAACATCGTCAGAGATTTTATGCACGTCGTTTCGGCAAGTGGCACTGTCATTTTGACCTATCACTCAGGCACATCTGGGAAAAATAACTTTTGCCTTGTGGAGAAACCAAAGCTGAAATTGACCTGTAATTCTATGGAATATTTTCTCATAAAATTAACATGAGCTGGCTATGATTAGAGGCATCTAAATGACAGATATCTTGCCTCCTGTGAGAGCTTTGCGTTTGCTCTGTTTCAACCTTATCCATACAGAATATGCTGGAAGCCCTGTATTTTAATGTAAACATAGATAACTAAGGTATATTGTACATATTACCTGTAATGTATGTTTACCGGCTGCTATACAGGCTGACTTCTTCTGTGGTTGATATACAATGGATATATGTGCCAGTATGTCATTGTAACTTGCTCCTAGAATGAGCGAATGAATGCCCGTGTGTTGGGCATTTTTTTTTTGCCTTTTCCACACATTATTATGGGAAATGAACTGATTTCAGACAGTGGATTGATAATGTTACAAATCTGTAGAAACAAAATACACAATATTTTTCTTAATAAATATAAAATGACACACATGCATCTGGGGACATGCAAGACTACTTAGTGGAATTTTTTTCTTTTTTCCAACGCCTTGTGTCTTGAAATCTTCCTTTGGGGGTGTTTTCCTTTTATACCGCCTGCTTGTTTTACTTAAGAGAACCAGGTGGGATTTTATATTTGGATTCCGGCATATGCACTACGAAAACATAACAGACAGATGGCACACCAAATTAAAACCGCTGTTTGGTTAAAAAGTATAAATAGTGCACAAGATATTAATTTATGGGAAGGGCGTAAATCGAATATGGTTTCATGTATGACTGTGGGGTGATGCGACTGAAAGTATCTTGACTGTGGGTTATGTTTTAAAGTGGCATTGAATAGTTGCTGTGCAGTTGGGGCTCCATCCTTTTCAAGTTGTGATGCCCTGTTTGCATCAATAGACCATTTGAAGTAAAACTGAGACCTGCAATACATGAGAGCCCACGTGATGCAGACGTTAAGCCTGAAATATATTTCTAATGACAGTTCAGCTTCCCTCATTTTACTGCAGCTTGGTACCTGACAGAGGAATGTTTAATGTTCAAAACACCTCGTATGTAACATCACCAAGATGAAAATCTAGAATTCAATTTCCAAAGCTGATTGAAGACAGATGAACCACATACCCTGTGATATACTGGATCACGGTATGTGTGTGTTTGTATATGTGTGTGCAGGGCTGGATTTAGGCTGGTGTGACTGGTGCAGCTTCACTGGGTGTTGACCTAGGTAGGAGTTCACCAACCTTGGTAGGGGGTTCTAACCTCAGGAGAGCAATCACTTTCAATTGAAAACGACCGATGGAGAGTTCCTTGTGTATCCAGTCTTCAGATAGCAATAAAAATGTCACGCAAACTTTTGTTAATAATGTTCCTACTTGAGAGAGGGATCAGAGTTTTTTCTAGTGTCCGTTTTGACTTGCCATAAAGCAGCACAATAATGCTCTTTTGGCACGATTTATGAGTTTATAAATGTTGACAAAGCTTCTGACGAACTAAAACTGTTTTAAGGAAGAGACTGAAGAAATATCGGCCGCAAGGGGACCCGTCTGCCGCACCACTACGTGTGCTTTCACTATATTATTCAAAGGGTAGCTGATTGCTCTCCTCAAATGGCTAGCCACCGAAGTAGCCCATTCATAATTCTATTTGTACACATAAAGTTTGAGAGGCAACTTGAAAAAAGCATGTGTAACAGCACATTGCTGCTTCAATCACAAACAATAAAGATGAATCAAGAAGTTTGTTCGTTGACAGTTGTTTTTATTCAGGGTCTTCTTGACCATAAGCAGAGTTTTAAGTGGGATGACAAAACTGGGTTGTCTCTCAAAGGGGCGTGGCCGATGTAATCAAGGGCGTGGCTTAAAAACACATAAGGTAGAAAACTGTGCTTAGCATAGTGTGCTGCCCGATTTGTATTTTGCTGTTTTTGTCATTGCATCCAGATATGATACAAGTAATATCATGCCTGCAACAAGCCAGAACTCTTAGCTTTGTCAATGGTTCTTAGTTGCATAAGATAAATAAGCAGCCACTATGGCTTAACGTATATAAAATTGTAAAAGCTTCCACTTTAAGCCCTGGTGACATCACAATGACATTGCTGCTCCTGCGTTTCAAAAAGAGAAGGGAAATCCAGAAAGGTTAACAAGCATTGGCATAGCCAATAGGTCTCGCCTTTGAGACATTACAAGCGTTTAGCCATGTAACGGTTGATGTTGTCGCACCAAGGATATTGTGCTGCATAACTAAATACTTATAAGTTCCCAAAAGCGAGACCTATTGGCTATGCCAATGCTTGTAGTATTACTGTTTTGTGCCTTAAAGAACATTAAGGAAATGTTACTGTGCAATTGGACAACGTTCACAGTGTTTATTTCTGATCGCAGCGGCTGCTTCATGTCCGTTGCACCATTCAGGGACTCCTTTTGTGGGAGCTTTCATGAGGACATGATGAGGAAGCTGGAAACTTTTGGCACATTCTCTTTAAAAGCACAGCATGTTGGCGACTGGTTAATCGATTAGACCTATGTAGCGCTTTAGATCTCAAAGCACTATGGTGGGTGCAGCAGTTACAACTCATGAAATATGGGGTGCAACTCACAAGGAGGGGGCAGGTTTGAGTGCACATTGGCTGCAATCGAACTCTTAAGATGATGGGCTGTGTGTATCCATTATCAGCACTCACGCTTCGCTAAGTTATCTTGTTTGTTTTGTTGTTGTGTTAATGCTTTGCTCCGCCCCTTTGACTTACAACGTGCTTTCTCTTTCCACAAACTCGATGTTTGCGTTCCTTTATTTTGAGATGCTTTTAGTATTACTGTCACACACACAAACACAATGACACACACAACACACAAAACTACAACCACACACACAACCACATGCACAACCACACACACACAACCACACATACAACCACACACACACACAACCACACACACACAACCACACACAACCACACACACACACACACAACCACAGACAACCACGCACACAACCATACACACAACCATACACACAACCACACAAACAACCACACACACAACCACACCCACACACACAACCACACCCACAACCACACACACATAATCACACACACAACCACACACACACAACCACAACCGCACAACACAACCACACACACAACCACAACTACACACACACAACACACACAACCACACACACAAATCCACACAACCACACACAAAACCACACACACAACCACACACACAACCACACACACAACCACAACCACACACACAACCACACACACACAACCACACCCACAACCACACACACATAACCACAACCACACACAACCACACAACCACGCCCACAACCACACATACACAGGAAACACAACCACACACACAACCACACACACAACCACACACAACCACACACACAACCACACACACACAACCACACAAACACAACCACAGTCACAACCACACCCACAACCACACACACAACCACATCCACCCACACCCACAACCACACACACACACACACACACATAACCACACACAACCACAACCACACAACCACACACACAACCACAACCACACACACACAACCGCACACATACACACACAACCACACACACACAACCACACACACACACACAACCACAACCCCACACACAACCACACACACACAACCACACACACAACCACATACAACCACACACAACCACACTCAACCACACACACAACCACAAACACACAACCACACCCACAACCACACACACACACACAACCACAACTACACACAACCACACCCACAACCACACACACACACACACACAACCACACACAAGCACACACACAAGCACACACACAACCACACACACAACTGCACACACCCAACCACACCCAACCGCACACACACAACCACAAACACAACCACACACACAACCCCACAACCACAACCACACACACACAACCACACACAACCACACACACAACCACAACCACACACACAACTAGACACACAGCCACAACCACACCCACAACCACAACCACACACACAACCACACACAACCACACACACACACAACCACACACACAACCACAAACACACACACACAACCACACACAACCACACACACACACAACACCACACACACACAACTACACACACAACCACACACACAACCACACACACACAACCACACACTCACACCCACAACCACACACACACAACCACACACAACCACACACACAACCACACACAACCAGATACACAACCACACACACAAGCACACACACAACCACACACACAACCACACACACAACCACACACAGCCACAATCATACACACAACCACACATCTTTTGAGATTCGCATCCGCCGTGAGGGAAGCGGCTGTCGCGCTGAACGCGCCCTGGTCGCCCTGCCTGCCTGGGACTCTGCACAGAGGCGCCGTGAGGGGAACGGCAGTGTGAGGCTCCAACTACACTCCCTAGCAGCCTTAGTGCATCCGTCGCCGTCACGCATCACGTGACATAGCTGGTGGGCCTCATCTGGCCGGGACGCCTCCCGCAGCGCGGGACACATCTTTTGAGATTCGCATCCGCCGTGAGGGAAGCGGCTGTCGCGCTGAACGCGCCCTGGTCGCCCTGCCTGCCTGGGACTCTGCACAGAGGCGCCGTGAGGGGAACGGCAGTGTGAGGCTCCAACTACACTCCCTAGCAGCCTTAGTGCATCCGTCGCCGTCACGCATCACGTGACATAGCTGGTGGGCCTCATCTGGCCGGGACGCCTCCCGCAGCGCGGGACGCGCGCGGGCTGCGCCCGGGCAAAGCCCGGGCCAAGGGCGGGCCCGTCCTTGCCCGTCGGAGCCAGGAAGAGACAGGACAGGGCATCCCCTCTAACTTCAGAGGCCACGAGCCACAAGGTACTGTGTCTTGCGCATCAGCCAACTCCTGAGACTGGATTATTTTGAGGGTTTGGTTATGTAACTGTTTTATTGCCTTAATACACCTTTAATACACCTTCCGCTGTTGCTATAGCCGATTGGTCACAGTGCTGTATCACTGTTGCAGTGTCTAGAGAAAACACAGCGATTCCTGCAGTTGCTGGGAAATGGGCAAGAGAAAGGCAATGGAGAGCGGGGGCCCTACAGGAAGCAAGAAGGGGAAAAAATCTAAGGTTTTAAAGCATGCTGCTAGCAACTGTGTTATGGCCAGAATCGAGAACATAGTTTTGGATTGTGAGGACATTCTGAGTGGGAACTCTACTGGGCCTGTTGGGGATAATGTGGAGAGGTTGGATAAAACTCCCCAAAAGGGTATACCTTCTATGTTCTTAAAAAAGAAAAAAACTCCTAACACAACTGCTTCACACCTGAATCCAATTCCCCACAGCTCACTAATGGAGGACACTAGACTTACCTTAGTTTTGGATACCTCGGTCTCCCACCCTAAGTCTCCAGTTAAAGGTGATCACGATTCCAAGAAAGCTTTAGATGATTCCTTTCAATCTATCCCCTGCTCCAACCGCTTCTCAGTGCTAGAACCTGCATTAGATATAGCTGAGACTGTAGCTTGCCTCCTTCCCAGTAGATGTGGACACACCGAGCAAAAGGCTCTTCTGTCGCCCCCATGTAGCTGCAAAGAACTTCTTGAGAGCCTTATGGAGAAAGTTGACTCACTCCAGGGTACAGTGACCACTCTCAGCAAGATCATTGAGGCTCTCAATGTAAAGTTAAATCTTTCCCTGCCTCTTGATATCGCCCAACCCTCCCCAACTATTCCCCCTGTAGTTGCATACACTGCTAGCTTGCAGACCGTTTCTTCCCAATTGGTCCCGCCTAGACGACCTGGTGTTTTGCCCCACCCTCCAAGCACGTCTTCCCCCTTGCCATCCAGCTCTATCTCTACGTCTAGCTATGCGAAGAAAGCTAGTGTAATTAGTTCCACTCGTCCTATTGGAACCTGTAGAGGGGGCACTCCCAGGGACTTTGAAACCCACCCCGCCGCTAAGCAGGACGCCCCGGTATCTACTCATAAGGCACCTGGCGCATATCATTTGGGCCTAAATCATAAGAAGTCAGTTTTCTTGTTCAAAGTTCCCAAACTTCCCCCCAATCGGGGTCTGGAAGGGAGTGTATCACTTTGTAATAAGGCTATACACTGGTTGCGCCAGGTCCGGGGCTGCAGATCTATCATTAGGGAGGATATAATCAGGGTAAAAAGGCTATCGACCCATAATTCCCCGTTTGACTGCTTAGAGTTGGAACTTGTGGACGAAAATCTGGCGGAGAATTTAGTGGCTCTTGAATTTCGCTCTTCTTCTCCCGATTTTTCGTCCATTCAAATTAGACGATCACCATTATGGCCCCCAATAGGAGTCATACCCCATATGCCATCGGGGGAAATAGGGGGGGAATCTGGCTTGAACAAGGTGGACTGACTGCCAACATTACCCAGCCCCGGTCCTAGAATCTCAAATATCCTCATTCCCCAAGACGAATTCGAGACTGTGGACACTCTTTCTAATTCGACACCCCATGCTCCCAATACTTCCACACTCCATATTATGTCTTGGAATATAGCGGGCCTGGAAAAGAAACTAGCCATCCCCGAATGGAATGCCCAGGTTGAAAAATACGAAATTTGCCTTTTCCAGGAAACTTGGAGCTTGAAACCCCTACACAAGTCAGGTTATACCACCTATTTCTGCCCGGCAGTCAGATCAAGAAAGGGACGTCCCTCTGGAGGCCTCCATATATGGGTTAGTGCTTCACTGAATTGGTCAATTTCCTCTCACAATTGCATCTCTCATGACATCTTGCACTTAACAGTAGGTGGAGCACACAATAAACCCTCATTGGATCTTTTTAATATCTATGCTAGGGGAACCAAGGGCACCCTGGGATCCGCTACTATATCAACTCTGGAAAGCATTCTTTCCGGCATCTCCCCGTCTTCGTACATTCTTATAGGGGGTGATTTAAATTGCACTTTCGAACCGCTTGGTGCGGAGGATTTTTTGGGTACCGCTGAACTAGATGCTAAATGGAGTATCCCGACCCTCAATCTCCCTCCGATCAGAAAGTGGTCCCAGAGGGTTATCCAATTAAACGCCCTCGTCCAAGAGTTCAACCTTAGAGCCGTAAATGGAAGATCCGTTTCAGACCTCCATGGGGCATTCACCTTTAATAGGATTTGTTCTCCATCTAGGATAGATTATATTCTCTTAGATGTCAGGCTATGGTGTGATCTGCTAGACATGGAAGTTAAACCCTCCACAGATAGTGATCACAACCCCTTATGCTTAAAATTAAATAATGTCTGGCAAGTACCTGGTGCCGACGCAACTAGCCGAGCGTTCCTGCCTACTAGAGAAGTGGTCCCTAGTAATTGTTGTAGACGCCTCAAATGGCAGAAAGTTGTGATTAAGGAACACAAATTGGCAAGCATAAAGGGCAATCTAGAAGTAGAGATTAGCAATTTTACATCTTATGCCAATTCCGCTTTGTCCCTATCTAATTTCCATAAAATCTATCAAGATTTTATTTTGAATCTGAGCGCCTTCTTTACAACTAGAGGCAAGGTCATCACTGGAGGCCTACAGGCCAAGGCTTCGAACCCCTGGTATTCTGTTACTTGTAAGGAAAAAAGGGCGGCACTCATTCTGGAAGTTAAGAAAAAAGACTCCGCCGCAGTCATTAGAGCTAGGAAGGAGTATGCCAAGGCACAGAGGGAGGCAAAGAAAAGCTGGGAGGAGGATCACTGGGCTAAACTAAAACATGCTTCATCTGAGAAAGACTCGAAAGGCTTCTGGGATTTAATCAACAAGAGGGCTAGCACCATTAATCCCCCACTGGCCAATCATATCACCGCCAACCAATGGCTGCTCCATTTTTCTAAACTATACACAGAGGACGTTAATGCTCCCCCTTCCCTCGATATGGCTCATTCATCCCCTACCAGAGCCCCCAGTCACCACCGGGATCTCTTTGCCTTAAGCGAGGTAACGACAGCAATCAAAAGCATAGCCCCTGGCAAGGCGGCAGGTCCTGATGGCCTCCCTGGAGACTTGCTTTTACACTTCGCTGAGCCTTGGGCAGCCCTTATCCTTCTGATTCTGAATTTGATAGCCAGAGGTGCACCAGTACCTGATTCTTGGAAGGGCGCCGAGGTGGTCCCCATTTTTAAAAAGGGGAATAGGGAAGACCCTGCCAACTACCGGCCAATCAGTCTAATTGACGTTATTCAGAAAGTTGTTGGCAGGGTCTTACTAGCTAGGTTAGGCAATTGGATGGAAGACAACAACATTCTTTCCCACTTTCAAGCAGGTTTTAGGACCAAGATGGGAACAATCGACCAAGTCTTCAGACTTTTCATGATTTATTGGAAGATAGTACTTCTGGGCAGGGGCAGTTTGTACCTTGCCTTCATAGATCTGAAGACCGCTTTCGATTTAGTTCCCCGGGGGAAACTTTGGCTTACCCTACAACAACTTGGTGCTCCCCCTTTGGTCTTAGACATGATCCAGCGTCTACACCAAGGCAATTACGCCAAGGTTAGATGGGGGTCCCAGGGGCAATTGACTGAGAGAATCGCCGTGAACAGGGGAGTTCGACAGGGATGTGTGCTGGCACCCACCCTGTTTTCTCTTTACATCAACGGGGTGGTTGACTTTTTAAGCCAGGACCCGGCCGATGCTCCATCACTGGCCGGGGAGAAGATCCCGACTCTCCTGTTCGCAGACGATACTCTCTTGATTTCAAAATCCCCGGGGGGGCTCCAGAAACTTTTGAACAACTTTGCCTCTTTCTGTGATTCACATGGTCTGATAGTTAATACCACCAAAACTAAGACCATGTGCATCAACCCGTCCAATCGTTTTAAAAACCACTTCACCCTAGATGGGGTAACGTTGGACAACGTGGAGGGTTTTGAATACTTGGGAATCTCTCTTGCAAAAGACATGAAATGGGGCCCACACCTTGCTAAGATGCTCTTAAATCACAAGAGGACGTCTGGTGTTATTTTGAGAGAGCAGCGTCTTACTGGGTGTAGGCCTGTGGCCCCTGTCCTTGTGGTCTACGCCGGCAAAGCATTGTCCTCAGCCTTGTATGGCTCCGAGCTCTGGGGCTTTCAGAATGTGAGTGATCTTGTCTTGACGGAAAATAAGTTTATGAGAGACATGCTTTCCCTACCTTCCTCGACGCCCTTGAAGCCCCTATTTTTTGATCTAGGGAGACACTCACTCCAGGATATAGTACGCTTGCGCCCTCTTTTGTTCTGGGCCCGCATAAAAAGGACTCCAGAACTCTCCCATTACGCTGCAGCTTTTGACGAACTAGTTGCAGCGGACTCTGGGAGCAAGATAATATGGCTAACTGACCTTCGAAAACTTCTAATTTCTATTGGTCTAAAGGAGGCCTGGCGCACCCAATCACCACCCACAAAACAGGTTATCAAAAAATTGTACTGGGAATGGGTCCAGAAGCTGGTTATCCAAAATCCCAGATTGGGGAAACTGACGGAGGGATTCTTCCAACACAAACACACTCGCTCACTAGAAACTTATCTGGATTTTATTCAGACCCCCAGCCACAGGGTACTATATATGAAGCTAAGGTTCAGGACCTTGCCGACCAACAGCTTTGTTTCGCGTTGGAAAGGGCCAACTATGCCATCTTTACCCTGTCCGGGTTGTGCCTACCATAACGAGACGCCGGCTCACCTCTTGTTTGCCTGTCCGGCGTATAGGCTCCCCAGGATGAGGTGGCTAAAACCGGTCTGCAAACTATTGGGCCCAATGTGCCATCGTTACGCTCTCCGCATCCTCTGCACTGATACCTCCTCCCTCACCCTGATATGTGGGGTAGCTAAATTCTTGGGATCCGCCTGGCTAATTAGAAGCAAGTTATTAGCCAGGAAGCCTGTAGACGCTGATGGCGAACACCTGTCCCTCTCATATATTGGATTTTAGTCTACATACTTTAGATTCAGTCTTTTTTCTTTTAACAATCGAACCATGAATTTTTAACTAATTGTGGAATTTGTATTATATAAGCTTTCCAGAGGATGATTTAATGACTTTTTAACCTATTTTATTTATGTAAATAATGTGTATACTTGGAAATGTATTGCTTTTATGATATTTTTTATATCGAATAAAGCTTATACCACCTACACACAACCACACAACCACACCCAACCGCACACAAACAACCACACACACAACCACACACACAACCACAACCACACACACAACCAGACACACAACCAGACACACACAACCATGCACACAACCACACACAACCACACACACAACCACACACACACACACAACCACACAACCACACACACACACAACCACACACATACAAACACACACACACAACCACACACCCACAACCACAACCACACACACACAATCACAACCACCCACACACACACACACAACCACACACACACACAACCACACACACACAACCACGCACAACCACACACACACACACACACTCACAACCACACACACAACCACTTACACAACCACACATACAACCACACATATCCACGCATACAACCACACACACACAACCACACATACAACCACACACACAACCACACACACACACACACAACCAAACACAACCACACACAACATCACACAACCACACCCAAACACACACCCACAACCACACCCGCAACCACAACCGCACCCATAACTGCCCCCACACACAACTACACCCACACCCACAACTGCACCCACACACAACCACACACACAGCCACAACCACACACACAACCACAACCACAACCACACACACAACCACAAACACAACCACACACACACACAACCACACACACACAAACACACACACACACACAACCACACACATCCACACACACAACCACACCAAGCATTGGCATAGCCAGTTGATGTGGTTGCACCAAGGATATTGTGCTGCATAACTAAATACTTAGAAGATCCCAAAAGCAAGACCTATTGGCTATGCCAATGCTTGTTACAATATGAGAGGAAGAAGACATATAACTAAACTTATTCCATCATGGATAAGGGATGTGATTGAAGTAAAAGGTTTGACAGTACATTGTGATGTTGCTGTGGAAGAGAACAGTAAGGGGAAGATCATTCCTGGTGGCTGTGTCAAAGTGCTTTCTAGTCGCTTTAAGAGGGGCTTGAGTGAGTTTCGAGGGCCCTTCCAGGTTAAAAAGGTGCATCAATGGCATGTAGTCCTAGTCAGTGGGGAGAAATGGAGTCTCTGTAGATTGGCAAAGTATGGTCCTGTTGAAAGTAAGGTTAATAAAAAAAAAGGGAAAGGAATGTATTGATGGTGATGGTGAGTGCAGTGGGTACATGTTGGTGCAAGATCACCAGATGGTGGGTGGTGTGAGATCAAGTGACAGTTTGCATAACCCTGGGCCAGTTTTAAGAGACCCTCAAAAGTCCGGAGACCACCAACATATTTACAGGAATATGTATTATGATTGTGCTGATAAGACATTGTTAATCTCTCTGATTGATTGTAAGTGTTAGTATCTTTCACTTAACTCATCCTTTTGGTTTTAGGTTTAAAATTATACAGTTGAGGACATTTTGGGAATTACACTTAGTTTATTTTAAGGGAAAGTGGTTAAAATCAGGGAGGAGAAAGGGCAGGTTGGGGGAAGTGTGCAGACTCGTAGTAGAAAGGGTAGGCTGTGGGAAAGTAGGTAGTCTTGAGGGAGAAAGGGCAGAATGGATGAATCTGGGAACGCTGAGGTGAACGTAAGCAAACTTGAGGGAGGACAGAAAAATGGTGGGAAAGCAATCAGGCTGAGAGGATAGTAGACAGACTAGAGGGGAGGACAAGTAGAGTTGTGGAGAGCAGGAAGACTATGGGAACATTTTCATACTGGTGAAAGCAGGCAGGGTGAAGGGAAAAAAAGACAGATTTCAGAGAAAATTGACAGACTAGGGAAAAGCGGGCAGGCTGGGGGAAAACAGGTAGATTTAAGAGCAAATGGGCAGGCAGAGTAAAGTGTGAAGGTTGAGTGAAAAGCAAGCAAACATGAGGGTAGAAGAGCAAATGTGGGGAAGGTAGGCAGCCTGGATTGCTCTGAGAGCTAGTAGAAGGGATACAAGTTTGTGGTGAGAACCTGAGACAACTGGCAAAAACGCTCTGGGGGACAGATAGGGGCTCCTTAAATAGTCTGAGAGCTCAGATGTGTAAAATCTCCCAGCTGCTGGTTGAATAAAACCACGGTACATTTAAATTGTTTACCCAGGATCCTTTACATCACATGCAGTGCGTCATATAATAGTCTTATGGATGCATTGTGCACAGAATATCATCCTCCATCAGGAAAGAAGAGGGGCTGCATCTCCTGTGCATTCAGGGACAATCTCCACATCTGCAGCTTCAAATCAGCAAAAGGTAGAACCAGTTTTAGACAAGAGGTGGAGGAGATGCAGGATGGTAATTTCGTACCTCTTCATCCAGTGAGTGCCGTGCTGGCGACCTTAGCTGAGTTCTGACAAAGGAAAAAAACTTGTGTTGAGACTCGTCCCTATTAACCTCCAACTGACTTTTGGTCCACCCTTCTGGTAGAGAATCTCTTTGCTCCAGTGGTTTTCATTTCTCCTTATTAGCATTTCCGAAGGTAAACTTTGTTTCTAAAGAAGAGGTTAGAATAGCATATTCTGTGCGGCAGCCCTACCGTCCTAGGCAACCTGTGATTAAACTGAGGCACCTCAGAGATACCTCTGCACAGCTCTGTAAAGGGCTGAGAGTGCAATCTCCAAAGGATACAGTCTGCCCCTCCTTGAACCTTCTTCATCGGGCCCCCCTCGGGAACCCTTATCCTCAAAGTGTAACGACTTGGCAAACTTTTTCTTGAAAAAAATTCAAACATCTAAAGTACATTCTATCAGTCCTATGAAAGTGACAATAAGAGATCTAGGGATGTCCTGCCTGGCACAAATCCATGCTCACTGAATGTGATTCCTTCCGTGACACTGGACAATCTCATAAACATATTAAATAACATTAAATATGGGTCTCCCAAGGACCCAGTCCCCCCACGTATCGTAGCCAGAGTAGCAGATGAGATACTCCCCACTATGCTTGAAATGGTGAATCTCTCCTTCACTATGGACTGTGTCCCGAAGGCATGGAAACATGCCATGGTCAAAGCAATTTTAAAAAAGCCCAATCTGTACCCTCTCTATCTGGGAAATTATCGCCTGATTTCTCTCCTTCTGAGGATAAGCAAAACTCTAGAAAACATGTGAATCTAAAACTGTCAGTGTTTTGGGGAAAGTATGATATTTTGCATCCCACCTAAATGGAATTTTGCCCTTATTATGGCACAGAGTTAGCCCTTCTAGGTGTGGTAGGGGAAGATAAATGGCTGCTAGATCAGGGAGTATTGGCAGCAATCACCCTTCTTGATCTAACCTCCGCTTTTGATACCGTAAGCCATGGCATACTTGCTGACAGATTACAGAGCACTGGAATCTCTGGAACCGCCCTAGCTTGCTTGAAGTTATTTTTTAAGAATAGGACTTTTCAGGTCTTTGATGGGCGTTGTATTACAGAAATCACCCCCCTAAAATGTAGAGTTCCACAGGGCTCATCGCTGAGCCTCACCCTTTTAATTTCTGCATGAGGCCACTTGCTGATATTGTCCTTCCCTATGGTGTTTCACTCGTCTCTTACACTGAAGATACGCAACTGGTCTTCTCCATAAATCCGAGTCAAAACTACCCCTCTCCCTCACTGGGACCCTGCTTAGTGAAGGTAGCCAAGTGGATGAATAGCTCCTATCTCAAATTAAAGGGAAACAAGATGGAGCTTATGGTCCTGGGCAATAACTTTAACTCAGCCTTGGACTTGGGCTGACCAAGCTGCATGGGGAACTCTCCTTCTCCCAAAACATCTGTGAAGAGCCTTGGAATGTGGCTGGATGAATCTTTCAGATTCAGCTCCCAGACAATAAAGCTAGCAGCCACCTGACATAGCATGTTGAGAATGCTTCGGAAAATTCTCCCTCTTCTTCCTTCTACATTGAAATGGCTGAAAGTCCAAGCAGTCATTCTTGCTCACCTGGACTACGGTAACTCACTTTAATTGGAAGGATACAATAAGAAAACTGCAGATAGTACAGAATTCCATTGCTTGAGTACTGTACAATATCCCCAGACACCATTTTGCTAGTCAAGCCTTGCTCTCTCTTTACTGGATCACTTTGCATTGTCCACACAGCACTTCTCGGTAAAGGTCCTCTGATCTCCCATCCCTGGTATCTCCCTACTCTCCTGAGAGATCTCTGCGCTCCTCGAATGCCCACTTGGCCAAGATTATCATCATCAAAAGGGTAAGCTATGGTATGGAGGGCAATTTTTCACCTACAATGTGGCCAAATTGTGGAACAGCCTCCCTAAGATTGATCAAAAAGGAACATGACTTTTGGAAATCATTGAAAACTTGGCTTTTCCAAGACGTGCCCCTCTAAATCACCTCAACAATTCTTTGCCACACTATCAGCACAGGGATGCCTGTGGGTAGCTAAGAGCTATGTATGTGTTCTATAAAATAGAATGGAATAGTACTTAGCTGACTTCAGTTGGGGATGGTAGAAGTATCAGATAGAGTACAAACAGGAATGTAGCAGTGTAGGACCATGGAGAGGGGACTGAGAAACGTGAGGATGAAGACGAGGCACAGAAGGAAACCAGGAAGACCAAGAGGAAACCCAAATCCGCTGGGGCCTTCGGGAGGGAAGAGGACACCAAGATTTGGACCTGTACGGCTAGGACCTGGGACTCTAGGAACACTAACAACAGCAGTAAGCATATGGAGATCAGAAAGAGCAGGACTAGACTGTCAGGAATACTAGAAACACTCGGGCCAGCAGGAGGATCCAGACAACCAGGATCAAAAGGGCCAGCAGGAGTAGGAGGACTCAGAGAAGAATCAGATCAGAAAGTGGAAGGAGACCAAGTGGAACCCTCAGGACAGAGAACACCATTGGAATTATGAAGGTTCCAGGCCACCTGGGCCAGGAAGAAAAAGACTACTAGGAAGAGAGAAGGAAATTAGGAAGAATGGGTATAGAAAGACCAAAAATAATGAGGTTTAGAAAGACAAAGACCTGGTAGAGGGGGAGAAGCAAGAATATGATGAGGAGAATTCGGAAGGACAGGGTGAGGATGAGTTACAGGGAGAAGGGGACCAGAAACAGCCGGACTATCAGGAAATACTGGATGATCAAGAGCAGGTGGTTCCACATGAACAGAAGGAAGAGAAGGACCAGGACATATCCAACAATTGGACCACCATGAGAAGGAGGACAAGTACCACCAAGAAGAGCAGGATCACCAGAAATACCTAAATATGACCATGGGAGGATCATGAAAACCAAGACCTGGTTGTACAGAACCTGGATGAACAAAAGACCTGGAGCAGAACTAGGAGTAGAAAGGGGAAGTACCACAGAGGAAGATGGTGATCCACCAAAAGGGCCAGGAGGAGGACCAGGGCAAGGAGGACAAGGATGGAGGACAGCCAAGAGATAGAGGGACACCAGAAAAAGGAGTAACACCAGAAGGTCCAGGACTAGGTGGTCAAAGTCCAGGGTGACCTGGATGAGAGTGACCAACAAAACCAAAAGACGAGCTCGGAAGCCCAGAGGAACTAGGTAACAGAACAATTAGGAACAGTAAAAGGAGGACAAAGGGGGAGGCCAGGAAGAGGAAGAGATGGAAGATGACCAACAGGATGGCTAAAATGAGGAGGACCAAGAAAAAGTAGTGGTGGACTAGAAGAAGGAGGGGAGGACCTGGATGTGAACTAGGAAGAACAAGATGAGGATCAGCAACAGAATAATCATGAACAGATAAACTACCTGCAGGACCAGAAGGGCCAGGAGGACCGTGGTCTGTTCTAAGAGTAGGCAAAGAAAGGCCAGGACAAAAACGATCAGGATCAGCTGGAGGGCCTAGAGATGGATGAAGACCAGGAGGAGAAGGAACAACAGGAACACCCGGAAGACTAGGAATATTAGGACTAGGAGGGTATGGGTCCATGACCAAGAGGCATCGCAGTATGAGAAGAGGAGGAGGGGGGAGGAGAATGATGAGGAGTGGGAGAACTGCCAGGGCCGGCACCACCAGGAAGATGAGGAGGCACAAGACCACTAATATCAGGACATTAAGTAGGGCACAGACCACCAAGAAGCCCATGACCACTAGACGGGTCAGGAAGACCAGGTCCAGAATGACCAGAACCATTGTCACCAGGAAAATCAGGATCGAGAGGAAATTGAGTAAAACCAGGTATAGAAGTAGTGCCATAAGTAGGAGAGACCCCAGGAGCCCCAGAACTAGAAGAACCAGAAGATTTTCTAGGCCACACATATTAGGATATGCTCTTAATTGCAGAGGCCAAACCTTCCACCAAACTTTCCTAGTTAAGCTTCAGAAAACACAACCTTTTTGTAGCCCACCCACCCCCCTCCTTTTTTATCCCACACACTGTTCTGAGTACTGCCCTCACTGCAGACAAAAAGGATTGTTAGTGCTCACTGGCATAACAAAAAGTGAGGGGGCCTCCCTGCATGATAGGTAGAGGGGACCCCTCTGGACTCAATCAGGAGCTCTCCGGCCAGAGTGCAGTGCCGAGGGGGCCCTTTGGAGCTTGGGGCCCCCCGCACCGCGGGGGCTGCGGGGGCCTGTGTTACGCCCCTGTTAGTGCACCATGAAAGTCTACGAGCATCAGCAGTTTCAGAGAGTCTTGTGGCTCTGGTGACTGACAGAGCAGACTCACATATAGCTTTCAGGAAGCCAATTGGCTCCAATCTCTTTTTAGTTGTTGGACCTGGCCCCTTTTGCAGGGTTAGCCCCAAACATTTTGCCTTCTTCCTCCTATTTTTTGTACCCTTTTTTGTTGGCTTTAGTACTCTGGGCACTTTACCACTGCTAATGAGTGCTAAAGTACGTATGCTCCCTCTCATAAAACATGGCATGATTGGTTTCTCTCTGATTGGCATATTTGATTTACTAATAAGTCCCTAGTACAGAGCGCAGTGTGTGCTCAGTACCTGTAAATCAACTAGTGGGCCTGCAGTACTATGTGCTACCCACATGAGTAGCTCTGAAAACATGTCTTAGGTCTGCCATTGCAGAGCCTGTGTGTGTAGTTTTAAACTGCCATGGCATTCTAGCAAGTTCACCCACTTGCCAGGCCCAAATACTTCCTTTTTATTGCATGCAAGGCACCCCTAAGGTAGGCCCTAGGTAGCCCCATGGGCAGGATGTAGTGTATTTTAAAGGTATGACATATGGTCTTACTTTTTGCATGTTCTGGCAGTGAAAAACTGTTAAATTCGTTTTTCACTACAGCAAGACCCATCTCATCCATAGGTTAGCATTGGAACTTCCTTGTAACTGTCTACAAGTGTATTGTCCAATTGGGAGCAGAAGGAAAATTGGAGTTTGATGTCTCTGGACTCACAATTTAAAAACGTATCTTTTAGTAAAGTTGGTTTTTAAATTGCAGATCTGAGAATTACATCTTTGGAAAATTGCAATTTTCTGACGTAACCGTTCTGTGTCTCTGCCTGTTCTTAGAATACACGTCTAGGTTGAGTGACAGCTGGGCATTGTGAATTTACTTTAGACAGTCACACACAAAGGGAGTTGAGGTCTGCCCTGCATATCATGATGACTCATCGCCAGGCTGATGGGTCTTCCTGAGGTAGAGTGGTAGAAAAAGATGACAGTTGCACTTGAATAGGGATGTGCCTATCCCCACACAGAGGGGTGCCTAGCCCCCTGTAGTGTGTCTGGACCCACAACCAGCAAGGGCAGGGTCTTGTGCACTACAAATACCTTTCTTTGAAGTCTCTCAACTTCAAAGGCTAAAATGGGTATCTAAAATGTGTATGGACCTCTGACACCATTGACTCGGAGCGCTCTGGAGTGACGACATTCTACAAAGAAGAAGAGCTGTTATGCTGCCAGGAAGGACTGCCACTTTGCGGATTACTTTGCTGTGTTGGCCTTCTGCCTGCTGCTACTGTCTTCGGGAGTGAGAGGACTGGACTTTACTCTCTGCATCCTGCTTTCTAGGGTTCGCTACGGGCTTGAGTTGCCTCCTGTTGGGGAAGTCACAGGGCCATCAAGACATCACCTACAATGCTTAGTGCCTACTTTGCCAAGTGGTGCCAAATCCAGTCCCTAGGCCCTTGGAAGTGAGTTTTCTGTGCTAAACAAGAAGAAACCAGTCCATCGACTTCGGGTGAGACTTTGGAGCCGCCACTGCCTACAGCAAAGCTGTGGTCTCTATTCTCCACAACAACTGCGACAGGCAACTCTTGCCTTGATGCCACCACAGTGCCTCTGAAGATCCGTCACAGCGTAAGTCTTGACCACAGTGTCACTGAAGTCCGTGACGCCCGACTCTGATTCTGCCGCAGCACCTGTGGCCCCGTTGTGTGACATCGAGACCACAAAGTCAACACCTCGTGGATTGACCTTGGACATTTAATTGACCCTGTTGCTAAGGATTGAATCAGCATATGTCTGCCATTCTCAGCAATCACGGGAAAGGCATTAGACGTATATATTTCTTCACCTCCATTAAGGCGAGAGTAAAGCCTGATCTGATGAGTGGCCGGATAGCTCACAGATAAGCATGAACATACCAATTCACAAAGGGCCAAGTTAAAAGTCAGAAACTTGTTTAGGGTTTAGAATTATTTAGGTATTCACCATGAATTCTGGGAGTGGTTCACAAATCTAGAAATGTCATATACTTCATGGAGTTCTTTAGGGGCATATTCATTAAATTATCAGGCACACAGGGCAGGAAGCAAAGTTGCTGAGGTGCGTTGCTTAAATGGGAGAGCGATGAAGTGCTTCATATCTACTAAGATATGGTGAGCTTCAGTTCTCTTCCTGCGCTAGCACACATGAGGCTGTCTAGCATCAATAGAGGCATCCTTGCACCCTAGCGCAAGGGTTTCTGCATTTCGGACAGGATTGCTTTTGTGCAGGAAGGAATACGTTCCTCCGCAAAACAATCCTAAGAGGCACATTCCTCCTTCTATGTGTGATGCAGAATGCATCAAGCACAGAAAGCGGAAGTAATATGGAGAAATAAAGATATTTCTCCCTGTTACTGATCTTTCGAGGTGGCATATAATTTTGGTGCAATCCCAGGTTTACTTTCAGTAAATCTGCGATTGTGTCAAATTCCATGGGTGGATGCACGGAAACGCCCATGCTCCAACAAGGAAATATTTACAACTGTGAAATACAATGCAGCACAACACAGGCCTCTTTGTTGCTTTACATTTCTTCACAAAGTCTCTCAAGGCAGTGAAAATAGTCCCTTGCTCAGCTTTGTAAAGACCACTTAAGGACTCGCTGTGCCTTGCGATGACTTGTGTGCCCCAAGGACAGCACAGCTCTTAAAACATCTAGGACCAGGTGTACAAAATCGCGTGTTCGTGATTTTCTAAGAGCGAATTGTAGTGATTCACTATTAGGAAATCGCAACTGCGATGTATAACACTGTGTTTGACACTTTTAGTGATTCACAGTGGGTCGCAAATGGACCTGCCTCATCAATATTCATGAGGCAGGTCGCAAATTGCGACCCATTGTGCTACAATCACAGGGATGGTGTCCTACTAAGATCAGCATACCACCATGTCTGTGATTGCTTTTGAAATAGATATTTTTTTTTGTAATGCTGCCTGTTTTCTATTAAGGAAAATGGGATGCATTCCAAAAATAAAAATGAAAAGCTACCTTTTAATTTTTTAAGCGTAGTTACTGGTCCGTGAGACCACTGTCTGCTCTTAAAAACATTTGGCACCCACATTCACAAAGGGGAAGGTTGCCATGGGTTCCCTTCCTATTTGCAAATGGGTTACCACCAACTTGAAGTTGGTGGTAACTGCAAATGTTTTGTGACTGCATTCCTGATTGCGAAACATTCATACATACCAGTGCTATTCAGTTTGAGGAAGGGACACCCTAAACACGCCCCTTCCTAATACCGAATCGCACAAGCACAATGTAATTCAGTAACAAGTTACCGAGTCGCATTTCGCCTGCAGTACATTGCAAAATGCATTTCACCTGTCGTAAATGGCTCGATGAGCTGTTTGCGACCGATAAAATCCCTTGTACATCTGGCCACTGACCTTAATCTTTAACGTATCTGTGTTAGACATGGCTTTTTTAGCGGGTTTATCCCCAGACTTTTTGCTTAGTGGCCTCCTATGTTAGACCCTGTTTTTGTTGGTTTTAGGACTCTGTCACTTTACCACTGCTATTCAGTGCTAAAGTACATATGCTCTCCATATAAATTGTGTTTATGGAATGGTGTTTCCTTGATTGGCTTATTTGACTTACTACTAAGTCCCTATTACAGTACACTGTGTGTGCTCAGGGCATGTAAGTCAAATGCTGCTAGTTGGCTGCAGCACTGATTGTGCCACCCACACAAGAAGCCTTTCAAAGGTGTCTCAGACCTGCCACTGCAGTGTCGGTGCTCTGTTTCTACTGCCATGTGAACCTGGTAAGTGTGCCCACTTGCCAGACCCTAACCTTCCCTTTCCTTACATATGAGTCACCCCCTAAGGTAGGCCCAAGGTACCCCCGTGTACAGGGTGCAGTGTATGTGAAGGTAGGACATGTACTGGTTTGTGTGATATGTCCTGATCGTGTACAGTTTAATTCATTTTTCACTTTGGAAAGGCCATCTGTCCCATAGTATAGAATGGGAGATTATTTATAACATTTTATAAGTAGAACTTCCCACTGGGACAAGATAGAAAGGGGGAGTTTAGTATGCCAGAACTCAGAATATAAAAATGCATCCTTTAGTAAAGATGATTTTTATATTGTGTGTTTGAAAATCTTACTTTTAGAAAGTGGGTATTTTCTTGCATAGCCATCTTGTGTGCCTCTGCTGGTTTGTGGATTGGCTATTGGACTTTGGAGTGACAGGGCTGGGGATTTGCATTCCCTGTAGACAGCCACTGGGGGGTTGAGGTGTGTCCTGCCTTTGCAGGATGAGTCAAGGCTGGGCTGAATAGACCTGGGCTGCATTTAGAGTAATGGGAGGAGATTTCCTTGCACCTGAATAGGCTAGGTCTGCCTTACACAATGCTGTCTCCACCTCCTGCCAGGAAGCTGGACCAGAGAGGACAGAACTGGTTTGGACTGAGCTAAGAGAATCTCTGCCACAAGAATACTAAGGAAAATGTGGTATAAATATTGGGGCCCAGACTTCAGAAAGTTAGATTACTTCTGGACTCAAGAGGAACCTCTGCTAAGGAGACAAGCTGGGAAAACTGCAGGAGAATTACTGCCCCTTTGCTGTGTGCTGTCTGGGGTTGGCCTGCAGTAGTTGTGTCTGCCAAGGAGAGGAACTGTGTGTGTGTATCCTGCTTGAAGAAGATCTCCAAAGGCTTGAAGTAGAGCTTGCCCGCTGTTGAAGATGTCTCAGGAACAGCAAAGACTTCCCTTTCCTCTGAGTACCACCTCTGGGACTGTGCGTTCCAGTTGCCACAGAGGGAAACCACAGTCCAACGCCGTCACTGACACCGCTGCCAGCTCTGAAGACACCGCAGAGGGCACCGCCGCACTTCACTACGCTGTCCTGGTCCCACTGACGGCGCTGCTGCAAGCTGACATTGCTGCGACTGTCTGCACCGTGGTTTGGGGGCACCGCTCGTAAGTTACATGACGCACGACCCCATCCCACACCGCAGTCTGTTCCCACCAGCGCCAGCTACCAACGGCTGGCGCCGCGGCCTACACTGTGACCTGTAAGCACCACAGCAAGCACTGCCCCACTTTGCACCGTCGCCCCAGTCTCACTGATGCCACTGCCTGCATCAAGAATTGAGGACACAGCACGCCGCACTGCTCCACTTCACTCCACAACCGCGACAGTTGCCACAACTGGCCCTCACTAACGTATTCATCCAGAACCAAAGGTACTGCTTATAAGGTTTCCGACACCTATGCCGGTCCACACTGACGGGTTGACCAAAACTATTAGATTTGGTTGTTTTCAGCACCGCAGTAGCCCCGAACTGAGCTGCCGACTTCAAGAAACTGCATTTTTTGAGGTTATTCTTGCAAATTGCATATTCGTACTGCTATATGTTGGATTTTTGTTGTTTTTGTCTTCTTTCGTTTAGAGAAAGATTACTTATTCTTCTAAACAGTGTGGTGTACATTTGTAGTGTTTTCACTGTGTTACCGTATGTGTGCACAAATGCTTTTCTCACTGCCTCTGAGATAAGCCTGTCTGCTCATGCCAATCTACCAAGGGGTTGAGCTGGAGTTGTCTAAGGACATAACTCCCTTACCCTGACTAGAAGCAAGGGTCCCTACTTGGACAAAGGTGCAAACCATTGCCAACTACAGACCCCCAATTTCAACAATCTGCATGCAGAATTTCCTATTGGTGGACCATTTTTGGGCACATTTAGTATTTTTTCTTGCAACGTTGCACGGAAAGGAGGGATTAGAAATGCTCCATATTTACAAACACATGGAGCATTTCTGCTCTCTCCTTGTACCGGTGTACTGTGATGCCTAGTGCCAACACAGCCACCTTTGCACCATAGGCCAAGTGTGCCTGCATTTCAGGCAGGATGTTTTTTACACAGGAAGGGAAACCTTCCTGCACAAAAACAATCTGAAGAGGCATTTTCCTCTTTCTGTGCATGGTGCATAAGTCATCATGCATAGCAAGAGAAAATAAGGAAGAGTAACAAAGATTTTTCTCCTTGTTACGGCATCATCTGGGAGGCATACTGGTTTAACGAAATCCCAGGTATGCAAACTTTTAGAAATTTGGAATTGTGTCAGATCCACGAGGGGATGCATAGAAACGCCCATGCTCCCCCAGGTAATGTCCCCCAGTTCCAAATGGAACCTGACCCAGTGCAATCAGCTGCGTTGCCTCATATTTATTTACAAACTTTCACAGATTGAGGCAAATCACCCTGTGTGGGGCTTTGTAAATCTAAATTAAGGAATTGCTCTGCCTTGTACCACCGTGCGTGGCGCGACCATTTTTTAATGGTTAGTAAAACTGGGTCTTTCTGCATGTGTGTTAAGAGCAAAAGAGGATGAGTTTGATTTATTTAACACTCTGCAGCTCTGGTAATCAGAATCTATTGTTTTTACTCGGTTGCTCAGTGCAAAGAAGAACTGCTGATGATAAAACGTGTGCTCTACTAAGAGATAATATAATGTAAGGAGATGGAGATTTCTTATGTTTCTGAGTAGAAAATATGTTTCCACATAGAAGAACCACTTCCCTTGCATCACCATTTAAAGTTAACATGTTCTCTACCCTTTTTCACCCTGCAAATCACTTATTTGTATTGATTATATTTGGAAGAAGCAGGTTTCTGTATTTTCAGGATGGGAAACTGACTGCAAGAAGTAAGTGAATATCCAGAATGTTTGATTGTGTGGTTTTTCACTGACTGGGGTATGCCAGAATCTGAAGCACTACATTAGAGAAGGGGTCCCAGTACACATTCATTAGAAATAGGAAAAACAGTTGGTGCAAGAGTTAAAGGAAACATAAATAAAGTCAAACAATCAATTCGGTACACTGTTGTTTAATCACAATGGGCCATATGTAGGTAGCCTCACATTTACCGATTCACAAATACCGAATTTTACCGATTCGGTATTTATGAATCGGTAAATGTGATGTAGGTAATGATTCGGTAAAGTTTACCGAATCG
The DNA here is from genome assembly GCF_964204655.1 of Triturus cristatus. Taxonomy (NCBI): domain Eukaryota; kingdom Metazoa; phylum Chordata; class Amphibia; order Caudata; family Salamandridae; genus Triturus; species Triturus cristatus. The sequence continues at coordinate 779,433,050 of NC_140594.1, forward strand.
GAAAAATTCTGTAAATATGAATCGGTATTTACCGATTCGGTAATGAGGCATACCTTCCCATTGATTCCTATGGGCCTGGAGGCCCATAGGAATCAATGGGAAGGTATGCCTCATTACCGATTCGGTAAATACCGATTCGGTAATGGGGGGACCATATTCAAGGGTGGCAGGGTGTCACATTGACACCCTGTTGCACCCCTGAGTCTTGCATGTGAGCACATGTGGCGCACATACATGCCCTAAGGGCATGTATGTCTGCCACATGGCACTCTTAAATCTGCAAAATATTGCTTTTTGCAAGGTATTCGTTATTTATCACCAACCTGTATTTGGTGGTAAATAACGAATTTCTAATTCTAATTTTCACTCTTTAGAGTGCTCCCTACATCTGATTTCTGGATTCGGTATTTACCGAATCGGTATTTTACCGATTTCTTAATTTCCGATTCAGTAAATACCGAATCCAGAAATCAGCCCCCTACATAGCAAATGCCTAAATACCAGTCGGTAACGGGATATTTACCGAATTTCGGCCGTTACCGACCAGTATTTGGCTTCCTACATGAGGCCCAATGTGCCTGTGGATTCTGTTTGTCAAAGAACATTGCATCATTTATTCAAAAAAAATTTGTGCCCCAACAGGTGAGGGGGAAGGGACAAGAGAGGGTGTCAGTGAATTTGTGTGCAAGGAATGTGAAAGGAATACAGTGCAGGTCATGTGATCCTTATCAACAGAAAATACTAATAACTGGCTTCAACACAGAGCCAAAACTAAATGCAACAAATGTCCACAATTTCTACAAAGCCATGCTTAAAAAGCTTTCGTGAATATCTTCTGGTTACGGCATAATCTGGCAGATATGCAGGTTGTCGACGTTTCAACCCCCAAAATGTTCTAGGTGTCAATTAAACCTTAATGGGGGTCTTCCTCAGGGCAAGGGTGACGAGGGGGGGCAGGCTTCCTAAGGTATTAGATAAAAACGAGGATTCATTACTAAGGACACATGGAAGTGAATTAAAAGAGAATGCGCAAGAGACAAAAGGTTTACCGTGAAAGGTTTGTCACGGTGAGTTAATCATGGACAAATGGGCGCGTGAGCTCCATATTGAAGAGAACGGATGAGGCAAAAAATTAAACCTGTAACAAGCAAAAAACACCAGACTCAGAAACCTCGGAAAAGCAATAAGCAGTGAGACAAGACACAAACTACTGGTGTTAAACTTACTGGGGCAGGAAGAAATCACTTGTCCCTGTGAAGAGAATAATCGCCAACGTCGGTCAGCTACATACGTTCTAGGAATACATAAAAAGGGGACCCATCATTTGTAAACCAAACACCCTACTGTTTAACTGAACGAGATACATAATGAAAAAAGCAACAGCTCGGTTGCCGCGCTGAAAATACCTGCGGGCGGTGACTTGTCAGCCGATCAGTTCAAACGTCCCGAGAACCCCAAAAGCCGTGACCGCTCAGGGCAGAGGGCCGTATGTATGTCATGGCCGGTTTTTTGCTGAGACACAGGGCGCACAGCGCGTGCACGTAGGTCCACGCTGGATGCGTATTTGTCATGGGGACTAGCAGTGAGGAAAGACTTAACGGCATGATTCGGGGATAGTTAAGAAAGCTCGGAAAAAGCATACCAAAGGGTATGAATGCGCATAAGATTCAAAAATAAATAATGAAAGAACAAAAATGAATAGAACCTTTGAAACAGGTATTTAAACGTGGGCAGATTGTCGTATTAGTATAGTGCCAGATAGACTTCTGCAAACTAGCCACAGGAAACAGGTGGCATGGCCAGTGCGCAAAGTTAAGAATGCCCAACGTTTCTTGTAAGTTAACCATAAGTACATCGTGACAAGGGTGCTGTTTAGATGACAAAAATGCACCAAGGCGCGTACCTCTCACACAGGAGGGTAAAGCATCTACGGATAAATGGGTCCAAAGCATCAATGGCCATCCCTGCCCAAAATGTACATCGCACACAAGAGAATGAAACACTGGATCTAAAACGTGTATAAGTGCTTAAACAACGGGATTTGCAACATTGTAACAGTGTGCACGGCGTTAGTTTTGGCGCGTACCACTCGCACAGGAGGGTAAGGTGTCTACGTTAGTGAATTATGAACCCCAAACCATTGGTGCCCCTAGACAATGCGTACCTCTCACACAGGAGGGTACAAACATTGGCGGAACACTGAGCCTTATCCTAACTTCATGCATGTGTTTAAAAGATTGTGATATTATTACTCTGTGCAAGATGCGTACCTCTCACCGCAGGAGGGTAAAGAGTCTTGGGGAGAATGTCAGATGGTGAAGGTCTGCATTAGTCTAGGGACAGAGTGTTGCTAACTGTGCATGACTGCTGTCCACTTCTTTAAGACCATTGTTTATTGAGTCAAAAATGGACATCCACTTGGATTCCCGAGTGTTCCGTATCCGTCCAATGTTGCCACCTCTGGGTCCCAGAGAAGCCTTTTCCAGGACCAGCCATTGGAGACTATCAGGGGCATGTCCCGCTCTTCTGAAATGGTCTACTAAAGACGCCCCGGTACCTCACAGCGTATCCGGCTGCAGTGCTGTAGTACCCTTACTTTGATCTTCTGTTGTGTCTGGCCGATGTATATCAGGCCACATGGGCAGATAATCCCATAGATGACATTACTCGTGTTACAATTGGTATAGGTCTTAAGAATGATCTTATGTTGTTTGTATTTGAATTCTTTAGTCTAAATGGTGGTAGCGCACGCCTTACATTGTCCACATCTATGGTGGCCGAGGATTGGCGGTAGGTTCCACAAAGATTGGACCGTCGCAGGGTTTGGGGACTCTAGAAATGAATGGACAATATGGTCTTTGATACTTTTGGCCTTTCTATATGATGCATTGGTAGTCCATCCTGTTGTATGTCATCAGATATAAGGCCCCAGTGTTTGTTAATGACTTTCTTAATTGCGTTACTTTTGGTGGAGAAGGTCGTGACACAGATCATTCTCTGGTCGGCTGAGCCTGTTCTGTCTCTGGGTTGCAGTAAGGTTTCACGAGGGCTAAACCACGCCCGCTTCCTGGCCTTTTTGATTAGTCTTTTAGGATAGCCCCGTTCCATCAATCGGTTGGCAAGATCCTCAGATTCCAGCATGTAGTTTGATTTCATGGAGCAGTTCCTGCGGATGCGCAGAAACCGTCCGAAAGGCAGATTGTCCCTAAGGCCTCTCGGGTGTTGGCTGTCATATTTAAGGAGTGAATTGCGCTCCGCCGGTTTGCGGTATAGTGTGGTATAGAGTTCATCCCCCTCCGCATAGATGGTGATGTCAAGGAAGTCTATCCATTGGGCATCTGATTGTAGAGTGAATTGAATGTCAGGTGTCCTCTGGTTAAGCCAAATGTGGAAGGATGATAGTTCGGATGTATTGCCCGTCCAGATCAACAAAATATCACCTTTATATCGCATCCACATCTCCACATTGTTGCCATATGGATTGGAGTCATTAAAAATATACTTTCTTTCAAAGTTATCCATGAAGATAATAGCTAAATCTGGGGCAAACGTAGCCCCCATAGCTACTCCTTTGGTTTGTAAATAGAAGTTGTTCTGAAAGATGAAGAAATTCTTCATCATTGCAATCCTCAAAAGTGCAATGATAAACTCTGTGGGCACAGCCATGGGTGCAGTCCTACGATTCAGTGCTGCTTCTGCAACCTCCAAGGCGGATTGCTGAGAAATGCTTGTGTACACAATATCACACATGGCCAGTAGTTGTTTGGTTTGGTCAAAAGGTCGTCCGTCCACAATGTTGATGGTCTGCATGGTATCACGTAGATAGGTCTGTGTGTTCTCGGCAATCGGTTTCAGAAAGAAATCAATATATTTACATAGACGCTCCAATATAGAGCCACATCCGGATACGATGGGGCGTCCCGGTGGGTTGGTCGTATCCTTATGTATCTTGGGTAGTGTATATATCGTTGGTAGTCTGGGATGTTTCTGGTTTAAGTATTGGAATTCCAAGTCAGTGATAAAACCCTGTTCAAGGCCGTCTTGTGTGAGGGAGAGTATTTCAAGCGCCAGATCTTTGGAAGGGTCAGATTTCAGTTTCCTGTAGCTGACACCGTCACGTAGTTGTTTGAGTATCTCATCTTTGTATTTAGTTACATCTTGCACTACGATGGCGCCCCCCTTGTCCGCGGGTTTGATTATCACTTCTTTGTTCTCTTTAAGGGCCGATAAGGTCGCGTTCTCAATCCTGCTGGTTTTGAATTTAGTGTATTTACGTTCCTCCAATATCTTGTGGACATCTCTCAAAACCACACTCTTGTAGGCCAAAATCTTGTTTGTCATGGCGTAGGTTGGTGGAACAAATGTCGATGGGATCCTCAATCCTGTGCAAGAGGCTCTTTGTTGGAAGGTCGAATGCCTGAAGTAGTAGCGGAGGCGGATCTTCCTAAAGAATCTGTGCAATTCCGCTTTAATAGCAAATCTGTTGGGAGAGGCAGTAGGAACGAAAGAAAGGCCCTTACTCAAGACCTGTATCTCCTCCTCCTTCAAAGTGTATGATGAGATGTTAACCACTGGGTTGGGTGGGGGTCTCACCACCTGTACACCTTCCGTCTAGTTGATATCTCCTTGTGCTCTTCCGGTTGGAAACGCACCTGTTTCTGGGCTCTGCCCCTCCCTCCGTCCCACTTCATGCTGAAGCACTAGCAGCCCTGGCCTTATCACTAAAAGAGTGTTGATAGAATGTAATCAATCATACGTGCACTTTAAAATTTCACCAACTATGTTTCTGTTAAACATGATTTGGAATTCACAGTAGCAACATGTTTTCTCTGCACTTCTACTTTCTACTTACTTTGTCATAATTTTCTGAAAATAATAATGCTCATAATAGGACTGCTAGACCTGACATCCTTGGTGTGTTATTCCCTTCACTTCCTTGTTTTGCTGATCTCTTCTTTTTTTGCATTAGAACTCCATGCACTTTACCCCAACAATGCATAAGTGCTTGTGTTCGCTCCTTGAAACATTGTAAAATTGCACTATCTGTAATTGGCAAACTTAATTTACTTGGAAGTCCCCACAGTAAATGGTGAAACATATGTCCAGGTCCTGTAACTTAAATACTACTACTAGTGGTCAGGAGTGTCATTGTGCTACCCACTAAAGTATCCTTTTAGAACATGCCGCTGCAGCCTGTAGTGTAGTTTTAAACTGCATTTCTACCTTCCAAAATAAACATTTTGCCCGGAAAGCTGTCCCCTGCCCTAATACCATTTCAAAGGGTCCTGCATGCAGGAAACACAAAGGAACATTTTGTCAGCCTAAACAGTTGGGTGGCAGGGCCAAGGGAAGGGAAAGAACCTACCAGAACCAGTTTTGGAGGTAGGTCAGAGAATTCCCCTGCACAAAGGCTAGCACAGGTATAAAAATAGTACCTTCAGAACCACTCGTCAGAACACTTCAAGACCTGTGGAAGATTGAGAGAAATGCCCTGGTGCTAGAAAGATTGCCCTGCTGGCTGCTGGAAGGACTGTCTTGGAGCTTGAAGAAGGAAGTTTGGACCTGCTTGCTTTGATCCCAAGCTATCCAGAGTGACTCCAAGGGTCAGTTGACTGACTTGTGTGAGCTACAGGGACACATCAAGCCTCCAGAGGCCTCCCTTCAACTGCCCAGCTGTCTGTCACCAACTGGACCTGCCTGAGCACTCCTGCTGGCTTCTGCCGGAGTAAGTCCTGATCCCCAAGATGTGCCCCCAGGTCCAAGACCCTTGGCTGGCATCCATGATAGCTCCTCCTGAAGAAAACGTGAAGAAACAGAAGTGTTGGGCTCCTCACAGCCACTAAGCGACTTCTTTGTGCCGATATACAACCATCTGTGGTCAATGCAGATCCAGCTGAACTCGCTCTTTGTGGCAACAGCAACTGTCTGCGATGACAAACAACGCAAGACCTACACTTTGTGCCGACAGTGAACATCCGTGACAATCAGCCAATGTGAAGACGACCATCTCCCCAGCTGCAGCAAAAACTGTCCACCACACTTGAACTGCTTCTTGCGCTGAAAGACTCCTCCTCAGTTCAATAGTTCAATAGCCTCCTCCTCACTTCCAATACGTATGGAACTCTTGAGAAGATAACTCTTCAGAATGACTAACATGGTCCTTGTATCTGATGCACACTCCGTTGCAGTCAGTCTGACAGTGTTAATTTTGCTCGGTCCAGCATGAGTAGCAGCAAGACCATTCTGAGAAAATGTCGCTCTTCGTTATATGTAGATGGGCTTCCAGCCAGACTGGAGTTCCGAGTCTCAAGTGATTTCAGCCCTGGGTGAACTACAATAAAAATCAGATGGGTGTTCTCTGGTGTCACTAATCCTATTGGACCTCTTGGAGGCATTTGAGACTAGATCTTAATAACTAGATTGATGAATCTTGATATCTAGGGCACATTGCTCAAATGGTTCTAAGACTACTTGGAATCCATGATGCAGAGAATGTTGCTACTTCCTTTAAATCTGCTCCAGCAGCTGTCTGGAGTTCCTCTGGGCTCTATTTTGTCCCCTTTGCTGTTCAACTTGTACATCAATCCTCTTCCATTCATAATTCAATATTTTTGCTAATGTTTTTAATGTATGACGATGACACACAGTTAGTTCTTCCTTAAAGTCTGAAAAGATCTTGATGTCAGCTTTGCGAATGTATTCAACTGCTGGTAAACTATTGAGTAAGCCTGGGTGAAATATTCTTGAACCTTGAATAACTACCAGTACTTCACCTTAAAGATATGTGGGTAATGCCCAAGATTACATAAATATGCAATGTCATGTGAAGAAGATTTCATTCATATCAAAAACTTATTTTGGAAACACTGGAACAATGCTAGCAGGCTTTACCGAAAACAAGTGGCTGTTGTCTTTCACGCCAGGAATCAATTGTTGAGCAAAATTCATGTTGAGGTGAGTTTGGTACCAAAGCTGGCCATTCAGGCAATTGTTTTATCACAAAATCTATTTTTAACACGGAATTGCAGCAGAGAGTGAGGCTACTGTATATATAGTAGCAACTTTCTCTTCCTGTCCTGAAGACTCCTCCTAGGTATTCACTGCATTTTGGATTTGGAATCTGGAGGGATAGTAACTCCCATTCTTTGTCTGCACTCTTTGTTGCATCATTCACCCTTGAGGTCATTTTTGTAATTTTGAAGAAAATCAAGTAGGTTCAAGTTTGGTACTTTAAAAAATATATGATTTTGTTGCTTTTAATTTTGTTTCCTGCTCGCAGTTTGAACTAGATGATACAAGGCAAGCCTGTGTATTGATTAAAGGATACAACTGTTTGGTCTATAGAGATTTTGTGACGGAGGAGGCCTAGGGATGTATTCTTCTTATTTCTTGCATTTATTTTAGTCAGGTTTGTTATTATACTCTAATGTTTTAATGCTTGGGTCTAGTCTGTGCTAGGCCATTGATGTTTTTCACTATTATTTCATTTGAGTTGTAGGATTTTCACAGCTGACATGCTAGAGATGACTTAGGGGACTGAGGATTGCTTTGAATCCATGTTAAATGAAGGCTATTGTTTGTCTCCGTGTGTTTGTTGGTGGTTTGGGTGCTCCAGAAGCCCAAGCCCAGGACACCAGACAATTACTTTCATTCTCAGGCATTGAAGTGTGTGTGTGTTTTAATTGGTGCCTTTGACTGTTTGTATTTGGGGGATTTTAAAATTAATTTTAATTATTGTTTCCTTTTCCATTTTGATGTCCCTGTATTATTTGTTATCTTTGTTGATACTTTATATTCTTCTTTATTGATGGTGTAGGTACCTATAGATTGTCCAGGGTCATTGTGGGTATATATTTGTCCAATCCTTTACGTACATTGCCACATATGTGTGTTGGTGGTGGAGGGAGAAAGGAACTTTATGGCAGGCAGACATTTTACCTATATCTTTCATGCCTCCTCCTTTCTTGCCATGTGCTTAGCCATCATTTTGTTAAACTAGTGGTCTTACTGGTGGCCATTTTGTCATCGGTCACCATGAAGTTTCCTTGCCTAGCCATGTGCTCATCCACCAATTTGTGTACCAAGTGAGCATGTGTCATAGACATCTAATTCGTCTTCATTCTTCATGCCTTTTTGAATGGCAAGCCATTTGCTCATCCAGTATTTTTTAAAATGAGTACACACAAATGTATGACTGGTGGTTGATTATCTGCTGCTTTTAAATGCCTTCTACTGTGAATAGTGCATGTTAGGGCAATTGAGGAGACCTCAGATATTTTTAGAAATTTTACTTTTTATGTATACTTACTGTTATTGTGAGCTGGCTGGGGTTTGTGTAGGGTGTTTTTTAATTAATTTAATTGAGTTTAGTTAGACTCTTCCTTGCTCCCGTAGGGGTCATGTGGGCCCTGGAGGTACACCATATATTTGTTATTTCTTTCTCTTTAACACAGAGGCAGCTGGTAAGATGGTAATTTTATCAGAGAGGAGGGCGGCGGGGCCACACAAGCACACATGCATGCTTACTCACATGTAAGTTTTCACACAGACACATACCCATTCACAACACTCACTCCCACATATTCATGCATACACACACGCACGGATGCACCAAACATTAAAAAAAAACACATTACACTTAAACCTGCTGCAGCTCTCAGGTAGTGAAGCCTTGGAGATCCCAGGAAGGTTAGGACTTCGACTTCTCTCATTGGCTGACCATAGTTCAGCCAATTAGAGTAGGCAGCAGCCCCTACCTTGTCACTTAGTGGAATGGGGTCAGTGAGAGTTGCTGATATTACCCCACTCTGTAATGAGGTGTCAGTGATAGACATCGGCCCTGGGAACTTCAGATTTCTCACCACTAAGAACACAGTATAGAATCCTCTTTCTTTTCCTGCTAAGGTGTGCCATGTAGTTCCCCCGCAGCCCCATTTTCCAAGCAAGTAACTGTTAGGATCACCCTTAAATCAATAACATTTGCACCACCACCAACAACTTTAAAGCAGAAGTCTTGAGTGACTGCAGTCATGGCTGTGAGTAGTGATTGTGAAATTAAACATTCTCACAAAACTCAACACCAACAAGAGTCTGCCACATCAGTCTTCCTTAGGCAGGATCAGAGCACAATGTTACGCTTGTTGCACAGCAGGATGTTATTTCTTCTCTTACTTCCGACACATCTTTTTCATGATCTCCACCTCAAGCTACATAAAGGCAACTCCCCATCTTTTCCAAAACCTGCTTCAGATGACCTGAATAAGACTATCAAGACCCACAACTAGAGACATTATAAAAGGAAGATTCCAGAAATAAGAACCATGCATATTCATGTTGAGAGTAGCAATGAGAAAGTGCAAATGACTACTATTTAGCATGTTTCTGTACCATCATCACCTGCTTGCATCTTCACAAAATTCCAAAAACCATCACCAACAAACCCCACTGTAATCTGAGCCTTCCATGATCAACATTAAATACTGCCTAGGCACACCACAATTACTGCTACCTCTCAATCTATAATCACAGGTTTGGAACTTTTTTGCACTAAGGCCAAATTAGGAATATATTGCTGTCACAAAGGAGAAGGTTGTGAGAGGCCAGGTGAATATCTTGGTACTAGGGACCAATTGGTATGTGTTAGAAAGTCATCCTTTTTCCCTGTTCACCTCTTTTTTTGCTGAATGAAACTGGTGGTAACAGCCTGACTGTATCCTGGTCTCTGCTAACCAGGCCCAGGGCCAGTGCTATATTTAAAAAGGTACATGTAGTAGGATACACTTACAATTAGCAATGACAGACCCAATAAGTCCCCAGCAGATAATAGGGTCAGCGGGTGTGATCAACCTATAAGTCCCTAATATATAATAGGGCAAGGATGGTTAGAGTCCCAGCAGATTTCCTGCACTTGCATGTGAGCACTGCTGTGTGATTACTGTACTTTTTAAGTCAGCACTGCCTTGCAGCCTGTCTTCAAAAGTAAATTCTCACAGTGGATATTGACAGACCCTATATTTGCTGAGTATATAATAGCGCTAGGGGTTTCAAACTACCCATAAGTCCCTAGTACATAATAGGGCATGGAGATTTAGAGGTCCGACAGATTTCCTGCACTTGCATATGTGCACTGAAAGCTACAGAGCCCACCTGCATCATCTTCACCAAGAGTCCCCAACCTGGAGTCCGTTCAGTGGACTTTTAAGGATTTGGCCAGGTGCATTTTGGAAATTTTAGTCCAGAAATCCCAGAGACCATCTAGGAGAATCCAGACCTTTGGATTGGTGTTTTGGACACTTGGAACCTACAAGGATACCTTCAGGGATTTTCTGCTGACATTTAGATAACTTTGGAGAACTTTTGTGAAAAAGCTCCAGGAGGTGACTGACCCAACGTCGGGAGTCAAGCCAACTACCTTCGACCGCAACCCAGCCAGGATTTCTGTTACATCCTGCTGAAAGCTCCGGAGCTCCATACTTCCAGGATTTCTTTGGGGCATCACAGAAAGTTATTCCAGTGAACCCTCACCAAATCTGGCCTGCTGTCGATTGACGTTGGAAGAAAAAGCTCCAGAAAGGTTTCTACGTGTGAATGTAAAATTTTGACCAAGGCCTCCTGCTTAGTGTATCTGACCAGGGCTCCATCACAAACAGCCTCAAACTTTGACTTTGTCCCGGTCAAGTGCGACCAGATGTCCCAAAGTGGCATTATAGGCTTTTAAGCCCTAGAAAGTGTTAATTCTTTATAAATGTTTATCACTGGTTCCCTACATTGGATTTTATTCCTTTTGGTGTCTATTTGTTCATAAAATATATAAATGATTTGTATAAATTGATGTGGGATTTTTATTGTGCTTGGTGTCTTGCATATTTGGTGCATTGGTGCTTTTATATGCTTTACACTCCTGTCTCCTAAGGTAGGCCTGACTGTTCGCTACCAAGGGTTGAGCAAGGGACTAATTTATTTGTTCCTTTACTGGACCTTACACTGCATTAGTGGCCTTTTTGCTAGTGGTAAGTGCATACTTACCTCAACCGATAATCCTCTTTCCAACAGTCCATCTAAAAACAAGTCTCCAGCAATATGAACAAGGCATCTAAAATAGTTTGGCGTCCCTGAAACAGAAAAACCAAAACAGATAGAAACAGATGATAATTATGAAAAAGATATTGGCTGGACAATCAGCCCTGCCGCCCATAGTGTGCATTCAGCACCAGTAACCAACCTCTGCTTGGCAAGAAGATGGAAAGTGGTAATATTGTAATAATCCCAAAGCTTCTATTCTGCCAACCTTCACGGAAGTCACTTGAGGTGGAACTATTGACTTTGTCACAAAGCACTATCATGGCTGTGTTCTGTAAGTACAACACCTGGAGTAACACCTTTTACTTACCCTCCAGTCAAGTCTTCATTACATTAACCTACTTAAATATGCAGACTCTCTGAGCTTTGCATCTGATCTCAATATTTTTTCTCATTTCTTTAGATACTACGTACTGACATGCCTTTTCCTGATAATGACCTCAAATTTATAGAGGTCGAAACACCATTGGCTTTAGACATACCGACTTCTCTTTTACCAAATAAAAATAACTTAAGGAGTCATACATCCTGTTTATGTTAGTTGATGCATGTTGTTTAGCATTCTCTTGTCATGCACGTTCTTTCACACAAATGGGAGCACTGGATCTTGTTCTACACTATCAGAATATGATATGGTCCAAATATTTTGCAACAAACAAATATGCAATAAATTAATTGCAGTATAAACATTGGTTCTTTTGCCTGCCTCTATATCTGCCCTGGTGTACTAACCAGTTACCTGGTCAAACTTTATATAGACCAACTTCTTTCTCTTGTTTACATGATTTATGACTCTTAGTGAACCATTGTTTATTACAATACAGTTTATTACCCCAGGTTGTCAAAAGGTTTTGTGGTCACCCTTGTTTTATAAAATAAGGTGGTCCATTTACACAATGGAAAACTGGCCAACATGTGTGGCAATTTACCTCCTTTCAGTTTCTTTGATCAAAGAAGGAGATTTCTAAAATGTATGAAGGCCTTATGTCAAAAACGGTAGGTTCCAAGCCCAACCTGATTTTCATCTCTCATTGTGCCATAACTGCACTGGGAAGTGTTGGTATGGCTTGGTAAGGCAATGAAGGAGAGCACTATGCAGTGCATTGATCTCACTCAGACATAAGGACCAGTTATCAACCTACAGACTTCATGTGCATCACTGCACTAAATAATAATAATAAATCCATATTTGTAAAGCGCAAACTACTCACCCCTACGGGTCTCAAGGTGCTGGGGGCCATCATGGAAATTAAGTGAGCTATTGCCCAGTGTCACATGATGCTGAGCTGCAGCCGGACCCGAGGACCGAACCGTGATCTCTGTGCTCCGAAGTCAGCTGCCCTGGCCGCTGCACCACACCTCTCCACTGGACTCCACTCTGGCCTCCTTCAAGGCATTTAAGGGAAAGTTATGTGCCTTCAGTAGAGATGCTTTCGAAGGAGTCTGTAAGCATGCAAAGGTTGCAGAGCATTCACAGCTGCCATCTTCCTGGAAGAATTCAAGCATATGAACTCCATTAATACAGGATCGTTTGCCACTGACAATGGTATTAACATTGTTAAAACATGGCGGATGAGGACCCTTCAGAGTGCTCTGCTTAATCACTGGTTGTGCAGAACTTCAGCACAAGGGAAGACATACTCCACAACTTGCTGTCCCCTGCAGGAGGATTTGCACACATTGTAGTTATTTCTTTGAAGCTCCAAAGAGCTTCAGGTCTTTTCAGAATTAAAAGCCCTCATGCAGAAGGATCCAACCTCATATACGCTGCAATACTTGAGCAGTGCATGTCTATAAATAACTGTGTGCTGAACAGAGGACATAGTGTTGCCAAAGCTATGTAAATTGATGTTTATAAATAGGAGCTAATGCAGTTCCTTATCAAAATACTAACATCTTTTGGGATTTTGATGTGGGAAGTAAGTAACGAATATTGTTTCATGAGGCAATCAATCACGGTATTGCACTTGCGGCAAGACCATTTTTGTAAGGTGGAAGATACATTTACCAGTGTTAATGAAGAAACAGCTGGTTTAGCCCACCACTTGTTTATTTTGGATACAAAAACCAGACTGCAATGAGGGATTGTGGTTTCTGAATAGTGCTTCATTGCCACTATGCTGGATCCACATAAAGCACAGGCAGTGAACTTCTGTTCCCTTTTCAGAGTTCAGAGTCTCTATTTCTAAGTTTTTGGATAGCCAAGATATTGACTGAACTTGAAAATGAAAAACTGCAACTTTGAGGGCACAGAACTGATTCAACGGAAATCAAGCTAGTGGATCCTGCAGCACGTCACAATAGCAGTAGCCACCACTGGTAAAATCATTGCCATTATAAATTAAGCCTTCTGCTACAAAACCATCACCGGATGCATCTGTAGAAATTTCCTCTGAGCTGGATTGGTTGAAAAGAAGCTCAGGAACAGCAAATGTCAACTATTACAATAGACAAGATTTTATGGAAGTATTTAGATGAACAAACAATATTTCCAGTAGATAACTACCCATTCATCCACTGGCATGGACAAGATAACAGTGGCCTGAACTCAGCAGTCTGGCAATAAAATATCTACCATTACCTATAACCAGTGGAACCTCTGGGTTTTCAATGCATTTGGGTCAATTGTCACGCTCAGAAAGTAGTACCTGGCTGCTTTTGAGATGTTGGGTAGTCACTGGCGTAACGAAACTCAAGGGGGCCTCCCTGCAAGGGCATGGAGGGGCCCCCTCATGTCTCAATCAGGAGCTCTACAGCCCAAGTGCTGTGCTGAGGGGGCCCCCTGGAGCTTGGGGTCCCCCCGCACCGTGGGGGCTGCGGGGGCCTGTGTTACGCCCATGTGGGTAGTGTGTCTCGACTGCCTGCAGCGGTTGCGATGTTCACTACATAGCTGGGAGGCTATTGGAGCTGCTTACATCACTGCTTGTTCCACTTACAGGTCCATCACATGGCAGGATGGTAGCCAGAATAGCCGTGATTTTTTTCAAGGCACAACTAATTCGCTAACTCGTGTTAGGCCTTGTGCTGTGGGACTTCCTCCTGGCCTCTGGTGGGAGGAGCAAACTCATCTAAGGATAGAAGAAAAATACATCATTAGTAGACCCTTATGCAATTACATTTATATTGCCAGTCACAAAATGTTGCTAGTTCGCCACAGTCACTGGAATCGTATAACTCTGTGGCCCTAGGATTTTTGTGCATAATTACTATTTGCAGTACTTGCCTTTAATTTGTCTGCCAATACCTAATAATAAAATATTGTGTTTTTGCTCAAACAGATGAAAAAAACTTTTAAAATGTATTCATGAGGTGACACTTTTCCAGGAAAAATTAATGTTTGTTTAGAATACTTTCCTAACTGCAAAGTTATACTGCAGAAAAAAGTTATGCTTTAGTTCATGTAGCACAATTTCCTAAGACTTTCATGTAACCTAGCTAATTTAACTAATTTACCTACATTATTTTTTAACACTATTGTAAGGCACATAATTATAATTCCAACTGCTCTGCCATTCTCACACCTGACTCTCTCCCCATCCACATTACATCCTCCACCCAATTCATTATCTGTAACAGGAGTGGGCAGAACTAGCAGAATTTTACTCTGCGAGATTCTGCAGAGTTCTGCCAATCGGCAGAAAATATGCATGCTGCGCTGCACGCACTGCAATTTAGCACCAGTAGCACAAGCTGCACTGAAAAATCACAGCAAACAACACCATGACCAGAGCACTTAGCCATTTGAGTTTATTTTGCTACTGCTTGAGTAGAAAATCTACTCGAGAGGCAGCAAATCTACTCGAGATTTAGCCCTATGACTGTGACAACGAGCGACCACCAGCAACTGCCCGCATTAGAAAATCACTCTCAGAAACGCCAAAATCTGCTGGTGCTCAACAGCCTGCATTTTCGAAGCCTCAATGAGAAAAACTCCACCATACGACGATTGGCAGAATTTGGCCAGAACTCTGTGTTACAAGTTTAGTGTGGAGTCGTCAAATTCTGCCAATTCCATGGGCAATCAGCACAACAAATATTGTTCCTGGGTCAGCAACTGAGTTTGTGCTAGTTAAGCCTGAAATGAAATTAGACCAGGGCATGTGCTCTTTTTAGATTTGGTTATAAATAGGTTTTGGAGTTATTAGAAGGTAGAAGACAGATCAATATAAGGGATGGCATAAGAAGAAACATAAGAAGAAGGTGTGGGAGAAGTGTGGCATGTGTTGTGATGAGCAATAGTATGGTCTGGCAGGACACCTTTTTCACCTACCAAGTGGTAAAGACACAGAGACATAAAAATAGGAAGGAGGCTAAAAGACTTGGATATTTGGTTTAAAGGCAAACAAGGAATACTGTATTGAGGTTAGCAAATGCAGGAGTTCTCACTCTGAAAGGAATTTGGCTTTCTAAGTGCTGCAGCAGTTTGATCCTGACCCCCTTGCTCTGTTTCCAGCCCTCATCCTCCTCTGCTGGAACAAGTGGGACGGGTATGCTCAGACGTGAGTCCCGTGCTCTCCATGCCACTGGAATCAAGCTATCCTGGCTGAAGAGGGGTGAAACCCCGAAACCGGTCCTAGGATGCTTGTTTCCCGTCCAGGGAGGACCTGGCTTGGCAGTTCGGGCTGGACTGTTCCCATGAGGCACAGGGTCAAGACTGATTTGCATATGGCTGGGTTCAAACTGGAACGGCATGTTGAGCAAAAAAACGATGGATTTAGGCCCAGATCTCTGTACTGGGGTGAATGTATGACATTGTTCTGCATTCTGTCCATCAACTGTTGTTTTTGCATTTGTCACCCTGGTGGGACGGGTATGCTCAGACGTGAGTCCCGTGCTCTCCATGCCACTGGAATTAACCTATCCTGGCTGAAGAGGGGTGAAACCCTGAAACCGGTCCTAGGATGCTTGTTTCCAGTCCAGGGAGGACCTGGCTTGGCAGATTGGGCTGGACTGTTCCCATGAGGCACAGGGGCAAGACTGATTTGCATATGGCTGGGTTCAAACTGGAATGGCATGGTGAGCAAAAAAATGATGGTTTTAGGCCCAGATCACTGTACTGGGTTGAATGTATGACACTGTTCTGCATTATGTCCATCAACTGTTGTTTTTGCACGGAACAAGACAAAAGGCAGTTAGGGCCTGAGTACCATCTTGGTGAACAGGGTTACTCTGTTACAAATGTGACGGATATCCCGTCCGCAGTATTACAATTCCATTATATCCTATGGAACTTTTAATACAGCGATGGGCTATCAGTCACATTTGTGAGGGAGTATCTCATCTGCTAAAATCGTAATCCGGCCCTTATTTCGTAATATCAATCAACTGTGTTTGCACATATAAAAAACAAAAAAAAATTGGAAGGTTTACTTCGTCCTTTTAAAAACGTAAGAACTTGAAAATACAATGAAAAATAAATGTGAAAAGTCAGGGAAAAGGGCTAGGAAGGATCAGGAAAACAATAAAATGAGAAACGAGGAGTAGGAATGGAAGAGAATATGAAAATACCAAAAGAGGATTAAGTGAGAGGTTACGGCCACAGGGTAAAAAGAAATGGAAACATAGGAAAGACAGTGAGGAGCAAAAGGGGAATGCAAAGGGAAAAAATGAGATATTTGGGGTTACCAGATAGCAAATATGTAAGGGTGACTGACGTTAAGAAAAGGCCATCACAACAACATAAAAGAGAAGGGTTGGGGAGAGGAGAGGAGAGGAGAGGAAAGGAAAGGAAAGGAAAGAAGTGAAGTGGCGTGGCGTAGACTGGAAAGGAGAGGGAGAGGAGAGGGCATGACAGGACAGGACGTTAGGGAAGGGAAGGGGTTGAAAAGGAAAGGGACAGACGAAGGGAAGGGAGAGGGAGGAAAAGGGAAGCCAATGGAAAGTGAGTAAGCAGGGTAAGTTAGGGAAGGGAGAGATCAGGAATGGCTTAGGTTGGAAAGGGAAGTGACGTGATAGCAGTGGAGAGAAGTGAGAAAAGGGAAGAGAATAAGAAACGGACTACACTAGAAAAGTAAAGGATAAAGTTGGAAAGAAATGGATTGTAGAGGGTGGAAGAATGTGGGGCGGAGAAATTAAGGATTAAGATAATTGGGGACTTTCAAATCAGTCTCATGACAGTTTTCAGTTCAGTTTCTGTTTGGTTTATTCACTCACCTTTGTTCATTACCGCCATCTGACCTCTTTCTTTTTTAAGCTTTTTCTGCCATTCAAGCTTCTGGCATCGCGGCGCTCCTAGCTTCAGCATTGAGAATCGGTCCTTCCCTGCCGGTGTCCTTGTTGTTCATGGATGAGCTTCCTAGTTACCATTCTTTTATATAACGTACACCTCACAATGGTGTCATTAGGAGACGTCATCATACGTCTTCGCTTTGTGGGCAATACCATTTGTTCCATATTAACAGGGGAAGAAGGGCAAGGCTTGGGCACAATCCGATTTCTTGATAGGACCCAACTATTAAGTCGCTCAAAATGATCCAACCACAGCCCTGTAAAGAAGATTCCGTGCCACCAGACTTCCTTCTGAAACAGTGGTCTCTCCCTCTGTCTATCTGCAGTAGTGGATCCCTCTCCTGTGCGGCTCACGATGACTCCATGCCCGCTGAGGTCTCGTGACTTCACAATGCAGGGCCTGTGATGTCACAAGTGTTCCATTCCCAGCCTTCTGCTTCTGCTGCTGCAGTGCAGGCCCGAGGGCTTTCAAATGAATTGACATAATCTAGATTTTCTCTCTTCCTATTTAAAATGAATGATGTCTTTAACAAAATGTCCCTCCACCACTCTTTATACATAGAGCTCTTTCAATCTATATGTTAAAGGAGCCCCACTGGGCTACACCCACGTCTGTGTGTGTGACCTGCTTCTTAACTCTAGTAGTGTCGAGGAATCTCACCCACTCCTTTCAAGAAGTGCTTATAATATCAGTAATGTTTGTTTCTTAAGAAAGACAAATGAAACGTCCTTAAACTGTGATTGAGAAAGCAAGTGCACAGACGGGTGAGTTTCGAACCTGCACACCGGTAGTTGCAAGCCCGGCGCCTTGGTGGCCGCTGCCTCGAGCCGTCCCTTGTGCTTCTAGAAGTGAGACTTCTGTGGCGGGAGGTTCCCGTTGAAATCTGGCTTGCGAGCACTGCACCCCTTGTTTCCTTTGCCCTCCTATGACCTAGGTAGCTGTTTGCTCGTCCCTCTGTCCGGTCCTACGGTCTGCCACTTTGCAGTCATCAGCTGGGACGTCAGGCTCCTTCCCCTCATGCCTTTCTACAAATGACGCAACGATTCACCGTCCATCATACCCCTACATTAATAACATGACGCAGGGCCTACTAGAACGTTTTCAACTGAAACGTGTCTACAGAAACGCTATAAACACATTATTGAAATCATCAAAGACTCCAAATCGAGCTAATATGCATTCTCAAGCATTGTCTTAATAATGGAGAATGTTAAATTATTTCAAATGTGTTGTTTTATCAGTGGGTTGTATCACATGCTCCCTAATAAAGCGTCTGTGTGCTATACAGCACATCTGCTCAAAGTGAAGTATCCGCTTTTTTGGATTCAAACACCCAATGGGATTGGACACCAATTCCCTCCACCAGGGCCGGCTTTAGTGCTGGTGGCGCCCTGTGCGACAATGTTTGTTGGCGCCCCCCAATGACCACCTCCACCACGGATTCTCTCACTAGCACCCTTTAACAGTGACCAAGTCTCCATAACCACACTCTTTCAGATGCATTGAATTAGTTATATAGCGCCACTCATACCAGTGTAGGGTGACTGAGCACTTTGCATCACACACACATTACACAGAGACAATCAATCATACGTGTGTAAATTAGTGTATAGGAAATGTCACATAAGCCAAAGGACTAAAAGTGTAGGAGTCACATGTCATCCATACTGGTAGGCAGTATAGTTTAAGAGTGCTTGGTGTGGAGAAGCACAAACTCAGAGTCGAAAAAGAAACAGCCTGGTTGAGAGTTTTCTTTAATAATATGAATCGATTTCTAGCCAAATTAACCCTTTTTGCAACATTAATCAATGCTCCAATAATGTATACTTTGCAGTGTTTATGCAGTTCTAGGATGAAAGTTAATAGCTCACAATCCTATATTAGGACTTTAAGTTATAAACTGCAAGTAACAAAAGGATGCCTCTTTTGAAAGCAGAAACCTCCTGATCTCTTCACATCATACGCACTCTGTAATCTACTTGGTACACGTTCGTTGCAGCAGGCATATTAACCCTCTGCACTAACTTCACCTAAGTCAAAACCTCAGCTATACAAAATGCTGAACTCTCTCCAGGAAGATAACTAATCACACCAGTTATCTTGACATTTATGTGAGGCCTGGTAATTGCCGAGGGAATGAAACGCTGCAGCAGGTGCTTCAAAAGCATAAGAAACTTTCAAGCACGGCGCCCCCGCCCTAAAGCAGGCCCTGCCCTCCAATGTCTGTGGGGTGGATCAACACATTCTGGGCGCCCCATATGAAGTGGAATAAGTAGGAGGATGTGACCTATGGACTAGAGACCGACCTCAAAGCTGGGGAACCGGGTTCAAGTCTCGGCAGGGACACTCAACATCCTGTGATTCTGGGCAAATCGTTTAGGGGGTCAGAAAGCCTCCAAACGCAGTTCAGAGGCTTTCTAAGCATCATTGCGGTTTCAAAACTGGCAGCCTCCTTATAATGAAGACTGCCGGTTTTGTAACCGCCAGGACATTCCAGCTGGCTTCCGTCGGAACCGGCACATAATCCCTAAGGATGGCGTTTTACGCCACTCGGATTTCTATGCTCAGTTTCCGAAAGGCTTGCATGCCAGGAAAGCTAATTTGAGAAGAAGGAAGTCTGCGGACACCTGTTAGGGGCTGTTGATCCCCGCATCGTGTGACAGGCACCATGAGGTGCCTGCCACCCGATGCAAGGATGAACACAAACTCTCTTTTCTGCATGGGAGCTTGTGCTGCGGCCGGTTTCTGACCGCTGCACAATCTCCCATACAGAAAAGGGAGCTTGCAACTGCACCATGTGTGCTAGCATCATAATTCAGCAGTCGGGAACATCGACCGGAGGTAGGTCGAACCTGACCCCACGACAGTGTCAGGCAGACACAAGTCCCCCCGGCATTGAAATACGGCCCTTAATCTCCTCCTGCCTAACAGAATGAATGCGTCCATCTGTAACGCAATTGGTGCTCATGTAAAGAGCTCTCATTCCTTCGCGTCGAGTTTGCGCTATATAAAACTCCGGGGAAAAAAAGAGTATGGGATATGTGTCATTATGTTCTGATAAATCTCTTTATTTAATATACAATTTTTTTTGCTAAACAGTCTTCCTTTTTATTTAATAACTTGTGTAATGTTCAGCAGTGCACTCAAACCACAAGCTGCTGTTAATAACAAGCGATGGAGAAATACATGCATTCAAACATTAACCATACAAGAGATGTTTTTTCATTAATGCAATTACCTCGTGATACAAAGGTGCTCTGCCTATCTGGATTGAGAAGAGTATCTTTATAATTATCTTTGACATACATATAAATGCAAAAATACTAGTCATAGTGGTAGTTATGGGCCTGATTCAGAGTCTGGGAGAAAGTTATTCTGTCACAAACGTGACGGCATACCCCACCCGCCTTATTACACATGACATATAATGTGACGGAGTAACCCATAGGCCAAACTCTAAATCAGGCCCTAAGTGGAGTGCACAAAGCCCTGGATAAATATTGCTCCCTGTTTAAATTTCAATTTTTTTATCTTATTGTTCATAATAACCACCTTGACACATTTTGGAGGATGCTCCATTGGACTATTTCCTCCGGGCCAAATTGATCAAAAAGTCATGCAACGCAGCAAGACAACTTGCTGTGCAACATTGTGTGACAGAGCAGAAATGCACCGTATCTACAAGGATATGATGCAGTCCTGCTTTCTCCCTGCACTGGTGCACTACGTGCTGCCTAGCACCAATGCAGGCATCCTTGCATTACGGTGCCTGTGCTACAGGCAGGACTGTTTTTGTGCAGGAAGTTGGAAAGAACAAGGAGAAATAAAGATATTTCTGCTTGTTTCATGTTTGTTAGGGAGGCATACCAATTCGGTGCAAACCCAGGTTTACTAACCATATTCAATCTGGGGCTGCATCAAAATCCATGGGTGGATGTATGGGAACACCCATGGTTAACCCATGGAACGCCATCATTGAACAGTCCAAGAAGTTTGTAAAAGAGATCAGTGGCTAGAGTGTCAGAATCCAAGATACTAATGTTGAAATTTTCATAGTGAAAAGTCAGACATTCTCAAGCCAGATGATTCTTGTTGAAAAAGATGCTGAACCTAAAAACTTTGGAAAAATAAGTAACCCTGGGCGTAGTTCGGAAGTAGCGCTACGCGTAGCCACGCAAAGTGCACTTCGCACTAAGCGAGCTACGTGTAGCACTTTGTGAACTGCGTAGCACCCTGTTCGCACTGTGCAAGATGCTGTTTTCAATGATTGAACAGTGCGGACAAGCATCCGGCACTGTGCAATCATTGAAAACGACATCTTGCACAGTGCGAGCTGTAGTTTTCTGCCTCTTGAGTAGATTTTTACTCGAGCGGCAACTTTCTCAACGCGGACTGGTAGTTTCTCATCGTGAGCGGTCGTGAGCGGTCGCGAGCATACGCGACCACTCGCAATGAGAAACCTGACATCCCCGCGTTGAGAATCTGGCTGGGAGGTTTATTTTCCACGCTCGCGATCGCCAACTTGATGTTGCTGTTCGCGAATGAGGAAAAAGTCTCGCCGGGACGTCATTTTGCTTGCTCGCGGTCGCCAACTTGACGTTGAGGGCCGCGAGCAAGCAAAAAATGACCGCTGCGCTACGCAACGCTATGCGTGTTTGCACTGTGCTACGTGCAATTCGCATAGTGCGAAGTAGCGCAAACTTAGCAAACTACACGAGTGTAGCGTAGTGCTTGCCCAGGCGTAAAAATAAGTAGTATCAGTTGTTGCAGGTGTGGAAGCTCATATCATGTTGGGTACTTTAAGGGATGTTTAGCAGGGGATAAAGTGTGTGTCAATTGCAAAAAAGAGGACACTTTGGTAAGGTGTGTAGATCTTCTCAATGAGTTAATTGCATTACTTATGAGAGGAGATTGATGCTGATGCTGATTTCAATACCATGTTATGTGTGGGTGACACAATATGCAAAGGTTTTCCTAGATGCACCTTAACAATTGATGGGAAGGCGATACGGATGATGGTTGATTTGTGTGCTTGGTATAGTATTATTGGCAAGACCTGATTCAATGTTATTTTGGATGACAAGACATTGTTTACACCTGACATTCAACCAGGGGGTTACGCGGGTCACAAAATTGATCTGCAAGGATATGTTCAGGCAGATCTGGAATTTGAGTGGAAAAGAACAAGTGCTAAAGTGTATGTGGCAACAAATGGTGAGGCTATACTTGGTTTGCTCCATTAACAAGAGATGGGTATAAGATTCGATCACAATGCATGTCCACCGGTGAATGTAACCACAGCTGATAGAGATGAGTAGGTCACTGGAATAAGGACATCGTTCCCAGGTCATTTTGAAGGACGATTGGGGAAATATGTTGATTTTAAACATAAGATCATACCTAATGATTACGCAATACTTGTGAGGTACAAGTTTAGGCAAGTACAAGTTGGCTCACCATGACAAACCTAAGTAGATGTTAAGTGACTTTGTTGAGAAGAAAATCATCAAACCCATAGAGTCTTCTCCTTGGGTATCTCCCATCGTATTGTCTCTTAAGGGGTATATGGATCTCCGCTTCTGCGTGGATTTACGCAGTTTGAATAAGGAGATTTGGATTACCAAATATCCCCTTCCAAATATACATGAGCTGATATCAACATTGGTGGGTGACACCGTTTGTTCCATGGTAGATTTAGCAAGTGCCTAATACCAGGTGGAATTACATGAACATTTGTCACACTGGAGGGTATGTTTCAATATTTGTGTATGCCTTTGGATTGCCAGGTGCATCCTCTGTGTTCAAGCATCTTAAGAAAAATGTTTTGGAAGGTATTGGGAGGCCATTGCCTTCCATGATGACATTTTGATTTTAAGGCAAACACACAAGGAGCATGATAAGAATTTATTGGATGTGTTGAAACAATTACAAGACAAAGGTCTTACACTGAAATTCTCAGAGTGCAAATTCAGGCAGGACAAAGTGGAGTATTTGGGGCATGAAATCTCAAAGGAGGGTATTAGACCAAAACATAATCATATGGAAAGCATTTTAAATGCTCCTGCGCCCGCCTCTAAGTAACAACGAATGTTCTTTTTTAGGGTTAGTAGAATGGTATGGGAAATTTGTACAGGACTATTCTACTAAAGTACATCCTCTGTGGCAATTGCTAAAGAAAAATACTAAATATGTGTGGGGCAAAAGCCAACAGAAGGTTTATGAACTATTTAAAAAGGAAATTGTTGGTGCGTCATTTTTAAAATCATATGTTGCTGGTAAAGAGGGCATGGTTACAGTGGATGCTAGTAGTGTAGGATTTGGGGCAGTACTTACATAGAAACAAAATAAATCTCTCTATCATACGCATTTCTCACCTTTAACCACCACAGCAACAATTTAGATCCTGGCTTCCTACCCCATAACATCTCAAACGGGAACAACCCTGTAACCGAATTGGGTGACAGTCTGTATGTCAATAAGGTATCACTTAAGACTTTCCTACACAATAAACTACTCTTTAAGGCCAACTGAATTGACTCTTTAACTACCCTGTTAAAGCGTTCTACTTGAATGCTGGCCTGGAGGTGATAGTTAGGCACTCTCTTGTGTAGAACACCACACCTCCTACAAAACTGTCAATTTTTTGCTAACAAATTGTGAGTCATTATCAGATATAAATTCTTTAGGTATCCCTTCACGACATAAAATGTCATCGGGCAATTCAATGACCTGTGTGGAAGTAACTTTTTCCACCATTTTCAACTCTAGCCATTTGGTGAAGTAGTCCACTGCCACAATAGCATCCACATCCTTACCAGGTAACATCCCAAACAGCCCCAATAATTAAATACCTAATCTCAGTGAATGTCCTTGAACATATTCAATGGGACTCGCGTAAACAGCTGGCGGTTTGGCTGACTTGTTACTATTTGCGCCTTGACTGCACTCCCACACCCAATTATCAATTATACCATCTACACCAGGCCACCAGTCAAATTCACGTATTCTCCTCTTCGTTGTAGACAATCCCATATGGCCTTTATGAATCAACCTGAAAATGGATTCTCGTAATTTCTGTGGCGGAGCGATTTTGTCACCTCGAATAACTATACCATCAGAAATCATTAATTCCTCCCTGATGATTTTTCCCTGATGTTGAAAAATGATGCTACATCACCACTCAGTTTCGTCTCCTCTGGCCAAACTTTAGTGAAATAGGTTTGAACCTTTCATAAAACACGGTCAACTTGCATTGCTTCCCTCCATCTTTCTTCAGATATGTTTATTGAGCATTCTCATTTACACACCAACTGTTAACATCATCTAGAGTGCATGCAACTTCACGTTCCATCCTCCTTTAATTTAGCTCCATCCATGACATACAATCGACGTGTACATCGCACCACCCAATGACATATTCCACCACACACTAATATTCTTGCAGTTTGGCAGCCTACCTTGCTAATTTAGCTGTTAACATTGTTCCACCACCTGCAGCCAACCTATCAACCAATGGTTTGTGGTTAGTTCTTAGAACAAACTTTGTCTCTCATAAGAACTGGCGAAAATGTTTTGCTGCCCAAGCATAGGCTAACAATTCTTTCTCTATGCCAGAAAATTACATTCACAATTCCGCAACATCCTGGAGGACTATGATAGTACCCATTCACCCAGTATGTCTTTCTGAAGAAGTACTGCCCCCAACCCTACACTAATAGCATCCATTAAAACTATCCATTCTCTTTCAACCACATGTGACTTTAAATAAGGTGCACCATCAATTTTCTTTTTTTATAGTTCAGATGCGTTCTGTTGTGAAGGGATACCTGAGGAACTTCTATCTGACAATGGCCCACAATTTGCAAGCAAAGAAATGGGCAATTGTTATAGGAGGTGTGGTGTTCTACACAAAAGAGTGTCTAACTATCCCCTCCAGGCCAACAGTCAAGTAGAATTTTTTTTAACAGAGTAGTTAAAGAGTCGATTCAGTTTGCCATAAAGAGTGGTTTAACGTGGAGGAAAGCCTTAGGGCTACCTTATTGACATACAGAACATCACCCAATTTGGTTACAGGGTTGCTCCTGTTTGAGATGTTACGGGGTAGGAAGCCAGGATCTAAATAGATGCTGTGGTGTTTGAAGGTGAGAAATGTGTATGGTACAGAGATTGATTTTGTTAAAGTCAGGGAGCATGTGGAGAGTTATCAGATAAAAATGCGGGAAAGTGGTTCCAAGACGCCATCTGTGGGGAAGTTGAAGGATGCCGATGTGGTATGGGTGAAACTGGGTGGGGTGTTTAAAAGGAGGTTGATAAATGGTCAGAAACAGTGAAGGTGGTTGGCATTTCCAGTAAAGCTGTGAGAGTAGAGGGGGGCAAAATATGGAATTTCAGATGAATTTCTTTTTGCAAAGGTGTTTCGGTAAAAGGAGGTGGATTGACTGATGTGGTGGATGGTGACTCATATGTTGGTGTGTAGGATGATTCTGAGAATTTGGATGTTAACAGAGTAGGACTAAGAAAGGAACATAAGTTGGGTGAGTCTGGTGATGAAGGTGAGGAAGTTGCGGGCCCCAGTGGAATGAATAATGTTTCAGGAGTACCAAGTGACGGTGAACTTGAAGACGTAGGGTGTGAAACATCTAGAACACATGGTATTGACAACTAGTACTAGTGTGACAAATGATGGGAAGTATTTTGATGACTTTGCTATCAAAGAAGGGCAAAATGTGGAGGCACAGAGAAGTACAAGAATAAAGAACATTCCACAAAATTGAAAGATCTTGTTCAGTACTAATATGAGCATATGGTATATATGTTATATTTCTTTCTTTTCCAGGGTGTTCTGTATTATCTTTTTGTCTGTTTATTCCTTTCATTTTGTATTTTCTTGAAACTGTATTTATCAATAGTTTGTATTAGGATTACTACTCGTTTTGTTTTTAAAGGGGAAGGTGTTCAGTGTTCTTAGTAGCAGAATGTTGGTGGGTGGCAGGTTCTAGGAATGGGAGGATTCTGGTGAGGACGGTATATTATACAGTTGTGGAGACAGCTGGGTGGTTGTAAAGCTGTCTTCCTTCTATGGCATTAAATCATCTTCATCTACCCAGGGTTGTGTGAGACCGTTCTTCCCTACACAAGTAAAAAAAAATTCTCTAAGTTCTTTTTATTGCCATTTTACCAGCAAATAGTATCATTTGACCATATACCCTTGCTAACATATTGACCTTATTCATTCCTTTAAAATGCCAATTTGTAGGACAGTTTCATACAAGTCTATAAGGTCATTCATTATTGATCACAGATAAGCATTTATTGGATATTTCTGAAACTGAAAAGTATAACTACAGTGCCTTAAGGGACACCAAACTCCACCCTCCCCCCGTCACCAACCTACAACTAAAAGAAGAAGAAAAAGGAAAAGTGAAGGATTCATATATGAATGAATCAGCTTGCTGTACAATGACTTATTACGGTCTCTATTATCTAATTTAGCAAAGGTGTTTCATCACAGGAAGAGTCATCGGTCAGGGGGTCACCCCCTTCAGTAGGAGGTTGTTAGCTTAAAATTGAAATATATGTAGTGCTCTAATTCTCAGGGCACATGCAGTGAGAGGAAGGCCCTTTGATAGATAAGTTATTAGTGATCCCCATTGTTAAACCTGGCATCTTTTGGCGTGCTTCCACTGTCTTTTTGCTTTCTGACCCCCTTGTTTTAACTCTGTTTTTGCTGGTTTAGTGTCTCTGCGCACTTTCTTACTCCTGATCAGTGTTAAAGTGCAAGTGCTCCTATGGTAAATTATGTTTATGGATTGGTGTTATCATGTTTGGCTTATTTGCTACTAAGTCCCCAGTATAGTGCACTGTGTGTGCCTAGGGCTTGTAAATCAAATGCTGCTAGTGGGCCTGCAGCACTGGTTATGTCACCCACACAAGCAACCCTTCAAAGGGTTCTCAGACCTGCCACTACAGTGTTGGTGCGCAGTTGTGACTGTCATGGCAACCTGGCAAGTGCCCTAAACCTTCCCTTTCCTTACATGTAAGGCACCCCTCAGGTAGGCCCAGGATACCCCCATGGGCAGGGTGCAGTGTATGTGAAAGGTAGGGCATGTATAGGTGTGTGTGACATGTCCTGATAGCGCAATACAGTGTATTTCATTTTTCACAATGGAAAGGCTATCTGTCCCATAGGATAGAATGGGAAATACTTTGTAATATGTTACAAGTATAACTTCCCATTGGGACAGGATAGAGAAATGGAGTTCGGGCTCTCTGAACTGGGCTGGGGATGTGCATTCCCTGTAGACAGCCACTGGTTGGGTTGAGGTGTGTCCTGCCTTTCCTGGATGAGACAGGGATGGGCTGAATAGACCTGGGCTGCATTTATAGTAGTGGGAGGAGATTTCCTTGCACCTGAATAGGCTGGGTCTGCGTTACACAATGCCGTCTCCACCTCCTGCCAGGAAGCTGGGCCAGAGAGGACAGAACTGGTTTGGACTAAGCTCAGAGACTCTCTGCCACAAGAGAACAAATGGAAATGTGGTATAAATATTGGGGCTCAGACCCCAAAACTTTAGAACTCTGTTGGACTCAGAAACCTGCATTGAAGAAGAGCTGGAGAAGCTGTGAGGGGGAACTACTACTTGCAGTGTGCTTTGCTTTGTTGTCCTGCAGTGGCTGATTCTGTCTTGGGTAGAGAAAGAAGTGGACTGAACTTTCTGCAATTTCTTTTTTGAGTTTCTCCAAGGCCCTGAGGTAGAATTTGCCCCCTGTTCAAGAAGTCTCAGGAACAGTAAATATTTCACCTTCCCCTGGGACACCGCTTCTGGGACCGGGTGTCTCAGTTGCCACAGAGGGAAACTTCAACCTGAAGCTGTCACCAAGACCGAAACAGTTCCGTGACCTGAAGGCACCCCAGCGGACACTGCCACACTGTGCACTACAACCTTGGTCACACCGACGACAACCGCCACCACCACTAAGCTGCTGCTTGCACCATGACCTGTGGGCACCGCAGTCCATACCACCTTGCTTCACTCCACCTCCCTGGTCTCACCGATGATGCCATTGCCAGCTGATATCGCCGCCATGGTCTGGGGCACTGCTCATAAGCGACATGATGCACCGCCCCATCAAACACCAAGGCCGCAGCCCACCAACGCCTGCCCAATCGGCTGCTTGCACCGTGACTGTCAGCACTACAACGTGCACCGTACTGCTTCGTACCGCAGCCCTGGTTTCACCGATGCCGCTGGACGACCATCACCGAGCCGCTGTCTGCACCGCAACCTTAGCGAGACCAACCCCCCCCCTGAGACCTATTGTCTCCACGATAGGGGCAGCCACAGAACCACTATACAAATACATTGACTGTTTTTTGCAACCTCTTGTATTCAAACTGCCCTCGTATTTAAAAGACACTGGCCGTTTTATATCGAAAATTGAAGGCCTTCCATATAACCAGGACAGAGAAATACTGGTGACCATGGACCTAGAGTCCTTATACACCAACATTTTGCAACTTGAAGCCCTCAAGGTTATTGAGGAATTTGTTGAAGCTGAAGATACATACACTAACTCCAATTTCCTTCTTCAATGCCTTGAGATTGTTCTCAGAGAGAACTTCTTTGACGGCTGCTTCTACCAACAAGTGAAGGGAGTAAGCATGGGGGCAGCATGCGCCCCTAGTGTGCCATGTCTTTACATGAGACATTTTGAGAATCTTAACATCTATAATGAATTGGCCCCATTCAGTGAGAACGTGTGTCACTGGTCGTGCTTTATAGATGACATTTTTTTCATCTGGAAGGTTGACCAGGAAACTTTGGATGAATTTATCTTGTGGATCAATGCAGCGGACCCTAATTTAAAATTCATCGCACACACGAGTAACAACAAACTGGAATTCCTTGATGTTTGGTTTGAACATTCTAACTCTCAATTATCGGTCTCTCTATTTACCAAGCCCAAGGCGAGAAATACCCTCCTGCACTCCAGCAGTTTCCACCCGAGGTGCCAGAAGGATGGCATTCCGTTTAGTCAGTTTCTGAGCTTGTGCAGAAATTGTACTACCATCAAAAACTATATGGTACATGCTGAAATCCTGAAAAATAAGCTTATCTTGAGGGGATACTCTAATAAGCTCATCAAAAATGCCCTCAAAAGGGCAAGGTACTACGATTGCGAGGCCATGTTCCAACCAAGACACAAGGAACAGATTGAACGATTGCTTTGTGTTACCAAACACTCCAACTTTGATCAGAAGATACGCAAAATAATTATCTCACAATGGCATATCTTAAACCTGGGCCAACAGGTACAATCCATACAAAAGCCCCTTTTCGCCTTCAAAAGAAATAAGAACCTTAGAAACATCTTGGTGAGGGCCAAAATACTTGATAAAAACCATCTCATACAGAAATCCGTTACGGGGGATCAACCCGTTAAAGGCAACCGTAAATGTGGAACATGCCAAGCCAGCCCCAATGCCATTGTCAATGACCACATCCATATCAATGACCGCACGGTACTTCTCAAAGAAATGACAAACTGCCAATCGTCAAACATCTTCTATATCATTTTATGCCCCTGCGATCTAGCATACGTAGGGCAAACCAGAAGGGAGTGCAGAAAACACATTGGGGAGCATATATCTAATATCAGAATACTCAAACAAGCAGCCCCCCTGATAAGCCATTGGATTGAGGCCCATCACACTGAATGTGACCTCCGATGGTTAATACTGGAAAAAATCCATACTCAAATGGGCATTGATGTGAACACTACACGCAAGAAAATAGAAGTGTTCTGGATATACACCCTTAATTCGAAAGATAAGGGACTGAATGAGAATCTCCCGTGGGAGAATGCCATTACTTGAAGTATGCAACTGAATTCGAGGGTGCGTTTCATGCATTAATTCTTTGACATGCTCTTTCCGGTATTGAACATCCAGTGTTTAATTTATAGCATTTAGCTGCCTCGTTTTCCCTCTGATTTGATTGGGGTTCTCTTCCAATGGAGCGCCCGTATTTTAGTCTCATTCCCTTACTGGATGATTGGGCGTTTACTTTTTAGAGGAGCCTGTAGGAGAGTAGGATCTGCTTCACATGGGTACACCCACTTTTTGCTGGTGTTTCACTATTTTTCGATCTTAGTCTGGCTGTGGCCCTGCTAATCAGGACCACAGCCTAGCTGCTTCCTCTCTAAAATTGTTTGCATGTACATTAGGTACATATCTAATTGGATTCTGGAGTGCCTTAAAAGCCCCTAGTATATGGTATACTATGTACCTAGGGCATAGGTATCTCAGAGGCCTACCAGGGGCTGCAGCATATATTATGCCACCCTTGGGAAGCACTCCAAAATGGCACCACAGTTCTGCTACTGCAGCCTGGGTAAGGGTGTGCTTGCACCCCTTACAGTGGTATAGGCTACCTATATCCACACATATATACAGACACATATAAACCTATAAGCCACTCCTATGGCAGGCCTTGACAATCCTAAAGGCAGAGTGCTTGGTTTTATGTGAGAGGGTGCTCAACCATGAGCTGAGCCCCTCTGCAGCTTTTGGAAATACTTCCTTATGGCTGTTCTGTGATACACTAGAGAACATGGGGCGAAATAACACCCCACTTCGGGCGCACTGCATTCCTTCAAGCATTACACAGATGCCACAATTAGACCAGTTTGTCAAAAGTTTCTTTTAATTTAATCCACTGTTTGTAGTACATTTATCGTTGTTATTCCAGCCACATGATGGACACTGTGATACAGCAATACCATATACTCTTAAGTGCATTATAACCTTGCGGTAAATGCTAACTTTGGGATGGCTGCATAAAAACATGTTGTGTTTGGTGTCAAACGCTATGGAATACTATCCCCCCGCTAATTCTGGCAGCAGGGGTAGCATTCCACCCTTCTAGAGGGAGAGACATGTTCACACTGGCTAAACCGGTAGGACTTTCCTGAGCCCTGGCATCACAAAATTGATGCCTCTGCCACAGACACGGGTCTGGCCTCCTGCTGCTGACCGAAACTCTGGCAGGGGAGGTCTGGACAATAGGTTTCCTGTCGAAGGGTGGTGCGACCACCTCCCCAGACCGGCAGATGTGTATTGGGGCTGGGCGGGAGCACTCACTGTTACTTTGAAGCCCTGCACAGGGGGTACGTTTGCTGTCCCTGTGCATAGCCCAGTTCAAACTGGTTGCAGGGGCTACCTGCCCCTGCTCTGGCGCAAAACTGGACAAAGGAAATGGGTGTAACCACCCCTCTGTCCAAGCCCACTCATAGGTGGGGCCTTAGAGTTAGTCCATCCCCTAAACTTACTATAAATATAGGAATCTAGTCCCTAGGACTTTAGATTACCCTGGACGAAACTCTGCTACAGATATCATGGACCGTCAACGTTCTATCCTGACTGAAAGACTGAAGAAATCTCTCTTGGGGTCAAGGAGTGACTCCCCTGCTTGGCAGGCACCAAAGAAGCAAGTGACCGGTCTGCATCGCTGAAGCTGCCGCTAGATGCCGAAGTCTTTACATCACCAGAGGTGGATTTCCAGACTTCCCCAAGGCTACCCTGAGTCCACAGCAAAGCTGAGGCCTGTGGCTATCGTGGGTGACGTGGAACCTTGACCCCTGGACACCGTGAACTTTTACAGCAACACTATCTTCCTGGTCCTCCTCGAAGTTATGCATTGGGCTCCAATTAGCCCCAGCCTTGAGCACCTCCTGCACCGAAGATTGTTGGCCTCCACTCCACGAGTGACCCGTGGGCCAGCTTCAAGTGTGACCGCTCGAGGCTCCTTTGCAATCACTAGCCCATTGGCTAGCAGGTCCCCACGAAGGCAACTCCTTTTCTGCTTGGGCTTTCCTGGTTGCTCCAGATGTGCCCTGACTTACCCTTGCTGGATGAGTCCCTCAGACCTTGCTGGTTGCACCGCAGTCCTTTGAATTCCTGTGACTTGCCGTTGCCAAGGCTTGTTGGGTCCAATCTGGTCGCCGGCACTGCAGCACTCGACAGACTTTGTGGGACAGCTCGAATCTGGCTCATGGACTTCGTCGACACCTCCTGGACCTCGTGGCTGAAGAGTCAAGACACCCATCAACTCACCTGAAGCACCCGACATTGAAGGCACCGGTCCATCCTGCCCTGGGTCACTGGTAAGTGATCCAGACTCTGTCCCCTCTGCCTTCAGGTTCCTTCCATCCTAGATCCAGGCTTGGATCTCTTCGGACACTTCTCCTCTTCGCGGCAGCAGCAGTTCTTTGCAGGCTCCCATTGAAATCGACAACGAGACCCAACACCAAAAGACACCTATGCACCCGGCTTCCCTGGGTGAGGTAACTCGAGTACTCCAGTGCTCCCGTGGGTGCTGGCCCTAGTACTTCTTAAGTCCAAAAGGGTTTGGCCCTGACTCGATTAGAAGTGTCCCTAATCTTTAAATTTCCAACCGCGACATTGCCCATAGAAGATAACGGGAACCGCGGTTGTGTTCTCACACTGCATACAGTCCCCGTGGGTCCCCTGTGTCAATACCTTGGGTGGTTCCTTGGGGTCCCAGCGATTCTACAGGCTATAGGCCTAGTGTCTATTCCAGTCATGGTTCTTATACCACTTTTTTGGTATACGGTTTGGTATGCCCCTAGGGCCCAAACGTGTATTTGTGCTATTACTGATAATTGCTGACTTGTAAACTAAGTACTTCGAACTCCAGTCTCATAAAGAGACTAGAGGGTGTGTTTTATCTTAAATACATATATTTTGAATATATACCTGGTGTGGTTGTCTTTTCATTTGATCATTAAAGAGATGATAGACTGGTAAAACAAGCTGCTTTACATTCCTTCAAGACTTAGCCTGAAGGCTGCTCTTCATAGCTACCACTAGGATACCTTTCAATAAAGGTTGTCTTTAACCTATCACCATAAGGGGTTGTTTGGACTGATACAAGGTGCCCACTAGAACTAGTGGACAGCATAGATCAGGCCACCTTCTCACATTGGTGTGCAGCATGTGGGATTCCAGCTTGCTATTGTTTTACCAGATATTCTCAATTGAATTGATCAACTGAAAACCACTAAAGGTACCTAAGGTACATATAATATAAATTTTAGCTACAGTAAGTTCTACTGAGCTTAGAGTTGTCTGGAGGGGTGGGCGGAATTTGCGAAATTCACTTTCGCAAACTATAGCGGAACTGTTGAAAATCTCCGCAAACACGCTGGAAATATCACGAAGACGCAGAAGTTTTTTTCCCGCCTGTTCGCAGTATTTTTTGCATGACCGCGGCTCGCCAACTTACCCATGCGGTTGCACACGGGCGTGGCCATCTTGTTTTCACTTGTCCCGCCCGCTCGCGTTCGATATGACGTGCCCGCGTCCTCACGCTCTCGCTCGCGGTGGAGAATGACGTGTTCGAGATCTCAATCATCTCATACTCTCGCGGTGCATGATCGCGAGAAGAAAGACGTGATCGCGCGACAAATGATGTGATAGCGCGACAAATGACGTTAATGCGGGTGCGAACTGTCACGAGAATGCGCAAATGGCTACCAACAATCCAACATCTCGTGGAGAACGCGACCGGATCGGGAAAACTTGTCGGCGAACGCGGGGATTCAGGTAAGGCGATCACGCGCACGCTAGAATGTATTTTTTTACAGCGCGAGCAAGAAAAAAATTACCGGTAAGATGCGGATTGTGGAAATTTTTACATTTTCGCGCTTTCCGCGGAGCGCGAAAATGTCAAATTATCGCAATTTCCGCGAGCGGAACGGAATTTTAGCCCAGGCCTAGTTGTGTGTTAAGGGATAGCATACCCTTTCTACAACTCAAGAGGGTTTAGTAGGCCACACTAGTGTAGGTAGTGCATAACACCACACCACATTAGTAATGTCTAACCAGCCAGGAACCAGTGGGTCCCTACCAGGAACCAGTGAGCTCCTTCCCTATAAATACAAGGATCTCTCCTTTGCTCAGCTTAGGTCCTTATGTTCCATTAGGAGGCTGAAGACAGGCAAAAGTCCATCCACCCAGCATCTCATAAAGATACTGAAACTGGATGATGTCACTGGGCATAGTGGGCCTGATGTTGTAGACAGTGTGGGTGGGGCAGCACCTGAGGGTGGGTCTAGGGGTGGAAACTCACCTGACCCTACCCCTCATGCTGACCAGACTGGTGACAATGACCAGACTCTGGTGAACACAGATCTCCTGGATGAGGATGAGGAGGATGACAATAATTCTACTTCCTTTATTCCTCCAGGTAGGCCTGACAACAGGGCTAGAAGGGATAGATCTCTGTCAAGGGGATCTATCCAGTCTAACTCCTCTATAGGGACCTCTGTCTCTTCTCACAGAGGGAGGGAAACCTCCCAGGAGAGGAGAGAGAGACTGCAGAAGTATGAGCAAGACAAGTTCAACCTCAGAAAGCAGCAGATGGCCTTAGATAGGGAAGCCCTAGAGCTCTACAGAGCTAGTAAAAAGGAGGGACTAGAGTTGCTTGGTGGCAGCAATTTCCCTAGTGATAGGGAGAGGTCTTATGACAATAGAAACCTAAGTAAGATTGTCCCTCCCTACCAGAGTGGGGATGACATCCACACATGGAACTGCCTTGGAGAGGGCCTGTAAAGTACAGAAGGTCCCTCAAGGTCGGTGGGCAGCAATCTTATGGCTCTCCTTTGCAGACAAAGGTAGAGACAAGCTCCTCACTGTAAGAGAAGAGGATGCTGATGATTACAAAGTCTTGAACAGTGCACTAATAGATGGGTTTGGCCTAACCACTGAACAACACAGGTTAAAGTTCAGAGACACCCAAAAAACACAAAATCAAGACTGGGTTGACTTTGTTGACTGTGCTGCTAAGGCTCTGGAAGATTGGTTATTGGGCAGTAAAGTGTGTGACTTCAAAGGATTGTACAATCTGATAATGAGGGAGCAGATTCTTAATAACTGTCAAAATCAGCTGTTGCACCAGTACCTGGTAGACTCTGATCTGACCTCTCCCCAAGAATTGGGAAAAAAGACAGACAAATGGGTCAGAACCAGGGTGAGGCAGAAGGTACAGAACCAAGGTGGTGACCCAAAGAAGCAAGATTCCAAAAACTCTGGTAAGGGTGGGGACAAGGGTAAAGACCAGAAGTCTTCTCAAGGGCCCCAAAAATCTTCTTCAGGTGGGGATTCACAGGCTAACAAAGGGAAAGGCCAAAAGAAACCTTGGTGCAAAATCTGTAGAAAACTCACTGGACTAGTGACTGCACCAAGGCCAAAACAAATACTCCAGCCACCACCAATGCCCCTAAGGCACCTGCTCCCCCTAGTGCAGATACAATTGGTGGTGGGAATACACAGAATAAGGGTGTAGTAGGGTTGACCCTGGGTTCTGAGATGGACTCTGGCCTAGTCAGAGTACCAATTCAGGCTGTGCTTGTTAGTGATGGGGGCATGGATATGTCCCCCTTTGTGAGTCCCAGTAACTTGGGCAAATACAGACAGCAGCCTTTAATTAATGGAATAGAAGTTTGGTCATTCAGGGACACAGGAGCAAGTGTCACAATGGTGACAAAAGATCTTGTGGATCCTGGGCAGATTATACTTGGTGAAATGTGCCAAGTGACCAATGCTAGCAATGTCAGAACAGACCATTCTCTGGCAGTTGTTAACTTCTCCTGGGAAGGGTTAACTGGCCTTAAGAAGGTTGTGGTAAGTGCAGACCTACCAGTACAGAGCTTGCTTGGCAATGATCTACAGTCTTCAGCTTGGGCTGAAGTGGAGCTCAGGACACATGCAGAAATGTTAGGGATCCCTGCACATGTCTTTGCTCTGACTAGGTCACAGGCTAAAATGTCTAAAACTGGACAGGCCCTGGATTCTGGAATAATGGACCAGGTGCCTCACAAGAGGAGGAGCAGTAGGGTTAAGGCAGAGCCTTCCCACCTGACTCAGAATGCTGATCAGTCTCCTCAGGGAGATGATCTTGAGACTGAAGAAGGAACTGTCCCAGAGGAGCTTGAACCTGACCAGGTAGAGTTCTCGGGGACAGGGGGCCCTTCCAGGTCTGACCTGAGCCAGGAGCAGAAAACATGCCCCTCTCTTTAAACCCTCAGACAGCAAGCTGCTGATGAGGCTGCTGGGAATGCTAGTGGCACCCATAAAGTTTATTGGGATGATGGACTCCTATACTCAGAAAGTAGAGACCCCAAGCCTGGTGCATCCAGGAGGTTGGTTATACCTCTGAAATTTAGGGGATTCCTATTGACACTAGCCCATGATATTCCCCTAGCAGGACACCTAGGCCAGAACAAGACTTGGGACAGAATTGTTCCTAACTTTCACTGGCCCCACATGTCTGAAGACAGAAAGGAGTTTTGTCGCTCCTGTGTAACCTACCAAGCCAGTGGCAAAGCAGGTGGCACTACAAAGGCCCCCCTGATACCACTACCTGTGGTGGGGGTGCCCTTTGAAAGGGTAGGGATTGACATTGTTGGTCCCATGGATCCCCAAACAGCATCTGGACACAGATTTATACTGGTGGTAGTGGATCATGCCACCGGGTATCCAGAAGCAATTCCCCTAAGGACCACTACAGCACCTGTAGTGGCAAGAGCTCTCTTGAGTGTGTTCTCAAGAGTAGGCTTTCCTAAGGAGGTAGTATCTGACAGGGATGCAAACTTCATGTCTAGTTACTTGACTGCTATGTGGAAGGACTGTGGAGTGAACTACAAGTTCACCACACCCTATCACCCACAATGCAATGGTTTAGTTGAGAGATTCAACAAAACCTTAAAGGGCATGATCAAAGGACTCCCAGAGAAGCTTAGGCGAAAATGGGACCTGCTCTTGCTCTGCCTTTTATTTGCATACAGGGAGGCGCCTCAAAAGGGGGTTGGCTACAGCCCATTTGAACTTTTGTTTGGTCACCCTGAAAGGAGTCCATTGTGTTTGGTGAAGGAAGGATGGGAGTTACCTCTCAAGCCCCCAAAGCAAGACATAGTGTACTATGTACTTGGTCTCTGCTCCAGCATGGCTGAGTACATGAAAAAGGCTAACAAAAACCTTGAGGCTAGCCAGGAACTACAAAAAGCATGGCATGACCAAAATGCTGTACTGACTGTTTACCAGCCAGGACAGAACGTGTGGGTGTTCACTAAGAGTAGATAGGAATAGGAAACCAGACGTGACGACAATCTCCCAGCAAACCGCATCCCCTCCAATAGTGGTCGGATGTGTCCGAGAAGATCAGCTTTAATTTCGTAGGGTATAGATACCAGTAATAAAGAGCTTCTCTCATGCCTGAGAAGTGACTACATTTGGGGATATCGTTCCATTACCTTTTCCACTCCTCTTCATGTAGGGCTACACGCATCAAAATAGTAAATTGCGAATACCTAATTGCGAATTCCTGAGAATGGCAATTAGGTAATAGCAATTTACAATGTATGAAACTCAAAGCGTTTCAGATAGCAATTCGTAGGGGTTCGCAAATCGCTCTACCTCATTAATATTAATGACCCCCTAGGAATCGCAAAAACCACAGGGATAGTAGCCTGATGAGGTCAAGCAGACCACCATGTCCATGATTGCTTTTAAATAAAGCAATCTTATTTTTTGTAAAGCAGCCCATTTTCTTTAGAGGAAAATGAGATGCTTTACAAAAAGTAAAATGAAAAGTTTTCTTTTCATTTATTGAGTAGGCAGTGGTTGGAGTGGACCCCTTCCTATTTACGAATGGGTTACCACCTACTTAAAGTACGTGGTAAAATGCGAATGTTTTGCGACAGCATTTCAGTAACAAAACATTCCTGCATACCGATGCGATTCGGTATTAGGAAGGGCCACCGTAAGCACGCCCCTTCCTAATAGCGAATCTCAAACCCATTTTGCGTTTCGGTAACAGGTTACCGAATTGCAAAATTGGGTTTGCTGCATCTGTTAAGCATTTTTGGTGTTTGCCAAGGGAAAAATGCTTGATGCATGTGCCCCGTAGTTCCTTGCCCAAAATGTGCTCCGAAAAAGAGATGTGGCATGGCTGGAAGGCAATCTGTGTGGTAAGTAATAAGTTGTATAGGAAGGTGACGGTGCCCCTGGAAGTGCTCGCCCTGTTGGTGAATTGATCATTTGGCGTAAGGGTGCATGTCGCTGCCTCTCTAACTGATGGTGTGGAATACCAGTGTTTTAACTGTAAGTAGGGGAACTGTTCCATGTCGGTGAGATTGAAGTTGCGATTACAGTTCTAAAATGTCAATATCTCCCAATTGTAAAATACGTCAGCTAAGGTCAGGCAACCTTCCTCCCTCCATGCCTTGAATGGGCCCGGTGTCAGCGCTGGCGGAAAAGCAGGATTGTTGTGAATTGGTGTGTATGAGGATGGAAACATTGTTTAGCCTGCCATTTTATTAACTCTATCCCATACTGTGAGAGTGGTCCGTGAGGGTGTGCTTATGTACGCGTTGGGTGGGTGCTGTTCTTTGACCTTCCAAAGTACATCCCATAGGAACCTACTTGATGAAGCAAGGACTCGTAGAAAAGAGACTTGCTCGGAACCAATCCGCTTGTTTAACTCACTAATATGTTATTAATTATGTTTTGTGTAAAACTAACATGCACCACATAAACACACGGGTTAGTGAAGCTTGCTTATGTGTTTGCTAACATTAACAACTCATACGAATTACTAAAACCGTTTTAACAGGGAAATCTTTACTGCAGATGCGTCAATTGCATATACGCAATATGACGAAGTAACGCTTGGAGGGAAATTCTGGCGCATGGAGCAGAAGGCACGAAAATGGAGTCTTAAAGACTCGTGTGCACGGCACCTGCTTAGCTGAAGTGAAAACAAGCTATTTTACTAATGCTAATGCGGAGAAAGTATTAATAAATAAAGGGGAATAGAGTTGAGATTGGTGGTATACAGTGAAACCATTTATTTTTTAAAGTGATGTCTGTCTTTCTGACTGTATTATTAGTGCTCATTTTGGCCTCTCATCTATAGCTGAAGTAAGCTGAGCCACATGAAAGCTGTGCATGACTTTTGAGAGTGCACCCGGAAGGATGACGCAGAGGTTGGAAGAGGGACATGGTCGCAGAGTGTCCGAGCCTGAGAACAGGCGGTGAAAAGTTCAAATGAATGGATCTACATGTCAGATTCTTAACAAATGAAATGTGAATGCGGGTGGGAAATAAAACCTATGAATAAAAATTAAGGGGATGGGTTTGTAAACAATGGGCTAACTGAATAAAGTGATATGTAAGCATGGTGTGACCAATTAGATATCGTATTTTTACGATATTGAAACTTTAGTGGGTGGTACATGAAGAACGAAAGATATAATTGAGATAGCTTTAGTTAGTTAGAAGGAAGGAGATGAAGATTTGCTGAATGCTGCAGAGCTCGGGATGCTGTCGGTGGTGCTGATGATGGGAGAGATGCTGTGAGATGCTGAAGTAGAATCAAATGCAGAATCTATTATCATAACTAATTGGGTTAGAAAGAAGATCGCGGAAGAATCTCGAGGAGGAAGCGAGTGTCAGAGAGGGGTGCTATGCAAGCGTCGGTATTAGAGAGGTCATCTATCCTGCCCTGATTCCTGTCCTGAAGCCTTTGTCACCTGATCTATCCCAGGGGACCCTTACCAGCCCTTTGGCCAGGGGATTGGTCTTCACACCATTCTTGGTAAATATACTTTTCGCGTTATTTGTAGATGTACTTTTCACTCTGTCCTCTTCCTTTCTGAGCATTGATCATTGCATGAATCTAAAGTACGTGTTTAATTGAATTTCTCTCCTAAGAATGAGGGTGACTGCACTGTGTATTTGAGATGGTTCACATGAATTAAATTTAGATAAAGATTTAAAACTTTCCAGAGTCTGTGGTTATTTCACTTTTATAAAAGAACAAGTTAGCATGTCTTTTCACCATCAACTAGTTCAACTAATGGTCCATCGACCAGAGGAAAGAACTTTTTGATCAGTGAAAGGTTAGTTAGGAAAAAAGAAGAACTAATCTTAAATTGTGAAAAACATAAACTTTGACTCCAGCGGTTTACTCAATTGTAAGTGCGTTTATGGGCCCAAGTGAGTATATGGTAGTGGAGTATCTGTTGTTGGTACGCTGCTGGATCAGTTTTCTGGTAGCAGAGTTATGGTTATGAGTATTGATTATTGATTTATGGTTAACAAAAGAGTCAGCGCCGTGTTTTATGTTGTTCGTAAAATCGCGGGGAAATAAATAGCGGGTGGTACAGAAGCCATACTGCAGTGAGGTTACTCGTCTGTTGGAATAGCACTGAGAAGCTACGCAGGGCTGGCAGTGTTAAATTAGGGACTATTTCGTATAAAAGTAGAGAGTGAGTGATAGCAAAAGGTTTGCTGGTGAAACTTTGGTCTTATATTTCCTAGTTAGGGTAACACTGAGGGAGTAACAGGTTCTCTTGAGCTTGAATTAAGGGTGAAACAGAGGTTTTTACTCGCAGTGGAAGAGGAGCAATTCTGAGACTCCAAGAATAAGTAAAAAAATTCTATCTTTTGTTTAGTGAAACAGGCAGAGTAACAAATGTTTTTATGTTGTTACTAACAAAGTTTATTTTTAGGAAGAGTAAAGAAACACGTTTTCTTATTAACTTGTGAAGGGTGGTCAGCCGCCGGAGTAGTGCTGACGTCACAGAGAGCTGCGCTGGGATTGTTAGAAACAGCGGGCATGAGTCAGAACCATATTGTAAAGGAGGGGTCAGTAGAAAGGAGTAAAACTGACGTCCCAAGAGGCCACGCTGACATTGGTCAGACCATGAGCATGAGCCTGAGTCTGATTGGTTGATTGAATAGAAGCTGTTCTAGGATTGGCCGACAAAAAAATTGTATGTTGAACTCTGATTTGATTGATGGTGTGAGTCGCACTGATAGAAGAGCTCAAGGGTTTGCGGATTATTGTTTCATATATTGTGCATCTAGAATGTATGGAGAAAAGAGAAAAATGTCATTTATGAAGAAAATTAAGAATTTCTTTAGGAAAGCTAAACATGTAGTAACTAGAGAGGGACATCCTATCCCGCCACCAAAAACGCCTGCTTCATTTATGATGATTGAAAGAGGATATCATACTTGTGTATGGTTGGAAACTTGTGTGGAAATATGGATTTTTCTGGTCAGTTATGTCCCCTATCTTGGACCCCAACGGTTTCATGTATAAATCACAAGTACATGTATGTTCCCTCCAGTTCCAGTTATGAAGACGCAAACACATGTGCGTCCACCGCCAACATGTCCTCTTTCAGATCCGCCATGAATGGGCCGGATATTCCATTCCTAAGTATGAAAGGCCACCGCCTTTATATGGTTCACTTATGCCATTTTACAGTCCAGGCAAGTAGGCCCTGATTCTGCCATCAAGCTTTTCCTGCCTTCTGCCTCTGAAAGCTTCAGTCTGAGCTCGCATCTGTATCCATGAACTTTGTCCTCATTCTCTGCGCAGCTAACGATGCCTGACATCAGCCTGTTGCCTGCCAAAAACTGTATTTCACCTTCGAAATTATCTGCTCCGCTCCCTACCCAATGCATTCCTGTCTAGTAGTTTAAGTAAACATTCTTCCAGCTACCGAGCAAAAGGCCCGGCTTCTCTGTCTTTATGCAAGTAATTCATAGCCCTGTTACTATGGAAGATTTCGGCCCTCGCATCTAGTGTAGACACTTAGACGCTTGTACACGCACTAACAGTCAGTATAGTCAGTATAGAATAAGATTCTACTCTAAGAGACCTCTCTTTTGGATAACATAGTTCTCTAAACATAGGATGTTAGATATGATTTGGGATTAGGTTGACTTGACCCTCCAGACTTCTGTCGCCACATGTAGAGCTAAATGTCAAGTCCCCTTCACCCCCTAGTTGCACGTCAATCACACGTCATGCTGCTGCGTGCGCATTTCTGCCAAGTATTTCTGCTGACATTGCGAAATTCTTTCATGGAACCACCCTATTATGACATCATACCTGATGACGTTCCTTAGTTACACCCAGTTACACCCACTTTTGCTACGCATGTATGTTTTATCTTTACTATCAATTGTTACGCCTCCTGCATTTGCTTCACTGTAATGCCTATTGTATAAAATGATTACTTGTCAATAAAGTAACGGTCTTCACTTCCTGAACCTTCGTGGTGATGGAATATGGAGCTCATCGATTTAAATTGATTCTGGAATAAAGCCCGTTCCGAACCTCTAATACCACGGA
This sequence comes from Triturus cristatus, assembly GCF_964204655.1. Lineage (NCBI taxonomy): Eukaryota > Metazoa > Chordata > Amphibia > Caudata > Salamandridae > Triturus > Triturus cristatus. The sequence continues at coordinate 779,475,590 of NC_140594.1, forward strand.
TTCTGCCTCTTATTTTACTGAGCTATTGTTATAGATTTTCCGCATCAAATTAAGTCCCGGTAATTAAATTATTTACCACACTTGGATAGAATATACGAAAGGTGATGGAGTTCTAGCTTTCCCTGAGAATGGTACATTTAATGGGAGAATTCTTCAGAATTTGAGGATGAGGATGAATGATTTGGAACCAAGACCTAGGTTAACTCAGTATGAGGCTTTAGAATCATACGAACGAGAGAAATGCAGAGGTGGGGGATATAAAGGATTTTTTCCCCGATATTTGCGTGAGTCACATGAAGGTCAGATGAAGCAATGGAGAAGATCTATGGTATCGGAAGGTTTAAATCCGGTGTTAATGGCTGAGGAACAGTCAGGAAGCAAGTGTAGGGAAAAAACAAAACACATGAATGTAACGGGTTATGGTGAGTCAGTTGATGAGTTATTAGAGGACATTTTAAGGAAAAATCCTTCTCCCTACCAAGAAGGTCCTAGTAAAGTCACCCCAAGAACACCGGTAATGGGAACACCCTTAGTCCCTCAAATTTTACATGATACATCAGCTAATAGGGTGCGTCAAGGCAAAGAAACATTAACTGGAACTAGAGAGGAAGTTGTACAGAAAATCAGTCAATTGAATTTAAATACTGAAGCTTTGACAGTACCAGTGATTATAGGTCCTGTTATTCCATTCTATGGAGATAAATTGAGTGGCCCAAAACCACAAGAAGTAACAATTCCTTCGAGTAATCCCAGAATAGAGATAATAATAACCGATGATCAGGCCAGTGAGTGTGATTAAATCATTTCCTTAACGGACCTTCCAATAAGAGAACCCGTAATTGAAACCCCAAAAAGAGCCACACCCGGTACTTCGAAAGAAAAAGGGTCTATGGTACCGATAGGAACAAGGAGCACCACAGCGGTCACTCCAGAAGATTGAGTAAGGTGGGCACAGGGAATAGAAAAATGAAGCTCAACTCCAAAGATCTAAGGTATTTACAGATTGAAAGTGGAATTGGAAGAGATGATAGCTGGAACTGTGGGAGTAGAAAGATTGAACCTTTAAAATGATGAAGAGTTGTTGGTCATTTGTAGAAGTATAACCGGGAATGCAAATTTGTTTCATGGGAGATTGACAGAGCTTGCTTCAGAGATTGGAGTAGATATGGGGAGATCGAAATTATTACAGAAACCATATTGAGTGGAGTTTACTGACAAGGATTTAGAGAATATGAATGCATCTGGTGAGAAGTTACAGGTAAAGGAGTTGATGAACATTTTGCAAAAGTGGGGAGATATTGACAAGTGGAGAGATAGGTGGACAAGAAAGAAGGAGGAAGCACAAGCAAAGGAAGCATCATCTGCATTCTTATTAAAAGAATCAGAAAAGATAGAAAGATTCTGTTCCATGAGAGAGGTTCCTGGAGGAGGATATGTTCATGTCCGATGGAGTAGACAGGATATTTTGTCATTTACGAACAATTTCCCTAGGTTGAGAGAAAACCCCGTTGAGTGGTACAAATAGGTTGAAAGATTTGTGATGGTTTCAAAGGTCCTGTTGAAGGATCGGGATGGGTTGTTTGAAATTGTAGTACCAGGTGACATATGGACAGAGTGTAAGATCACAGTTGATTGGCCAAGTGAGGAGTATGCTAGGGACTCGAAAACAGGAGCACCCTCAGATGAGGTGATGAGGAAATATCACCAAGTATTTACTTTTCTGAAATAAAAAATCCCTCCAAAGAGACAGATTGGGTAAAGATAGATAGAACAACTCAAGAGCCAAATGAGTGTGCATGCATATTATGAGCGGTTATTGCAGGTATTTAAACAGTATAATGGTTTTGAAAATATTGGTGATAAGGATATGGGACATTTTGTGTATCGGTTTGTGTATGGTCTGAAACCAGATATTAGTCAGATGATTCAACAGCACATGTTGTGCTGGCAAGGGAAGTCGACATTTTGAAATATGCAAAATATTGCGGAGACGACATTGAGGCAAGGCATAAAAGCTAGAAGAGAAAATGATGTGAGCACATGTGAAGTTGGCAGAACAACAGGAAATTAGGTTGAACAGTCAGACTGATAATCAGGTCCAAGAGCAGAATCAGAATGATCATGCGGTGAATGGTGGTAAATTAAGAACATGAATGAATAGAGAGGAAGCAAAGAAGAAGTTTCCTTGTCATGCGTGCAGAAAGCTTGGACATTGGAAGAACAAGTGTAAGAGTGTTCAGAATAATAATGGGCCAAATCAAATTATAAATTCACAGACGCAGAATGAGGCGATTATGAATCAGCTGCCGCAGGTAGTTACTCCTCAGTATCAGGTGCCACCAGCTCCTATGTCAAACTTTTTGAACCCCAGAGATACAGTGCGGAAACCGGATTTCACGAAGGAAGTGGTAAGAAAAATTCTGTAATTACACAATACTTTTTGCAGAATAATGCTGACAAAATGGATCATGCGCAACCACGATGCCTGAGGGGGGAGGAAGAGGAGTGCATACTTTGCGCATCCTTGCCAGTAGATCAGTCAGGTCCATTTATTGATGGGAAAGTGGAAGGTAGTGATATCACTTTTCTATTGGAAACTGGTGCTACCAGGTCTACTGTGAGAACAGCAGACATCCCAAACCTACTCCTCTCGGGAGACACAATCCAAGTAGTAGGAGTGTCGAATCAACAGATGAAAAAACACCTCTCACAAAGCCAATAGAATTGCACATTGGGAATTTTAAAGACATGCATAGGTTCGTAGTTTGCGATTCCAGTCCAGTAAATCTGTTAGGAAGGGACCTGTTGTTCAAGAAGAATTGCACAATCTACTGCACACCGGATGGTGTTCTTTTCCAGACCCCTGATGAAGATTTTATATTTATGATGATGCTTGCTAAGCAAGGGACTGAAGTAGATGAGATGTATTCATTTATGACTGAAAATGAATTACCAGAAGAATTAAGAACAACAGGGAATCCAGAAGTAGGGATTTTACAGGAAAAGATATTGGATTAAAGGCAAATGTTGACCCAGTGAAAGTAACAGTGAAAGAAGGTGCAGTTTATCCAAACACCTGACAATACAAAATGAGTCCAGAAGTGAAAGCAGGAGTTGCTTCAGAAATTGATCAAATGATTAAACAAGGCATTTTAAAAGAAATAATGAGTAGTCCTTGTAATTTCCCAATAATAGGACTTAAAAAGCCTAGCGGAAAATACAGGATAGTGCAGGATCTAAGAAAGATTAATACAATTGTAGGGCCTTGTTGACCAGTAGTGCCAAATCCAGCAGTGATTCTTTATCAGATACCCTGGAATGCAGGCTGGTTTACAGTAATTGATTTCTGCCAAGCCTCTTTCTCTATTCCTTTGCACCTAGACAGTCAGTATTTGTTCGCCTTTAGATTCGAGGACCGTGTCTTGGCATGGTGCTAAGTTCCTTAAGAGTATACAGAGAGCCCTTCGATTTTTAATCAAATCTTGAAAAATTGTCTAGAAACATTGGTAATGCCCAGAGATTCAATCCTGGTCCGGGGAGCAAGATGGTGTCAGTTTGATTCCTTGTCGCTCAGGCGCGCATGCCATGCATCTCGACAATCGGCCATGCGGACTGATCCAAGATGTCGAGGTTGAAGGTAAGCGGGACGCGAGTGCAGCTGCTCCGCTCTTCAGAACAAAGAAGTCTGGAATTCATCTTTAATTTTGGGAGAGACGTCGTGCTGGGAGAGACGATACTTTGTTTCGTCTCCCTCCTGATTTTCTTGCACATTGTGTCACCGATCCTAGCGCTCCTTCTGGGATCTCTGCCTTTGAGCCAGAGAGAGAACAGGACACGAGCATTACAGCTTTGCTCTCAAACCCAGGGAAGTACGAGAAGAGGAAGACACGACGCGCTAGGAAGAGCACTTTATTTTTTCTGCCACCTCCTGCTACTGTGCTACTCAACTCCCTCGGTGCTCACTCCAGGATTGATTTTTATATATAGAAAGTCACATCAGAAGCAGCAAATGTTGTCCAGGGGCCCCAGAGTTGTGAAAACCAACAAGCCAAAGGTCTCCCAGCCCCTGCCAAACAACATTACTTCAGGGGAGGCTGCTGCACCGGACAGCTCAATAAAAGGTAAATGGGAAGCTAACTGTTTAAAACTAGTTACAGCATAAAAACCAGAGGCGGTGGTGGGGGTGTTAGGGGGGTTAAGGAGGGCTCTCAACCAACAATTGTAGAAATGCTTGCAGGACCTAAGGCATTATCTATTAATCCTGATGCTGTTCTGAATGACACCCCAACCCTCACACCCCCTGCAGGGCCCATATTAGATCACCTCCTTGCAGACGTATGGGAGCACATGAGACCAGGAGCTGACCCGGGGGAGTCTCAAGAAAGTGGCACTCTTTTCCAAAGAGAGGCATCTCTCGGCGAGCAGTCTATAGACCAAAGTAGCACAGGGGGCGTAATGACTTTGGAAAAAGGTACCCGTCAATTTACTTACTCTTGCACGGCCTTCTGAAGATGCTGCTACCCCTTAGACCCAGTAACTACCAATATGATGGCTGCAAGCGAAACTGGGATAAACCACCTTGCAAAAGGTATTACTGATTACATCCTCAGAGCAGAACCTAATCCTGGCCTCAGAGCCCCTTGGACTCCTGAGGTTAGTGGTGAACATTTCTACTCGGTCCCAGACGACTCGCTGGCAACCTCTGACTGAGAACCAATCAGTTCTAGTTCTATTGAAGACATTAGTAATGACCTCTCTTAAAACAGAGAGACGGTACAACGTCAGGTAAAGAATAGAAATCCCCCTAAGAGACGTAGCAAGCTCAAATGGGACTATTCAGATTCACAAATGTCTTATCCCCCATTGTGAAGAAGATGAACAGATACCTATCTGAGAAAATGCTAAATCTGCAATTGCAACAGAACCTAGGACAGAACCCTCCTTATCTTCAATCTTGGCTTCTATCAAGGATTTTCAAGACAATCGAGCTGCTAAGGAGGCAGCCAAAAAGCTACAGGGGGGCTTGCAAAAATTAAACAAATTATGTACTGACATAAGCGACCGGGTCTGCATGGTTGAAGGTCGCACAGAGAGCCTAGAAACAGAGGTGACCCCTTTGAAGAACCAGGGGTCGGTTCATGAGGCATGCCTATCAGATGTCAGGATAAAAATGGAGGAACAAGAAAATCGACAGCTCAGGAACAATCTCCGACTGCTAGGCATTCCGGAAGGAGCTGAAGGTGATGACTCAAGGCGCTACATCATACAATTAGTACGCGAAACTTTCCCGACTCAAACGAACTAGAATTGGGACTATGAAATCCAGCGAGTGCGCCGATTCCCCTTTAACATCAAACTGAATAGAAGTGGCAGCAACCTTTCCGATGGAAATCCTAGGGCTTTTTTAGTGTTCTTTGGGAACTTCCTCCTTAGACAATTTGTGTATGATCAGGCCCATCCGAACTCACCAAAAGGGGCTAATGGGGTGATGTTTTTTGCCAAACCTGACTTCTGCCATACAACGGTAGAACGCAGGTGGCACCTGCACCAATTAATCACCCCATTCCAACAGTTAGGTGCCCAAGTCTTTTTAATGAATCCCGCCAGACTGAAACTTAATCTGAATGGGTCCACACGAATTTTCATGTCTGAGATCATGGCAGGGGAGTACCTGGGGGAGATTAAGGCGAAAAAGAAGGATAATAAAAAAAAGGCTAGAGGGGAAAAACTATCAAGAAAAACGTGAGCGATAAGTCAGGAAAAGCAACTCTAGTAATATGGTGGTGTAATCTGATTATTTCTGTGAATTTGGGTGACTTGTCCCTTGAAGCTTATAAAATTTGAGGTATAAGGCCAATAATGCCTCCTGTTTAATTTAGGGCATAGGCTAGCGGCGATGCATCCCAACTGATAACCTTCATTCAGGGTTTCCCTGATTGCTCCAATTGTGGGGGGAAGGGGTGGCAGGGGGGTCACGAGTCAATGGTGGTGGGGTTCACAACACTGTTAAATTTGATATTGGCTATTGAAAACAAAATAAGTAAAAAATTTGTATATTGTGGGATGCACCAAATACATGATGGCATAGGATATACATTTAGGAGAAAAGCAATAAAAAAAGTCAAACAATATGAATAATCAATGTTCCTTAAAAATTGTGTCTGTTAATATCTGTGGTCTAAATGATGCCTTGAAAAGGCAGAGAGTAGCTCAGGGTCTACGTTTTTTAGGAGCTGAACTTATCACCCTGCAAGAAACACATGTGGAAGGATCCCAGAAGTACTAACTAAACACACTGGGGTATAGGGTCATCGGGGGAACATCCCAGGGGGCAAAGACTAGAGGAGTAGGAGTGTTGGTTCAAAATAGACACCCATTGACTTCCAACAGGGTAAAATCTGATCCTCTGGGTAGGTGGGTTATCGCAGAACGTCATTTCCTCCCTAACTCGGCCTTTACAATTTGCTCCATATACGTGAGCAACACTGATGATCCTGGGGTCATTAATTGGATCTTGGGAGAACTTGCCCATTGGCCCTTACCACTGGTAATCTCTGGGGATCTAAATATCAATTTACCCAGCAACTGGAAGGCAACTGATCATTGGCCCTATACAGGCAGGAAGCCCAATGTCTATCAGGCCCTACTTAACCTAATACAAACACATGGGTTTAGTGACGTCTGGGCCAATTTAAAGTCCACTCACACGGGATGCACATACTTTTCAGCCCCACACCTCTCACTTGCTAGACTAGATTATTTTCTTGTGTCTACATCAATTCTTCAAAACTGCTCTATTGAGATGGCCCCACGATTTATGTCAGATCACAACTGGTGAGACCTCGGGCTTCAGGTACAGAATTCGCCAAAATCCACAGGAGCGAAGCACGCGTCTTTCCTCTCTTCCGAGATAGCCCACTCCTCGGTGGTTAGAGCCCAAAGAAGGGGGCAATATCTTTAGGGAGCGAAGAGACAGAAATGCGCCACCAGGGAGCATCAGGCTTGCTTTTTCAGGGAGACAGGGAGTGTCAGTAGATAGAAGGAACCTGCAGTAACGAAAGAAGCAGAAAAGGGATACATTAGAATCCACACCTTATCTATACCATACGCTAACTCCTTACAATAAGTGTGCCTTGTGTACCTCCCCACACACTTACACTGAGACCAGCAGAAGGGGCTTGTAATCTTAATTCACCAGAAGGCATGTAGACCAGGGTATCCCTTTAGCAAAGAACACAGGCCGCAGTATAGGCTGTCGCAAACGGTCACAGTATATGTTCAGAAGGCAGATTTGAAAGGTACCAGCGTTTCGATAATGCGAGACATAAATGGAGGTAGGTTTGCAAGGAAGTACTAAGTAACAAAGTCACATGAGTCTCACCAGGCAGGAACGAACTTACTTGCTCTCGCGCCGACAATCAAAGGAAGTGAGAGTGTCTTCTTGTTTAATCAGAATAACTCCCAACAAAGCCAATGGTGAAATCGGAGAGATTTCCGTTTACCAAAACAGCAGTGATTCTTGAAGTTAATCCATAGCCGCTCTTGATGGCGACGTCGTAGGGCGTGCACTTAAAAAAAAAAAAGGAATTCTTCCAGCGCGTCCTTCGCGCTCTTAAAGGTACAGCGTACCTTTCTGTTTATAGCGCTTCCTAGCGCCGTGGCCCAAGGATACAAAAGAGGATGTGTCCAGGCTTTCCAGGAGGGGACCAGGAGTGACGGGTCCTCAAGCAGCGCTTCTTAGGACTGACACATGCAGGTAGAACAAAGTTAATATGTAGCGCGATCTCGCGCGTGCGGAACAGAAGGGCGTTGAGGGGGCAAGAAACAGCGCGTCCTCGCGCTACGATCACATGAAGCCGCACGAGTCTTCGCAAGGTCATGGGGTATTCCAGGGGTGGGACGCCAGCCAACAACGGTCCGTAATGAAGTGCTGACTGGAAGCAGGTAGGGCAGGTTACTTTCCACAGATTCAGGGCGTGGCTCCAACAGGAAACAAAGCCAAGCACCTGGGAGCGGTTGCTGCAAGCTTATAAGCTGTGATTGTCAGCTGATCTAATCCCATGGCAGTCTGGGAAGGCACACAAGTTCTGCACTAGTCCAGTGAATTATGGGATAAGTAGTTCAAGAGGTAGCAAAGGAAGTCCTATGGGAATTTACCTTTAACAGTTCTCCCCCCCTAATGGCCCCTCCTAGGTCGTGGCTTGGAGGGATGCCTAGCATGGAATTTTCGTATCAACGTAGGGGTATGTATATTTTCAGCAGGTTCCCATGTTCTATCCTCGGGGGCATACCCCACCCAATCAATGAGGTATTGTAACTTGCCTCTGATTCGTCGTGAATCCATGATGCTCTTCACTTCATACTCTAATTCTCCTGCCACCACTATGGGCGGGGGCGGAGGTTCAGGGAAGGAGGGAGGGACATAGGGTTTAGGAATAGAAGTATGAAAGACGGGATGGATCTGCATGTCTGCTGGAAGATCTAACTTGCAGGTAACCGGATTAAGAATTCGGGAAATGGAAAAAGGTCCTATGTATCTGGGTTGTAATTTGCGGGGACTTGGTAACTGGAGATTTCTTGTGGAAAGCCAAACCTGTTCTTCCTCGATGTACTCTGGTGAAGGGCATCTATGTTTGTCTGCCTGTACTTTCATGGACTGTTTAGCTTCGAGCAGGTGTATTTTAGCTTGTTTCCAAATAGATTTGAGGTGAGAATAGTGATCTGTTACTGCTGGTACGTCACTGTGTGGAACAGAGAGAGGTAGGAATTTAGGATGGTATCCGGTAGTAAAAAAAAAGGGGAAAACCTTGGAAGCAGAATGCGTGGCATTGTTATACGCGAATTCAGCCAAAGGGAGAGCTCGGAGCCAGTCATTCGAGGTAGTCCTTATTAAACAACGGAGATATTGTTCTAAAGTCTGATTAGTTCTCTTCGTTTGCCCGTCCGTTCGCGGGTGGTATGCTGAAGAGAGGCGATGGTCTATCTGTAGAGCCTTACATAACCCTTGCCAGAATTTGGACACAAATTGAGGGCCTCTATCAGAAAAAATAATAGACAGTAAGCCATGTAACTTGACTATGTTGTCGATAAACACTTCAGTGAGCTCTAAAGCAGTGGGTACTTTCTTGAGGGGGATGAAATGTGCCATCTTAGATAACATATCAGCTATCACTAATATAGTGGTGAACCCTTGTACGGGTAGGAGGTCAGTGATAAAGTCCATGCTAATGGACAACCATGGTGTGTCAGGGATAGGCAAAGGCTGTAGCAGACCAGCAGGAGCACTGTGTGAGGATTTTTGACGTGCACATGTAGGACAGGCTTTGATAAACACATCAATATCGTGAGCCATGCCTTGCCACCAAAACCACCGTTGGCATGTTAATAATGATTTTTCACCCCCAGGATGACCCGCCATTGGCAATGCATGACACCATCTGATAATCAAGTCACGGGTTTCTTTAGTAGGAATGAATAGACGACTTTCATGATAGAACATCTCACTCACTATTGTGTTTTTTGGGTCAGCGAGCCATTTCTCCCTATCAAGGGTAGCATAAGCAGACGTTAGTAGGCAAGCAAAATAATTGCCCTTGTTGGTAACTGCTACGATCTTGTTGACTGGGATGATGGGCATGGGATATTCTTCTATATGTTTATGGTCTTTACCGAGGCGTGACAAAGCGTCCGCTTTGCCTTGTTTAGAACTAGGGCGAAAGGTGATTATGAAGTCGTATTCGGAAAAAAAGGAGACCCATCGCATCTGTCTGGGAGTGAGGGCTCAGGCCGACCTATAGAACTGAAGGTTTCGATGATCTGAGTAAATGGTGATAGTGTGTGGGGATCCCAACAGGTAATGACGCCATTCTTGAAAGGCCATCTTGATGGTCAAGAGTTCCCGTTCTCAGACGGCATAATTTTGTTCCGCCTATGACAGGGTTTTAGAAAAGTAGGCTACCGGATGGAGATTTCCAGATTGTGCGTCCCGTTGTGAAAGAACCCCTCCTACCACGTACTGAGAGGCATTAACCTCTATATAATAAGGCAGAGTTTCATCCGCGTGCCGAATGATGGGAGCCGACGTGAAACTGTTCTTTAATTGTCGAAAAGCTCTTTCTGCGGCATCATTCCACTCAAAATCGACTCCCTTCTTTAACAACCGAGTGATGGGTGACACTATATCAGAGAAACGATTTATGAATCTCCGATAGAAATTGGCAAACCCTAAAAAGGATTGCACTTCCTTTTTTTTTTTATTTTTTTTTTTTTTTAAACCGTTTATTACAAAATTAAAAAAATATACAAAGATGGGCCTACAACCTTCAGGCCGGCCGCTAGCAAACAAAAGGAGCATATGGTACAAACAATAGCGCGCATGCTGCGGCAAAGGGAAATGCACAGGAGTTAGCAGCGTTGATAGCCACACCATCCGGACCCCACATAACGGTTTCTTTTTGATATAAATAACAACAGAAAACAAATCCACAAGGCAACCCACAATCGGAAACAGCAACATGTGCTCCCCTAGAAGGGGGACCCTACCAATCCATAGGAGTATCAAGGGGGGGAAAAGGTCAGGACAGGGACTAGGTGGACTCAGTGCCCGGTACCGGGGCGATAAACTGGGCCGGAGACGGATCGGGCAATAACGGCAGGGTACAGATTCCCCCGCGGTAGGCGTTCCAGGGGCCCCATACTTTCACCCATGTCCCAGGCTTACCTCTCGCAACATACACCACCTTTTCCCGAAACATGCACCAGTCCATGTTGTCCTTCCAGGCTGAGACGGTCGGCGACCTCTGGGAACCCCACAGTTGGGCAATGTCGCGTTTGGCCAGGATTGCACTTCCTTGACCGTCTTAGGGCTATTCCAGTTAGTAATAGCTGTTACTTTAGCGGGGTCCATATGTATGCCTGCTGAGGAGATAACAAACCCCCAAAATTCCACTTTTTGGACATGAAAAAAGCATTTGTCCAATTTCGCAAACAGGTGGTTGTCCTGTAGTAGTTGTAAAATTAACTTTACATGTTTCACGTGTTCTTGGGTAGTCTGGGAGTAGATCAGGATATCATCAATATAGACGATAACAAAGACGTCCAAATACTCTCTTAATATCTCATTCACGAAGAATTGAAACGCCGCTGGGGCGTTGCATAGGCCAAAGGATACCGGGGAAGTGGAATGGCGGATAAACCCTTTTTAGGTCTCGCCTAGCTATTGCGTTTACGCAATCACAATGTGAGACTCTAGTAAGAGGGGTATTTCAAAGTGCTCCCAAAAGTGGATTGCATGGCGAGCACGCGCACAATCACGTGCATCATGCCGCCATGCAATCCGTTTGGGGAAGCGCTTCAGCCCACTGGCGCCCTCGGCATCATACTTCATAGAGTCCGCTCCCCCGCCTGGAATGCGCTCCCCCGCCCCCGCCAAGCATGCGCGCCACGCACCACCGCGTCTCGCCGTGACAAAATTGCTTTCACTTTCGCGTGGTGGGCGCTCGCTCGCGTCCGAACCACTTTAGAAGCCGGGCTTGTCTCTTTTTCTTGGTAATACGCATTTGTTCTCTACCTGGCTCCCCTCCCTTTCCTAGGCCTCTGTCTCTCTTACGACCCCATTCCCTTTCGCTTATGTCTGTATTTACTGCTCTCTCTCTCTTCGCTTATGTCTGTATTTACTGCTCTCTCTCTCTCTTCGCTTATGTCTGAATTTACTGCTCTTTGTCTCTCCCGTTCTCCCCATTCTATCCTGCTCTCTCTCACGAGCCTTCCATCATTTCCTATCTCTAACCTGTGGTCCCCGTCTACCTCGCGCCCTCTCCCCTCTTTGTGCCCGCTCCCTTTCTCGCGTCGCCACCTCTTCCATCATTGTACCTCGCTGTCCCTGTCTAACCTGCAGTCCCCGTCTACCTCGCGCCCTCTCCCCTCTTTGTGCCTGCTCCATCGCCACCTCTTCCATCATTGTACCTCGCTGTCCCTGTCTTTCTCGCGCCCCCTCCCTTCCAGATCTCTGTGTCGCTGTGTCTCCTTCCCTGTCAGGCCTCTTCTTTCCTCCCGGTGTCTGACATTTGAGGGTCGCTAATGAGCGCCTCCGCAGTGCGGCTCTCACTGATCCCTCGGAGGCTGCCGGGGGTATGGGATCCTTTCTCTGCAAATAATTAATTTAGCTACGTGTTGCGTAAGAGCCTAAAAGGCTTTCTGCTGCTACCGTGCTGCTCGGCGGCCATTAATATTATATCAGGGCCGGTGCTGTTGCTGTAGTGCAGTTTCATTAAAAATTTGATCTGTAGCTTTAAACATGCAGCTTTCCATGCAGAATTATGCCAAGTAATTCTTGGTCTGCAAACTCGTAATTGCGTACAGAGATTCCCGTTGGTACCGGAAATTCAGAACGCCTGGAACGGCTGCATATAGTTCCTCAATACTTTGTCCATTTCTACTAGTTGTGTTTCATCAGCTTTTAAGAGTAGCGTTCGGGCCACTCCCCCCCCCCCCCCCCCTCTTATCTAGTCTCCTTCTAGGCCACTTTTTCCATTTTGCTTGGACATTTGATCCTCGTCTTTTGGCTGCCTCTTTCTCTTCTTAATAATTATACTATAATATAATACTTGGATTTGTATAGCGCCGCTAATAACCCGTGAGGGTCTGTAGGCGCTGTCCGTAGACAGGGGGAAGTGATTTGCCCAGAATCACAGGATGTTGAGCACACGACGAGACTTAAACCTGGATCTCTCAGCGCCCAAGTCGGCTGCACTGGCCGTTAAGCCACACCCTCCCCCTTCTGAACGTAGCATTTGGACCACTTCTTTGTCATTGACTCGACTCTGGAACACGTCCAGGGTAATTTAAAACAGCCCTGTCAAAAAGTATAAACTTAGATCCCATGTGCACCAAGTTAGTAACCCCCAGCACATTGCTCAGTACCTATTTGTTGGTACAGTTATGAGAGGTTTTCTTTTAATGCTTCCATTCAAAAGTCTTTGAAGCTCATCTAACAAGCATTGAAAATGCAACAGGTCTCACATTTACGCGAGGAAGCTATTGGCATTGTAAATGACAATGCCTTTTATTTTATGTTTTAAAAACCAAAACATAAATAAAAGGCATTGTCATTTACAATGCCAATAGCTCAAACTCCCGTAAATGCGAGACCTATTGCATTGCAAATGCTTGTTGTAACATGTCTTGTAGGTATTCAGAAAGGTATTGGGTTTCCGGCTCTGTTAGTGCATACACTCTGCTGACAGGAAGCTTTGCCCCCGGTACCAAATCAATCCTGCAATCATAGGATCAATGAGGAGGCAAGGCTATAGCTTTTGCCTCATCGAATACACCTGCAAACTGCGCATATTCAGTGGGTAGGGCCGGGGAGCATGGCAGGGACAAAGCACAACATAACGGGGTATGCCAATGGGCGACGTCCCTATAGCAACACGTCAAGCAATATGAAGAAAGCAGCTTGACTTTCCGCGACGCCCAGTCAATGAACGGGTTGTGTAATTGTAGCCATGGGATTCCAAGAATAGTGCCAAAGTTAGGTGCATCCATTAAATCAAAGGTGAGGGATTCTGTGTGCCCGTTATCACAAGTCATCATGAGTTTAGGAGCCTGATAAGTGATTAACCCAGGCGATAATTCCGTTCCGTCCACCGCTCTTACTTTTTCAGGTTGAGCCTTTGGAACAAAATCTTTCCCCAACGATTTGGCCAAGGAGATATCCAGAAAATTACCGGTTGCACCAGAATCTATCAATATGGACAGGGATTTCCTAAGCTGGGAAGGTAATAGCAGTATAACTGAGATGGTGAAATGTTTGGGTGCAAGCGCCACTGTATTAGCCAAGAATTGAGAGACCTGTATATTGGGAAGACTTGAACAAGCGATCTCTGAACTGTCCAAGTCTTTCAGTTTTCCGACTGTGCCACCGCTCCGGTTCTGGGTGCGTTGGTTTTCACGGAGGTTTTGGGTTTAACCATACATTCTCTCGCGAAATGACCACTCTTTCCACAATACAAGCACAGGTTTAATCTCCTACGTTTGTCACGTTCCTCTATGGAGAGCGGTCCCCTAACACCCCCAATCTGCATGAGTTCAACCGTATCTTCTGTGTCTTTCTTCTCGCTTTTAGCAAGAAAAAGACGGGAATAATCACTCTTTGTTTTTTCACCTTTTCTCACGGATAACCTATGGTCTAATTTAACCACTTAATCCATGAAAGAAGGACAGTCTTCTGGAGGGTCTACTATTTGTGATAAAATATCCTTTAGTTAATCTTTTATACCCCTGTAAAACAAGGAGGTTCTTTTCTCCTCCGGCCATTGTGTTTCGGTTACTAACCTATTAAAGGTGGTGATGTATGTCAACAAATCTTTAGAGCCCTGTTTAAGATTCAACAGCTCGTTATCGCTTGCTTGCATGTAGGAGTGGCAAGTAAAAAGACTTCTCATTCTTTCCTTGAATCTAGTGAGGTCATATAAATCGTTCTCTACTAGAGGTACCGCCCACAGGGCCGCATTGCCACTAAGGTAAGAAATAATTAAGGCGATTTTTGCCGCATCATCCGGAAACGAGGCCGCTCTTCAGAGAAACTGGAGGTGGCATTGATTAATAAACACCTCGTATTTGCTGCTGTCCCCACTGAACCTTTCGGGCATAGCTAAAGGGGTCTGGGGAGGAGTCACTACTGTCACATTACCTGGGGCAGGAGAAGAACCCACATTCGGAGAGACAGAAGCAGAAGAAGGGATCTGGAAGTGTGCGGGCTGAATGTAACTCCTCTTGAATTTGGGACTAGTGTCATGTACTTTCTCTTCAGCCTGTCTTTGAGTTTTAAGAATATCTAATTCAGTGACTAGGCGCTGATTCTCTCCTCTTAACAAGGAAAGCTCAGCTTGTAAATTTGTTACAACAGCGACTAACTCACTCATGGAGGTTTGGGAGGTAACAAGGGGCAATGAGCTATCCATAAGGGCATCATAGGAGGCGCCCTTATCCATCTTCGCTCGGGGGATAGTATATTCGTGGGCTTGGCTTTTCTGTTGAGGCCTCGGGCTTCAGGTACAGAATTCGCCAAAAATCCACAGGAGCGAAGCACGCGTCTTTCCTCTCCTCCGAGATAGCCCACTCCTCGGTGGTTAGAACACAAAGAAGGGGGCAATATCTCTAGGGAGTGAAGAGACAGAAATGCGCCACCAGGGAGCGTCAGGCTTGCTCTTTCAGGGAGACAGGGAGTGTCAGTAGATAGAAGGAACCTGCAGTAACGAAAGAAGCAGAAAAGGGATACATTAGAATCCACACCTTATCTATACCATACGCTAACTCCTTACAATAAGTGTGCCTTGTGTACCTCCCCACACACTTACACTGAGACCAGCAGAAGGGGCTTGTAATCTTAATTCACCAGAAGGCATGTAGACCAGGGTATCCCTTTAGCAAAGAACACAGGCCGCAGTCTAGGCTGGCGCAAACCGTCACAGTATATGTTCAGAAGGCAGATTTGAAAGGTACCAGCGTTTCGATAATCCGAGACATAAATGGAGGTAGGTTTGCAAGGAAGTACTAAGTAACAAAGTCACATGAGTCTGACCAGGCAGGAACGAACTTACTTGCTCTCGCGCCGACAATCAAAGGAAGGGAGAGTGTCTTCTTGTTTAATCAGAATAACTCCAACAAAGCCAATGGTGAAGTCGGAGAGATTTCCGTTTACCAAAACAGCAGTGATTCTTGAAGTTAATCCGTAGCCGCTCTTGACGGCGACGTCGTAGGACGTGCACTTAAAAAAAAAGAAAAAAAAAAAAGGAATTCTTACAGCGCGTCCTTCGCGCTCTTAAAGGTACAGCGTACCTTTCTGTTTATAGCGCTTCCTAGCGCCGTGGCCCAAGGATACAAAAGAGGATGCGTCCAAGCTTTCCAGGTGGGGACCGGGAGTGACAGGTCCTCAAGCAGTGCTTCCTAGCACTGACACATGCAGGTAGAACAAAGTTAATATGTAGCGCGATCTCGCCCATGCGGAACAGAAGGGCATTGAGGGGGCAAGAAACAGCGCGTCCTCGTGCTACGATCACATGAAGCCGCACGAGTCTTTGAGAGGTCACGGAGTATTCCGGGGGTGGGACACCAGCCAACAACGGTCCGAAACGAAGTGCTGACTGGAAGCAGGTAGGGCAGGTTACTTTCCACAGATTCAGGGCGTGGCTCCAACAGGAAACAAAGCCAAGCACCTGGGAGCGGTTGCTGCAAGCTTATAAACTGTGATTGTCAGCTGATCTAATCCCATGGCAGTCTGGGAAGGCACAGTAAAATAATAATAAGAGGGACCCCTTAAAGTTCTCAAGTGAAATGAGGTGCTTATAACCAGAGAAAAAGAGAGAGATTCCCTTGATTTAACAATTTCAATATCGATGGATACTGTTAATTCAATAGAGAAATTAAGTACTAGATCAAAAGTTCTATATTATCACAATATTTTATTAAAAATATATATTGTGTTTGATTTGTTTCCAAACACATACAATAAAATTTAATCTCACAAAAATTGTTAGAGTATATAAGAAAAAATGTTTTTTCACTAAAACAATCTACATTTCATATTTGACAACAGGTTAAATGAACAACAAATCACAATTATGACCAGCATAATAGAGACAGACATATATGTAAGACAAAAGTTACTGTTCTTTACGGATGCACATCCCATTGGACTTCAAAACATAGCTTCTTAATACATTAATATAATCAGTATTTAATTTCTCTATGTTGGTCATTGGATTGTGCCTTCAACGGCGTTGACGAGTTTCGATGCCCTCAACTTAATCGTACCATCTTTATCAAGACACAAATTTGTCTATCTCTTATAATGAATCCTCAGTTTTTTGTAAAATCAGAGTTTTATTTATAATCTTTCGTTTAACGACTATTCAGTCTTCGACGATTATTGGTTCAATATCCTATCTTTGGTTACTTATGACGACCTCTTTCTCTCATATGTCTTTAATTTTCGTCTAAATCTTTATTATTCCTTCCTTCTTATATTTTGTTTCTCTGAAGTTAATGTAGGGTTCCGTGCACCACTGCGAGGCTTTTGTTACTCTCTTTCGGTCGGGCGGATCTATATTCCAATGACATATGGTCCAGAGAACTGGCGTTGGGTTTAAGATTTTTCATGCTGACTGGAAGCAGGTAGGGCAGGTTACTTTCCAAAGATTCAGGGCATGGCTCCAACAGGAAACAAAGCCAAGCACCTGGGAGCGGTTGCTGCAAGCTTATCAGCTGTGATTGTCAGCTGAACTAATGCCATGGCAGTCTGGGAAGGCACACAAGTTCTGCACTATTCCAGTGCATTATGGGATAAGTAGTTCGAGACGTAGCAAAGGAAGTCCTACGGAAATTTACCTTTAACAACAACCCTCTTATTCTAAATATCAATGGATTGGGGCTTAGGAGGGAAACCTCGAATTGGAGTTTTGAGAAAGCATTATTGTACGTTGAGGCTTACTGCTTACATATGCAGGGGTGGATCAAAGAGTTTTGGGAAATACATATGGAATCAGCAGTAGTGAGAACCGTATGGGACGCAATGAAGGCAGGCATTTGAGGTTAGACATTGCTGTATTCCATAAGACAGAACAAAGCACAGCTAGCAAGGGCACATGACAAGATGAAAAAAGCAGAGGAAAAACTAATCCCAGCAGTCAATCTAGGGGCTGAAATTGAAAAAGCTCAGTTAGAAGTAATAGCTAGTAAGGCAGAAATAGGGTCCATATTTGCTGAGAAAATTGCCAAGAAATGGGATTCTGCTAGGGAATAAATATACGAATGTGGTGATAACATCGACCATCAACTTGTTCTCAGAATTAGACAACAGGTGTCTGCTAGCGAAATTCAGTCAATTCAGCTTAGCTCTGGTGAGATCACAAAAGATGCAAGTAAGATCCGCAATGCATTTTGTGATTTTTACCAGAATCTCTATTCAGAAGACAACATAGAGACATCAAAACGGAGAGAGGATGAAAGTCTGGTATATCTAGACCAGATCACCCTGGCGGCACTTAGTCACAATGACTATTACCAACTTGAGGTACCTCCCGGATGGGAAGAGATAGCTAAAGCCCTAGGAAGTCTCCCGGAAGGGAAAGCGACAGGTGCAGACCATATACCGGTGGAGTTTTATAAAATATTTGCCCCTCAGATTAAAAACATCCTTATTACATTGGTAGAGTCTATCTTTAGTGGGGCACCCCCCTGGATTCTTGGTCTAATGCCAAAAAAGTGATATTCCCAAAAAAAGATAAATCTCTTCTGGAAATGGGATCATATCGACCAATCACCCTAATTAACTGTGACTCCAAAATATGCGCCAAAGTATTTGCTTCGAGATTATCATTGAGAATAGATTATCTGGTTTAGCAATGGCAACACAGGTTTATCCCTAAAAAGAGTACGACTGAACATAATCGCAGAGCTATCACCCTCAAGTAACAGGAGACCCAATCTCATTAATACTACTCGACGCTGAGAAAGCGTTTGATCGGGTCTCCTTGTCATTCCTTTGGGCTGTCATTAGGAAAATGTTCTTTGGACCAAAAGCAATACAAGCCATACAAGCTCTATATAGTAACCCCACAGCTAATGTATTAGTTAACGGTACTCTGACGGGGCAGATTAAAATGTCACGGGGGACCCGCCAAGGCTGTCCGTGCTCACCTCTGCTCTTCGCTCTTTATACAGACCCCTGTATGCGGTGAGCAGATTTGGGCTAGACACTAAAATCATGGCTCACGCCGATGTCCTGGCGGTGGTTACCCCATATCCTGTGAGTGCCTTTAATGCTCTAGAACTAGAGGCCAAAACTTTTGGGAAAGTATCAGGATATGCCCTTAACCAAGGTAAAACCCAGATTATTAATAATAATCAAATTGGCTGGGTAGGTGCCCGGGTGGTACAGTCTGCGAAATATCTGGGGGTCACTCTAACGGCTGATACCAATTTAATAGTAGAGAAAAATCGGACCCCGTTAGCTACTGAAACCAAACGGGCACTTAAATGGCTAAATAACTTGTATCTACCATCGTAGGGAGATGCAATGTCATTAAAATGACTTATTTCCCTAAACTGCTCTATTTTTTTAGAGCCATCCCCTTGGAGATGAGCAAAACAATGCTACAGAAATTCAATCATATTTTCTCTCAATTTATCTGGGCATATTCCCGCCCAAGGCAAGCCTTTAAACTGCTTTCTCTTCCCCGAGAGAGGGGCGGATGGGCGTTACCTAATTTGAGATTCTATTATTGGGCTGTGGCTATGCAATACAGTGCAGAACTGCTACAAGAACATCTATATGCCCCAAATATAGGCCTACCATCACCCTATCAACTGCTCTTGGCGGAAGAGACCCGTGGATGCCTCTGGAAGCAGCTCTCCTTTGGCTCCTACAAATGGGTAAGATTTAAGACCTTAATGAATGCCTACAAAATCTTCTCCAATATACGGAAAACTTTTGGGCTGGGTAGTTTAAATTACTACACCCCTCTTAACAACAACCCACTTTACCATCGATATTCAACGCTTCCTATATACCTGAATGGCATCAAGCAGGTAAACTGAAAATGGGAGACTTGATAACCACTGATGGTATTAAATCTTTTTGTGCTCTCAAAACTAAAGTTCAATTGGGAGAATAACAGTCTTTTATATATATGGCTGTAGGAGACTTTCTATCCCGTAAGACCAGGGGACAGCTGGCTTCTCTAGAGTAGACCTCATTGATAAATTACAAAACTCCACCCTGCCCAGGATCGGATACATATATAGTAAATTAGTTAGTTTGATGCCTAACGATATGCTTGAAACTGCCAATAAATGGCAAAGAAAGCTAAATATCTCTTTTAACACATTTAATCATGCTGTGCAATCAGCCAGAAGTGTCTTGCTATCAGCTAAACAGCAGGCACAATTTTTTAAGACCGCCTTTTTCCTATATATTACACTGAGCAGAGTTGCAAAATGGGGAATGGGGGCAGGAACATTCTGTTCCAGGTGTGCAGAGTTTAGTGCGGACTCGATCCATATGTTCGCTACTTGTCCCCAACTTACGCCTCTATTGGGTCAGATAGAAGACTTCATTAATAAAGTCCTATCACAGGAAATTCAACTAACACCCCCAACTGTTTTATTAGGCACGCAAGACAAAGTCAGTAGAAAGAACGGAGGCGCACTTATCTTTGTAGCTATGACCATCCTGCGTCTCTGTATAACTTCATCATGGAAGGACCCCAACCCTCCATTATTTTCCCACTGGCTAGCTCGATTGATCTCTACTTGTAAATTGGAAAAGGCTATATTCTCCAAAATGTGAAATAGGGGGAATAAAAGGGTTTTGCTATTTGGCAACCGTTATCCACTTGGCTTAGATAGATAGTCTTAATAGGGGCTTTCGCCATTCAAATATTAGTTCTTGCTCTTTTGAGGAATATTCTGAGGGATACTTAGTGTACCCACAATAATGTTTGATTTCGTTTGATTTTAGTTGAGACATTCACATATTCACACTGCTGACGCCATAAATAAGCTTTAATGTTATAAGGTATATTGTACTGTTATGCCTACTTTTATCAGTCATTCTTTTTTTCCTTTCTCTTTCTCTTCGTCTTCTTTTCTCTTTCTCCCCATCTTTCATTTTTTTTCTTTTCCCTTTATCCACTGTTTTCTTGACTCTCAAAACATTAGAGATTGAATACCTGTAATAGGTTACTCATCAACCAATGACTATTCTGAAGTTTTACCTGTCGCGGGGGGTGGAGGGAGGGTAGGGGGGAGGCACGTGATCAAAAAGGTTTCTTATCTTTGTATCTGTTTTTTGTACTTTCAATCAAAAAAGAAAATACATTTAAAAAAAAGAGATGCAGTCCTGGTCCAGTACATTGACGATTTACTAGTGGCATCAAAATCACGAGAAGATTGTGTCACTGACACAATTGCCCTACTGAACCAATTGGCCAATGGAGAACACAAGGTGTCGCCAGAAAAATTGCAGTTTTGTAAACAAGAAGTTAGATATTTAGGCCACAAATTAGAAAGAGGAGTTAGAAAATTGACCCCAGAAAGAATAAAAGTAATCAAAGAAATGCAACTACATCAGACACAAAGGGAGGTGAGAATGTTTGTCGGAGTAGTTGGGTACTGTAGGCAGTGGAATATTGGGTTCTCACTGCTGGCGAAACCCTTGATTCAGTTAACCCGGAAAAGAGCGAAGGACCCAGTTGTCTGGAATGATGAGTGTGTGGAAGCGTTCGTGAAATTGCGAGATTGTCTGTGTAAGGCCCCAGCCTTATGCATGCCTGATTATACAAAAGAATTTGCATTGTTCTGTTGTTAGAGAGAAGGTTGTGCACTTTCAGTTTTGACTCAAAGGCATGGATTAAGCCGACGTCCAGTAGCATAATTTTCTGCTACTTTAGATCCTGTAGCTTCAGCTTTACCTGGCTGCTTAAAAGCAGTAGCTGCTACCTGTATGAGTCTGGAGCAAAGTGAGTCAATTGTGATGGGACATTCAGTCAAAGTCTATGTCCCACATTCAGTTGAGATTCTTTTAACAAGAATTCCAACGCAGCACCTTACCCCTAGTCGGATGACTAAGTATGAAAGAGTGATTCTGGGAGAAGAAAATGTGACAGTAATACTATGTGCAATGATGCCCCCTGCCACACTATTGCCAGACCCCTGTTGTGAAGAAGTGAAAGATGAAGTGGATCATGATTGCTTGGATGTGACTGAGATGTTTACCAACCCCCGACCTGATATAAAGAAAGAGCCAGACCATGAGCTATTTGTAGATGGCTCCTGCATGAGAACTGAGGGAGGTGGACTTAGTGCAGCCTACGCTGTATGTAAGGTATCAGGGGTCATTGAAGCATCCTGTTTACCGGGAGTCAAGTCTGCACAAGTAGCCAAATTGGTGGCCTTAACAAAGGCATGCTAAATTGGGAAAAATTGGAGAATAAACATATTTGCGGATAGTCACTGTGCACAACTTCGGCCAGATCTGGATGCAGAGGGGATTTCTGACTTCTTCAGGATCCCCCATTAGAAACGGCAACAATGTTAAATATTTTTTGGAAGCAATACAATTGCCAAAAGAAATAGCAGTGGTCAAGTGTGCTGCTCACCAGTCAGGAAATGACTATGTGGTGGCAGGTAACCGATATGCTGACCAGATTGCTCAATACTGTGCAATAAATAACATGGCATTAAACAGAAACATTGAAACAAATGAAATCAACTGCCAACGTATGTTTTTCTCAGCTCTAGAAACATGGGATGAGGTGAGACAGTTGCAGGATGAAGTTGAGGCAAGTGAAAAGGAAATCTGGATAAAGTGAGGTTGTGAAAGGAGGACAGAAGATGATTTATGGGTATACACCGATGGCAGACCAGTTATGCCAGACTGCCTACTATGATAGGATAGGATAGGATATAGTTTTATAGTGCGCTTGAATGCCGAGGCGTCTTGCCTAGCCCCCAGGTGGGATAAACCACGTCAAGTCATACTGGTCACTACAACAGCAGTGAAGTGTGCAGGATTACCCATTTGGATTCATACGAGTCATACTAAAAAGGTACCAGGCCCTACTGAAGAAGAACAACAACTGAGTGAACCAGTTGAAACAACTGAAGATTGTGAAGTCGAAGAATCTAGAGTGATAGATTCTGAAGTAATAGACGAGGAACAACCGAGCACAAGCCAGGAGGGTTGGACACCAGTGATTGACATCCATGAAGTTGTTATTCAAACAAGAAGCAAAACTCGATTAGAGAGATAGGAAAATAGTGAGGACCAGATAGGTGTAGAAGAACACGCTCAGGAAGAAGTGAACAAAGATACTCGAGATCCTGAGCAGGACCAGACAGGGAAAGAAGAACATACTCAGGCAAAAGCAAACAGATCTACCCAAAGACCTGAGCAGGACCAGTTAGGAGAAGAAGAACAGGTTCAGGCAGAAGAAGATCAACTTGAAATAAGACCTGAGCAGGACCAGATAGAGGAAGAAGAACATGTTCAGGGGAATGAATTCACAAATATAAGACCTGAAAGGAACAGTCAGAGAGTGATTCAGAACAAGAACATATTGTGCCTAAACACTCTGAAAAAATAAAAGATGTTTAGAAAAAGACGAAGAGGGTGAGAGTGCAGCTCAAATTAAGAGGGTCAGAAAGGGTGATAACTGGCCAGGTGGAGTCAAAAGATTGAGATACTGAGCGACCGAAACTAAATTTCACACAAAGATGTTGTAGATCCTGCATATGTAGTATTCTATTAGTAATCTCAGTATGGTTATTTCTAATGGTAGCAGTACCTTTATTGATGATAACAAACAAATAGAATGATACACTTTCTAATGAAAAGACAGCTACAATGAAAGGAGACAGAGTAGAATGAGAAGCAACAGATGAGACAGATTTACATCACACAGTATTAGATAATGACACATCTTTAAATGTTTTCACAAAATTGTTATTTCAGTACGTAGATACAATGGAGATTAGTGATTCTTATGTCTGTATGAAATTACCAGCGTCAGTATCAGAAGGAGTTACATATCACCATTTGCCATTAACCTATGGTATATCATGTAGCGTTTTAGTCAGTCTGTTTTATGCAACAGGAAAACTTCAGTACTACTATTCAAACTTAGACGTAGTATTTTCAGAATTTCCTATTTTAAAGAATTTGAATCCGGTACATAGTGGTCAATATGCACAGTTTATGGGTGAATTTTTCTTAACAATGAGGTCAATAGATATAGTTAAGGCACACAAGAATAATTTATCATTTTTATTGCGTGAAGAAGAGAAAATGTTTTTGTATTTAGTAGAGAAAAGGAGACAGGATTTCCAAAAAAAGGCTGCTGAACATGAAACCCATGTCCTGCCATGGGCTGAGAAAGAGGGAATTTATGCAACTGGCAGAGCTCATGTTGCGATGTCCCTAGACTTTGTGAAGAAGGGAAAACCTGCCTCCATAGATTAAAGACAGATTATAATAACGTATTTATTGCTTCCAGTGACTGTGAACATAACTTCCTAATTTTGGGAGGTTGGGGACTAAAAGGGGGAACTGATCCAGTATATCCTGGGGTTTACTACGTGTGTGGGAATAATGCTTACTATAAGCTACCTGCACGGTGGTACGGAAGCTGCTATTTTGGGATTATATTTCCGAAAATTTACCACGTAAAAGAATCACTGGAAACAATGAAAACACTAATGGACTAACACGAAGAAAGAGAGCTAGTTTTCCCAGAAATAGTAGGGGACACATTTTGGGCATTGATACCTTCAGTGGGAGTCATTCTAAATTCACAAAGAATTTGTCAATTGTCAACAGTAGTTCATCGTCTCACGACGGTTACTGCTGGGGGTTTCATGATGATGAATACAGAGATGGTTGCAATCAGATCTATGGTTTTACAAAATCAACTTGCGCTTGATATTTTATTAGCAAAGGAGGACGGAGTCTGTGGAATGCTGAAAGTTCAACTTTGTTGCATTTACATTCCTGTCAAAAGTAAGGAAATTAGGGGATACATTAAGAATATTACGAAACTTCATGAAAATTTGAAACCACTGGAGGTTAACAGTGTGTGGGAAAGACTAACAAAGAGTATTTCTTCAATAGTGACTTGGTTTACAAACTTAGGGTAAAGTGTTTTAGGTCAAATAATTCTTCCAGTAGTTAGTATAATGATGATAGTTTTAGCAATATTGATTTGGTGCAAATGTTGTAGAAACAAAGGAAAAGGAAGAAAATATGAAGTGAATGGAAAAGGAAAGAAAAGAAAGTATGAATAGATCCAAATGGAAGAAATGAAGGGAAGAATTTATAAAATAGTTGAAAGATTTAGAAGACAAAGATAAGACTAAGAAAGAAATTGAGAGATACTGAAAGTTGGCATCTGGTTGGGATGGGTAATTTTGTGATGGCTCAAAATGCCATCAGAGAGAGGATTGATGGAGTAAGGACTCGTAGAAAAGAGACTTGCTCAGAAGCAATCCGCTTGTTTAACTCACTAATATGTTATTAATTACATTTTGAGTAAAACTAACGTGCACCACATAAACACACGGGTTAGTGAAGCTTGCTTATGTGTTTGCTAACGTTAACAACTCGAACACATTACTAATGCCGCTTTAACAGGGAAATCTTTAATGCGCATGTGTCAATTGCATCCACGCAATATGACGAAGTAACGCTTGGAGGGAAATTCTGGCGCATGAGCAGAAGGCACTAAAATGGAGTCTTAAAGACTTGTGTGCATGGCACCTGCTTAGCTGAAGCGAAAACAAGCTATTTTACTAATGCTAATGCGGGAAAAGTATCAATGAATAAAGGGGAATAGAGTAGAGATGGGTGGAATACACTGAAACCATTTATTTTTTAAAGTAACGTCTGTCTTTCTGACTTTATTATTAGTGTGCATTTGGGCCTCTCGTCTATAGCTGAAGTAAGTTGAGCCACATGACAGCTGAGCATGACTATTAGGAGTGGACCCGGAAGGGTGACGCAAAGGTTGGAAGAGGAACAACGTCGAAGAGTGTCCGAGCCTGAGAACAGGTGGTGAAAAGTTCAAATGAATGGATCTACATGTCAGATTTTTAACAAATTTTGCAGATGAAATGTGAATGCGGGTGGGAAATAAAACCTATGAATAAAAATTAAGGGGGTAGGTTTGGAAACAATGGGCTAACGAAAAAAGTGATATGTAAGCATGGTGTGATGATCTTCCCCCCTTGCCTGACCAATTAGATTTAGTATTTTTACGATATTGAAACTTTAGTGGGTGGTACATGAAGAAAGAAAGGTATAATTGAGATAGCTTTAGTTAGTTAGAAGGAAGGAGATGAAGATTTGCTGAATGCTGCAGAGCTCGGGATGCTGTCGGTGGTGCAGATGATGGGAGAGATGCTGTGAAATGCTGAAGAAGAATCAAATGCAGAAACTATTATCATAACTAATTGGGTAAGAAAGAAGATCGCGGAAGAATCTCGAAGAGGAAGAGAGTGTCAGAGAGGAGTGCTATGCAAGCGTTGGTATTAGAGAGGTCATCTATCCTGTCCTGATTCCTGTCCTGAAGCCTTTGTCACCTGATCTATCCCGGGGGACCCTTCCAGCCCTTAGGCCAGGGGGTTGGTCTTCACACCATTCTTAGTAAATATATTTTTTGCGTTATTTGTAGATGTACTTTTCTCTCTGTCCTCTTCCTTTCTGAGCATTGATCATTGCATGAATCTAAAGTACGTGTTTAATTGAAATTCTCTCCTAAAAATGAGGGTGCCCAGCGTTTAAGCTCTAGTTTCAATTGTTGAAGTAAGGGGGCAAAGTTAGCCCGGTAGAGGCCTGACAAATCGGGTGTAATCTTTATGCCTAGGTAAGTGATAGTTTTCTTTGCCCACTGGAATGGGGTCTTGCCCACTATTGTTGGTAGAGGCCTGAAAAATCAGGTGTAATCTTTATGCCTAGGTAAGTGATAGTTTTTTTTGTCCACTGGAATGGGTCTTGCCAGCTATTGTTGCCATTTCTATGAAGATATCACTAAAGCCCAATCTTTTTAGTGTGTGAAATATGGACCAGTCTACACGTTCAAATGCCTTTTTCCGTGATGAGTCCCAATAATACTGCTGAGATGTGCTTCTCAGTGGACTTCTCAATCAAATGTATCAGTCTACTTATATTATCATGGGTTTGTCTGCCCTTGATGAACCCCAATTGGTCGGGATGAATCAAGTCCGGCATCAGGTCTTCTAATCTTCTGGCCAAACTTTTATAGTAGAGTTTGGCATCTAGGTTCAATAAAGCAATTGGCCTGGATGAGATGCAGAGTTGGGGATCTTTCCCAGGTTTAGGTACAACTGTCACCAGGGCTTCGCTGATTGAGGTTGTGACTGTTTGTTCTGCTATGATATGATTGAAGAGAAGAGTCAGATGTGGGCTCAAATCCGTACAAAAGGTCCTATAAGTTTGGGCTGTTAGGCCATCTGGGTCTGGGGATTTATGCAATTTCAGGTTTCTTATTGCTCGACGAACCTCCTCTTCTGTGATTCATTCCCCAAGGTATTCATTCGTGAGCCACTGACACTTGTGGGAGGTCTATAAATTCCATATAGCGCATCTGGGCATGTGCATCTGAACTGTCTGCTGTGTATAGCTTTCTGCAGAAGGCGCCAAATTCCATTGCTTTTCCTTCTTCTGAAGTCATTAGTTACCCTGATTCCGTAAGAATTTCCCCAATATATTTCTTTTTCCCTCTTGACCCGCAGCTGCCTCGCTAGATGAGCCCCAATTTTATTACCATGTTCATAAGAATGTTATTTTAGTTTTAATAATGTGAAGAACAGTGTGCTGCACTGTTCATATATATCACATTTAATTTCCCTTTTAGTGTTGTTACCTTTCTCTGAAGGGTTAGCGTGGGCTTAGCCTTATGCACCAGTTGACACTGTTTCAATCCTTCCTCTAAATGTAGTCGTTATCTCACTCTCTGTTTATTAAGGGCTGACATGAGTTGGATGCACTTTTCTCTTAATTTTGCTTTGAAAGCATCCCAATTATTCACGGGATTTGTCTTTGCAGGGTTCTTCAATTGGAAATATTCTCTGATGCTTCTGTCCCTTAACAGTCTGTCTCTCACAAGGGTATGAAGAAGAAAACCACCTAGCTCTTTTCACTCTCAGAGACTCCAAGAAGATTGAGATAGCCGCGTTGTCAGAGATCACAATAGGGTATGTGGTTGCTGCTGTAAGATTAGTCTGCAGTGGCTTGCTTATAAATGTGTAACGAGTCAGGAGTACGTGCGATGAGTGTGTGATTGGAAAGTATAGTCTGTAGTGGTTGGGTGAAAAGTACGCCACACACCTATCAGGCCTAGGTCTAGTAACTCATGTTTTATGATTTTCGGGAAACTGCATTTAGTTTATCTGTAGGGGTGGGTGTTGTCTACACCCGAGTGCCAAGTTAAATTAAAATCTCCCATTAATAATATATCCCCCTCTGCAAAACCTCCTAGAACCCTAGGAATGAGTGGAGGGCCGTCCCTTGATTGGTGTTTGGTTCATAAATTGAGGCCACTGTGCAATATTTCCCCCTAAGATGGCCCTTAACTATTACCCATCTACCATCTTTATCAGTCTTATATCCCTCCAGTTGAAATTGCAGTGCCAAGTGGAATAATATTGCCACCCAGTTATGTTTCGTCATTGTCGACAACCTGTAGACCAATGGGTATAATTAGTGTTTAAATCTGTGCTCTCCAGCCCTTTTAAGATGGGTTTCCTGGATGGCCACTATATTGAAATGTTGGTCTAATAAGTATTTCCATATTTTATGGTGTTTAAGTGGTGAGTTGAGCCCTCGCACATTCTAAGATAGCATGGTTATCAGGCTGTCAGTCACAGGTTAGGTGCTTCTCACCTCTGCCTATTACCCCCCTCCCAACTTATAAAACAGTGGGTTTCTCACATCCAATTGGTACAACTATTGAAATGTAAATACATTACGAGAGGTTAATCGGTCAGGAACCGCTACCATGGCCATCTCTATTGATGCCATGACAGCAGTTCCAATGTGTACACCAATTTACCCTGTCTTGTACCTGCCAAAATAACCTCAATCAATGTTTAATCCAAGTTTGTGTCAGTTACATTCTCGTTTGCATATATATATATATATATATATATATCAGGATGCATTTGTTGCCCTCCAGAGAAGAGCCCCCCAACTTGTTGATTCAAGTAGCACAGAATTCCACCCCCACAGCCATCTCTCATCTCCATCGACGGCGGGGGTATCATTTCTTATGAATCTGTGTGCATCTCTGGGATAGCTATGGAGCCTCCTCCTACCTACCCTAAGGCCCCTTCTTCAAGGTATTGGGTATCTCTCCTGATTATTGCCCTTCGGGATGCTGTAAGTCTAAGAGAGACAGGGCTTCTGTCAAAACCGAGATATGATATGATTTGTTGTGATACTCAAAGGCCAGACCAATGTCCATCTGTACCTGATGTGCTCCTGTGCCAGTTTTGCTGTGACTGGGTGAACACCTGGTGGTGTGCTAATGATGCTTGCACTATGTCTTGGTACAAGGAGCATAAGAACCACTGAAAGGATACTGTTTCTCTCCTCCTGGCTGCCTGTAAAATTGTTTCTTCAACATTGAATAAGTGCAATTTCACTAGCATGTCTCTGGGGCATTTCCCATTTCTTGCCTCTGGCTTTCCTACCCTATACACTCTTTCCACTTTTATTTTGAGTTGTGACTCTCCAAGAATTTCAGAGAAAGGCCTATCACAAACTCTTTAAGAGCCACTCCTTTTGCTCCTTCCTCCAAGTCTCTTATCCTGATATTATCCTGTCTCGATTGTTTTCCAAATCTTCATTTTTCAACAAAGCAGCTTGCAGTTGGGCTTGGAAGGTGTGCACTAGTTCTTCTGATTGTCGGGTACTCTGTTCTAGCTCTGTCATTTGTATGTTTTCCGAATCTAATACTCTTGTGCCCTCTGAGTCGACATCTTGTTGCAGTTCCTGTAGTTTTCCACCCAGCTCTGCTTTTAATGTGTTGATGGTGGACTCCAGATCGTTGTTTAGCTCTTCTCGCAATTCTTTCTTGAATTCTTTAAGGGAGGACAGCAAATCTTCCTTCATTAGGGCCATGGTCACGTCTGGCAGAGCTGTGTGTGTCACCTGCCTGCCTCTACTTTGGCAAAGTAGATGGAAACCCTATTAGACTGCAATTTCTTCTGCAGCATAAAGGTGCGTCTGTCTGGTATATGTGTATGTAGTTAGATCACCACGTTGGGGAGAAGGCTTGATCTGTGGGTCTGGTGTGTCCTTCTCAAGAGGGTTTCCCAAGCAGCTCCCTCCCTTTGGTATCCCTCCAGCGTTGGAGTGCTCCCGTATTAATGCAGCTCAGCCCCTGTTCTTATTAGAGCAGGAATACACTCCACCAGCATTGACACCCTCCACTGGCATGGGCCAAGCGTATGCCGGGTTCTAGCAGGTCACAACGTGTTGCCACAGCTATCTCATGAAGATGCAGAGTTTTACGTCTTTTGGATTAGTAATAGTGAGAAGTATTAGAGTTGCAAGGAGAGTCCCACTAATCACCCTTCCTACATACAGTCTATTTCCAAGGATTCCCAATGGCCTGCAACGTTTCTTCCAGTAGGCCTCCATCGACTTCCTCAATTTCCGTCACGATGTGAAGGGGACCGTCGTTGCAACCATGTCAAAATCAGGCATGCTATTTCGGCAGTTCTCCCTCATCAGTGGAGCAGACAGGCTTTTACCCCTCACCCGGGCTGTCCTGAAACATCAGTGCTCCTGCTCGCCCAGAGTGTGTGACCACAAAGGGCCGCAGCGCCATCCTCCCTCCTCCACTCAATTGCACTGAGCCACAGACCACCCTATTGGGGTCAGGCAGTGCATTGGCAAACCGCACCATCAGATCGCTCAGGGGCTCCTGTGGTTTTCCCTCGGTCTGATCTCCCATCCGGGCCTCTGCATTTACCGGCCCATGGTGCCACCGTCTCTATCTGCAGCACTGCGTTCACCTCCTCCTCTTCTGCTTCTCCGCCATGGATGCCGCCCGGCACCTGGAGCCCTTACGGTGAGATGTGGCAACAAGTACACCTCAGGCATGGTTTGCTGCCATGCTGTTTCCGTGCCCTCAGATCGCAATCAGGTGTAATCTATCACTGTGCCGTGTCGTAGAGGCACTGTCCCTGTCATCACCATTTCTTATCTTAATCAGGCGCACCTCAGATTTCTTAATACTGCTCAGCTAGTCATTTACCGTTCATGGTAGTGGAGGCTCTGTGGGTGACTTACACTCGGCCATCTTGCCTGGCCGCGCCCCAAAAGTACCTTTTTCTGTCCAGGATTGCGTCAATGTTTTGGTCATTTAGCTATAGTGAACACAAAACAGTGTGCATAGCCAGGGCTCTTGATTTCACTACATACTGTGTTTCATTGCAGTTGTATTGGTATTTAAAGAATGAGTTTTGGTTTGGTACTCATTTTACTATTTGCATTCTAGTATTTATAGTTTATGTGCAGATACATCAAATGTAATCAGGTATTAATTATTATTATTTTTTTTAGTTTAAGAGAAAGTTTATTGATGCAAGAAAAAATGCAATACAATATAATGAGAAAATGTTAATGTAAGAAAAATTTGTATGCAAACTCATAAAGTAATAGAGATGAAAAGGGGGAAAGGAAACAAGAAGTAGTAAAGGTTAAGAGTAATCAGATATCAATATATCATAACTACTGTATACATTTTAGTAAGATTAATAGTAATAAATGTAAAAGATATAGGGAAACTGACCAAAATGGCTAAATAGAAAAAACAAAAGGAAATATATATGTATATACATTAAAATAAAAATACTATTCATGGAGGTTTATGGACTTCTTCAATTCGAGTATCATGAGTTTGTGAGGCACTTGCCGATACATCAAGAACATTTGTAATAGGTAACCATAGGAGGTCTCTTTTAATGGCAAGGGAGATGGGGTGAACATATGCTCTGTCCAACCTATGGTTGTAGCAAACTCCATACCACCAAGCACAATAGGAAAGTTTGGAGGTATCTTTCCATGATTTGGTAATCTGTTGGTAGGCAACTGCAAGGAGTAGATCAATGATAAGGAAACCACGAGGCTGTGAATTCCAATAATCGGAAAGACTACCTAAAAATATGTTAACAAAAGAAAAGGGGTATTGGGTACGCAAAATGGTATTAATCTGTGTCCAGACTTTTTCCAAAAATTATGAACCTGAAGACATAGGAAAAGCATATGCTTTAGTTCTGCTGAGTTTGCGTTACAGGGCCAACAAGAAGTGGAAAGTGTAGGATTTATTTTGTGTAGTGAGATGGGAGTAAATAAAAGTCTGTTGTAGATGTAGAACAAAGTTTGGATGGTATTAGCAGCACGGGAAGATTTTCTAATTTTAATCCAAATCCTATTCCACATAGACGTAGAAAAGGAGGATTGAAGATCAGTCTCCCAGAGTTTTTCCACTTCAGTTTTATCCCCAATAGGT
Source organism: Triturus cristatus (assembly GCF_964204655.1). Lineage (NCBI taxonomy): Eukaryota > Metazoa > Chordata > Amphibia > Caudata > Salamandridae > Triturus > Triturus cristatus. The sequence continues at coordinate 779,507,686 of NC_140594.1, forward strand.
GAAAAGGGTGATAGAGATTGGTAGAGTTGTGATGCTGATGGGGAGAGGTACAGGATGGATAAAGCATGTGGGGGTGAAGAGGAAGCATGGGTTGTGGATGTGATGGTGTGATAGGATGTTTGGATTAAAGAAAGCACGGATGTATATTTGGAAAGGTAGGATGAAGGAAAGGAAAAGCGTGTTTGAGCAGAAGAGAAGGACAGCCAAGTATCCGCATGATGAAGTTGGTGAACCCAATGAAGACCATTAAGATGCCAATCTTTCCAAAATAGAACTTTGTCATTTAATTAAATATCTTTATTGTACCATATGGAATATTGAAGAAATGCTTCTGAAGAAGAAAGATGATTGGAAAATAACGGTTTAAGAAGTTTGCAAGAGTTATTGAGTATAGGGAGAGAAAAAGAAAAGTGTTGTTGAGAAAATGATACGGTTTCTTGAAAAGAAAAAGGCTGAAAAAAGCGTCAACCCATAATGGTAGAGAACAAGAATCATTGTCTTCTAATAAGAATAATGAGGCCTGTTTGAGAGAGAATGCATTATGATAGATCTTGAAGTCTGGGAAGTTATCGCCTCCTAAGAATTTGGATGTTTAAGTTTATGCAAGGAGATGCGGGGTGTTTTGTTATTCCATAAAAATCTAGATAATATGGAATATGTAGTGGAGTTGGCAATAGCTATAGAAATATTGGAGGGATAAAAAAGAATAACACGGACTAACATCATTCTGATTGTGTCAAGACAACCCCACCATGATAAAAACAAAGGATCCCATTTCGATTTAGCAGACAAAGGATTGGAGTTCTTTTAAATTAGTTAAAATAGAATCTTTAATAGAGTGTTTAAACCATAAGCCCAGTTATATTGAATTTTGTCAGCATTCCATTTGAAACTGGATGCAGTATAATCTGCAGAAAAGCACAATTTATTTAATGGAAGAATTTCACATTTGTCAGTATTTAGCTTGTAACCAGATACAGAGGCAAAAGATTCTACTTCTTATAAGAAAGCCTGGAGAGATGATTGCGGATGGGATAAAAAGAGCAACATATCATCTGCATAAACCGATAATGTCATTTGATTACAGCCATATTTAAAACCTGTGATTTGGGAATTTGAGCAGATCCTCATTAAGAAAGGTTCCAAGGCAAGAATGAATAGAAGTGGAGAAAGGGGACAACTTTGTCGTACTCCACGATGCATTTGGAAATTAGATGAAAGAGGACCATTTGAGAGAATAGAAGAAATCGGGGAGGAGTAAAGTACGGAAACATACAGGCACATGTATCAAAGCTTTTTGCGATCGCAAACAGAGTGATTCACAAAAATCGGCCGTTTGCGATCGCAAAAATAGCTTTTGCGATGCATGAAACAACTTGCCACTCGCAATTTAAGAATTCGCTAATTTTTGTGATTTCTTAAATTGCGATTGCATTTAAGGAATCACAAATTGTGATTCCTTAACTGCAATGCAAGATGCCTTTAAAAATAGCGATTTCGCTATTTGGGCCCGCTATTTACCGTGGAATCATACCACATGGTAAATTGCGGAAACTTTGAAAAATGCACTAAAGTGCATTTTTCAAAGTCGTAGGTTACACACACACATGTCCTTTGTGTGTGTAACATTTGTGCACAGATCGATTTCAGGGGTGCAACGGGGTATCTTCTTGACACCCTTGCACCCTTAAAATTGCATTCTCAATTTGCGATTCTCTAATTGAGAATCGCAAATTGAGAATGTCTTCCCATTGATTCCTATGGGCCTCTTGGTCCATAGGAATGAACGGGGAGGTATTCCTTAATTGCGACTCGCAATTTGCGAGTCGCAATTAAGGAATGTTTAGAAATCGCTATTTTTCAAGCGATTTCTACATGCATAGGCTTTTGCGATTCCTTAAAAATCGCAATTAAGGAATCTCAACAGCCAATATTGATGCATGTGCCAGAAAATTTATAAATGTAGAACCAAAACCAAATCAGGATAAAGTAGTGAAGATAAAAGGCCATCCCACTCTATTAAAGACTTTCTCAGCATCCAGAGATATGGCTGCTAATGAATCTTTATATGATCTAGCTTAAGTAAGAACATTGAAAAAGAGTCTAGTATTGTCAGAAAAGTGCCTGCCTTTAATAATACCACATTGTTCACGATCAATTAACGAGGGGAGAAAATTCTCTAAACGAAACGCAAGGATTTTAGCAAAAATCTTTTAATCAAGATTATTTAAAGAAATAGGGCGATAATTCCTACACAATTTATGATCTTTACCGTCCTTAGGTATTAAACATATTAAAGCTTCTTGAAAAGATCCTCCAGATTTTTTAGAAGAAATAAAGAAGTGAAATAGTTGATATAGTTTGGGAATAAGGAAACGATAAAAATGAGAATAAAAGTTGATGGTGAAACCATCAGGTCCTGGGGCTTTACCTCGTTTAATAGTACGAATAGCATTACTGATATCAGATTCTTTAATGTCGTCATTTGACACTGAAAAGTCCAGATCTGGAGGAGAAGGAAGGGTAATAGAAGAAAGTTATTGAGAGATTGTATCTGGAGAAACAGAAATATTGGGGGTGTAGAGAGACTGAAAGAAATGAGTGAATTCTGACAAAATTTCCTCATTTTTATAAAGCATACAATTATTGGAGTCAAGGATAGAGCTGATCTTGGTACGTTCTTTCTTAATTTTTAAATAATTGGCTAGAAGTTTCCCTGCATTATTCTGGCCGCCATAGTACTTGGCTGAGGATTTAAGTAGAAATGAGTTGGCATTTCAGTGGAAAGTTTGTTGAATTTAAATTTAGCAAGAACAAATTCATCGAAGCAAGATTTAGAGCCAGAGATAGTGAAGTAATATTCTAAGGGGCAGATTTACAAGCCCCTTGCGCCACGTTTGCGTCACTTTTAACATGGGAAAAGTGCCGCAAAATTGGAGCAAGGGGCTTGTAAATCTGCCCCATAATGTTTAATTTGTGTCATAAGATTTTGTAATTTAGAGAGAGAAGATTTTTTGCGACGGGATACAAAAGAAATAATAAAGTCTCTGGAAGCTGCTTTTAAAGAATCCCAAACAATTTGAGGAGACATAGAAGGGGATTCATTTTCAGCAAAGAAGGTAGTAGTAAACAATTCAAATTGTTGGGTGAAATTAGGGTCTAGAAGAAGAGAGTTATTAAATCTCCACCTTCTAGTGCCTTGTGTAGGAGAAGAGATAGCTAGACTTAAGATAACCGGTGCGTGATCAGAGATTAAGATAGAACAAATGTCAGATTGTAGGATATGTTGAGTGAGTTATTATGAGGTAAAAAGGTAGTCAATGCGAGAATGTGAAGAGTGTGCTGTGGAAAAGAAGGTATATTCTAAAAGAGTAGGATTACATAAGCGCCATGAGTCTACTAATGACCGTTGTTGAATAGTAGAGGTAAACTGGGAGAACATAGTGGACGGGATGAATTTAGAGTTGGATTTGCGATCAATAATTGGATCCATAACCATATTGCAGACACCTCCAACTAATAAATAATCATCTTGAAAGGACATTAATTTGGATAAAATAGTGGGCCAAAAAGTGACATCTGGAGCAGTAGGAGCATAAAGGTTAAAAAGAGTCAAGGGAATGTTACTAAGTAAAAGTGAGACAGAAACCCGTCTAGCCGAGGTATCTGATTCTTGAGTAATAATCTGCAAGTCAAGACGTTTATGACACAAAATGATAACGCCATTGCAATGACCTGTGCCTGTGGATGCAAAAATGTTACCTACCCATATCTTTTAAGTTTAAGAATTTCTTTCTCTACAACATGAGTCTCTTGTAATAAAGCTATATCACAATTCAAATTAGATCAATGGGAAAGAACCCTTTGACGTTTGATCGGGGAGCCTAAACCTTTAACGTTCCATGAAACAACTTTTAACGCCATTTATAAGAAATGCAACAATATAAACCTTGCATAAAAGTAATGTAGTTATGAAAAGGAGTATAGAAATAAAGAAGAAGAGGAGAATGACAGAAAAAGGAAGGAAGAAAAAAGAGAAGAGAAAAGAAAGGAGAGAAAGAAAGAAAGGAAAGAAAGAGGAAAGCGAAGAAGAAGGCATTATTGAGAAACAAGAAGATTCAGAAGTCTGAGAAGAAGGATGAAGAGAATACAGTAAAGAAAGAAAGGTAAATACATTGAAGAAAGGAAGTAAGGTAGGAGATTCAAAAACATACTGACTTACTACAAAGACCATAAAAGGATGAGGGTGGTGAAGCCACATCGGGAAAATGGCACAACGGACTGGGCGACTCAGTGCGGAACAAGCAAGGAGGACATCATCCAGAACAGACCAGGGATGACATAGATCACATGCGCAGAATTACTGCACCTAGCGGATAAAAAAGATAGAGAAGATGAATAAAATAAGAAACACGGAACGTTATACATTAACACAACATGAAACAGACTGGGAAATGAAATATCAAAAAAGTTTGGATTTGAAAAGCACTCAGAAACATAAGAGGACAACAATTAGCGAGGGACAAAATGAGACGTGTCCATATCATTTTCACGGCATTGGTTCAAGAATCACTGGAGCAGAGCAGGATCTTCATAAGTAGTCGTTTTATTTTGGTATGTAACTTTGAAGAGGCATGGGTGGAAAAGTCTGTAGCGAGCATTGAGAGTACGGAGAGCTGGTCGCATAGCAAGAAATTTCTTCCGACATTCTGCTGTTGTCTTGGCATAGTCTTGAGCAAAGTAGAGGGTGAAGTTCTGCCAGGTGATACGATCCTTAGATTAAGCAGTTTGTAAGATCTTTAATAAGTCAGTATATTCCAAAAAATAGATGATGACTCCTCTAGGTTTGGATGAAGAGGATGCTGTAGTTGGATTCCGACCCAAATTGTGAGCTCGTTGGATGTTCAAAGCAGGAGACAAAGGGAGACCAAGGATTTGTGGAAGAAATGTCTTAAAGAAAGAGATGGGATCTGAACCCTCCAAACCTTCTGCCAGGCCATAAATGCACAGATTATTGCGACGGCTGCGATTTCCCACATTTTCCACCTGTTTCTGGAGAGAGATAACATCAGATTGTACAGCAAGCATTTGGTGGACTACATCTTGGACAGAATCTATTCGTTGTTCCATTAGTATAATTCTATTGTCCATAGTAGACCATTTGTCATTCAAGGATTGAAGACGTCTGTTTGTCTCTTACATATATGGACAAAGCGCTTGTATTTCTTCAAGCAACACCTCCATAGTGTCTGGTGTAGAAGATGTAGTAGGTGATGGAGGATTTGTTTCAACTCATTTACTAGTAGTAGTGGGTAATTTCGGAGCAAGAGAAGCTGAGGAGAGTGAGGCATTAGCACATAGTGCCAGAGCGTCCATATGAGGTGGTGATGTAGGGTTTTCAATTTTGTCCATAGTTGTGGAGAGAATATAGTAGGGATTATGGTCCGACAAAGAGGAAAAAGGGTTAGGAGGACCAGCTACATTGCGTCGAGATTTTGTTCTCCCCATACAATTTCAATTAGTAATGTAGTATTACTGTCTGCCTCAAGTTATGTTTTCAAAGAAACTACAATGTTCATAAATTTGAGGAGAAAAAATGGGGTTGAGAATAACAGGTAAGTCACTGGTTACGTATAAAAATATTAAGAGGAGGCAGCCCTGTGTAGAGAAGCTCCAGCAAACATCACATTCCTGTCATAAGGTGGCAGCAGAAACAGACAGGTTACAAAAAGCACATTTTCAAATCAGGTCAAGTGCAGGCATTAAAATAACCCCAGTGTTAAAACTCATACATTGGAAGAGGAAATAATGCAGGGTTATATGCCAAAACAAAAAGTGCTCATCGAGACTGCAGAAAGGCCGCAAATGATGGCGGAATCCACCTCTTGTTAGCTATTGCCGCAAGGAGAAGCAAGAAGGAAAAGGTCTGCCGGAGAGCCCGCACTTCTCCTGAGCCGTCACAGAGCCTTCTCAGGCAGCGGCCATCTTCGGCTGGTGCCAAGCCACGCCCCCCATTAATTAACACTATTGAATTAGATAGAGGCCATGGCACACTGGATACAAAGCCTCAAGACGTTCCTCATGCCCCTTCTTTCTGACGGTGATGATAAATAGTGTATCAATATCTGTCAATCTACATATACGGTTTAGGCTGTTCTTTCATGTGCTTTAATTATAAAACTGCTATTAAATCAGACTCAGAGCATAGTGTGATTGCATAGGCCAAAACTGAGAACAGTGAAAATCAAAATCACATCTCTTTTATGATAATAACATGGAATTTGACCCTTACACGGCAGTAATCCATGTCTGAATCTACTTTTATTATTACACTTGCTCCAAAAACCATGTTTTCATCTCGTACCTTATTAGATGAGGTTACATAGAGTGGACTTATTATCAAAATGTTGTGAACTCACAACTCTGAGTAAATGGGGCATTTGTATTGCAACTATAATAATTGTATGGTACTGCACATATGCTCACTTCAAACCACAACTTTACTGGATCTAGGGCTGACTGTTTGTCAATGTCTACCCGTAGAGTAGAGGAAGCTCAGTGAGGCTAACCTTCCATTGTAGACTAATTTCCTTGTGCCATTGTAAGTAGAAATGCCTGGTACACTCACTTTTTATATGCATGGTGGCCCCTGCAGGAGCAGGAAAAAAATAGAAATTCATTATCAAGTCCAAGAGCACTCGGGACCCCTACATTGGCACTTAATTTGCTTTAGGTCCTTTAATAAACTGGATATTTGGTCTAAGACCAGCATGATGGCCCACAAGAGGACTTTACTTAGAGACAATGTTTGCCCACATTTCACTATCATCCCACTAACATGCTAGTAAAACAACCACTGATCTGGAAGTGGACATAGTAATTCAACAAAATCAACGCCAGAATACAGTAATTGACACATACTGCCTGATTATGATACCGGTCGGACTGCACACCAACAGGCCGACAGTCTGACAGTTGGTGACAGTCCGACTGCCGACAGGCCTTTAGTACAAGCGCTGCATTTCAGTGCAGGTAATTGAACTCTAAGCAGTTGGGGGAAGACCACCGCCTACAACAGGATTGTTTGATCCGAACGGGGCGGCGGTTGGACTTTTAATCCCAAATGTAGGTGGTGCCACGGCAGCCTTTTAATGTCAGAAAGACTGCCATGAAAAAGCTGTCGGAAACTGATTTTGGGAGCCCCAAACAGGGCCCTCTTCTATGTAGTTCTCCCACTCACCTCCATGCACCGTGTGCCATGCACCACGTGGTGCATTGCACACGCAGCATGGATTTGCAGGGAGTGCTCCTTTGCACGGCGGATTGTGCTACGGCCCTTTCCCTGGGCCACAGTACAAGCCACCGTGTAAAGGAGCACTTTGCAACCGCCAGCCTCTGTTCTTTAGCCTACAGTGTCCCTGTCAATGGGAATAGCAATCCACAATATAGGCTACAGACACACAAGGAACAATGATGTCCAATACTGGCAACTAATGAGGCAAGTAAGGACACTGTTCATTTTTAGATAAATTGTTCTAAACAGTGACATTATTAAGGCAGTAGAGAAGTCTATGAAGGCCTCTTCAGTGTGCATTGCACACAGAGGATGGATTTGCAGGAAGTGCTCCTTTGCACGGTGGATTGTGCTACGGCCCTTTCCCTGGGCCACGGCACAAGCCACCATATAAAGGAGCACTTTGCAACCGCCAGCCTATGTTCTTTAGCCTACAGTGTCCCTGTCAATGGGAATAGCAGTCCACAATATAGGCTACAGACACACAAGGAACAATGATGTCCAATACTGGCAACTAATGAGGCAAGTAAGGACACTGTTTATTTTTAGATAAATTGTTCTAAACATTGACACTATTAAGGCAGTAGAGAAGTCTATGAAGGCCTCTTCAGTGTTTACGCCCGAGTAGACAATAATAGTATGGTTGGCTGTTCTCTGGTGAAAAGAAATTGTGGTTTAGCCTGTGACATTGGCTAAGAAATATAGTAGTATCATAGCCTGTCCCTTGGCATTTCTAGAGGACGTTATGCAAACCTACATCTGACGTGCTTTGTGTCCACATCTTGATGATAGACACCAGACAACAGCAAATACTTCTGATTTCTTGCCATGTGAATCATCAGGCATGGAAAGGCAGGCAACAAGGGAGGAGGGGTCTAGTCAAGAAAGTACAACTATCCAGAAAGACAATTGGTCCTGATTCTGTCCGATGTTGAATGTAACTTGGGAGTTGTCAAGCTTGGCCACAGCAACAGAAAGAAATCAGACGCTCCTAATATGATGGTTATCACTTCAGTAGCCCACTGTCACTGCTTGGCCTAAAATTGGTTGTTGGACCTAGGCCTCTCTGCAAGGTCACACCCAAATGTTTTGCCTTTACCCCTCCTTTTTTTTGTTGAAAAAGTTTTGTTGGACTTTGAACTCTGCATACTTTACCAATGCTAACCAGTGCTAAAGTACTTGCGCTCACTCCCTAAAACATGGTAAAATTGGCTCAAACCTGATAGGAATATTTAATGTATTTATAAGTTCCTAATAACGTGGTATACCCCAGGGCCTGTTCATTAAATACTACTAGTGGGCCTGCAGCACTCCACCAACTTAAGTAGCCCCTTCAAACATGTCCCAGGTCAGCCATTTACTTGCCAATATAACCCAACGCCAAGCCTTAAACTACCCCTTTATTGCATAAAGTCACCTCTAACGTAGGCCCTAGGTAGCCCCGTGTTGGATTTGGCCCTTTCTGCAGGGTCACCCCCAAACTCTTTGATTTTACCCTCCTATTTTCTGAACCCATTTTTGTTGGCTTTTAGGACTTTGTGAACTTTACCACTTCTAATCAGTGGTAAAGTGCTTGTGCTCTCTACTCTAAATATGGTAGAATCAGCTTACACCCAATTGGCATATTTAATTTACTGGTAAGTCCCTAGTGAAGAAATACTTCATGTACCCAGGGTCTATAAATTAAAGGCTACTTGTGGCCCTGCATCACTTGTTGTGCCATCCACTTAAGTAGCCCTTTAAACCTGTCCCAGGCCTGCCATTGTAGCCTGTGTGTGTAGTTTTAAAACTGCCATTTCAACCTGGCAATATAAACCTTTTGCCAGGCTGAAACCTTCATTTTAAATACAAATGAGTCACCCGTAGGAAAGGCTCTAAACAGCCTACAGGACAGGGTGCATGGTATTTAAAAAGCTGGACATGTACTTTGCAGCCATACATGCTCTGGTAGTGAAAACCACTAACAATTATTTTACTCTACTGCAAGGCCTACCCTTTCCCATGGGATAACATTGGAGTTAACTTATTATATTTAATAAGCTGTAAATTCCAAATAAGAACAGGTTAACCAGTTCATCTTTGGTGTCTTTAGCAGGGGCAGCTCCTCAAATGGTGGAGGAACATCACCCTGCCTGCTGCGAGTACAGCAAGCAAACACTATTAAATAAAATGGCATAACAATGCCATTTTATTTTGCCACCAGCTCGCATTGTGTAAAGAGTGAGCTTCAAGCAGGGGGGCAGGACTGAATCATGTAATTTCAGGATTACTGCTGCCCCTTTCAGTGTCTGGTTGGCTGGCTGATTATCTACGGCCAGCCCAACATGTGCACTGTACACTCAGCAATCCCAGGGCACAGGCCCCCAGCCTCAAAATGATCACTGTGTTAGCCTGCTCTCACCAATCCTGGAGCTGCCTCAAGCTGAGAGCGGCTCCAAGATTGGTCAGGAGTTATGTCCCACTGGGCAGGATGGAAGTCCTTCCGTTTCCTGCTCGTGAATGTCACACCACTATCTCCAGGAGTGTTGCACCGGGCAGGGGCATCTTTGTGGTGAGTTGGGCGCATGGCGCCCCCCCATGTTTTTGTATTGCCAGCTGTCACTGGTCTTTAGAATTGTAATGAAAATTCCTCTCTTAGGGTAAAGTTAGATTTTAAGTTACTGTTTTAAAAATGCCAGTTTTAGAAAGTTTACATTTTCCTACTTCAGCCATTTGGTGGTTGTAGCCTGTCTCTGAGTCACATGACTTGGGTGTATCTGACAGTTTCGCTTTGCATATTCATCCTAGTGTCAGCGTAGCGCCGTCCTCGGGATCTGTGTGAAAATTGTTTATTCCACCTCCAGGCAGCTCCAACTCAGAGAAGCTATGATAGCACTGAGTATTGAAGAGGCCAGGTGAGGGAAGGAAAGGAAGGGGTCTGCGGGGAGGGAGATCTGTAAAAGAAAATAACAGACACACACAATACCAAACACATGTTGGTTAGCCAACCTTACAACTTAATACGTCTTAAGTTTCCTCCAAATCTGTCCCGGGAGAAACTCTGGCAATACTAGGATGTGTTTAAAGAGAAAAACAAACTGTTCATAAAGCACAAGACTATACCAGAAGTAGTGCCTTCTAAGAAAACAGATAACTTAAAAGAGAAGCATGCAAGACTTCACATATGAGTTTAATTGAGAATGCGTCTCTGTGAACAGGTCGTTTTGCCAGTGAGGTTCTGCTTATCAAATAAGAGTTAGGAATAATTTAATAATACATTGAGGCACACGCGTGCTTGTTCAACTCACAAGCGCGTTTATAATCACATTATTCACAGTGCAAGAATGAACATGAGCTTTCAGTGAGCACATTCGTAATTTTGTCCACACGATGCGCGCTTGTTAAATTCCTCACAAGTGCGACCAATAAATGCCCTTAAACAAATAGAAATCGCCCACACGATGTGTCTCCTCTAACTAGGATCAATATCCCCAACTGTGTCGCATGCACCACCAACATGAATCCCTTCCGGGAAAACAAAACTCTTTACCGCGCCGCAAGCGGAATACCTTTGCCGGCCGGCGAATGTGCAACAAAAGATCTTACCCTTAAGACCGGGCCGGTCTTACCTTGACTCACGCTGCTGAACTCGATGTGGGGGCAAAACACAGCTTCTGATAGTACTGCGCCACTCCTCCAGCAGCCAGCACCAAAACACGTCTTCTCAGGCACTGGGATTCTGAATAATGAGCACCAAGACACGTGCTCACGTTGACTCATACGCAGTGAGCATTCAAGATGGCCACCACCCAAGACTTCTGGGACTTGTAGTTCCCTTGAAGAAGGACAGGGAAAAACACCCAAGGGCTAGAAGAGAAAATAAAGGAGCACCTATAAACACATAGGAGGCACCAATCCCTGCACAACCATATTACAGAACTTAGATTAAAAGCATTTAAAACCATAATCATGCAACCCCTCAGCGCGCAGCACAGTGCCACCACCAGCTGGACCGTGGACAGAGAAATGTGCCTTTCCACACGGCAAATGGGACATCTGGCGCCGAGGACAGAACCACCATGGCGTCGTTGCGCTAGAGGTTGGGGCGGGCCCTAGACTGCGCACCGCCATGTTAACACCCAGACAGCTACACACAATAGAAGGCTTAGGTGTGCCTGGATGGGACATAACTGGTAGCATGGGAGAGTGGAGCTGTGCACAGCCATACTTACACTTGAATAGGCTGTGTCCTGCTGCCACACAAAGGACTGCATACCCACTGTAGCTAGTCTGGACCAAGGGCAGGGAAGGCAGGATGCCTGTGGACTTCAAAGGGAAACCTGTAGAAGATTTTTCAACTTCAAAGGAAGGCCCAGCTATAAATTGTGTACCTCATAAAAACACCCTTCAGTATACATCGGGACCTATAGATACTTTGCCAGGAAGAAGGACTGCTGTGCTGCTGAAAGGACTGCCAGTCTGCTGTACTGATGCTCTGAAGGACTGCTGCTCTATTGTGCTGACCTTCTGCCTGATGTCCTCTTGTCTGGGTGAGAAGGACTAAACCTGCATTGGTGAACACACAATTCTGGAGTGACTCCAAGGGCTTGTTGGCTGGCCTCCTGACTTGAGCCTCTGGGAAAACAAAGCTCAAACAACTTAAAACCCAGCAACATGACTCTGCCATCTGTGAGTCCTACCTTGCCAAGTTGTTCTAACCCAGTCCTGGACCCTTGGAGGTGAGCCTAAGGCTTAGGATACTCCAGCTAAAAGATGTAACAAAAAATAGGGGCAGCAACCTCAATAAAACAGGCAAATGTGATTTGTGTAATGGAGGAATCCAAGACTTGGCACATGTTTTATTTGTCTGTCCAAATAGTAGTCTAGTTGAGGAGCGTTCACGCTTTTTAAAATCTATCAGTACAAAACATAATATTCTTAGAAATATGGATCTGATAGAGATCATAAGAACCCCTCCTGATGAATTTGTATGCTACAAAGTTTTTAACTTTTTTAAAGTGTTACTTCCCCTATTTTAGAGATATACAATCTAAGAACAATAATCAATTTTGCTTCTAAAGATTTTTATGATATATTGTAATACAATGGTATTGGTCATTTGTATATGGTATTTTACTATATTGTGGATCTCAGTTGAGGTCTATATCAATAAAATGTCATGTTTCATGTTTCATGTGTTCTTACAGCCCATCTGTGGAACCAGCAGATCTGACGCATCTCCTGTGCTGCGTGACGCATTCCAGATGTAGGCCCTCGCATTGCAAATCTCTTGCTGATGGCAGCCTCGACGCTGAATCAGGTTTTTGCATCACAGCTTCACAGATCCTTTGACCCGATGCAACACCTCAACAGTGTGACCCCTCTTCGATGCTAGACTTTGCATCTTAAGCCCTCCTTGAAGGGTAAGGGTGGGTGGAATTTGCGAAATTGACTTTTGCAAATTATCGCGAAATTGCGCAAAATCTCCGCGAGCATGCGAAACTTTCGCAAATATGCAGAGATTGCTTTTCCCGCCCATTCGCGATGTGTTTTTGCGTGCTCGTAGGGAAATATATCTCCAACTTGCCCATGCGGTCGCTACTGGGCGTGGCCATCTTGCTCGCGATGCTTATTTCCTGTTCGCGATCGCAATGACGTGTTCGCGATCGCAAACTCTCGCGGGATAGCGCGACCGGCTACCAACAATCCAACATGTTGTGGCACGCGCGAACGGATAGGAAAACTCGTTGGCGAACGCAGGGACCCGGTAAGTCGCGACAAGAAAAATTCTTCCGTTTCGCGACAGGATACGAAAGTTTGGAAATGTTTGCGCTCTCCGCGGAACGCGAAAATGTGAAAATATCGCAAATTTCGCGAGCGGAACTAAATTTACCACCCAGGCCTATTGAAGGGATCCTCGATGGTGATGCAAGACCTAGCATCGCATTTCCACAACTCCTCTGAACCAACACATCACCTCGGGTGTGCGACACATCATCATCAATGGACCTCACAAAGCTACAGAAACAGGATTTAGGGTACTCTGGTTCAGCAGGCCCATCTGACTCCCTGTAGCAGCCTGTGCACCATCGTGGTCAGCCTGAACTTGTGACTTTGTCCCAGTCCTGCATCTTACAGATATCCACAGTTGGCGCATTGTGCATGTTGGCGCTATCTTCACTGAAATCTTTAAAACTACATATCTCAGATTCTACTGATTGGATTCTTGTTGTTTTGGTCCTGTTTTATGAATTACAATCGACTCTGTGTTTCTTATCTGGTGTCAGATCCTTGTGTGGTGTGTTTTCACTGTGTTACTGTTTGAAGTGTTGCACAAATACTTTACACATTGCTCTGAGTTAAGCTTGACTGCTCTGTGCCAAGCTACTTGGGAGTCGAGTACAGGCTAATTTAGGGTTTACTTGTGGCTTCACCCTTGCAATGATTGTCAACCCTGCATTGTTTATGCAGACAGTCAGGATCCAGGGCGAGTGAAGTAGGAAACTTCAAGCACTTCAAAAGGAACTTCTCCTACTCAAAAGAAGGCACCAGGTACATAAATAAGACCCTCAGACCCACTCTTCAGTTTTCTTTCTGGACCTGTGGAAGGAGTCTCATAGGACTGCCTGCTGCTGTGGCCTGCTTTGTACACCACATGTCTGCTTTGCTGCACCTGAAAGGACTGATTTTCTGCCGGGGCCCTGACTTGAACCCTCTAAGTCCTGCTCTGCTGCTTGAGCCCTGCTCCACAGTCAAACCTAGGACTACCAGAGTGACTCCAAGGGCTAGTTGGCTGGCCTCCTAATCAGAACCTCAAGGACAGAAAAGGCTCCAACCATCTTTCACTCTCACCTGAACTCAGCCTGAGTGAGTCCTAAACCCCCAGGTGGTGCCCCTCCAGGCCTGGGCCCTTAGTTGTTGTGTTTAAAGTGCCCAGATAGCCAAAATGCAAAACTTGAGACTCAGAAAATGTTTGGCTAAAAACTGCTTTGAGAACCGAGAGGAGATCAGAACCAACCTGCTCTTTTATCTGCCCAAGGTGCATAGCCGGTCAACCTGACTTTGCAGCAGTTCCCACTATGTTATTCGCAGGAGCAGCAAAACCTGCTCAACAGTCCTTAACCAAAGGGGTATCCGGCCTTGTGGAACTCTTGTTTGCAAAAACCACCAGCCTTGTCCCACTGCAGATTTTCATCTTCCAAAAAAGAGACTGAGGGCCTGATATTTTCCTTCTGTTCCCCTCGTTGTCCCCGTGTTTCTCTGCCCGTTTTTGCATTCTGTTCCCTTGCTGCCCCTGTAATTCGGTGCCCTTTTGCCTTCTGCTCCCTTCGTCGCCCGTCACCGCTCCCGCTCCAGCTGCTGCATCCCCTGAGGCCCCGCCCCCTGACCGCCCATTTGCTGCCCCTGCCCTGCCTCCCACCTCCCAGCTGCTCCTCCCTTCCACCTCCCCATATATGGAGGCTGCTGCGCGGTGAGGAGAGCGACCCTTGACCCTGCTATGTAGGTCGCTCCCCCTCCGCACAGCACCGTCTGTGTGTCCTTGCCCCGGCTGCCACTGCTGAGGAAGTTAGACGCCCACCTCCACCCACAGGCTACCACCTACACCTCATCCCTGGTGGCCAGTGGTAGGCCGTAGGTTTGTATCACCATCTGTATCTTATTGTATTGCCTTTATTGTTATTTGGTGTCTGTGACTGCTGTTGTCTGTATTCCCCTGGTGCCTGTACTTGGTCTGTGCCCTCTTTTCCTTCTTTTCCCCTCGCTGTCCCCGTGTTTCTCTGCCCGTTTTTGCATTTTGTTCCCTTCGTTGCCCCCGTAATTCTGTGCCTTCTTTTCCTTCTGTTCCCCTCGCTGTCCCCGTGTTTCTCTGCCCGTTTTTGCATTCTGTTCCCTTGCTGCCCCTGAAATTCGGTGCCCTCTTTTCCTTCTGTTCCCCTCGCTGTCCCCGTGTTTCTCTGCATTTTTTTGCATTCAGTTCCCTTGCAGCCCCTGTAATTCGGTGCCCTTTTGCCTTCTGCTCCCTTCGTTGCCCCTCACCGCTCCCGCTCCAGCCGCTGCATCCCCTGCGGCCCACTCCCCTGACCGCCAATTCGCTGCCCCTGCCCTGCCTCCCACCTCTCAGCTGCTCCTCCCTCCCATCTCCCCATATATGGCGGCCGCTGCGCGGCAAGCCCGTCTGTGCCCATACGTGCTTGGACCGCGCCCAGCGCCAGAACCCCTGGTCCCCGCGACCACCACAACGACCCCCGCCGCTATGATGCCAGCACACTACACTCTCTCAACTCCGGACGGACCCACACCTGCTTCAAAGCCGCACCGAAACGCACACAGGGTCCCTTCACCTGCCGGAACTGCAGCTACACCAGCCTCAGAGCTGCCGAACCACCCGCCAAGAAAGGCCACAATCACCTCCGATGCATCCTACTGAACACCCGCTCCACACGTAAACATGCCGTCGAGCTCTGGGAACTGCTCGACACTTCATCCCTGGACGTCACCTTCCTGACAGAGACCTGGATGAACAACTCCTCCGCACCTGACATCACCATTGCCATCCCAGACGGCTACAAGATCACCCGCAGAGACCACCCCAACGGAGTCGGAGGAGGAATCGCCATCATCCACAATCACAGCATCAGGGTCTCGACCAGAACCGACGACACTCTCAGCACAGCCGAACACATGCATTTCCAGATCCACACAGACCCCAACTCCAGCCACAGAGTCACCCTCATCTACAGACCCCCCGGACCTCGACCCCAGTTCAGCGACTCCATCTCCGACTTCATCAGCATGCACGCCCTGACCTCCACCGACTACATCCTCCACGGAAACCTGAACTTTCACCTTGAGAACAACAACGACAGCAACTCCACCACCCTGATCGATAACCTCGCCAACCTAGGGCTGAAGCAACTCGTCACAACACCTACCCACTCTGCCGGCCACAGGCTCGACCCCGTCTTCTCCTCAAGCTCCCACGTCTCCTTGAGCCACACAACAGATCTCCCCTGGACCGACCACCGCTGCATCCACTTCACCTTCCAGAAACCCACCACACACCACCGCACCCAACAGATCCCCCACCTCTGCTGGAGCAAAATCACCGAAGACCAACTACACGCAAACCTTGCTCTCAGGCCACCCACCGGACCCTCCAACACCAACGATGCTGCCCACAGCCTCAGATGCTGGAACGATGACTGCACCAACACCCTTGCCCCGCTGAAGAAACCCTCCTACAGAGACACCAGCAAGAGGGCCAGCTGGTTCACCCCAGAACTCCTAGCCTCCAAGCGAGCCTGCCGGAAACTAAAAAAGAAATGGCACAGTGAGCAGACTCCGGACAGCCACGCAGCCCACAAGGACGCCATCCGCAACCACCATCACCTCATCAGGACTGCCAAGAGGACCTCCTTTAAAGACCACCTCGACAAAAATGCACACAATAGCAAGGAGCTCTTCAACATCGTGAAGGAACTTTCCAACCCCAGCTCCAACACCAACGACATCCCGCCGTTGCAAGCCCTGTGCAACCCCCTCGCCATTTTTTTACACCGCAAGATAGCAGACATCCACGACAGCTTCAACACCCAGACAGCCCCAACAGACATCAACACAACAGACTCCCCGCACACCATCGACCACAACCCCCTGCTAGCATGGACCAACGTGAGCCTCGATGACACCATCAAGACCATGAGCACAATTCACTCCGGCTCCCCGTCAGACCCATTCTCCCACCACATCTTTAACTAAGCCAGCAGCTCCATCGCACCCCATCTGCGCAACGTCATCAGTCTCTCCCTCGAGACCGCGAGAGCTAGAAACACGCAGAGATCAACGTCCTACTCAAAAATCCAAGAGACCTCAAGAACTTCCGGCCCATCTCTCTGCTTACGTTCCCGACCAAGGACATCGAGAAAATCATCAACAGACAGCTAACCCAATACCTTGAAGAAAACAGAAACCTGGACCCTTCCCAGTCAGGGTTCTGCAGCAACCACAGCACCGAGACTGCCCTCGTCGCCGCCACCGACGACATCAGGACCCTGCTGGACAACGGTGAGACCATGGCCCTCATCCTCCTGGACCTCTCCACCGCCTTCGACACCGTCTGCCACTGCACACTATGTGCACGCCTCCACGCCGTAGGGATCAAGGACAAGGCTCTGGAATGGACCACCTCCTTCCTCCCCGGCAGAGCCCAGAGCATCCGCCTCCCCCCATTCCGATCCGAAGTCTCCGAGATCATCTGCGGCGTACCCCAGGGATCTTCCCTCAGCCTGACACTGTTCAACATTTACATGGCCCCGCTCGCACACGTCGCCCCGACAGCACGACCTCAACATAATTTCCTACGCAGACGACACTCAACTGATCCTCTCCCTCACCAAGGACCCCATCACCACCAAATCCAACCTCCACGAAGGAATGAAGGCCGTTGCCGACTGGATGAAGATCAGCCGACTGAAGCTGAACACGGAGAAGACGGAGGTCCTCATCCTCGGCTCCAACCCTTCAGCCTGGGACGACTCCTGGTGGCCGACGGCACTGGGGGCAGCCCCGACACCCACCGACCACGCACGCCACCGTCCCTCGCATCCGAAGAACAACAACCGGCGGGAGATCCTTCTCCCACCTCGCCGCCAAGACCTGAAACACCCTCCCACTGAGCCTACGACAGACCGAAGACCTGCTGACCTTCAGGAGACTACTCAAGACCTGGTGGTTTGACCTGTAGCGCCCCCCCCACTCCCAGTGCCTTGAGACCCTCACAGGTATGCAGTGCGCTCTACAAATGATTGATTGATTGATTGATTGATATGGACCACCGCACCCACCGTCGCGGTCCGACCATCGCCACATTGTGGGACCGCACGCAGTATTACGACTGTGATGGTCAGACCGCCACAGGACTGCTGCAATCACCAGGGATCCAGGATCCCACGGCGTTCACGCTGCGGTCAGAGGCAAAAATTATGTTGGCGGTGCAACAGAGCATATTTCGAGTTGCTTCACCACCACTCTTTTCATGACGGGGAGTCTGCCAGGAAAAGGGTGGCTCATGAAAAGGGTGGCAGTGAGGAAACAACCGCCTCAGAGCCCAGAGGGTGCATGTGAGCGGGCACATGAAGTGTCCCCCTCGATTTGCACCCCCAGTACCTGCACAGTGTGGCATGTATGCCACACTGTGCAGGAAGTTGAAGGCGATGCCCTGAGAGAAACTTCTGCATGGTAGGCTCTTCTATGAGCCTACCAGACCGCCACTGTCAGGCTGCCACATGACACACCCACCAGACAAAGAATAAACTCCTGATCTGGCAAGCAGTCGCAACCCTGGTTTGGCGATCCTACAGACATTGCACTGCACATTGCACCGTCTGCTTTAGGACTGCCAAACTCGTAATCAGGCCCACAGTCTGATCAAAGAAATCTTCACCTTAACCTCGCCAGCAAACTGCTGATGACGACACCTCCTCCTCATCCTGCAGCCTTGCCCTGCTGAGCTTCTACCTTCTCAAAGACTTTCTGTCAAAATTTCTTTCAAGCACAAAGGGAAGCATTAACTCGCCCTACAGCAAGGTGAGACATATTTTTCGACTTTGACCGGTCTTGCGTGACTATATGTCCGTGGTTTGCACGTTGATATTTCATGTACTATTTTTTACTTTAAACTTTAAATATTCATGTCTCCAGTTCTAGTTACTGGATTTTTATCATTTCACTCTCAAATAATTTATTAAATTTTACTCTAATTTTCTAAATTTGTGTGGGATTTCCCTTGTGTTGCGTTTTCACATTATTACTGTTTGAGAACTGCATAAATACTTTACACATTGCCACTAAATTAAGCATAGCAGATTTTGTGCCAATCAGAATGTTAAGCACAGTTTAACTTAGTGACTTGTGTGGTTCACCCTGACAGGGACTGTGGCTTGAGCAGGAATAACATCTCACTCAACCAACCACCCAATTTCTTACAGAACAGTCTCTTTAAGAATCAGATGGCTGTGATCTTGGATGAGCTCTTGGCAGCACCAGCATCCACTGTCTGGAGACCCTGCATTTCAGATTAAAGTCTCTCTCATCGTTGACATCTAAATTTATCTACACAGCAAGCTCTTTCAGATTACAGATTTTTTTTAACTGTAACATGCTTCTGCAGCCGCCAGTGCACCGCTATGCAGCATTTGGATAAAGATCAGCACAGTACTAAGAAACTTGCTCCTGGGAGCTGCTGATCAAATAAAATGAATCATTTTATAGCCCCTGGACTGAAAGAAATGAAATGCTGGCCTGTGACTCTGAATTGCCGTAATGGGATGGGACAGCCTCTTCCCGTCCTCTCAGCGTGCGCTACAGGAGTGTGCTTACTGAGAGATGAAATAAGTGGCAGTAAATCTCTGCGTCAGGGAGGGGCCGAGCCACTGCAGATCAGGAGTTCAGGGTTCTAGTCCCCATGTGACAAGATCAAGGAAGACAAAAGAAGGAAATTCTACTGCTCCATAGAAAAATATGACATTTTTAAGCCGTTTGGAGCCTAATGAGATCAGGAAAGGGTTCTTGCCTTAGGGTTAACGAAAAGAATTCATAGGCGAGACCAGAGACTCGATTGATTTTATTTCTTCATTGTTTAAACATTTTAAGCTCCCTCGTGGAATTATCAACACGCTGTTACCATGTCAAGAACATATAAAAATGCAAAGAAAAATGCTGCCTCACAAATTGAAATTACGATTTCCCATGAGGTAACAGCACCTGATGAATTTTATATAAGTGTAAGAAAATAATGATAGCTCACGAAAATAAATAAGCAACAGTGCGGGCACAATTTTCAAGCGGGGGTGCTGACCACTAACATCTCTTCCCTTAAACGCATGAGGCTCGTGAATGTTGTGTCCAAAATGGTACACATGTATTGTATGACAGATTGATGTGGTGGTAATTACATATTGGCATTTATTGATAGCACATATTCAGTACAAATGCTTTTTTCCTAACAAAATCATCCAAAGTAATCAGTGGGTGGAATGAGCAAGTCCTTAATCAATTTCACTACTTTGAATTATCTGTTTTAACAACAAACCTGAAAAATGTGGATGTCGTAACGTCTTAGTACATGTAAACACTGTTCTATAAGATTTCCACTAACAAGCTATTTGTCCATAAAACATGATAAATAGGACATGGTGGTCACAGCCTGACCTCCGAGTTCTAAGTTTCACCTGTGTGGGTATTAGTCCAGTTCATCCTAAACATATCCTCAACACTTTGGGCCTGAATATGATTTTGGCCATCCTTAATTGGAGGTGACAACACGCCATCCGCTGAAGGACCACCAAAGTCGTGGTCCGACCACCCGCCAGATTAGGAGTTAAATCCTGGTCTGACGGGCGATCTTGCGGCAGTCTGATGGCGTCTGCTGTTAGGCTCATAGAAAAGCCTAACATGCAGACTGCCGCAGTCAGAGCCCCGACTGCACCTTCCTGCACAGTGTGGCATAAATGCCACACTGTGCTGGAACATGGGGTGCAAATCAAGGGGGGGCGCTACAAGTTCTTTCACGCATGCCCCCGTATGCGCAGGAGCAACAGAGCACCCTTAGTTGCCTCTCCGCCACCTTTTTCATGGCGGGGTCAATGCCATGAAAGGGGTGGTGGACAGACAACTTGTAAGATGCACAGAAGTGCCTCAGCGGCACCACCTGCATATTGCTGCCCCTGTCAGCACCGCCTCCGCTGCACTAGATACTTGAACCTGGCAGAGCTGATGTCTCGTGGCGTTCCAACAGCCACACTCAAAATACTGTGGGCGGATCCACAGTGTGGCGGTGGTCGGACTGCCACCACGAGTAAGGCAGTTCTGTGAACCGCCATACTAGCAATCAGGCCGTATGTGGATACATTGAATGATCTGCAACTACAGAACAGTGAGTCATTGGTAATGTATTTGTTTTGGTGGGAAATGTTATATTTTATTATTTGTGTAAGTAAAATGTGACTCTTATTTGGAAATGTGTATTTTATGTGTTGTAATTATATTATGTAACAGATTGAGTTTGTTCTTTGAGCTTTTCAGTTGGTTAGGTTTAATAATGTATATATTATTTGATTATTTCAGTCTTATTTAAGATTGACATTTTATTTAATGTTTTGACTGATGGAATAAAATGTTATGTTTATTATTCATATAAAACATTATTTGTCAAATTGCTCAAGATTATGTTCTACTGTTTTGGGAGTTTTGTTGGTTAGTATTTATTTTATGATATACTTTTGGATACTATTTCTAAGTAATCTGCTCTTTAGTTGTTTATCAAGAGTTTGACTATATATGGTAACTTTTCATACATTCTTCGTTTGTTTGGTAAGTTTAAGTGCAATTTGGGTTACAGATTGCACCATTCGTGGTTGTTGGTAGCTTTGCACTTTTTGTAACGCTTCTATAAATTTGTAGAGTGTAGGTTGGATTCTGAATTGTGTGGATTGGAAGGCATTGTATCATCCTGCGTTGTTTGTTTTGGCTTCCTCTGTCAAGGTGCTATCATTGACATTCCACCATGGTATCTGGAATTTGGTTTTGAGTCTGTGTCTGGAGCGATACTGTCTGACAACCCAAGTAACTTCGAAATAATCCATTAAGAGGCATAGTTTGTGTTCATTTTGTTAGTAAAAGAGATTTGTATTAGTAAATTGTAGTGGGTAGATACTTCTGTGACAGGAACATAACCCAATACTATCATTTATTTTTCTTTCAAAGGCAAATTGACTGTTCGTAGCATATTCTACAATTAGTGCAGATTGTTGGAGGTATGTTTTAATTGTTATTCTTACTTAATTGAAATAGTAGTAACAGCCTTGTATGGTTGTGTGTGGTTGATTTTTTTTCATGGTTTGAACCATGCATTGTTTGAACTCTGTGATAATTTTTTGTGAGTAGTGTTTTTTTTGGGTTTATGTTTGATGTGGTTTAAGAGTTCTTAGCATGTGCTACTTTGTATATTTGGTAGTTGGTCTTATATAAAAGTTATTTTCACATTTTGAGATTCAGACAACCCCCCTCCCTGGGCCATTATAGAGCTACGGGAGCACACCCGCAGGGCCGCATTACATGAGGGGAGGAAGGTACATGAGTCCCCTCGCTGAGCCACTATAGACCCCAGGGAGTCCACCCGTGGGGCTGAAATTTGCATAAAAGGCGAAGGTGGCCCAAGTCATATTTGGCCCTGGGAACACTATCCCTAGGGGCCTGCTTCCTCAAATATGGGGAGGGGGCACAGAGCTCCCCTTACCAACCTGTATTTGGCCGCAGTGACCCCATCTCCTGGAGCCCGCTGTATTTTATATGGGGAGGAGGGCCCCCTCAGTGAGCGATTAAAAGGCCCTGAGGACCCTATCTCCCATGTCTGTCACTATACTTTTAAGGGAGGGGGCTGCGTGGCACTTTCCCTGAGCCACTTTTGGCTCCTGGGACCCCTTCTCCTGGAGCCTGTTCACTAGCTGTGTCCCAGGGAGCCCGTCCTCGGGACACAGCAGTTTTAAAACTTCAAAAAACTCAAAGGGCCTGATTAAGAGTTTGGCAAAAGAGTGAGTTCTTTTAGTTACTCCCTGCGCACACAGATCAACATTAGGAGGAGGCAGACTGATCTCACGTTAAGGGTGAGTACCAGGTACAGCAACCACCACCAGGTGGCTCAGGGGACTGGTGGTGCCCCTCCCAGCACCCATTAAAAAAATATTCTCTGGGCTTAGAAGATCCTGCCCATCCTGCACTCTGAGGGCTTGGCAGGAATACCTGGGGGAGTGGACTCTGATAGGTTAGACTTCAATAACTGCCACAATATCACAATGTACTGTTTGTTCTCAAATCTGCTTTTGCTTTTGTGTTCCTTATCTACTTTCCTAACTTGCAATACTCAAAGTATCTGAGATGTTGGTTTGTCTGTGTCAATGTGTATTATTGCACATAAGAGAACATGTATCCAACTCCATGACATGTCACATGTTGCTATGCTATCTGTAAGTGCATTACCATAAAAATATCCATCCAGAACCTATAAAATGTGTGAATAATTAAAAATATGGTCCATTCCAAATGCATGTTGCCAACAGGTATGGCACAAAAAACGCTTATCAAGTTTTGGTAAAGTGAGATTGAAGTGACTACAACTACCATGAGGCCCTGTCACTCCAACTCTAACCAAGATGCCAGACTCATTTTGCCCCTTCTCACTTGTCTGCCATGTTACAATTGATCTTCACTCATCATGGACTATGCAATGTACAGACAATACTCCAGTCAGATATACATCTGAATACTTTGATTGATGGTGTCCTGGTCTCATTACAGCAAATATTGATAGAATGAGTGACATCATAACAACGGGGTACACCTAATATATGTTAGCCATGAATGAAACTCATCTGATTAGTAGTGCAGGTGACCCCTTGACTCTGCACTTTTCACACGATTAACCATTCTAAATATACAACCAAGCTGGGTGTTTGCCTATATTTGACACAACTAGGCCTCGGAAGGGGCAAATACACATGTTATGAATCACCGTGTTTGTAGCAGAGTTTTGGAGATGTCATATCTATCCCTAAAGCCAGTATGCCACATATCTGCACATCAAATGAGCTGATGAAATCTATTACATCTATTGAATGTCTACAAATGTGTAGTAACCAACTTCAACTGCACTCAAATAGATGACAAAACAATATCTATCTATTTTGTTCCCTTCTAGGTCCCTATTTACTTTAACACAAACAACATGGATATAGATACCTCACTTACACCATTCACAATGTTCTCTATTCCTCAACAGGTCAATCCGCCACTGTACCTGCAAAGAGGTTGGAAACCAAACAGAGTTCCTCTCCACCCAAGGATGGAGCCCTCAGTGATGGCAACCCTCCTGAAGAGGTGGACGTAGATGATGCTCCTGGCCCATCTGGTGAGCCTGGGCAGATGCCAACAGTGGGGCTCATTTTTCCTACAACACCTCCCACCACAGCTGCCACAACACAGCCAACCACTGTACCCCTCCCAACTTGTGTACCTAGCACAGTCAGTAACATCTTCTTCCCCCAGTCCTGGATTCTGAGCCAGCTATCACCACCCCAGTCATTGAGGAACCAGGACCCAGTTGGAGGGTTCAGTCTGTACTAAGGGTGCAGGCGTGCATGGGTAGGCATTGTTGGAGGATAACTATGGGCCCACTGAATGAGCCCACAGGGGACACCGACATCCAGGCTGCCATCACCCAAGTGCTAGGAGTCTACCAGTACTACCAAAGTGTCATGGGCCAGGTAATCCGGGAAATGAAGCAGCTGCAGAGGGACACATACCGGGAGGTTGTCAGCATACACACCCAGGTGGCCCGCATCCACAACATGGCCTTCCTGGTTTGGGTGATGCAGGAAATCAAAACCACACTCTGCAGGGCTTTTTCACCTGCATGTACCCCTTCCTGTTGTCCAAGTACATCCAGACCTTCGACATCTGCTGCAGCCACAGGAAGAGAGGCCCTGTCATAGGAGGACATGTGATCTTGTCTCAGGAGCTGTGGATAATCCCTTTCCTTAGAAAGAGGGGATGTCCACCCAAAATCTTAGGAGGTCAGGATGGCAAGACACCCACTTCCACCAGGAAGAAACCTTGCCCCTAATTTTCTCCTGTGTGTGCTACACATTCACTTTGTGGAATATTCATGCCTACTCTTCCATATCTGATTGGAGAAGTATATTGGACTTTGGACTGCTGACATTTGGACTCTACTACAATGGTTTCATCCACCATGACTAAAGACTTCACTTTTTGTGTGCACTGCTCAATTTGAATTGAATTGCCTAATCTTATCCTTGTTTACTTGATTAAAAACACGTCACCAAAGCATTGTCTCCCATTGTAATTCTCACATATAACAATGTGAATGTACTACCATGTGAACTTTGCAATGTCAGAACTAGGGACTTCTGGAAGCATGTTTAAGTTCTATGTAAATAATGTTCAACTCAGGATCACTACTATGTTACAACAACACATACATCCAAGTGTCTGGGCTGAGATCATCTTTATCCCATTGTTCAATTCATAGACCAACATGATATTAGACACATAGCACATAAAACATGACTCACATAATCACATTCAGACTTTCACAACATGGAACAAGGGGATACATCTGACAAGATCCTACACAATAGGCAACAGTAACTTAGGACTACATCATCAGCTGGAGCCAGAGTCATGTGCCTAATCACAAAAAGAATCCCACATCAAATGAACAAATAAACAGACACATGTCAGCACAACAGTTTCTGACCCCAGAGTCATTCCATTCCAGTGTTGCTTGCATCTAGTGGAATGTCACAAACAAATGTCAGTAATATGCCACAAGCACTTTGGTCAACAATGAGAAGACACATAAACAGCTACATACAGTTCATACACAATGAGGACTTAGCCAATGCGAAGGCAGAATAGCATGAACTGAGCCCAATACAACATTGTGTTTGATCACATGATGTCACATAAATTGCATTAAGACCAACTCACTACCAGGAAAAAGAACAATGGAAGCCAGTTAACTTCCATCCTTTTGCTGTGCAAGCTGTCTTGTACACTAAAACTCTGTGATAGACATTCCAGGGAAAATCCATGTTCGCTTCATACAGGTGAACTGCATTCTACATGTGCTAATGTCATAACTCTGAAATGACCAACTGAAGATGCCATGGTGAAGGAATCTAAAACAGACCAACACATAGAGATTAGCTAAGAAACCATACATATGGCAAACATCACATTGTCAACTTCTAGAGAACTCAGTCAAAGAAAACATTTACAGCTGAACAAAGCTACACTTACAACACAACCACCTTTTCCTGGATATTTCCGACCCATGTAGCATGACCATGCTCCATATAACATCACTGAAAGAGTTGAAATAATAGTAAAAGTCATCACATCTCACATCATACTTACACTCAGGAAAAGTAGCTTTGAATGAGATCTTGACACAAGTCAGTTCCTTCCTCTTCACCATTAGCATCATTATCATTTGGCATTTCAGGTACCTCACCCGCTCGGTCTTCATGGTCTGCATCCTCTGGGATGTAAGGGATGTTCCATCGCAGGGCAATGTTGTGGAGCATGCAGCAGGCCACTGTGATCTTACACACCTCCCCCGGT